>NC_092874.1:320793466-321498966 GCF_028372415.1 Notamacropus eugenii
GATTATGAATGGATAAACTTAGCCAGGTAATTTTTTGTATAACAAGGCTTTTATCTGGCCCAGACACAGAAGATGAAAAGAGTTAATTAGTCTAGTCCTGAGAACACTTTGCCTGTCTTTTGTAAACTAGGTGTGGTTTCCATGACTGAAAAATATTACTATTCTAATCACTATATTCTAGCAGAGTGAAGGCCCAGGAAGGCAGAAACCGATAAAGAGTCCATAGCACCCACCAGGAGCAAGACCAGTAGAGAGATTCCACAACACCCAGAAAGAAGCAGGCCCGTCAGGGAAGTCACTGTGCCCAGTGAGGAACAGGTATTGGGTAGCAACAAGCCCAGCACTGAGAAAGGAACAAATCTGCAAGCGGTAGGATACTAATTCTAGAAGAAATCATCCTGAAACTCTGCAGGGGTGAATTGCACTTCCATACTTAATCTTCTACTTATTCAGAGATGTTCTGGCAAATGTTTAATAATAGACACGCTTGCAACTTTAATTTGCATTGTGAACATTTCTCTTTCACTTTCTTAAGTCTGGACAATTAACACAGCAATGACTCAAGCTTTGATTTGTGGTGTTTGCTAATTTCTGAGGTATAAATGCCATATTGAAAATTTAGCAATTATCCTTTCACATACTTACTTTCCTCACTGATGTTTTATCTATATTGGTGGGAGTGTAGCCTAGGTTTATGAGGGGAGGGAAGATGTTTAATTGGAGATCTTCTTACTCTATTTTATTAAATGCTTTTCTTTTGAATTAATTGTGTCCTCTGGCTGACTAGATAAGAAATAGACACATCAGTAGGGTCTACTGATGGACATAAAGAGAAACAAATCTGGGGTGGCTGTTCTAATTGTTTCTAATTTCTCTTATTTGTACATGGTTGTTTGCTTTTCCATATTCCCCTTAGACTGTGAGCTCCTTGAAAGCAGCGACTCCTTTTTCTTTAATTTCCTTATAGCCTTAGCACTTAGTACAATGTCCTGGTAGACAATAGGTGCTAAATAAATGTTTTGGTCCCTGACTAGTATGATCTCTCCCTCTGATTGACTGTTTCCTTCCAGAATCACCATTTCAGGGTAGTTCTCTTTAGGCTGCTCTCTTACCATCTCCTCCATCAACCCCGACATTGGACACTTCCATGTCTTTTCTCCTTCCCTACCTTTAAAAACTTACTTTCGAATGTTTTCTCCTATTGAAAATGTAAATTCCTAGAAGACAGTCATTTCTTGCTTATATTTCTATTCCTAGACTTAGGGGCAGCTAGGTGGTGCAGTGGATAGAGCACCAGTGCAGGAGTCAGGAGGACTTGAGTTCAAATCTCACACTTGACACTCACTAGCTGTGTGACCTTGGACAAGTCATTTTACTCCAATTACCTCATCCTGGCTCATTTCCAGTCATCCTGATGAATATCTGGTCACTGGATTCAGATGGCTCTGGAGGAGAAGTGAGGCTAGTGACTCACACAGCCCTCCCTTACTCAAAACAAAGTCAAGTCATCATTTCTCTGATGGCATGTTCTTCTTTGGCAACGAACAATGAACACACATTCCTAGACTAAGCACAATGCCCATAGCAGGCAATTAATAAACGATTGTTCGCTTGATTTGATCCACCTCTAACCAGGGTAGTGCCACAACTACAAACCTGCCTTTGTGGCTATATAAAAACTATTTTTCTATGCTTACTGTTTAAATAGGAATTCTCTTGATTATCATTTGTCTAAGTGACTTGGACAAGATCACACAGCCAATATGTGTCAAAGGCAATCTTTAAATCTATCTTTTTGACTCCTTTTACTGTGGTTCCATTTCTTAGTCAAGTACAAAGAATCTATTCAATATATGAGATACAGACTGGGTAGGGGTTAGAAGTCCCACTTAGGTTTATAGAACTAGAGCTGTAAGCGATCTTAGAAATCATCTAGTCCAATCTTCTCACTTTACACATGTGTCAACTAGACCTAAAAAGGATCCGTCTAAGGTCATATAGTTAGGGATTGTTGTTTTTTTCTTTTTGGCCCAGGGTTTTTGTTTTTGTTTTCGCTTTTTTTTTTCTTAATTCAGTGCCTGTGCTCCTTCTACTATTTCACGCTGTCTCCCAGGAGAACCTCCTACCTCTGCCACATACTGGACTATGTGACTAATGGTAAATCATTTAATCTTTCAGTGCCCCAGATTATGGAGGGATTTTCCATATGGAGAGTTTTCCTCTCAGATGAAAACAGAATTCTATCATACAGACTGATAGACAGATAGATGGTCAACCAACTGGCATTTTGCCATGCATTATAGATAGTCAGAAAAAAGATAAACAGATAAAAAAACAGGTAGGTGAACAAGTAGATATACAAAATTGTCTTATGAGTGGTTTTTCTCAAGGAATCTAAAGGTGATTCAAGACAAGTACAAGACATGAACTTCCCCTTTTAGAATTACATAATCTAGTTGTAGTTTACAAGACATTTCTTTTAAGAAAACTATTCAGGACAGTACATAATCAAGCACTAAATTGTGTGGTACAGACTCAAAGTTGTTTTTTTATCTGCTGAAGATACTGAATAAATATATCCAGCGTTCTCTTGAAATATTAATCTAGCGTGTTCATTTATAGCCGATAATACTTATATTCAGCTATTGATGTGTAAAACCATAATGAATTTTAATTATTTGCTCCTTATTTCATTTCATTCTTTTTTGGTACAAGTCACAGAAATTTGGCATGGGGGTACTAATAGCTGAATTAAAATAATAACATAATAAAACTAGAATTTGTACTGTCTTGGATGCAGCTTAAAAGATAAACTTCCTAAGGTTGGCATCAAAACAAGCCAACGAAATTTGAGTTCCTTACTTTATTGCAGTTTACTTTACTGAAATTTTTCTGGTTATTACATACAAAGTTGGCATCATTCTGCATGTTATTTTATGAAACATAAGAAAACTTGACTTCCCAAACACAAATGAACTAATTTAATATGATATATTGTTTGATCTCAAAAATGCTTTAAAAGTTAGAACACCCCATTTTCCCCACTCACTGATAAGCCATCAGGCTAAAATGATTGGGTAGACATTATTAAGCACAGTACCTTGAAATTAATCCAGATGAAGGGAAATGATCTTAAAAATCTTGTTTCTACCTAATATACCACCTGAAAGAAAATATCATTTTCCTTTCTTTCCCCACTGTGGATATTGGTTTTCTTCTGGGAATTTTGAGTGTGAGCAAGTAAATGAGAGGCATATCTTAGAGCACGAAGTCCTTCGTAACACTACAATCATTTCATACAAGTAATTTCCTATTCAATTTATGTGTAAAGTTGTTTATGTTAAACCCTTTTCTCCACCAATATCATCCAGAGATCATTGAGTTTTACCACTGAGTTGGTGAACATAGTTTAATTCTACATACCCTCTGAGGGTTTTACAGAGTTCACATTATTAAAGTATGAAATCACATTCTAGTCCCTTCCCTGTTGATTGAAATTCAGTCACTTCTTTGCTCAATCAAGTGTTTTGGGAGGTTTTTTTGGAAACTCATGAAGAATATTTTTATGACTTTGAGGCATTTCCCTTTCAACATCATTGGCATATAGTGAGGAGCAGAAAAAAAGAAAAACCTACTGCTACCGAAGACTCTTCAAGGGTTCCATTTAATTTTATTTTTGTAAACTGTTGAGACTGTCATATTTTCCCATCTTCAGGGCAACATTTTTTCAGAGGACTGCTGGTTTAGCTCTTTCAAAAGGTTTCAATATGCTTGTACAACACAACATACTGATGTGATAGTGTAGTGGTGGTTTAGGGTCAACAACATTCTTGTGTCACATATGATCTACTATTCTCTTCCTATGACCACTCTATTTTCCTTATTTGTTCTCTCATACTATGTCCTAAGGAAATCAAAGTGCATGTTATGATAGTTTCACGTTAAATATTAAAATTGCAACATGTGCTTCATTAATTAAGCAATTAACTTTGAGCTCCCACCCCTCTTCATTAAATACCATTTAATAAAGTGAATGAATCTCTTTTATTTGTTTATTTTATGAATCTCTTTTTAATAAGCATTTTCTCAACTTTGTATATCAACCTTTTCCATAACCATCTAGTTTTAAATTGCTATTAAGGCTATTGCTTATATTATTTAGTATAACAAGCAATGAAAGAAAGATATAAATATTTTCTAGCAATAAATCAGTTATGAAAAAGATCAAAACCAAAGTTACTTTTTACAACTGCTAACTTCTCAGTTTTGGAAATACAGTCCCACCATTCAGTTCTATGAATACAAATTAACATCTTTTCTCAAGAATTTTTCACAAAATAATGGTTAATTGTCTCAATTGTCTCAGGAAATAGGTTCCTTCAGTCTATTTCCTCTGTCCCCTTTTCAGTCATTATAATTATCTCTTCAGAACAATCAGCTCTCAATCTCCCAATAGACTCCTTTTTTTCATCTCCCAAATAACTCATGGTATGAAATTATTTTTTCAATTCTCAAGCATTTGTTGTTGTCCCCCCTCTCCTTCCTCTAGAAAAAGAAGATCAGAACCATTGAAACAAATATATATAATCAAATAAAACAAATGTCCATATTGGCCATGTCCAAAAATGTGTGCCTCATTCTGAATATTAGTTCATCACCTCAGTGTCGGAAGGTGACTTCATATTAGTCCTCTGGAATCATAGTTGAGCATTACATTAATCATGGATAAGTCTTTCAAAACTGCTCACTTTTGTTATGTTGCTGTTATGGTATAAATACATTTTTTACTCCACTGCTTTACTCTGTATTAGTTTATGTATATATACATATATGCATATATGTATATGTATATATGTATATATATATATAATTTCTATATTTATCTGAAACAGTTTCTCACAGTTTCTTACACTGCAGTCTTTACATTCATATACCATAGTTTTATTCAGCCATTCCTCAACTGATTGGCACCCTGTTAGTTTAGAATGCTTTGCCAGTTATTTTCTTTAAGTGGTTATAAATATTTTGGTATATGAAAGACCTTTTCCTCTTTCTATAATCTCTTTGGGGACAGAGTCTTAATCATGGGATTGCTAGATTAAAAAGTGTTGTTCACAGTTCAGTTGCTTTTTGGGGATAGTTCCAAATTGTTTCAACTCATAGACTCTTCATAGAATGACAATTAAGTTGTCACTGACTAAATTCCATAGCCTCTTAAAGTTATAGCAAAAGTATACATGATTTTGGAGAGGCTTTTTAACCCTTTATTACAATAATATGGCATGATAAAGGAACTTGTAATAAAGCAGTTTCTCCATAAATCTGGAAGATTCTCTCTCCCATAAATATGCGTACAATCAGCAGAAATTTATGCATGTATGTATATATGTATGTACATATATATACATGCATGTGTATATGTATATATATATATATATATATATATATATATATATATATATATATATATATATGCCTACATATTCACACATAGATAGTGAGTGGATAGAGTACTGGGCTCCAAGAAGACTCATTTTTCTGAGTTCAAATCTAATCTCAAGCAGTCACTAGCTGTGTGACCCTATGCAAATCACTTAGTTCTGTTTGCCTCAATTTCCTCATCTGTACAATGAGCTGGAAAAGGAAATAGAAATGGCAAACTCTTCAGTATCTTTGCCAAGAAAATCCCAAAACAGGTCATGAGGAGTTAAACGTGCCTGAAACTGATTCAACAACAATAACGTGTAGATATTGTCTTCCCCATTAGAATATAAGTTCCTTGAGGGCAGAAATTTGTCTTTGAACTCTCAGCACTGGGCAGTGTCTGGCTTGTAGTAATCAATGCTTATTTATTGATCTATTGAAGAATGATCATATGTAGGGAACATGAATAAAGAAACAGGGAACATGGGCAATATATGCACTTCACATGGAGGGGCAGCTCGAACTTCTGATACTTTATGGAAATTGTTGTCTTTCCATGATATTATCAGTCTTTTCTTGATTGGGGAATGAGGACTGATTTCCCCTGGTCTCACACGATGTAGAATCCTCATTAGTCATGTATGCTCCATCACACACATCGTATCCACAAAGCATCATTTCTTATTTGTCTTCTGTGGGGTTTCTACTTAGTGGTACTATAATTGGTCCATGGTCACTACTGATTATTGTCAGGAGCTGCTTCATTGAACATATCTCAGAAGTTCTTCACTGCTTCTAGAGTGAATAGTAGATTCAATAGCAGATCTTAGCTAGAATGTACCTTTTTTCTCATAATAATAGTGTACCTTACCATAGTTTTATAGCTCAAAGCCTGGAGTGTTCTATAGCTTATTAAAAGCACAATTTTTTGACACACTTAAATATTAAATGGAGGAATAGGGTGGAGGGTGAAGAAACCATCCTTTTTCCTTCTATTAATGGTTTTAACTATTCCAGAGTCTTAACTGGAAGAGACTACATCTCCAGAAGTGTTTTTGTCCAGATACCATGTTCTCTGGAGCACATTTCAAGGCCACTCCCAATATGTTAGTGCTTCCTGGCTTAATATTCTCCTTTTAAACTCCCCCCCACCCTTTCTTTTTGGTCACCGAGGCTTGAATCTTTACCAAAAATAGCTCCCTAACTTAGAGCTATGGAATCTATGTAGATCCTGGTTTAATTTCTTGTAGCTAAGTTCTATATAGTTATCATTCAGGTAGAGGCTACTATTCCAACAAACTTTCAATTCTGGGTTTCAGGATCTCCAAGATTCTCAATTCCAAAGCTTTGCCTTTCCGTCTCCTTTTTCATTCATTCTTTTGTCCTCTGAAAATGACTGGAGCAAGGGGAAAAAGACATTGGAACAAAAGTAAGACAATGGACAGGTTTTCCTTTTCTTCCTGTCTAGGCATGTTCTTAATATATATAATATAATATAAATAACAATATAATACAATATAAATATGTAGCCAGAAAATCTTTTTAGACTTTGACTCCAACTTTATATTAAGAGGGGCAATATTTTAAGCTAGTATCAGCTATTAATATTTATCATAATTAACCAATCTTATTATGTGTTTGGCACAGAGAATTGTATGCTAGGTTCAGAGTTAGAAAGACTTAGGCTCAAATTCCACCTCTGCTACTTACTAGTTATCTCCGAATCGATAGCCTGGCTAGGATCTTTGCTGGTGGAAGTTCTCACACTGAGAATTACTCACATTGGCAAAAATCAAAGGCCTAATCAAAACTTGGATGAAGTAGGATAAAGTACAAGTAAAATTTGATTGACAGGACGGTATTTTGAAAAATTTGAAATAGAGTCGAGGCATATGAATAGACCAATTTAACCACTCCTTTCAAAAGGATTACTCATGAAGATTGAACTATGTAGTTAGAATATTTTGAATGAATTTTAATTAAAATGGCAAAAAAACATGACATAGAGAGAGACAGAAAGAGATAGAAACAGACAAAGAGACAGAGAAATGGGAAAGAAAGAGAAAAGAGGGATACAGAAAGGAGAGAGAAGAAAAAGAAAAAGAGACACCAGAAATCACATTTTCATATAAGGAGAAAAAAAATCTACAAGTATCTTCCACTGATTTATTTTAAAGATGAATTGCATTTCAAGCTCTAGGCTTGACTGTAGTGTGATTCAAATGCTTTAATAGGAAGTGCATTTAAATATTCTGCTTACTATGGAATCAAGCCCTCTGGAGATAACTCCTAAACAAGACCTTATTAAATAGTTTGTTGTATGAACAGGCAATAATTTCAATTTAGAAGTATTTCTACTTCCATAGGATACCAGAAAGAAAATTGCAGAGGTTTTTGAACTCTCATTAATATAATTTTCCAACTCAACATCTAAATGGAAATCCTTCCTTGAAGGTTTTTTCTTTAAATTTTTAAGTTTAAATCTGTTCTTCTACCTTGCAGCATATGAAGGCAATTCCATTTTCTTATTAGAAAGAAACACGTTCTAAGGAAAGCAACTTGTATAACCACATGAAGTTTCCTTGAATTGCATGATACCCTTATTATTCTCATGCCTGCTGTTCAAGTGAAGGGGAAAGCTGTAGGAGAGAAAGCCTGGAACAAAATAAAATGGCACCCGAGATACAGAACACATAAAAAATAGGTAAGAAAAAAATGAGGTAGATAGAAAGGAAATTCAAGATGGGAGAAAAAGGGCTTCTCATCCTCAATATTGCAACCCCTCTTGCACTGTCAGAAATATCTGTCTACATCAGGAAATCTGAAAATGGATAATGTAGGGCTTTATAGAAAGACAAAAGAGGCGTTGAGTTATTTTAACTCTTAGAATCTTAGTATCAGAGTTGGAGGAGACCTTAGAGAGGATCTAGTTAAACACCTTCTCTTTATAGATAAAGAAATTAAAGTACAAATAGATTCTCTGATTTGTTGCCAAATTTTATGACTACTAGTGGAACTTATTGATATTTCTATGGTACTTATATGTTTATGCATTACTTTCCTCATAATTATCATAGGAGGTAAATAAAAATATTATTTACATTATTTTATAGATGAAGAAAATGGGACTTGGAGAGGTTAAGTAAAGCATGGTGATTCAGTTATTAAGAGCCAGAGCTGGGACTTCAATGAAATCTATTGTTTTTTTTCACTAAACAATGCAAAGAATGTTGTCAAAGTTCATTAAAAATGTATCCTCTTGTTTTTTCAGCTCTTGATCTGTCAACAAGCTTTTACTAAAGTCCTACCATATGCCAACCACTATTCTATGGGCTGATAATAATTCTCTGCCTTCAAGAAGCTTATCTGGAAAAGACAAAAATCTACATAATCTACACATATAAGCATATATGAAATATATACAAAACTCAAAGGTTTTTCCTTTTTTCGGTGGTAGAAGGCACAAGCAATTTGGGAAATCAGGAAAGTCTTCCTATAGGAGTAAGCACTTGATCTGAATTTTGAAATAAACTAGGGATTTAATTTTAAGATATAATCAATAAGTAGTAGAGGTGAGGAAGGAGCATATTTAGGCATAGGTGATAGTCTATGCAAAGTCATGGAAATGGGAAAAAGAATATTATGTTTAAGGAACAGCAAACAAGTAAATGACTGAATTGTAGAGTGTATGAAGAAGAGCAATAGATAAACACTGTGGAAAAGGTAGGTTGGAGCCTGACTATGAAAGGATTTTAATTACAGGGGACTTTTCATATTGTCCTATAGTAAATGGGGAGTCATAAGAGTTTACTGAACAGGGGAGTAGTATGGTCAGGGTTTTGAAAATATAACTTTGGCGGCCGTGTTGTGGATGAGAGAGGGGAAACACTTGAGGGCAGGGACACAAATAGGGCTATTGCAGTAGGTCAGATGAAAGTTCATGCATACCTGAAGTAGGGTAGTGGTTGTGTGTACACAGAGATTCATATGGGAGGTTTTGGGGAGGTAGAATCAACAAGGCTTGGCAATTTGAAAATGTGAGATGAAGGAGATCAAGGAATCAGCGGCAACTCTTAAGTTTGCAAACTTGGGAAACTGGAAAGACATTAACAGAATTTTACTGAGCCAGTCTCTAAACTGGGAATGAGGAAACAGAGCAGGTCAGAGACAAAGTGCCAGTAAACAAGTAGAGATTTAATTAATTAGTTTCATTATGAAAACAAGATTTGCAAATTGGGATGACTCCTGATCAGAATTCCACTTTGCTGCAGAGATTATATACATAAATCACAAGTGGGAAGGGAGTGGGCTGGGGTGGATTACAAATAGCTGTTTCCAGGGTCAGAGTGGTTTCCCAAGACAAGCCTAGGAGTCCACAATACAGGTGTTCTGGAATCCTATGGGAACAGTATTGCTTCAGGTCCTTTGGGGTTGTTACTTGATGGGACCAGAGTTCTGTGATGGGACCAGGTTCTACAATCATTGATTTGCTTCACTTAAGGTGCACAGGCACAAGAATGCAGTGATTATGACAGTGTTGTGATCTTATTGCAAGCTAGTGACTCCCAAGGTAGAAGAGGCAATTCTGGGAAATCTAAGCTATTAGTATATTCATTACACATATATTGATTAATATGAAAATTCGTAATTACCTTCACAATGTATACCAGATGTGTACTAGATACAAATAGTGAAGACATGAAGAGAAGAGACATTTAGGGGAAATAGTGGATTCTGTTCTGGACATGTTAACTTTGAGATGATATTTAGTTTGAAATGTCCAATATGAGGTGGGACTGGAGCTCAGGAGAGGGATTATGGATGAATATATAGCATTGAGAGTCATCAATATAGAAATAATTAAAGCTTTGGGAACTGATGAGCTCACCAAGAGAGAATGTGTCGGAGAAAGAGAAGAGAGCCTAGGCTAGAACATCAGGGGACATCTTGTTAGTATACTCTCAGGTAGGGAATGAAATATAGGTGATAATTTAGCAAAGGAGAATCAGGATCCAACTTAACACACAAACAGAAATCTTTGCTTGAATTGTTTTTAAAAAACTCTATAATCTACATTTTTTTCCTTTCAGCATTCCATTTTCTTATCTTTCTATATCTTCTTATCTTGTTCTATTACTAGTTGTTGGTCTTGAACAAGTAATTTCTCTTCTCAAAGCCTCAGTTCCTCATCTTTTAAATGATAATGTGATTATCAAATAAAGTTGCATATCTGAAAAGGTTATAGGAATGTCAGATAATTAGAATAATTGTTATCATTAAATTCTCCTCTTCTTTCTCCTTCTCCTAGTTTCTTTATATTTATTTGTTGAATTTTCAAAGATATTTTGAAGGTTATATTTATGGTATAATATTTGCTGTCTTCTAGTTCATGAAAAATAATCAATCTAATCAATTTAGTATTCCATTCATGTCAGAGGTTTTCCCAAGCCTTTTTATTACTCCTTCAGCTACTCAGGATACCTGCATCCTCCACCCCTTCAACAGAGGATTTTGATTCATACTTAACAAGAAAAATTGAAGCCATTCACAGAATATTCCCTTTCTCTTCTCTTCCTTGTTTCAGAGAAAGCCACCTATAAATGATACTTCCACTTTTTTTCTCCTTTCTCTTTTAACCCTTTATAACATGAATTCTGAAACTTCACCATTCAACTGAAGCTGTTCTTTCCAAAGTTACCAATGGTCTCTTAATTGCTTTCAATTCACAACAGGTAGAACAACTCAAACTCCCCTGTTCCCAGTGGGTAGAATAGTCACACCTCTAGGACACTTTCTTCTTCAGTGGTAAATACCTCTTGATCTGGCTTGCTTCTATGCCCCTTTGCAGGTAAAATGAGCAGGAAGTTGCTCAACTATAAAATATATGTTGGGATCTGATGACTCCTGTATTACGTTTTCTTTAAAAAGGCTCACCTGTCAAAATTTTGGGTACAAGTTGTATCTTTTGATCCAGCCCTAACCTCTCTTGACTTCCAATCAATCCTTCATTGCATTTTGAACATCTTGAAGTGAATATCCTGTAAGCACCTCCAATTCAATATAGCCAAACAGAACTCATGATTCCCCTCTATCCCAGTCCTTCCCTTTCCTAAACTTTCCTATCACTTTTGAGAGCATCATATGGGTCCTAGTCACCCAAGCTTGAAAAGTGGGTGCCACGCTTGATTTCTCACTCATTCTCATTCTACTTATCTAATCTGTTCCCAATTATTATCATTTTTACCTTCTGAATATTTCTTATAGATATCCCCTTCTCTCCACTCACATAGCCACTTCCTTGATTTAGCCCCTCACCACCTCATGTCTGAATTATTGCAATAGGTTTCTGATTGGTCTCTAGGAAGAAAATCTCTCCCCACCTTAGTTTATACTTTATTCAGCCCTCATCATGCTAAATAACCTCCCTTAATCCCCAACCTGCCTCAGCTGAATAAACTCCAGTGGCTCCTTATGACCTCCAGAATCAAATAGAAAGTTCTCACACTGAATTTTAAAGCTCTTTACAACCCCTTCTCACCTTTCCAGTCTTTTTATCCATTAATTCTTCCCCCACCCCACCCCACAATGTATGATTTAGAGACATTGACCTTTCTATTCTTTACAAGTGACTCTCCATCTCCTAACTCTGCCTTTTCATTGGCTATGTCTCAAGCTTCGAATGAACTTTTACCTTATCTCCATCTCCTGGATTCCCTGTCTACCTTCAAGGTGCATCTGAAGTCCCATCTTCCTTAAGAGGCTTCCCCTGGTCACTTCCCTCTCCCCTAGTACTCCATGCCTCCCTCTATACACTTTGAGATTACTTTCCATTTAGACCATATGTGTCATTTACAACTTATTGCATATTGTCTCCCCCTTTAGAATGTGACCCCTTTAGAGAAGGGACTATATTTTTGCTTTTCTTGGTACTTAGCGTATATGCAGTACCCAGCACAATGTAAACACTAATGGTTGTTGTCCTTCCTCTTTGAAGAGGATCAAAATGACATCACCATTGTAAAGTGAAATTTCAGTGTGTCTGACTGTGGCTGATCAGATCAATATGAGGTCAGAATGCTCTACCACAGGTTGGGTACATATAGTGCGTGTGAATATTTGGGTTGAATATCCCAAATCTGTGCATCCTGCGTTTACTTTGTGCTGTCTCAATTCTGCTTTGTTCAAAGAGCACAACACCTTTTCTTGTGTGAGCACACTGTGCTGAGAGGTCCTGTGCCAGTGTCTCCCATGTCGCACAGTCAAATCCAAAGTTCTTGAGAGAGACCTTGAGAGTGTCCTTGCATCATTTCTTCTGGCCACCATGTGATCACCTTTCCCATGCAAGTTTTCCATAAAATAGTCTTTTTGGCAAGCATACATTTTGCATTCAAACAGCATGACCAACACATCAGAGTTGTGCTCTCTGAAGCATAGTTTGAATACTTGGCAGCTCAGCTTGAGCAAGGACTTCAGTGTCTAGTACCTTATCCTGCCAGGTGATCCTCAGAATCTTCCTAAGACAGTTCAAATGGAAACTGTTCAGTTTTCTGGCATGGCGCTGGTAGACTGTCCATGTTTCACAGTCATACAACAATGACGACAGCACAATGGCTCTGTAGACCTTCAAGAAAAACCACTAATAAATACTTGTTGACAGACTAACTGACCATCATAAACTCTTCTATTTTCATAAATGAATTTACATAATTCAGCCACTTATTTGATACTATTTCTGTCAACGTTATTGGTTAAGTTCATGTAGATGTTTCCTTTGGACATTCTTTTGATTATATTCTTGGAGTTTAGGCATTTCGTAGACTATCTGGAGATTCACTACTTTAGGTTATATTTAATATGTTCTGTAGTTTGTATCTACGTACCTATAATTGTGTTCTTACTATTGCTCAATGAAGTGATGCCTGTTGTTACAAAAATATTTCTGTAAAGTTTTAACATATTTATCTGATGCTCTGAGGACATCTACCAATTATCTCCCTCTTTTTTTTTTTTTGACAAGGAAATGTTAATGTATGTGTAACTGCCTTCAGATGCTGAGTCAGGTGCTTCTTTCATATGGTACAGGATTATGAGTACAAATGAGATTTTGACATAATGGTAGGCACTGCTAAGTACTGGGCACATGAATCCTAAAAACAGGCAGGCTCTGCCCTAAAAGCCTCTTTTGTTGTCTTTTCAACTTTCCTCAAATTCTTTAAAGCTAAGAAGTAAATCTCTCCCCACCTTAGTTCACCCTCTATTCAGATGTCAAAGCACAGACCTCATCAAATTGCTATCCTTGATTCTTTTCTTTCTCTACATTCTTGTGCACATACTCATTAACTTCCGTACTTCACTTGTTATCTCTATATATATCAACAGGATTCAACTGTAATCTCTGTATTATCTCAGCCTTGATAACTCTTCCAAGTTCTGTACTTACATTTTGTCTTGCCTTAAAGACATTTTTGTCTGGGTGTCCCATTGACATGTAAAAATAATTATGTTCATAACTGAGTGTATTATTTACCCTATTAGAAACCACCTCTCCTTCTATCTTGACTATTCTGCTAATGGTAAATACCCAGTCACCCATTATGAAAGTCCTGATGGCATTTTATATTCTTTCCTCTTGCTCCTCTTATATCTAGTTACCACATCCTGTTGATTTTATATCCACAATATCTCCTAAATTCATCTCCTCATCTCTATTTCCACTAGCAGGCTATATCACTAACAGTCCCTTATTACCACCTGACTGGATTAATGTAGTAGCCTCCTGTTGTAGGGCAGGCACGATTCAGGCCATTCTGGGGCTTCTAGTTCAGAATCATAATGAAATGAGATACTCCTAGATTATCTAAGAGGTAATAAAATTCTCTTATCCACAGCATAGAAGGGATACTTAGCAAGCAAATAGCATTAATTTAGTTGAGTGCAGCTTATTTTCCTCTCTGTTGACTATGATGGAGCCTGGTGTATCTTCACAAAAAGCAACTCCTCCCTCAGTGTGGACTGACTTTTGTATTTAGACCACTGGGGAACTATTCCAATAACCCAAGTCCCTGGGCTATTTAAAATTTGAGTTGCATGTCAGTACTTTTAAAGGAAAACCTAGCCTAGTTTAGATGACTTGGATAATTACTACCCTGCTCCACCCACTCATATACATTGGTGATAAGATCCAAAAGGACTTCGAGAGGACTTTTGAGTGTTGTTCTTAAAGAGACCATCGTAATTTCCATTTATCATTGCTTAAGACCCAGAGAAAGTTTGATATCTCATGGTATACAGGGAGGTGTGACAGAAATACTGTAAGAAGAATGAAGGCTATCAGGAAATAACTTTGGTATTACCCTTCTCCCACTCTGGTAAGGTCATTCTAATCCATTACTGCTGTACTGTCCAGGGCAAGTCACTTAACCACTGTTTGTCTCAATTCCCTCAACTGTAAAATAAGGATAATAACAGTACTTACCTTACAGGGTTGTTACGATGATCAAATGAGATAATTTGTAAAGGGCTTAACACAGTGCTTGGCATGTAGTGGATATTATATAAATGTTTATTTCCTCCCTGTTTGGAATTGGAATGTCATGAGATACTTGAGGACTGCCCAATAATTAATGAAAGGAGGTTCACGTAACCATAGTGGGCAAAGTACCCTTAGTAAGTACCCTTAACAATGTAACTTCCCTGCTTTTGTGTGGCTGTGTTAGCACACCAGTCTAGCCTGAAGGAGGACTATTGCTTATTATGAATCAGCTCATGAGCTGACTTTTGTACTTAAGCCATCAAAAAGCTTTATTTTAGGACTAAACATTAGCCCCTGAGCCATTAAATCTCAAGAATTATTTCAATACCATTTAGAGAAATAATAATAATAATAATATAATAATATAATATATAAAATAAATGTAATATATGATATAACTTAAATAAATATAAATTATAAATAATATAATATAAATAATATAATATAATAATATAAAAATAATAAATAATGAACTAGTCTATATGTCAGATATTGGTCTTACCTCACTGCCTAGCTTCAACCAACCAACCAACTAATCAATTCATTAATCAAAAAGTGTTTCTTAGGTATTTGCTATATGCCAGGCATGGCACTAAGTGCCTGGTATACAAAACAAAACTAAAGTACAAACTATACTTTTCCTTCAAGAGCTTACGCTCTAATAAAGGAGAGCATATATATTGTCTTGTAAGCTTCTTAAGGGCAAGTACTATTTCTTTTTTGCCTTTTAACCTCTGTCCCTAATTTATTATCCTATTTACAGCAGGCATTTGATAAAAACATATTGATTTTATTTTAATGAGGATAGGGAATCTGAGTTTTTTTTTCAAAATTAACTTTATGCCTCCCCTTAACGTATAGTAGGCACTTAATAATGCTTGCTGAATTGAATTCTATGACTTCTTTGATGTATAATATTTGGGGATTTGACCAAGAGGGGGATGGAGGAAAGAAGAAGATAAAAAATGATATCTATAAAAATGAAATAATATAGAGTCATAGTGACCTAAAGCTTTGTAGAGGTGGGAGATTTTCAGAAATTTTTTTTTTGAAAGATGTTAATAGACTTGGAGTGCTTAGATTAGGAAGGCTATTTTATATATAGTGTTCCTGGAATACAAAATCATTTAGAATTGGAACAAAGAAACAAGAGGAGTTATATGAAAATAAGATAGGTGAAAGCATTAGAGAGGAGAAAAATACAGAAGATGGCATATTTGAACTTTATATGGAATATAAGTGATGTCTAATGAACAACATAATTTATCATTCAGTTGTTCCATAAAAGATCAGAATAACAAGCAATGTTAACAATTTTTGTGTTTCCTTAGATTTTTTTTAACGAAAGAACTTTTGCATTAGTTATGTTTAGCTTTATACCATATCTGTGATAGAAAGAGATATTTCCATTTCTAGTTTGCATTTGGGAAAACTGATTCATAGGTCATTCTAATCCATTACTGCTGTACTGTCCAGGGCAAGTCTCTTAACCACTGTTTGTCTCAGTTCCCTCAACTGTAAAATAAGGATAATAACAGTACTTATCTTAGTACTTAGGAGCTTTCTCAAAATTAGTCATTTAGTCATGACAATAAACTAGAAGTGAAATTCAGATATCTAAATTCTTAGAACCAACATAATGTACATTTTTCTTTACTTTCCAAATAAAAGTAAAGAAATAACATAAAGAAAAATTTTGAGTCTGAGATCTTGGACGATGAAAGCTAATTAAACATCTCTGGTTAGTTCTGATTGGCAGCTCAGTACTGGGTCTAAATGGGTAGAAACACAGAGAACAATCTGAGAGTGAAGTAAATGGGTATCTTTTCCAAGATCCATTCCTGTCCTTGGCTACTTACTACTTTGTATTTGAAATTGTGTGTGCCGCTGTATCAGAAGAAATCAGAGAAGACCCTTGCATCCTCACTCTCTTTTGTCTGTGCCTTCTCTTCTCTAACCATTGAATGCCTTTTCTCTAACCAGCTTAATTCTTACTCATCCTTTTAAATTTCAAGTCAAAAGCCATCTCTTCTGGAAGACTTCCCTAAATCAGCTGAGTTGAGCTTTTCTGGTTACTTTTAGACCATAAGTACTCCATGATGAAGGATTTTGGGATGTTTCAACAGTCTCTTGATTCCCATAGCAGAAGCATGAGGAGAGCAGGCACTAAAGAGAACTGGCCACTTAGCTGGGAAGAGTCACCCAATCAGCAGACTTTGAAGGGAGAGACAGCTCCTAATCTTATTCTCATCTGTTCTTTTGAGTGTATGGATTGGAACTCCAACAACTCTCCCTAGGACTTCCCATGAAATGCGGCAGAGGGGATTTATTTATTTATTTTTACCTCCCCAATCCTAGCAATAATTTCAACTTTCTACACATGACAGCCAGCATATATGCTAACTTAGGCAAGCCTGAATCTCATCTCAAAGTCCTAACTTTCTCATGTATTTTGTCCTTATTTCCCCGAGCACAGGTGACTACAGTAATCCTGAGATTTACAGTCTTACTGGTAACGATGTTACTTAAGAGGTCTGGAATAATGGAAAACTGGGTTACTGATAACAAGAAGTGATTACTATGCTAATATTAGAATGCTTCTTAGAGAAGATGAATATTGACAAGAGAATGAGCCTATGTTTTACTCCGACATCCCAGAAGATATCACCCTTGAGAACAGTTCAAAAAGTTTACAGCTGAGATGAAAGTGAAAGTCCTGTTCTATAATCCCACTATATTTTCATGTTTTAAGTATCAACCTCTTGAGAGGGTATAATAGGAGTTATGTGATTGTTTCATGTTTTAGACCTTTATCAACATTAACTTCTGAGTCTTTTGTGTTTTAAGTATGTCTTGTGTGACAAAGGGAATAAATAGCTTTAAACTTGATTTACTTTGTACATCAAGGACAGGGACCCTCTTGATTTCTTTGGAGATGGTCTAGACTTTAGTCATCTTTAAACTGTAAGATTTTTCCTGCTGGACCTATGGGGCAGAAAAATAAAAATGTAGAGGCATTGAGCCCAGTCTAGTGTCGAGGTTACTCATTAATTCAACATTTATTGAATATTCATTCATTCAATATTCATTAACTACCTGCTATATATATATATATGTATATATATATATACATATACGTATATGCATGTAATGACACTTGTGCTAGGTACTAGGGAAGATAAAAAAGTATGGATAAACATGCTCCCAGTTCTCAAGGAACTTATGACCAAGAAAAATGATATTCTGTGCACACAAATAGAATATAAAATGGAATCGTGGAATCAAATTGATAAAATCCATACCTTGGGACCCCCGGAGCCTAGACTAATCCAAAAGTCTTATAGATGAAAAAACTGAAGTGCAAGACAAAGGAACTTGGTTCCAATTTATTAACCTAGTAATTGACAGAACCAGTACCTCTGGTTTTTGAATCTAACTTTAGTGGTCTTTCAAATACACAACTAAATGCATAAATTTGCATGAGGGAGAAATCATTTCCCTACTTGGGGAATGAATTGAGAGAGAATCATGGAAGTTTTCACAGAGTAGGTAAGAATTGAGCTGTGCCTTGGAGGATGGGTAAGAAAATAATTATCATTTAATTAGCATTTATTATGGGCCAGCTATGGGCCAGGAACCATGCTAAGTCCTGGGAATACAAAGAAAGGCCAAAGGATATGTTTAGTCAATGGCAAGCTATCTATTTGGGATAGAGTACAAAGTATGTGCAGGGTAGGAAAGAAAGGCAAAGTAATGTGAGATGAAACTTTAAGTGTACTTGAACCAGATTGTGGCTGAATAAAGTTACATTCAGCTAAGAAGTTTAGACTTTTGTAAGTGAGTGAGAGTGATGAGATGTTTTCGAGTTCCTCTAGTACTCCTCTAAGCACCAGTTTGCATTATGAATAGAAAAATGTGTTCTTGAATGGATGATTTCAAATGAAATACATATGTCCTGGTGCTAGAAGTACAGCTCCTGGAGTCTAGTGCTGTTCAAGTGCCAGCCTTCCATGAAGCCTTCTGTGATACACCCAGTCATTCATAAACACTCCCCTCTCAAATTACCTTGAAATAATAATCTGCATACATATTGTATCTTCCCAATAGACTGTATACTCCTTGAGAGCAGAAAATATTTCATTTTGCATGCAGTAGTCACTCAGTTCAATATACATTGTATTAAACTGAATAAATTGCAGTGAGTTAAACTTGGAATAATGATCAGCCATATTTCAAATGAAGCCAAAGTGGAGGCCAGGACAAAGGAATTATCAAGGACCTTTCTTTTTATCCATTCTTAGCAA
The DNA here is from genome assembly GCF_028372415.1 of Notamacropus eugenii. Classification (NCBI taxonomy): domain Eukaryota; kingdom Metazoa; phylum Chordata; class Mammalia; order Diprotodontia; family Macropodidae; genus Notamacropus; species Notamacropus eugenii. The sequence goes on from NC_092874.1 coordinate 320,812,727, forward strand.
TGTCATAGCTAATAATGTCTCTTGTAAATTTAACATATTGTTGAATTCTGGTTTCTAATCCATTCTGTTATCAGCCTCCTTTTTATGGATGAGTTCATCTCATTTACATTCACAGTTATGATTACTAACTGTGTATTGTCCTCCATCCTTTTTCCTTCTATTTGTCTTTCTTTTTTCCCCCTTATCCCCTCCTAAAAAGTGTTTTGCTTCTTATTACTGCTTCCTTGAATTTATTCTCCCTCTTATTCCCCTTTTTCTCTTAGCCCATTTCCCTCCTACTTTCCTGTTGGGTAAGAGAAATTTCTCTACACTCAGTTCAGATGAATATGAGATTTGAACATTGCCTGCTTCCCCATTTCTCCCACCATTACAGAGATTCTTCATTGTACACCTCTTTACATGAGATAATTTTTCCCATTCTTTTTCTATCTTTCCCCTTCTCCCAGTACATTCCTTTCTCACCTTTCCATTCTTCATTTGAAATCATCTCTACATAATAGATGCCTTATTGTCTATCTAAATAGAATCCTTCTAACTAATGTAATGATCATAATATTCTTAGTGGTTACAAATATCATCTTCCCATATCTTCCCTTATGATCTCTCTTTCATGTTTATACTTTTATTTTTCTCTTGAGACTTGGGTTTAAAAGTCAAATTTTCTATTCAGCTTTTTTTTTTTAAATCAAGAATGCTTGGAAGCCCTCTATTTCATTAGATATCCTTTTCCCCCTCTACTTCTGCTGGTAAAGTTTTTCTTTGCTGTAATCCTAGCTTTTCAGAGGGCAGCTGGGTGGTGCAGTGGATAATGTGTCAGACTGGAAGTCAAAAAGACTCATTTTCCTGAATTCAAATCTTATCTCAGACACTTACTAGCTGTGTGACCCTGGGCAAGTCACGTAACCCTGCTTGTCTCAGTTTCCTCATCTGTAGAATGAACTGGAGAAAGAAATGACAAACACTCCAGTATATTTGCCAAGAAAAACCTCAAATAGGGTCATGAAAGAAGTGATTGAACAACAATAATCCTAGTTCCATTGCCTTCTGGAATACCATATTCCAAATTCTCTGCTTCTTTATAGTTGTAGCTTCTAAACCTTATATAATCCTGACTGTAGCTTCATAGTATTTAAATTGTTTCTGTCTCATTGCTTGCATTATTATTTTTATGACTTGAAGTTCTGGATTTTGGCTATATTTTGTGGAGTTTTCATTTAGGAGTTTCTTTCAGGATGTGGATAATGTATTCTTTCAATATGTTCTTTGCCCTCTTGTTCCAGGATATCAGGGCAGTTTTCTTTGATAATTTCTTGAACTATGACATCCAAGTAAATCATGATTTTCAGGTAGTACAATAATTCTTAAATTATCTCTCCTCAACCATTTTTCTAGGTCAGTTATTTTTTTCTATGAGATAATTTACATTTTCTTCTATTTTTAAGTCTCTTGATTCTGTTTTATTGTTTCTTGATGTCTTGAGGAGTTATTAGCTTTTACTTGTTCAAGTTGCTATGGTGGGAGTGTTCCACTGTTTCCTTGCCCTTACTCTGCCATCTTGTTTCTGTTGAGTTATTTTCTTCGGTATTTTTTGTGCCTCATTTACCAAGATATTAATTCTCTTTTCACAATTTTATTGTATAACTCTCATTTATTTTTCCAATTTTTCTTCTACCACTCATTTTATTCTTGAAATCATCTTTTTTTGCTCTTTAAAATATCTTTCTTTAGCTCTTCTAGGAATTAATGTTAAGGTTGTGTCCAATCTATATTTTTCTTTGAGGCTTTGCTTGTAGATGTTTTCAAGTTATTGTCTTGAGTTTGTGTGTTGAGCTTTCCTCTCACCATAGAATCTTTTAATAGTCAAGTTTTTATTTGCTGTTGTCATTGTTTGCTCTTTTGTTTCTATTCTGTTTCTTCATCTGGACTTTATGCTCAAGTGCTCTGGAGGTAGAGAGTATTTTTGGCCTGAGCTGCTCTCTCTTGTGTCCCTTTTCTGCTTTTATAGTTTGGTGGGGGCTTGGAAGTTTTCTGTGCTTCTAGGGCAGTGTGATCTGGAGAGAGGTCTGGTTGCCGTTTCCCTATCTTTGTTCTGGTCCTCACTCAGATAAAGCCCCTCACAATTGCAACTGTCCCTCTCTGCCCTGGAACTATGATCTGGACCTGGGAAATGGGAGACTGAGCTAACACCTGATTCTGCACCAGAACTAAAACAGGGCTCCCCTTGAATCTTTTTATGATCAAAAGTTTAGTCCCCTCACCATCCTGGGTGTCGGACCTCCCTTTTCTTTGCCCCCACTGCTGTGTTGCTGCCACCCCTGCTGCCACCTGTGTTGTACCAAAGAGCTTCAGACTAGCTTTTTGCAGATCTCTGTCTTCCTAAGCTACTCTGCCCAGGGTTTAGTTTGATATGTTTTTTGGAGAGTTTTATGTTGGGAGAGACTGAAAAAATGCTGCTTTCACTTTGTCATCTTGACTCTGTCATCTCCATGATTAACAGTGGAAAAACCACTCATTTAGTAGCTACTAGGGATTAGAAACAGGAAGCATAACAATAAACTCTTTCTCTACTCCCATTCAAACCAGAAAAATAAAAATTATTCTAATGAGTCTTGTTGGAATTATTGAGATGATGCTTTTCTATTTACTAATATGTTAAGCCCTGATGTATTAAAAATCTTTATTTCTAGGATTTATCTAAATTGAAAACTGGGGGCCATGTCCATTAATTCTCAAAGATGTTCGAAGTTTGAAATGTAGCAGATATACTATTCCCTCAAGGGGACAGAATCAGGCATGCCTGGAGCACATGCCTTGACTTCAAGAGAATTAGTTTGCAGAATTAATTTGTGTGGTTTAAAAATATAAGTCTTTTGAAATCTTCTCGTGATCTCTTCTTTCCTTCTGGTTGAACAAGATTTCAATTTCTCTCTGTCTTTCTCTTCTTGTTGGCAAGAAGCACTACTTGATTTTTCTACTCTCTTTTGGATCTGAATCTCATCAAGGGTAGAACTATTTGCTGAGGTTCAAGGGAGCATTGGTGGAAAGTGACCATTCCCTCTAAGAATCTGAATAGAGGAAAAGTAAGCTGAGCATAATCTTAAACATACCCTAGACTTTGGGAAAACAGATTTCAGAGGGTTCAAAGGAAAGGTAAGTGGAAGTTCATGGTATGCAATTCTACAAGAGAAGTAACTGAGGAAGTGTGGGATACTCTCAAGAAGAATAATGTGAAAAAACAAGAAGAAATAATACTAATGGAAAGGAATAATGATTGTTTTTATTTTAGTTGCTAATATAGTGATTTCAGAAAAGTCTACATTGAACTATTTTTGTGGTTATGCTTCAGTCCTCATATTGATGCAAAATTGCTGTATTGTGATTTGTCCTGACCTTTAATTCACAGTATAGGGAAGTTTATTCCTCATTTTTTTTTGTAGCTGATGGTACTAAACAAAAGAGCATTCCCATTCCTTGGTTGACTGCCTAGGTTACTAACAGCAATAGTTTAGGTCTAGCCCAACTCTCAAAATCCCATTCTCTGAGGATATTTTCAGCTGTGCTGCCAGTTGCCTGAAATTGGGATCTAATCTTTGTTCTGATTTGCCTTAGCATGTTATATCTGCAATCATGCTACAATGAGAAATGTTTTGATTGTCAGTGCAAACAAATTCCAAACCAGAAACTTTTTCTTATTGCCTTCTGGTTCCATGCTACCATGTATTTGTTTTGGGAGTTTCTGGCTTGGAAACCTTAATTCTTTAACAGTTTTCAAGTTTAATTGATTCATATCAAGTGTTCAATCTAATTCTGTCATAATAACTAAAATATTAAGATGTGGTTATTAAGATTCTGGGTATTTTTAGTTATTATGATAGCCAACCTTCATCAGTTGTTTGGCAGTTTGATAGAGGTGACTTGCAAATAATGATTCTATTGTGTTAAGCATTACTGGGACTTGAACTATCCCATTTTACTGCCAAGTCAGACTACACAGATGGGGCATCAGTGCAAAAATCCCACAGCCAGTTTAAGCCAAACATGGACAAAGATCCAGGATATGGACAGCCTGTGTTCAGAGGTGATGGCAGTTAGATATTTTTGGCCAAAGCCCTTCAAACAGCTGATACTTCATTGGGCAGAGAATACTTCATTCCTGAAAGAATGAATAGCATATTATGTTTCCTCCTGGTACTTACTTGTTTTGGGAAGTTTTATGAGTAACAATGTGCTGGAAAAATGCATTTCTTCTTCTGGCTAATTGAGGCATTGCATTTTTAACACCTCTCTACAACAAAGTAATTCTCCTGAGCACCTTTCTCCTTTCCCTCCCCCTACTCAATATATTGAAAGTTGTTAATTTTTGCCAGTAATTACAAAGACAAAGATGACCATAAAATCCAGTACAAGTGGCATTGTATATCTGTGATGTTCTATAAATAATAATAATGATGATAGTGCTGTAACAGCCAAAGCAAAGAAAACAAAATCAATTTAGGAGGAATCATTATTCTTAGATACTTTAAAACTCTCTTTCACTTTTAAAAATCAATTTATTTTATTTTCTTCAACATTTTAGTTTGTCCAAGTTAGAACTTGAAAATCTGGAAATGAGTTGTTGTGTTTGAAATGGCAAAATAGGTACATACAGACATTTTTCATGAATTGTTTTATACTTTCTTGGTGTATTTGATTTGGCACATATTTGTTCAGTACATAGAGTTATTTATTACAAGATGTATAAATGTTGTCATATGCAAATAAAAATTAATACATTCTGATTAATCCTTACTTTCTTTAATTTGACTTTTATTATACAATCCATTTTGTGTCTGTGTCGAGACAGTTAAGACATCAAATGATGCTTAGAATCTTTTAAACAGACATTGTATCCCTAGAACAAAATCTAAATAATTGTTTGTAATTTAATAGCCATTCCATTTGATGAAGATGAGTTGTTGAATGCTTTAATTAAAAATTCTTTCTTTTATTTTGGGAAACTCATATGAAAAGAAAAAGCTTCTTTGTCTTTTTTTTTTTTGCTTCATTGAAGTTATTTGTAAAGATTTTTTTGCGTGTGAAGAATCATTCAATATCAAGTTTTCACTATGTTCCCTTAACTTATTCCATTTTTATTTTATTAATTTTATTAAGAATGGTTTGCTACATTTCAAGTAAAGTTAATGACACATGTGGCAGCAGCATTTTGTAGGTACTGGTGGAAAATGCATACGTGTAGATGAGTTTATTGTGAGAGGATTTCTAGCAGTGAAATCTTTACTCAGGGTGATCTTCTTTGTAGAATCATAATCTAGGTCATGCTATTAAGATGTCCATCAAATCTGTGAGGCAGAAAGCCAGAAAATGTGTAAATTAGAACTCCTAAGTCAATTACATTGACCTCTTCCCCCCACCAACAAAAATCTTTTGATCATTACTATGTCTGATGATGAGTGCTCAAAGCACCATTGTTTAGTAGAATGCAAAGTGTAATTGAAGATAGCTCCAAGAAATATGCCTCTTTGGAAAAGTCATTGACTATCCAGACAATAGCTAAGTTCTTTTGTGTTATCCTGAGGCGAGTACAAAGCAATTCACATTATCTGCCTATGTCTATGCCACAGCCAAACAACTGGATTATGAAAAATGCACTAAAAATATCAGCATATATCATGTCATGTAAATTAGTTTCCACTCTCATTTGAAATCTCCTGAATATAGATTATGGGATCCCACGTGTAAAAAAAAAAATATAGGGCTGGGGTTCAACCTATAATGTGTTTGCATATGGATACTCATGGGGTGCTTATGTTTAATAATGATGATAATGGTTTTGTGTGTTATAATAATCTGTTACTTCAACGTCTTCTGTTATTAAGTTTTAGGGATGATGATGATGATTTTATATGCTTTCTCTCCCCCATGGATTTTGCCACTTAGTCTCCTGACCTCTTTCAGCTTCACCTCAGGGAGAAAATGTCTATGTTCACTAAAAGGGCAATTACCTATATAGTCCTGGCTGGCATCATTAATCACAGCAGTCAGTGTAGGTGGACACCAATTTTTATCAAGGAAATAAAAATGCAGGAGAGTTAAAATGATAACAGAGACAGAATAAAAACTTAGGCTCCAGCTGCTTTTATGTAAGTGCCTGGGAAGGAATAAATCACTGGATCTTCTCTCCTTCTCTCTCTCTCTCTCTCTGTCTGTCTGTCTCTCTCTCCCCCTCCCTATTTCTCTCTTTTTCCTCCCTACAATAATGGAACGGCTTCTCATATGGACAATGAGCAAGGAGATAACTGATAGATTCTATCTTCTGTTTGAATACCGCTCATTCAAGTCCAGAAAAATACAGATTTTTCAGGATGACTATCTCTGGTAAATGAATTAACAGCTAAAAATTCCAAATGACCCTCAGACCTCCTTCTGTATTGCTATCTATTCACACTTACAAAACTCCTTATCATTAACCTTTGGTATACTCTCAACATCAATTCTTCAGAGACAGTAGTATTCCATGATCATACAACTTTACTGGAAGAATCTTGTTATTTAAAAGAGGGACTTTTGTTTCAGGGAGCAACTTGGAGTCATTAAAATGACTGTACAATTTTTCCAAAGACAATCTAGCTTCCTCTTCCTGTTCAGATTTGAGCCTGATATTATTACCAAGAAAAAAAGGCAATGCAGAAGACCTTGGCAACTACTAAGGCATAAAATCAACTTTTTCATTGATGTAAAATATTCATTAGACTTGTCTATATATGGTGAAAGGGTATTCTTGATGAAAAAGAAATGTGTTCTAATTCTCCTTAAATCTTTTTCTGATTTACCCACCTAATGATTTTGAGTCACAACAAAAGGTAATCCAGGGTCACTGTTCTCTGTCTACCTATTTCTCCTCCACCTCCTTTACATATATATGTACATATATATCCTTGAAGTATAAGCATTGACTGATGATTCATTTTCTAATTGCCTGAGCTATATGAGCAATATCTACTTGGCTCCCTGACATGTACCTTGGCCTATTTTTTCCTAAGGTCTGAAAATGAAAGCTGGACTAGCTTTTCCTCAGATATTCAAACGATTTTGGAAATCTAATTGGTTCAGAGAACTAAATCTTGGGCTATTGGGACTAAAGCTAGCGGCTGAAGTAAAAAGTGAGAAGGTGAGGAGTCTGGAGCTCCTTATAATCAACAACTTCTCCATTTTTTTTGCTGCTTCTATTTTCTACATGTTGGTGTCTGAAGTCATTGACCATGACATCATGAAATTTCCATCCATTCATATAATAAAAATCCGGATGATCTGGGCTTTGTATCATTGAGACAAACTTACTTTGAGCAAGCATCCATCAAAACTGCTGGGTGTCTTAACATAATTTCCCCTTTAGCTTAAGTTCTTTGCTTGTCAAGGCATTAAGCATAGTCATTGTAATTTTTCTGTGAGCCCAGTACAGTGTAGTGTTTGTAATCTTTGTCACTGGTACTCTATCAAAACAGCATAACAAGCCCATGCCTTAATATTTTATACAACCTTAACAATTTATGCAAGCTTTAAACCTACTCTGAAGCTAGGACAACAGTGGGGCCCTGTCTAAGCGCCCTTCTGGACCCTCCTAGCTTTAGAGTGATCATCAATAGTAAGTGTTGCTGTTTCCCTCCCAGCCTGAAGTCTTTCTTTTTCTTGGCCTCATTAAAGAGACCATCCCCTGGCTACTTCTTAAACAGGCCTATTCAATGAATGGATGTTGCCTCACCTAAGTGAGTACCTGAATAGACCTTGGCCTAAAGGGGTTAAGGTCTCCCATTGCATCCTGGGTCACCTCTAGTCATCTTGATGAATATCTGGTCACTGGATTCAGATGACTCTGGAGGAGAAGTGAGGCTGATGACCTGCACAGCCCTCTCTCAAAACAAAGTCAAGTGAGAGTCATGTCATCATTTGTCTGATGGCATGGTCTTCTTTGGCAACAAAGGATGAACACAGCAACAACTTGTAGGTAAGCTAGATAACACAAAGACATGGAAGCTGTGCCCAGTTTAACCAATATCGTGTCCTAGCTGAATATGTTTTCTATGCTATGGCTAAATGTATTTCCTTTCATTAACTGTTAAATGCCTACAAGTATTTTAGTTTGTTGTAACATAAAACATGAACCACCAGACTAGCCTGAGTTAGGCTTGGCCTACAATGATATTCATAGAACTCTTCATTTAACAATGGATCCCTTTTTCATGTCTAGCAAGAAAATAGTAATATAAATGCACTGGGACTCAGGATTTTACTTGAATTTATTTAGACCCTTATCTAGGGAGATTTCTGTATGATGCCATCTGACATATAAGGGGATTTCATCATTTTGATCCCCAAGGTCATTATCATAATGCGGCTCCATGGCATGTAACTTTATTTACATATTGCCATATATTTTGTGTGCTTCTGGAAGAGTATGTAAAATAGAGCTGTAATACCAAGGCTTGTCAGAAGGCCATCAAATGAAATTACAACACATTTAGAACACCATGCCATAAAAGAGAAAGTCTTCCAAATAACCTTTTCATTCTAACACAATTTATTTCAGGCAAATTGTTCCAAGTACATACTACAGAGTGTATAATTGACAACAATGGACAATAGACCGGGGAGAACTGAAATGCACTAAATAAATATAGCCATTATATCATTTCTATTAAAATAGGATGTGTTTGCTTTGAAAATTGACAGGTATGTTTCCCCAAATTCACAGAACTGAGTCAAAGTTTTAAATGATATTGCATCATTAAAATTTTATGATTTTAACATAAAGGTAAATGATAATGTTATTTATGTAAACATGAGACAATTGCCTGTTCTATTATATTTTTACATTTTAAAATAAACTATGATGGAAAACACTTAAAAATGGTAAAATTGAAATCCTTGTTATTCGTTTAGAGTTTAGAAAGAGAACTTGCCTATTAAATTATAGGAAAAGGAAAATGAAAAACGCATTACTCTGGTGGACGCAAGTAATTTTGGCCAATAGTTCTGAGTGACCTGTGAACCTGTTACTATTTGAATTTAGCAACAGCTTGTAGCACTTAGTTTAAAAAAATGGGCACATACACACATACACATATTGCAGATAATGTTAATGAAGTTTCATTCTAGACTGGTTATTCACTAATGGTGAGTAATGGGGTGACATGACTACAGTTTGATTATTGAATGTCACTTTATCAAGAGTATAGTTGTAGTTGTTTAGTTCTATGTACTCTACGTATTGTATGTAGAAAAAATATTAAATATTAATAGTCAGAATATTTAATGTAACATAGATATTAACTAAAGGTTACAAAAAAATTAATGAATTAATTTGTCTAGTCTGCTATTGGCACAAAACCAAAACAAAACAAAGCAACCCTTTCTGAATTCATGTTTTATCTATACAGGTCAATTTGGTTGGAAATATATGAACTAACTTGCTGAGTACTATCTACAGCACTTGTGGCAGAATTAAAATAGCATTTCCCTACTAAAATGCTGTCAAGATCTCCTTGTGTCCATTCAATCAAAAGTAAAGATTTGTGGTGGAGCATTAAGAGTGCTGGATTTGGACTCAGGAGATATGAGTTTGAAATCTGACCCTGCCATTTGAGACCAGACTTGTGTAGAATAAAGCAAATGACTTAACTTCTTTGGCCTCTGTTTCCTCATTTGTAAAATGATAAAATTAAATGGAATAACCTCTAAGGTCCCATGACCCTCAGAAGAAAAGGTTTGTAAATTTATCACATGTGAAATCCTTCTCATTCCATATCTCACTACTTCTTATAAATATCAATACTTAATTCCATGTACCGTTCCCCTCCCATCTTCCCCCAAATGATCCCCTTAGTTCTAAGTTCACTTAGAGAACCAGAGAGTAAACCCAATGAATATTTCTGTGTGCAGAAGGGTCCAACGGCAAAAAAGTGAGTTTGGCTTCCATAAACTTCAAAACATTTGAGTCAGTAACTTTATGCACTGGGAATGGACAGAGAATACTAGTTGGTATCCTTGCTCTGATACTTATAACCAGTGAAATAGTAATGTTTAAAAGAAATTAAAGAAAAAAATACGGAGTCAATAGTCAGATACATCTTTATAGAACATGTAGGAAAGGGTAGCAGCAAGGGAAGAGATCTGAATTTTGAGTCAGAGGACCTGGATTCAGATCCTGTTTCTATCACTTTCATCCTGTGTGACTTTAGGAAAATCACTTCACCTGTTTGAAACACAGTTTCTTCATCTGTAAAATTAAAGTTTTAAATTTAATACTGACTGATAGATTCTGCTAAGGTGAAATTGACTTAAGTACCATCCACATAATGGACAATTTCTTCTGAGAAACAAACTAAGGATGAAGGCATTTGTCCAGAACAATTTGACCATTCTGACAGGAGCTACTAAGCTTTCTCCTAAAAAGCAATGAAACTATCCTTGAGACTTAATTGGTCCAGGGACCAAGGTTTTAACCGTTAATGTAGCTTTCTGGTCATTTAAGTATAAGAATCCATTACTCTTTAGACTTGAGTCATCTTGCTTGTTAGGGTGTGCCACCATGGCACATGTGGACACAGAGGATATGCAGTCTGAGATGTCTGAAAGGCAGTTGAAGATGCAAGACTTGAAATTAGCAGATAGATTGGAGCAGGAAAAGAAGATTTCAGAATCATTAATTTTTAATTAGTAATTAAATACATATAAATTATAAATTAAATAAATAATTAATAATTTAGTTCATGGGAGGTGATGAGATCAAGTGAAATAGTGTAGAGGGCAAAGAGAAGAGGGCTCAGAACAGAATCTTAAGGGATACCTATGATTAGAAGGTGTGATTAACAACACCTAACTCATAGGTTGTGGTAAGCATCAAATTAAATCACATATGAAGTGCTTTTCAAACCTTAAAGTGCCATATAAATGCTAGTTATTATACTTATCTGGAGGGAGGGGACTGTGTTATACTTTTTGGACTTTGCATTTCTCCCTCTCTAGTCTCACCCTTTCCTCTCTTCCCAGAATCTGGTACGCTAGGAAAGTAGTAGGTGCTTAATCAATAGTTGTTGATATGACTAACCCCCAGAGATATCAAATTCTTCTTATATGGCATTTCAGATGCATTTGTCAGACAATCTAGAAACCACATAAGCCTGTGGTAAGGCTCTGTGTTCCATCAAGAGAAGAAATAGATGAATTAGGTCAGAATCCAAAAGTTGGAAATGGAATAATTACTATTGAATCTTAAACCCTAATGACTTAAAGTTTTAACGTCAGCAATACAATTTTGGCATGTGAAGGAAAGACAATGTGACATTGAAATTGTGTGATTTAAGTTAAAAAATAGTGTATGTTGAAGAAATAAATAGTTTTCATGTCTGAATACATGCTTTATATGTCTGAATTTAGCTTTTATTAAATATACAAAAGTATTTCCTGATGTTTTTCTATCTACCTTTATGCACATATTTTAATATTTTTGTATACTATACTCCAGGCCTGCACAACATATGGCCCATGGGCCACTTGCTGCCAAAGAATTTTGGGCAGCTTGAAAAAAATGTGGGGTTGCCACTGCACATGTTCCCATTGGTCACATGACATGCAGCAACCAACCATTATCAGTCTGTCTCTAGTTTAACCTATCTGCCTGGAATCTACTGCCACATTGTGCACATGTGCTATAAAACTTTATTGGGTAATGTGCTGTAATGTAAAAAGCATTAGGATTTAAAAATGAGTTATTATCTGAATTATGTCGCTGACCAGCTGAACTGGACCTCTTGACTACCCAGTTTGCTTCCCATTTCTTTGCCCAGACTCTAATTCTATAGTTACCAATCTTGTCTTCCTGACGTTTACCTACTCTTACTCTCTGTATTCCAGCAATATGAATTCCCCAACTGCCAAAGATGAATCTATCCCTATACCAGAAACTCCACGAAATGTTTTCTCATCCTCATACATCTTGACCTTATCTCTTTAGCTCTGGATCGCTAGTTCTAGGATCCAGTGGCACTTGGAGATTTTTCTTCCTTTTCTATTCCCTCTGAAATTCCCATTCCATAATTAATAAGCTTCCTTTCATTTTAGACCACTCTCTTCATTCATCTTTTGGTTCTCACAAAGACCTTGCAATGCATATTAATGTTTCCCTGAGACACCCATCCCTTCCAGTCATTCATTCTACCCAGTTTCTATGACCTACCTTCCTACTTTCTTTAATTATACAGGAGGATGATCATAACCTTGATCTCATCATCACCCATTTCCATCATCAAGAATACTAAAATTCCTTTACCAAATCATAACCTCCTATCATTCTACCTTTGCTTATTCATTACTTTTCCAAAATCTGTTCTTCGTCCTCACTGTGACCTCTAACTCCTCTACCTCATGGTAATTTCCTAGGTTATCATTCCTTCTTTGTTCACTTGTTTGACTTTTTAATTTACCAATTGAATTTTAGAGTACCTAGTGTTATCTATTCTTGCTCCCTGATAATGATTTGCCAACCCCCCAACTCTGAATCTCTGGTCATGCTTTCCAATATCAATAGTACCTTCTCTTATACACTTTGATGAACCGCTCCTGTAGGGGAAGGTGAAATAGTCCTTGCTTCCCATTTCAATTAGTAGACTTTTCCTCTGCTGCCATTATTTAGGAACTGCTCTTCCTTTGAGTTTCCCTCTATCCAAATTTATCTCCAAATTGAAGTGTAATATACCAATCTCCAGCATCATTCTTTCTTTTTACTCTAGGATTTCAGTTCCTGATTCACCATCCTTTTGATTCCAGTTCCTGCTTTTGTAACGGTAGAATTCATGTTAGTGTGCCTTCAAACACTCATGTCTGCCAGTTCCTCAATCTACTTGAGTTTCATAGTCCATGCTTTTTCACTGTCTCAGCTATATGAAACAGTGGTCATACTTTATCGTCACCCTAATCCACAAATGTTCCACTTTTGTGGAGATCTGTGACTATCAGAAGCATCATAATCTTTGTTGTAGTCCTGATTTTTCTAGTGTTGCTTTTCCTCATTGTCATCATTTTATATTGATAGATATGCTGTGAATTAACCCTGATATCAAGCCTGCCACATATACTTCATTCCTTCAGGGGCCATTACATTACTTGTCTTTTTTTTTTCTTCTGATGTCTCTGTTTTTTCTCTTTTTCCTGTGTTGTTGAATCCAGACTTCTAGTATTGTTGAGGTCAGGGGTTGCCCATGATAGCTCCTAAAGCCATTTAAATGTGGAAAAGTCCCCCAACCTTGTCACCAAATAGTGATGTGTGGCAGAACTCCCCATGGAGGCCAGGTTCCTAATATTTTTTCCTAGAAGGCAATTAAACTGTTCTTAATACTTAACTCATCCAGAGGTCAAAGGCTTGCTGACATAGGTTCCCAGTAATAGAAGGCATAAAAAGACCAGAATATGAATAGTCATCTCTTAGAAGCTCTGATGAACTTCTTGCTGTGATGTAAGTCAACATACCCATTCAGGTATGGTTCTTTATGGTGAAGAATAGAGTTTTATCCAATGGAATCAACAGTATATCTTTGATGAACATCCTTCTCATGTTATCATAGGTAAATTTTCTTTTCTAAAATATTGTAGGGTCTACAAGTGTTTCATTTAATTTTAATCCTTAGCCTGAGCCTCTAGACTGCCTTTTAAGTCTATCCTGGGCTAGAACACTTCTCATTTGAAAGGTGAAACAATTGTAGTTCAGAGAAGTTAAGTGGCTTGCCAAGGCTCATACAGCTAGTTAGGTGTCTGAGTTGGAATCAAATCCCATATCTTCCCGAATGCATCTTTTTCTGACCACCATGTGAGTGCTTACCCTGTGTGAATTCTCTATAAAACAGTCTTTTTGGCAAGCATATATTTTGCATTTGAAAAATGTAGCTAGCCCATTGGAGTTGTACTCTCTGCAGTAGGTTTTGAACTATTGGTAGTTCGGTTTGAGATCTAGGATCATATTCTGCCAGGTGATCTTCAGAATCTTCCTAAGACAATTTAAATGGAAATGATTCACTTTCTTGGCATGACACTGGTCTGCTGTCCAGGTTTCAACGGCATACCGTGAAGTCAGCACAATGACTTTGTAGACCTTAAGTTTGCTAAGTAGTCTCTTTCCCACACTTGCCTTCTGAGCTTCCTAAATACTAGAGACACAGGAATTTTTTCACCCAGTGACTGGTGGGATACTGATACCATATTAGGGAAGATCAGATGGAGAAGATTAGCATCACCAAGTCAACACAAACAAAAATAATCCCCAATGATCTATAGTGTCATTATCATTAGTAAGCATTATAAAAGGCTTTAATGAGATCTTTAAAATGCGTACATACTCTTGCACTCAACTTTAAACTGATCAGCATATACAGCTATGTATTAATCAGTTTATAGAATTGTAGTTCCTAAAATTTGAAGCAAGATGGGCATTACATTTTATCTGGACCAGATATGGTGGATGCAATCATAAAAATAAGAAGCAATTTCAGAAAGTGGAGGTGTGAGTGCCCATGAGTAGGGTTTTGCTGAACCAAGAAAGAGTCTATCGAAAGAACATTTTACATGTTACAGAGACCTATAATGGCTAGATTCTCTAAGGGCTATCAGAAGTCTATTACAGTTGCTAGTAGGAGATTCACTGACAGAGAGACATTTCTTTCACCTCAAGTTATTTTTCTTTGACTTTCAAGTGAACCACAGGTAAGAAATTTTGAGATAATGTGTAACACTGGATTTTAGGTGTGAAGACATCATCCTACTGACCTGTTTTTTGATAAGTACTAAGTTGGTTGTAACCAGTCAGAGATAAGTATTGACTCAAGTCATGTGTAAGTTTAATCACGCATTGCCAACCAGGGATGCTAACATGAATATAGATAGTCTAACTCTATGTATCAGAAATTATAGTAAGCCCTTAGGTTGGGTAGAGGTAATAGTTAATATGAAGGAAGCAGAGCCACTAAGATAAGAAAGAATCACAGGGAGTCTGACACTTTTGTCTGAGAGTATGAAAATTTATGGAAGTAAATATTGTAGCTTTAAGTCATTTTTGCCTGACCAGATTGGCCACAAATAACTGGCAGTGAACCCTTTTGTTGAATGAGGGTCTTATTAGCCCAGAAAAAATGTTATGATCTCACTGTTGAGCAAGTGACTGAATTTTGAGCTCTGTCATGGAGAACTGTATCCAATTGAATGTAACATTGACTCCTAGGCTCTTGCTTGGAAAGTAATGTCATAGAAGTACCAGAATCCAGAATAGTAAATAGACTCTTTCCCAGAGTTCACCAGTTTGGTGTTGTCTGTTTGGAACTGGGTACCAGTTCTAGAAAGGTCAGGGTCCAGGGCAGTTTCATTTTTTGAGTTCTGATCTCCTTGTCCATTGATACTCATACTCCCTTGGCAACAGGCATCATTCTGCTTTGTGCTCCAGGAAAGAAGACACTTGAAGGGGTGAACAAGGTCAGAAAACCCAGCTGTTAGCTAATCACATAGAGTTTATCTCATTAAATTGTGAACTCCTTGAGGGCAGGGGTTGGTTTTTTTGCCTCTATTTGTATATCTAGCACATAGTATAGTACCTAGCACTTAACAGATATTTACTGATGGATTGTTTTGCTTTCATCTCAATTGAATCTTCACTTTTTTTATTATATATTCTGTCTTGTTATCTAAGTTAATACTGGGCATAGATAGAAATCTGTAAAAAGTTTTGATGTCTTTAAAGTTCTTAACCTTTTTTGCATGTGTTACAGCAGTCTGTATCCCTTCTCAGAATTGTATATTTAAGTATATAAAATAAAATCCGTAGGATTAAAAAAACCAATTATATTGACATATCTTCCTACCCAAGATTATAACCCCTCTGAAATTTATATATGTAGACCCTGGATCTATGTACCCCCAAGTTGAGAACTCCTGTTTTAAAGGTGAGAAGCATTATTTGTGTTGCAATGCAACCTGAATGGTGGGCAGTGGAGGTGTAGACATTAATCCTGCTTGGATGTATCACAAGCAAGAAAGACATACTATCAGGATGCGTGCAGGCAAATGTCTGGGCTAGGTGGTACAGTAGATAGAGAATGGGGTGGGAGTCAAGAAGACCTGAGTTTAAATCTTTACTCAAATACCAGCTGTGTGACCCTGGACAAGTCACTTAACTCTGTTGCCTCAGTTTCCTCACTTATGTAATGAGCTGGAGAAGGAAATGGCAAAGCCACTCCAGTAATTTTGTCAAGAAAACCCCAAATAGTGTCACAAAGAGTCAGACACAACTAAAAATTGACTGAAGGCGAATATTAGTTTCCTTTAAGTGGGAGAGTATATAAACAGTTTATATATAAGTATATATAACCCTTATACATAAAGTACTTGAAACAAATGCAAGCCTGGCAAGTACTGGACTTGTCTATGGTAGTCACATACTATGGGACAATTTTGTTACAAGTAAGGTTGCCTTTATACATGTATTAGATGCAAATGATCCTAAATGAGATATGAGAAAGCAATTAGTGCCTCTGAAAGACTGCCAAGTCATGGCTATGAAAATCTCCCACAATGAGTTTGGACATCTGGGCCAGGAGAAAACTGTATCATAGCAGACGTATGTAAGTAATGAGAGGTATGTTTGTCCTATGTTTAGAGGGAAATGCTACTAACTGGAGGTTCTTACTTGTTGAACATAAACTGCATCAAGCATTTGGAGCTGGTATGAATAGATTACTTGTCTCTGAAGGGGAAGTGAAAGAAGGTTAGCATCTGAATGGGAACAGACCATGTTCACTATAGTATACACATAGTTCTACCAAACTAGGAACCAAATGACTTTTGCATGTATTATGAATGGAGTATTTCACAGTAGACAACTTCTCTATCAGGATTTATCTGGATCAGGATCAACATTTTCAGAGAAAGTTGTTCAAGGAGGTGATCAACCTAGTGAAAATAAGCAATCTAGAACTATGTGTGCTATACTATTCTCAGGAAGACCTACAGTTAAAGATTTAAAAAAAAAAAACAAAACTAAAAATCATTTATATCTCTTGTTTTTCCATCACTTTCATTTCCACAAAATACTTTATCCCCTTCTCTCCTTAGAAGATCATCCTTTATAGCAAAGAATAAAAAAAAAGAAAGAAAATAGGTGGGAAGGAAGCAGTTCAGTGAAACTAACCAGTAGATTAACCTAATCTTAGAATATATGCAACTGTCTCTTACCTCTACAAAGAAAGGAGGAAAAAGCATTTTCTTGCCTCTTCTATGGGACTTGATCATATACAACAGTCAGTTTTGGATTTTTGTTTGTTTTCAATCCAGTGGCATTGACTTCATTGTTCTTCCTTGAGTAAGATACTTGATCTTGACTCCAGGCATTTTCACTGGGTATCACCCATGCCTGGAATACTTTTCCTCTTTTATCTCTGTCTCTTGACTTTCCTGACTTCAATCATTTCAGCTAAAATCCCATTCTTTACAAGGATTCTTTCCCCATTCTTCTCAATTCCTGTGCCTTCCCTCAGCTGATTATCTCCTATTTTTCATGTTTACAGTTTGTACATAGTTGTTTTCATGTTGCTTCCCACATTACATTTTCAGGTCCTTAAGGGGAGGGATGGTCTTTTGTCTTTCCCAGCACTTAGCATAGTGCTTGACACATAGTAAGCACTTAATAAATGCTTACTGACTGACTCTTGTTAATTCTATCTATATTGTAGTCATTGCTTATCTGTTTCTGATCACTTTGTATCATTTCATATGTCTTCCCATCTTCTCCGTATACTTCACATCTGTCATTTATAATGGCACAATTTTATTTCTTTATATTAACATACCACATTTTGGTTAGATATTACCATTTGATAGACATTGTTTTGGTTTCCAGTTCTTTCCTTATGAAAACATTGCTTTTATAAGCTTTTTAAAAATTTGATATTTTTCTATATTTGACATTCTGGAGTACATAATACACAGGTGGATCACTCTTGGTCTAAGGACAGATATTTTAGTTACTGACATAATTAAAAATTAATTTCTAGAATGATTAGACTAATTCACAATTGTACCAACAAAGTTTTAATATGCTCATGCAATGCCAATGCAATATCCACAGCAGCTGCTATAGATATGTATGTGTATTTCCAGGGTAATTTCACAAAATATAAACTTTTTTCCTCAAAGATGAAACCAAGATATTTATTCAAATCCCAGACAGCCAATTCCATCACTGTAACAAAGAAATCTACACACATTATCAATGCAGGGAGCACAGCCATCCTCAAACCTTCCCTCTGTCAGGCATCCCCACAAACAAGCTCCCTTATGCAAAATCACTCCTTCTCTCACTCAAACTAGCTTCTCTGTTCTGCTCTGCCTGCTCTCTCTCTCTCAGTTCTGCCTCCTCTCTCCCAACTCCACCTCTCTCTCTCTTCCTGCTCCATACCCATTCAGCAAGCTCTTCCCACCATTTGCTCCTTATGACTCAAGCTGTGGGCTGGGCAAGATTTCAAAGCAGGTCACCTGGGCCTATTAAGGGGCAGGAAAGATCTTCAGATTCCCTTACCATCATAGCTCATCTTTCCACAATCCCTCCAAAATTGAATGTTCTCATCTTTTTTTTCTCATCTCATTTTATTTTGCCATTTTGCTGGATAGAAAGCTTAAGAGTTATTTCACTTTTCATTTCTGTTATTATTTAGTGATTTCAAACACTCTTTTACATACTTATTAATAGTTTTATTATTTTTTAGAACTATTTCCATCCATTCACTTATTCACTTATTCAAGGAGAAAATCCAAAAATTTTTAGTCTCACCATGCTGAATATGATGTAGAAAACTAGTCCCGAGCTAAAGTTTGAATGGATTTAGAAGGTGGCATATCTAGTGCATGATGTTTCTAGATCACTGTTATCAGGGTCAATGCTACAGGCTTTAGTACGTACATGTTGATTTTTATACTAGAACCATGACTGACTATAACTTATACTTTGGAATTGGCTTAGATAGGAAGGATTTTGGGATCATGTACCTTGAATGAGAAGCTATTTGAAGGAGGCTTACCTTGTAGCCATGATCTCAACTTAGAAATGCAAAGAGAAAAATGAACAATGGTATAATGGTTAGGTTTAGTGTCAGGAATTCTAGGCATGAGCTAGAGTACCACTAGAAATATTTGGGTTTCTAGAAAGCAAAAAATGGGGAAATATCCCCTGACATATAATTGCAAGACTAGACAGTCTACCAGTTTTAAAAGTATATCCAGGGGAAACTAAGTGTCACAGTGGATAGAGCACTGGCCCTGGAGTCAGGAGGACCCAAGCTCAAATCTGTCCTCAGGCACTTACTAGCTATGTGACCTTGGATAAGTCACTTAACCCCAATTGCCCCCCCCACATATATACTTACATACATATGCATACACACACATATATATAGTCTCATATACACACACAAATATGTATATACATACATATACATACGAATATGATCAGGGACCTCAAAGAATGATGCATTGAAAGGAATCATTGCCCACAAGGGAGATGGTGAAAAAGAAAACAGAAGCATGGGAGTTCCAAGAAATCGGACTTGATTTAACCTCTGCATTTCAGTTGAAGCTGGATAATTGGTGACAAATATAATTCATATAAGAAAGATCTGGGTCAAAATGCAAATGAAGAAGAAGCCAAATTTTGTTAAATTCCAGGGCAACAGGGAATGGTCAATACTGCTCCCTTCTTGAAGGTGGCCTTTGCCTTGAGAGAAGCTAAATCTAGAAGTCTTTCTTGCCTATTAGTTCTAGAGGACCCAAGAGAAGAGATTTTGCCTCCAGATTCTGACCTTTGATGAGACAAGTGGCAGATAGACAGTCATGGCAGCATAGTCCAGACCATATTTGCACTGGAGATGGTGAATCTGCCCCAGAGACATGAGACCAGTGTCCTCAGAAGAGAGGGAAGCTATACCTTCAACAGAAATTAAATTTACCTCATGTTGTAGACATTGTGCTAAGTACAGTGAGATGAGTTTGTGGGGATTAGTCAATACATTTGTTAATAGAAATAGTGCTCATAGAAGAGTTTCATCTAATTTATTTGAAGTTTCACATAGAAAATTTTCCTTTCTTGATTTATCACCACCAAAAATAAACATGTTATGCTGAGTCCTTCCAGGGGAACCATGGACATTTTGAAAAACATGAACCATATTTTAGTTTACCCAGGGAAGACATAAGGTATAGAGGAAGAAGATGAGTCAAAACCATTGCAATTATTATAAGAGAAAAGTTTCTGAGATTGAATAGCCTGCAGGATTTGACACACATGGCATCTAGACCTATGATTTCTTTAATGTGGATAGCTTCCTAGTAAAGATATTCCATCTATCAATGTAGACAAGCAACTGTTCTGCACTTTACAGTTTTAGAGACATGTGAGGTGAAGCCCTCCTTATAAGGTGAAATGACTCACCAAAGGTCACCTAGCCAGTGCCAGAGTGTGACTTGAACTCTATTAAAAGGCTACCTCTTCATTCACAACATCATGCTACCTTCTCCTTAGAGGTAAGTAGGGACAATACCACCCCATGTAGGTGCTTTAGGTAATCTGTGGTGAGGAAAGATATTTCTATGTAAAAAATTCAGGGATAGGTCATAATTACAAGCAAAAAGTACATCAGAGACAGACTTAGGTAAAGCAAAATAAAAAGAAACATGAAAAATCAGAGGTGGAAATATTTTGCTCAAACCAGACAGATGTAGTTGAACCACCTGGGGTTCTAAGAGGAGAGGATGGGTTGGGGTCGTAAGTAAAAACTATGGGAAGGAAGACATGGAAGATGATGAAAGCAAAGATCAACTTCAAGTTGTGTTGAGGGGAAAGGTGAGGAAATAGATATTATTGCAAAATAAAACAAGAGGAATGGCAAGAATATAGCAGGGAGAACCCTTGCTGATGAAAGGAGAGATGACAGACCTATCATAGCAAAACAATAGAAAACTCCTCTTTATTTTTATTTTACAGTAGAAGAAAGAATTGAGAGAGAAAGAACTGCAAGGAAGATTAATGAAAGGAGTACAACAGTCCAATTACAGAAGAATACCAAGTCCCAGAATAAATTACACATATACACAGGAGGCCGGGAATAGTATGGCATGTGAAAGAAGTGGAAGATGCAAAAAGAGTGAAAGTAAATAGGGACAAATGAAATAAAATTTAAAGGAAGCCTCGAGGATTCACAGAATTAATAAAAATGAATCAACTTTAATGGAAAATTGAAAAGTTTCTTAAGGAAGAATAAAATTTTTGCACAAAAAATCCTGCCCTGAGTGTCCCCATTGGTGATTATTTTTACTTCCTTGAACTTCACCTTGTACTTTCTGTACTCCTTTTTAATGTACATATTATTTATTATTTTTATATTTGAGTTAACATATGAAGGTTTCATTTTCCATTAGTAGACTATAAGTTCCTTGAGGGCAGAGAAAGTGTTTTATTAAAACCTGATTTCTCCTAATAAAACATACCTTCCTCCTCCTCCTCCTCCTCCTTCTCTCTCTCTCTCTCTCTCTCTCTCTCTCTCTCTCTCTCTCTCTCTCTCTCAGCACAGGATAACAAGGACAGAATTTTCAATTCATTATCTGACTCACTCATTCAATCTGTTTTTGCTTAAATGTTTTCTTTTCTTGAATAGAAAATTCATTTCAGAAGTGACAGTACAATTGTAATATGAATGTAAAAAAGGCATTGATAAAACTTGTGTTTTTTTAAAATAAAATATATTCCCATTTCATCCAATGTCTAACACACAGTAGGTGCTTAAATAAATATATTTTTTTTGAGTCGAATGACCTAGAAATATGTGGCAAAAATTGAAGAATAAATGAGGGAAATGTGCAGCAGAGATGGAATAAAGAAAAGGAGGAAATGATAAGATTATAGGCAAGGAAAAGTTAAAGAAACCCTTGTTTAAACTCATAATTTTACACATGAGGAAAATGAAGTCTCAAGTGGTAAAGCACTGAAGATCACACAATAAATTTCAGGTTTAGGAAGCTGAATGACAAAACAATACATATGGGTATCTTAGAAAGTTCACAGAGTAAAAAGGGCAGTGAGCTACTTGAGAGAACAGAGGTCACTATAAAATAGAACCTCTGAAAAGCTAGAACAACATGGTGGCTTTGATGGTACTGTTGTAGCAGAAAGAAAAAAGTAGCAAGTGATAGGCAAGGAAGTGGACTGAGGTCAGAATTCTGATCTAAGATTGAAGGGGGAGACATAGCTTAAGAAGAGAGCAGACCGATCAAACGTGAAAACAGAGAAGCAGCTAGGTTCACAGCTGCTCTTCTAAAGGACTGCTTGAACAAACCTCTGACAGCAACTTTCAATGGTATTTGGCAGAAAGGTGAAATAACCAGCAGAGTGAAACTAGACAGCATTAACGATGAGATTTTAAAAAAGGATATCAGAAATAATATGCCCATGACATGACTGCACACCAATTACAAGACTTTTTCCTGGAATCTTTATGCAAACATTGAGGAGATAGTTGATGTATAATATAGAGGGCTAAAGCATTCAAAAAATTGATGTGATCCCAGACATCACTTAAACACATCTCTCATTCTGCAGATGAGCTCAGAGATTTAAGTGACTTACCTAAGGTCACATGGGTAGTAAGTTGCAAAGACAGGATTCAAACAAGATCTTTCTTCTCCAAATCAAATGCTCTTTTCACAATGCCATGGAAATATTCATGTTTATATCAAAGGAATTTAACATATCAAAGGAAGAAAACAGGAAAAACAAACATTTGGGAAGTTCAGATTTAAGGAAAGCTTTTGATCAGATAAACCATAGTTTTCTTTTCCAGATCATGTAACCAGCAGCTGTCATGCTTAATGATTAAAGACATATGGAGTATGAAATAGGTCACCTTTCAATCTCTTGCTATTGTCTATAGAATCGCTCATAAATACACGTAAGATTTAAGAAATGTGTCATGGAAAAATGAAAAATAGGCAATAATATGTAGGTTATGCACGAGAGTAAAAGAATCATGGATTTACGGGATGAATTATAAATGTAAAATGAGGGGGCTTGAGTAGTTAATCTCTGTCTTCTAACCATACAGCCATTTGATCTCTGCACACCACATATCTAGGTGGGACTTTAGAGATGATCTGCTTTCTTTCCCTTCACCCCCAATCAATCATGACCAAGATTTGGTCTGGCCCACTACACTAGGAGTTAAATTTCTTTCCAACCTGAGAAGAAAGGAAGTTAACATGAGATCAGTCTTTAAGGGTGTTTTTTTTCCCTTTTGTAATAGGAGTTTTTGAATAGAGATAATAAAATGATAGACGAGGGAGTTTACAGGGACTTTTCCTGATACATGAAACTGGAGCAGAACCAGGGTAGCGGATAGCAATAAAATACAAAATTCCTTTGTTCAAATTCAAGCTTCCCTGGAAGCCCTAAGAGGTCATTTTTGAATAGAAAAGTTACGACATATAGAGCTACTTTTTTTGCTTACTATTAATCTTTGGTGATTGCTTTGGTGGTTAGAGTGCTGAGAAACTGGAGGTTTTTAGTTACCCTCCTCAGCATTACTTTGAATGGACATGACAAGCATCCATTCCTAATTATCACTAATCATATCCTTTTCATCTGTTAAAGTCTGTATCTGACTCATATAATCTTGTTTCTTATGAATATTTGTGCTAGTCCTTGCATTTCCTTGTGTCCTATTGCTCATGGCATGATGACATATGACAGCTCGGGGAACCAACTAGGAAAACCATACCTTTCCTAGGGGAGTGCTGGGATCCTAACTCCTCCCTCTGCTCTATTGTTAGAGAGGTTTTACTCTCAAACTGGTGACATAATCAAAAACCATACACATATGTCATCATTTTACTTCCAAAGGCAGAATTACTAAAACAATAAATAGAGAGAGGGAGATTTTTTACAATCTGTCTCATCAGATGGGAGTTTAACATAGTGACCTAAGACTGTACATGGGAGAAAATTAAGGACCACAGATATTCAAGAGCCTTTCTCAAGACTACACAATTCATGGTAGATTCAGGACAAGAGTTCTGGTCTCTGGACTTTCAATCTAGTATGCCTTCTACTATAAGGAGAAAAGTGAAAGTACTAACTAGAAACTGAAAGTACTAAAAAGACTAACCAGATTCTGTGGTAAAAATCAATGGGAGAGAATTAAAAGCTTCAAGAATGGGACAAAGGACTGAAATAAAACTGGAGGAAAAGACAATAACAGTTTTGGGGATACACTTTAGAGGGAAAGATAACATCAAAAGCAATCCAGAAATAAAAATAAAGTAAGAGGAGGGAAAAGCAAATGTGAGTGATTTAGACATTATTTTTAGAAAATAATTAATAAATAAAAATAATACAGTAAGAATTATCAAGCAGGGTTGGTTTATAATTGCTTCTCACATTTGTATTTTTTTTTGGATAACAAGATAGAAGGAGGAAGTATGGCAGAGTGGAAAGTATACCGGCTTGGGAGTCAGAGGATTGGGATTAAAATATGATATTTACAACCTCTTGACCATAAAGTGATTTTTGCTCTGTTGTGCAAGTCACATAACTTTCCTGGGCCTCAGTTTCTTCATCTGTTAAATGAGGGGATTGGACTAGATGGTCTTTGAGGTATTAGATCTATGGTCCTTATGAATACCTCTGTAATTCCTGATGACCCTAGGTTCTGAAAGGCTATGTAAGTGGAAGGAAAGTATGTCAAATTCTATTTGGAAATGCCTTCGGTGAAGGTTCTAACAAACTGGGTCTACTGCCTAAACACTAGCTTATTTAGAAAAATTCAAGGAGGTTCATTACCAGTAGTTTAACCATGACAATTCTTACTGTATTATTTTTATTTACTAATTATTTTCTAAAAATAATGTCTAAATCACTCACATTTGTTTTTCCCTCCTCTTACTTTATTTTTATTTCCTGATTGCTTTTTTCTAGACCTTAAAACCAATGAAACAAAGAAAAATGCAATAAAATATAAAAATGGCTCCCGCTCCCTCTCCCACGTAGCCTTCTTTAGCTTTATCAATGATGACAGTAGAGTAACAGAAAAAGGAGACAGAGGGTGCCAAGAGTCAAATAGTTTTCGTATTATTCACAAATATTAATTTATCTAGTGGCATTCTAAATGTGACAATTCGGTCCAATGGCGAAGAGCTGATGTTACTTACTACAAGAACTGAACCATAACTGCATTGACTTTTTCACTATAAATGAAACCACATGAAGGCGTTGCAGCTAAACGGAAGGATGCTTCACATGTTCTCAGCAAATAAATGAGACAATTTCATTATGTGTCCACTGACATTATGAAACACGATTTCATGAGATAGTCTGTCATCTCACTTGTAGTGTACATGATGAACAAAGGCAAAAAAGACCCTCATGAAGATAATAATAGCTTATGCACAAGCATCTGTTACAAAGGGTAAAGATGGAGAAATTCTGTGAAAAACTTGTCAAGAAATGCTTAAACAAACCAACAGACATCATGAAACTTGGGCACAGGGGAAGATGGCAAAAGATGTAGGAAAATAAAATTCAGGGTTAAAAAAAATGAGTCTAAATTTTTTGTAGAAATAAAGAAAATTTGTGCTTATGTATCATGAATAATTTCTTCCTGTATCAAGTCATAAGGCTCTGAACATGACCAACACCAAGAATGTCATGAAAAGTAATATAACAATATATTAAGATAGCATGGAGTCATGATCATCTAACAGCATAGCACAGGTGTAACATGGCACCAATTCTGACCTCTCCAAGTTCTTTCTTTTTAGGGTAGATGTGTCTTTCTCATTCAACCTGTACTCGTTCAAACAGGCCAGGGTAAGGTGATTCCTCAGAGGGGTAGCCATACCACTACAACTCACTCAGGGTCTTTGGTGTTACCCTGGTGTGTATGTTGTATGTGTGTGTGTGTGTGTGTGTGTGTGTGTGTGTGTGTGTGTGATAGCTACCATTCATAGCTATAAATCCTGACTCTTCACTACTGCGATTCCCATTTGAATAAAGAAACCAGGATGACACAATTAACTCATGTCATGAAACAGTCTCTAAGAGAAGACAAAGTAATAATAAGCATAACACAACACAGTTTCGCATAGTAGCAATGTATGAAACCGGAAGCTGAAGCAACGTTACCTATTTCAGGGAAAAGTAGTTCCTTTAAGTCTTGAAAATTCAAAGCTATTCAATTTTCTCACCAGTTTTGAGGAGTTTCCTCTTCTTGAGCTTTAGAGGTAATAAAGGGCAAGACAGAAATCTTATGAGGAATTTTTCCTCAAACTGTTGCTGGAGCTAGAGAGAAAAATAGCCTTTCCCCAGTAATTTCTTCAAACAGAAGAGGATTCTGACTTTTCCAATCAGCTCTCAGAATCAGAGTTTTCTTCCAATCAGGTCAACTCCCTACATCAACTTCACAGCTTTTCTGGCTTCAGATCCTGATGAAGTAATCTAATTTTTGGCAGTGGGCAAAAGTGGTAGCAGGCAGACTGTCGACCATTGGATTTTTAAAATTGAATTTCTATCTGAAGATAATATCAGGACTATTTAAATCTCTTCTTGGAGGGGGCTTGTGTCCTCTCCTGATCCCAGATATATGGCTTCTGTGTGTACTTAGTAACTAAAGCACATGTCTTGCCTGGTGGAGACTGAGGCTGGATTATATAGCCTTAGATGCCTTTTTTGCTTTGTAATCTTTCCTAAGCATATGTGATTGAGTAATGATCCTGAGATGCATATGCCTAGCGTTGGAGGCCTTCTAGCAAGTTTGAGAGGTCTGGTGTAGCCGTGTCTCAAGTTGGTGCTGGAAATGTCTTTTCTACATCTGCTACAATAGTTGTTGTAGGCAAAGATGACCCATGCTGGAAGATAAAGCTAATCCTTCATCTGGCTTGCCAAAAGACATGAACTTTGAAGGAACTACTCAAACAATACAGAGATAAGGTGAAGTGCAAAAGATCTACTCTGAAGTCTCTTGAACTGCCTCATTTTTAGATATTGAAGTCTCTGTTCTTGGGAGAGAATAATAGTTGCAGTTATGTTGCTATTTCATATTTTAAGTTTTTATAAATTCATGATTAGGAGTATGTTTTAAGCACCTTTTTCGGCATAAGAAATAAGAAGCTCCCTTAAACCTTATCTATATTGGGCATTGTATTCTTTTCTACTCTCTCCTTTTGGAGAGATCTTAAACTGAAACTTAAGCTTTTAGTGATTTTACATGGGAGCCTGGGGGTAGGCATGTAAAGAGTCGAAGAGGTTAACCAAAAGAACCTGACTTCTTCAGTTAGTGAGGTCTTCCTGTCAAGACAGTAGGAGACATCCTGTTTTCCAAAGCTAAGGCCCTTAGTAAGTAGACTGTACTCTGAACTTGGCATAACAACAATCCTTTGCACTTACCCTCTGGATGATCTCAATCATAGCAAAATCTCAGAGTTGTTTCTGGTCATGAAGCCCTGCTATGAATCAAACTTCTTACTTGCTCATACCCCTCATTGTCAGGACTACAACCCTGTTGTTGGGCAACTTGAATTATCAGCTATGAGGGAGAGGGCAGCAGTTTTAGTAGGCTCCCCCCACTGGCAGTGATCCCAGTGTCTCCATGACCCTGGGTATCCTGCACTCAGCCTCTCTAGTGGGGGCATCATACAGGTATAGTATATCTTGCCCACCCTGCCCCATCAGCACCTGCCCCAAAACTACAAATGCTGGGGGGGGGGGGGGGGGTCAGGCCCCATGGCCAGCATCCACTTTGACCTGCCCTCAGGAACTACCATCAATGGAAAGGACTTGGCACCAACTTCCCCAGCCCCTGGGATTTTTATTCTGTAGTCAGTTCCCTCTGCTTCTCCTGTTCCCATGGGACCCCAACCCCAAACCCAGTAAGTGTCTTCAATGCAGACCCAGCTCTTGTCAGGTCTTGCCTCGCTGCTGCTTGTGTCTATCATGTCAGTATGAGGTAGGGGGTGCAGCCAGCTTCTGCCTTCAGTGAACCCACTCTTCTCTGTTCTGGTTGCAGAAACTTATTAACTGTGCAATCTTAGGCAAGTTATCTTATCTCTGTTTACCCCAGTTTCCTGATTTGTGAAAGAAAAATAATAATGGTACCCACCTTATTTGTGATATCATAATGATACAATGATTATAAAGTGCTTAATACAGTGACTGGCATATGCAAAATATTACATTATTTGTTTAGTTGAATGCATTTGTTCCATACTTGATAACTCTAAAGTGATTTTATAATGCCAAAGGCAATAGGATTAATGATTTTCATGTGTTAATTTGGAAATGCAATTGATGATGCCTCCTGAAGTTTATTATTTTTGCTATTATATTCCAAAATTTTCATATATTGTGAAATTTGTAAAGTCTGAATTTCCATTATAGATACGTTTTTGGAAGCCAGACATATATATATATATATATTTCTTAGAGAAAAATCTAATTATATTGATTTTCTCAATTGTAACAGAAATGACATTAAGACAACTTTTAATCTGGATGTGGCTGCATTTGAAATGGATTTTTAAAAGTATGTGATAAAAAGATATTTGAAAACTGTTAGATATTTAATGAGGTATATTTTGTTATAAAGCAAATAATAACAATATACATTAGCAAATTTTCGTTTGAAATTCTTGACTATTTTGAACATGTATAGGGTGTAACCTCAACATATTAATGATATGATTAATAAATGGTAGATTAATTAATATCTATCAGATATTTGCTGTATGTCTGAAATCCCAGATTGTGGGTAGTTTTAATTTATAAGTAAAGGATAAATGATATGTTAGCTGTTAGAGATACACCAGGAAAGATATTCAAGCCTTAAGGTATAGTTAATGAAATTTTGCTATTTAAGGTAAAAATTCCTGGGACACTAATTTACTATTTTTTTTTGAACATCGATTACAGGGATAGTTATCTGAATTGTCATGAAGCCAGGAGTAGAGAATGCCTTCTGCTGAAGTTTGGGAACTGCTAAAGGTAGATGCCTGTGCCTGAGAAAGCTTTTGGAAATGACCTGGGCATGGCTTAGGTAGGCTCCTCCTGACTCTATTTCCCCATTGTGCTATTTCTTCTCTGAAAAGGAAAATTCCTACCTGGTTAATCTTGAACCTTGCTTTTGGTACCTTCTGATTACATGATAGACTGTCAGATATGACCCATGCCTGGAATCAAATCAGAGCTAAGGGAGTTTTTCCCTTTGTTATTATACATGACATTGTTATAACTATACCCCTCCTTTTCCTTTTATAGCAAATTTTTAAAATCAAGAAGTTGTGTAAATGCAATACTATCTATTAAATAACAGATTGACATTGGAACATCTGAGTTATGATAACAGAATTTAAGTATGAACATCTTATAATTTTAACCTATATTTGTGGACAAATTATAACATAGGGATGATATTCTCTTGAGCAGGGAATTATTAGACAAGGTAAGTAGACAAAGATGTAATGTAAAAGTTTCCTAATTAAATGGAATATTAAATTTTGAGAAAATCACTATAATTAGACTTTTCTCTAAAAATTACATATATGATTGGCTTCCAAAAATGTATCTATAATAGAAATTCAGACTTTGAGCATGTTTTATTAATAAGTTCTCAAAATTGGATTAAGGATTTATTAAGAAGTGAGGATTTTCTATATAAATTTTATTGATAATAGTAAAGAAAATGAAATTATTTTTCCATTATTAAGGTATCTGTCTGATAATTTTAAAAGGCAGAAAAGTTCATTTTGCAGTTGGAGCCTCATAAATTTTTAAAAGATTCTTATATCAGGTATAGGATTTAGGTAAGGATTGAAATAGCAAATGGCATATAAACTTAAATTCGCTGAAGTTTCAATATTGAAGAACCAAAGTTAAGTGATTGTATTAAATTATATTAAGTCAGAATTATGTAGGAACCTCTAGCTTTGGAACTACAGAAGCATATCCCTTTTTAGAGGTGTTCTGTGAATAAGCATATTGTCTAAGAAAAGATATCTAGGGACCAGATAACTTAATGAGACATCTGAGTCTCAAAATGTGCTGATTAAACGGATATTAAGAATGGATTTACTTGAACACAAGGAGACTTGGTATTAAATAATATTGGTGATAACTATTGTTTTGCTTTGATCTTTTTTTTTTATTTTTTATTTTTTTTTATTTTTTTAATGTTTAACAATCACTGCCATACAATTGCGATTTTATCCCTCCCCACCCACCCCCCACTACCTCCCTCCCTCCCCACGACTGCATACAATTCTGTATAGATTCTATATATACTTTCCTATTGAGTATATTTTCACTATAGTCATGCTATGTAGTCAGACTAAGATAAATGAAAGAATCCGTATAACAAATCAGAACATGATACACAAACAGATACACATACACAAACATGATCTGCTACATTATGTGAGTGACTTCCATATTTCTCTCTCTGAGTGTGGAAGGCATTTTGCCTTGAGGTCCACCATTGGGATTTTTTTTTTTTTCAGAAGTTCTTGTGTTATTACAAAAATCTAAGTCTACCAGAAAAAACTCTCACACACTGTGGTTGTTGCTGTGCATAAAGTTCTCCTGGTTCTGCTCCTTTCACTCAGCATCAGGTCATATAAGTCCTTCCAGGCCTCTCTGAAGTCTTCTTGTTCATCATTTCTTATGGCACAATAGTACTCCATTACATTCATATACCATAATTTATTCAGCCATTCCCCAATTGATGGACATCCCCCTGACTTCCAGTTTTTGGCAACTACATAGAGTGCTGCTATAAATATTTTTGTACATGTGGGACCCTTTCCCATTTTTATGATCTCTTGGGGATATAGTCCTAGTAGCGATATTGCTGGGTCAAAGGGTATGCACATTTTTGTAGCCCTTTGGGCATAGTTCCAGATTGCTCTCCAGAATGGTTGGATGCGCTCACAGCTCCACCAACAATGAATTAGTGTTCCAACTCTCCCACATCCTCTCCAGCATTTATCATTTTCTTGTTCTGTCATGTTTGCCAATCTTATAGGTGTGATGTGGTACCTCAGAGTTGTTTTGATTTGCATCTCTCTAACCAATAGTGATTTAGAGCATTTTTTCATATGATTATAGATAGCTTTAATTTCTTCCTCTGAAAATTGCCTGTTCATATCCTTTGACCATTTATCAATTGGGGAATGACTTGTATGATTATACATTTGGGTCAGTTCTCTATATATTCTAGAAATGAGGCCTTTATCCCCGAGCTTAGCTGTAAAAATTTTTTCCCAATTTACTACATCCCTCCGGATTTTGGTTGCATTGGGTTTGGTTGTGCAAAAACTTCTCAGTTTAATGTAATCAAAGTTATCCATTTTGCATTTCATAATGCATTCTATCTCTCCTTTAGTAAAGAATTCTTCCCTTCTCCATAGATCTGATAAATACACTATTCCTTGCTTCTCCAGTTTATTCATGGTATCAATCTTTATACCTAAATCATGTACCCATTTGGACTTTATTCTTGTGTACGGTGTCAGGTATGGGTCTATGCCTAATTTCCGCCACACTGTTATCCAGTTTTCCCAGCAATTTTTATCAAACAATGAGTTCTTATCCCAGAAGCTGGGGTCCTTGGGTTTATCAAACAGAAGGTTGCTATATTCCTTGCCTACTGCATCTTGAGTGCCAAGTCTATTCCATTTGTCTACCTCTCTGTTTCTTAGCCAATACCAAGTGGTTTTGATAATTGCTTTGATCTTTTGTTTCAAGATGTTCATGTTTAAGTTTTCTTGGTTACCTTGGTGATGTGTAAATCTCCCTTCTCAGGACTATTCCACTGTAAAACCTGTAAGTAGTTTGAACTTATTCTGACTGAATGTAATTGTACAATTATGGGAATTGTGGAAAAAATACATTCCACAACTATGAGTGAGAAAAGAGGGAGTATTTGTTCTTCAGTATGTGCTAGAAATGATCATAAAATATAAAATGGATATTTTGAATGCATGAAATTGAAAAGGTTTTGCACAAACTATATGTTCATCTTTCTTTGCCTAAGAAGACCATGCCATCAGAAATAATGACATGACTTGCTCTTGACTTATCATACTTACAAAAATTACTTACCTTGAAATATTGAATATAATGCTATAGGGTGAAAATAGGCCTTAATAAGAATAGAGGACTTTCAAATATTCCAGATGAAAAGATTAGAGCTTAGGGGAAATTCTTGAAATGTTGACATAGTAGACAAGGAAAATATAGAATGGTAAACACATTTGAGTAACTGGAAGAAAGATCTAGTAGATGTATATGAGACAAATATTTTTTCAGAAAAATCAGTCTTCTAGAGTCAAAGAGAGAGTAAAGAAAAAATCACAGGGCTTCAAGGTAATTTTGCCCTTTTTTTGTTAGTTTTAAAAGAAGAAAGAAAAGAAAAAAACAAGAAATATGCTAAGAGAAAAATTGAAGAAGGGGATAGAATTTAAATTTTCTCATAATTGGAGAGTATCAGAAGAAGAGTATACAAACATGGAAGATGCATTTCAGTAATCTCACTTTAGTAGGTATTGTCAGAGAGAGTGAAACATTAGGAGAAGTTATTTCATATTTTTGGAAATGAAAGTATTTCCAAAAATATGAAATAATCAGATTAGCAAAACAATAGACATTTCAAGTAATCAGTTCTCATAAACTGAAATTAAACAAGCCATAAATGAAGTTCCAAAGTATAAACCCTAGACAAAGATGAATTTAAAAGTGAATTCTATAATTGAAAAATTTGCATAAACTATTTGAAAAACAAAGAAATGATCCTACCAAACACCTTTCATGAAACAAACAAGGTCTTGATACTCAAAACAAAAGAGTGAAAAATAAGAAAAAGATAATTATTTATCATATTCACTAATGAATATTGATGCAAAAACAATGAATAAAATAATAGCAAAGAAAGTAGAGCAATACCTTACAAAGACTATACAGTATGAACAAATCGATTTTATACTAGGAACACAAGGTTGATTCAATGCTATGGAAACCAGTCAATTTATCAATAAGAACTTATCAAGTGCCTATCATGTACGAGATAACTGTACTAAGCTCTGGGGATTCAAAAAAAGGACAAAAGATAATACCTGTTCTTAATGAGTTTACAAACTAGTGAAAACTACTATGAATAATATATATGTATATATATAGATAGATATAAATACATTATATCAGAATATGATAAGCATTTTATTTAAATTAATTTAACTACATAAAATGTTATATAACATAAGTTATAAATATGAGCACAATAAAAATAAAGATAAATGATTATATAAATAAATACAGGAAAAGTTTTTAAAAAATATGACAACCACTTGTTAAAGACCATCGAAAAACACAAGAATATATGAACGTTCTCTTAATGTAGTAAATAGCATCTATCCAAAACTAAAAACTATCATCTTCCTGATAAGACCAAAGGTAATATAAGAATATCCATTATTACTACTATTATTTGATGCAGTTACAGCTATTGCAATAGTAAGAAAAAAAAATTAAGGGAATCAGCATTGGCAAACGGAAAGAAACTAATGCACTTTTTAATTTATATGACGTGATTATTGACTTAGAAAACCCTAAATAATCAAATAAATATTAATTGTAACAACTTCAGCAAAGTAGAATATAAAGCAGATTCACAAAAATCATCAGCCATTTCCCATATTATTCTGAAAATCCAGCTGGTTGAGATAGAGAAAGAAATTTCATTTAAAGTAATTACAGAATGTATAATATGCCTGGAACTGCACCTGCCAAGACATACAGTAATATAAATGAATATAAGTAAAAACACTCTCTAGAGAATTAAAGGAAGACTTACAAATGAAGAGGTATTAATTGTTTATTATTAGGTTGTGCTAATATAATAAACGTGACAACACTAAATTAATTTGCCTATCTACTGCCATACAAATGAAACTAAGAAAGAGTTACCTCGTTGAATTCACTTAGAGTACCAAACAGTCTAAAATCTCAAGAGTGATCATAAAAAAAGTAGGAAGGAAGTGATCTTAGCAAAAGCAGATTTTAAACTATACAAATCAATAATCATCAAAATGATTTGTTACTTTCTAAAACTGAGAAAACTTGGTCAGTGGAACAAAATGGTGTATGATGCAGCAATAAATGAAGATCATAAAAAGCCTGATAAAGTGAAAGAGACCTTATGTAGTGAAGTGAAATTCACTATTCAATAAAAAAAATTCTGGCAAAACTAGGAAGCAGGTTAGCAGAAATAAGGCATAAACTAACATCTCATGCTATATATCACAAATTTCAAGTGAATATATAATCTACATATAAAATATCACATCATAAACAATATATGGAAGAAAAAAAGGAAATATATTCCACAACTATGAGTGAGAAAAGAGGGAATATTTGTTCTTAAATAAGTGCTAGAGATGATCATAAGATATAAAATGGACATTTTGAATGCATGAAATTGAAAAGATTTTGCACAAAGTATGTGTTCATCCTTTGTTGCCTAAGAAGACCATGCCATCAGAAATAATGGCATGACTTGGGCTTGACTTTGTTTTTGAGTGAGGGAGGGCTGTGCAGGTCACCAGCCTCACTTCTCCTCCAGAGCCATCTGAATTCAGTGACCAGATATTCATCAGGATGACTGGAGATGACCCAGGATGAGGCAGTTGGGGTTAAGTGACCTGCCCAAGGTCACACAGCTAGTGAGTGTCAAGTGTCTGAGTTGTGATTTGAACTCAGGTCCTCCTTAACTCCTTCACTGGTACTCCAACCACTGCACCACCTACCTGCCCCTTTGCACAAACTAAATCAATAGAGTTAGAATTAGAAGGGAAACAATTAATTGAGAAAACCGTAATTGATTTCTCTGATAAAGGCCTAATATTTGAAATATTTAGGGAATTGATACTAATATATATGCATATATGTAAGCATGTGTATATACTGACACACACACATATATATGTGAATAAGTGTTTTCTCTAATTGATAAACAGTCAAATGCTATGAAGAGTTAGTCTTCAAAAAGAAGAAATACAAGTCATCAACAACCATATGGACAAATATTCCAGATCACTACTGATCAGAGATATGCCATTTTAAACAACCCTGATGATTGTCAAAGATGACAATAAAGGGAATATGACTATTGCTGGAGGAACCTGTGGGAGGATGGGTACACTGTTGTTGCACTGTTGGTGGAATTGTGAATTAATCCAACCATTCTTGGAAACATCCCTTAAAAGTAAACTGTTCATCTTCTTTGACCCAGTGACCTTACTGCTAGACACATACACCAAAGAAGTCAAAGATAGAGGGAAAGAATTCCTATGTATGAATAGTTTTAAAGAAGCACTTTTTGGAGTGCTAAACATCGGAAAATAAAGTACACATCAAAGTGGAGATAACTGAACAAATGACGGTACATTAATTTAATGAGCTATTTTTTTTGCCTTGAAAAGATGAAAGGGAAAGAGTCAGAGGAATCTGCTCAGACTTGTATGAAATAATGTGGAATAAAGTAAGCAAAACCAGAAGAATAATTTACATAATAACTACAATGATGTAAGAGAAACCAACTTTTAATAATTCTAAAAGTCTGAAAATGTAAAGACCAATTCTGACTCCAGAAAATTAATGACAAATCACGCTTCCCACCATTTGGCAGAGAGAGAGAGAGTAAACTAGAGATTTGCAAAATGTTGGAAAAGCTAGGAGTGTAGTGAATAGAGCAATGGACTTGGAAAGAAGAAGAATCATCATCATAAGTTGAAATTTAACCTCAGACACTTAGCACTGCCTCAGTTTCCTTATCTGTAAAATGAGCTGGAGAAGGATATGGCAAACCACTCCAAGAGAACCTCAGCAGGGTCACAGAGAGTTGGATACCCCTGAAAAACAAGTGAACAAAACTCTTAAAATGGAATGATGTTGAGCTGTACTTAGACTGATAGTCTCTAAGCCTGGGTTATCTTCATCTGTTACTTTCTCATTATAGGATCAAAAATTTGGAGTCCCAGAGAGGTAAAGTGGCTTGCTCAGGGTCACACAGCCAGTATGTATCAGAGGGATGATATGAAACCTGTTCTTCCTGGCTCCAAGGCCAGCTCCTTATTCACTATGCCATGCCTCTTTTCTAACCCTACATGCTAAGTCCACCACAAATTCATTCCATTTTAATTCAGTTTTATCTCTGAAAGCATATCTTTCATTCATTTCTGATTAACTACCTGCTACATTCCCCAAAGCTACTATTCCATACCTTCTCATTTCTCTATTTGATACAATTCAGCAAATATTTGTTAAATATTTACTATGTGCAAAACATTGGGTTAAGCTGAGGATACAAAAATAAAAAAGGAGGGAATACAGGCATGTTATATTTTATTAAATTATATATACATATTCATATATACATACAGGTACACACATATACATACATATATGTATATATATATGTATATATTCTCAAACCCAAAACTGTATGTAACAGATCAAAGATTTTTATGCAATCCTATTTTTTATTTTTATTATATTGAAGTATTTATTTTTGTTGATGTGTATTTATTTCATTGTTAAAATAAAAAAATTGCATTAAGGGAAAGAATGGGAAATGAGTCAGCATTTATAAGAATGTACTATGTACCAGATACTTTTCTTAGTGCTTTAAAAATATTATCTCCCTGGATCCTCCCAACAACCTTGAGAGGTATGTGCTGTTAAGATCCCTATTTTACAGTTGAAACTGAGGCAAAGTAAGGTCAAATAGGTGATACTAAGAAATATTTTCCAAAGTAGATGAGCAAAACCCATAGAAAACCATGGGAAGAAAAGATAAAGTTATGTGGAAGTCAAGAAGATTTAAAAGAGTCTGCTATTAAAGGCAAGTGGAGTTATGATACCATTAATATTGGATTCAATTCTAGGTGCCAACTTTTAGGAAGGGCATAGATATGGGGTAGGGAAGTCGTGGCTTCATGGCCACATGTGGCCCTCTAGGTCCTCAAGTGTGGCCCTTTTACTGAATCCAAACTTCACAAAACAAATCCTTTTATCAACAAACATGTGAGGTCTAGATTTAGTCAAAGCCTACATTTGAGGACCGGGAGGGCCACATGTGGCCTTGAGGCTGTAGGTTCCCCACCACTGGCATAGACAGCATAGGATGTGTCAGGAGGAGAATCCGAATGTTACCCACAGTAACATAGTAGTAAATATCTGAGGCTGGATTTGAAAATGATTATGGCAGGACTGGACCATGATGTTTGGGTTTCATGCTTCATGCTAATCCTGAAGAAGCTTATTCCACTCCTTCTCAAAATGGCAATGCTATGACCAACAGACACCTTATTATCTCTGAGAATAGAATCTTGCTTCCAAGAAAATTGGGGAGATGGGTTGTGATCTATTCATCTCCCTTTCCTTCCATTTCAAGAATTTTCTTTACCCTCGTCATTCCCCTCCGTTCTTTGATGATGAGGTGGCCAACCTTTTCTTACCCCTTTTTCCTTTTCCTGTACATCCCATCACTTCCCGCCTCATTCTGCTTCCTCATATGGGAAAGGAAGAGGTTGAAATAAATCATCATTAGGGTCCATTCAGGATCTGAAGTTATAGAAGTCTATGGCAACAGCTCTTCTCCATCTCTAACTTATGTGCATATTAAAGCACTTCACAAGCTATATATAGAAATCTTTTGGCACAACAAAGTAGTCACCAGTAATAAGAATATGTGGTAAATGTTAACAGTTCTCTGCAGAAATTTCAGGGGAGAAATGC
Organism: Notamacropus eugenii; assembly: GCF_028372415.1. NCBI lineage: Eukaryota > Metazoa > Chordata > Mammalia > Diprotodontia > Macropodidae > Notamacropus > Notamacropus eugenii. The sequence continues at coordinate 320,850,636 of NC_092874.1, forward strand.
CTAAATAGACCATTACTGGGAATAGAAGACAGTCTGAGGCCAATAGGGCACTGTATAGCAAGCATATTTCCCCTTATGAAATTCCTGTGGCTGAACAGGGAATGTAGCACCTTCATTGAATGTCATGGTATATCAAGAGGACTGAGGAGAATGAGTTCTCAACATATTTTGTGATTTTAAAGTACTTTTGTGTGCATTTCAGAGTACTTTGCACATAGTAATTAACTCTCCTAACAACTTTATAGTCAGAAAATTGAAGCACAGAAATTTTACTGGTAGCTAAGAGTAGAATTTCTTGCTATGTCTAGCCTATGTCCTAGACCTGACAGCCAGAGGAAAACCACAAGGCAACTAGACTCATCATTCAGGAGGTATAAACTGGATCCTATAAATGCATAGATAAATGGAGACTTCTCAATATAACATGTGGAAAAAAAATTGGGAAGAAATGGAAATAGAGTGATGTATAGCAATTTGTGATTCACTCAGAGAAAGTCATTCTGCTCACTGAAGAATGCGTCACAGTTATTAGTAGACTGATGATAGCTTGGTGATTAGAGAAATTGGTCATCCATGTTTTATATTCCTAGTATAAAAAAGGTAATAAATCGTTCTGCTTTGGCATAATTGTACCCATAGGTATTTCATTTTCCATTTAAGAGAAGAAATTCCCCTCCACCCTCAACAATCTAGTACCATAGTTCATAGAAAAGTTTCCCATATTACCTAGGTGATCATGCAGAATAACAGTTCAGGTTTGTATATACAGGTCCTTATCATGTCTGGACTACTACAATACTTTATTTGGTTGGTCTTCTGGCCTCAAGTCTTATGGTAATCTAATTCATCCTTCACTCATATGTAAACATGATTTTCCTAAAATGAAGTTCTCACCATTTCTCATCTCCCCCTAACTCCTCTAAACATACTCCAAAGGCTATCTGTAGACTTTCAAGAGCAAATGTAAAATTCTGTTTGGCTTTCAAACTCTTTCATAACATGCCCCCACTCCCAACCCTTTCCAATGCTTTTGTAACGTAATTCCTCCTCTCCATTTACTCTATAATCCAAAGGTCATTTACTGTCTTGTTCCTTGCACAGGACACTCCATTTCCTGACTCTTAGCATTTTCAATGGCTGGCTCCCATGCCTGGAATGCTCTCTCACCTTAACTTTGCCTCTTAACTTTCTAGGTTTCCTTCAAGTCAGCTAATATCCAACCTTCTGCAAAAAGTCTTTCCTGGGCCTGCTTAATCTTAGTGCCTTCCTTCTGAGATTACTTAACATTTATCCCATATACATCTTGGTTATATGTAATTGCTTTCATATCATCTCCCCATTAGCTCCTTGAGAGAAGGAACTATTTTGTCTCTCTATCACTCAGCACAGTGCCTGGTACATGGTAGGTATTTGGTAAATGCTAGTTGACTGACTGACTTTTTTTTTCGCCCAACAAGCCTTCAATTACTTAATAATAGCTATAATTTTCTATCTTGTTTACCTTTTCCCAGGCTAAACATTTCCAATTCCTTCAATGAATGCCAGATTCTAGGAACTTAGGATCATAGACTTAGAATTGGAAGGGCCCTCATAAGTCACTCCTCATTTTCAGATGAAGAAACTGAGCCAAGGGATGTTGAATGACTTACAGATTAAAAGCAGTATTTGAACCAGTTCTTCAGCTCATTTACTATGGTCTCTAATCTCTTCACCATTGTAGTAAAGCTCCTCCTGACATACTGTATCGTGTTTATGCTTTTCCTAAAAGTTGAAACCCAGAATTGAATTGGATATTCATATTACCATAACTCTATTCACTTGGAGTAGCAGATTCTTCTTTAATCTTCCTAGAAACAGATCACAATTTAGTTCAACCCCCCGAAATTACATATGGGGAAACTGAAAGCTAGAGAGGCCAAGTGACTTGCCCATTGTCACAGAGCAATTTTGTGGCAGAATAGGGACTAGAACTGAGGTCATAGTGATCCTCAGCTGGTTAATTTCTCACCAAATTATGCTACTTAGTTAATTTGTTTTGGCCACCATTTACCTATGAATCAAAGAAGAATATACTTTAAATTTCATGGCCAAATCGTTATTTAATCAGGTTCCCATCCATCTAGTGTTTTAGTAACAAAATAAAATCAGATATAAAGGCAGTGAGAAATAAGAATTTTTTTATTACTTGTCCAGGAGAAACTGGACAATTAGGTACTTACAAGATTTACTTTACTAGTATCTCTTTAGACATATGTATTTCAAATATTATATTCCTATGGCACTAATTTCCTAACCATTTTCTTACAGTAACAGTAAGCAGCCCAACATACACAAGGGGGCTTGCTACCACAGGTTCTTAGATTTGCATTCATAAAAGGAAGACAACTTCTGAGGGGTTAACAATCACTTTAACGAAGACTATGTATCATTCTTTTAACCAAGTACATGCATCATTCACCTAGTTCAAGAAACTCAGCACCCTGAACTTCAGAGAAAATACAGAGAAATCAAAGACCAACAAACATGGCTTCCTCTGCCTGACCACAAATCAACAGACATATTCTAACTATCTGACCATAGTTACTGGAGAGGGAAGCACAACATCTGGATTCTCAAAGCTGGGGGGCTCCTTAGTTGATTCTCAGAGTCCACCTCTGGCCAAACAAATACTTCCAGTCAGTAAGCTCCAAATTAAAATCTCAACCTCATAGTCTTTAAACACTTTCTAGAGCCAGAAGGTATCACATCCCTTGAGAATCAGTACCTCATTAACAAAAGGCATGGACTTTCCTACAAATCTTCCCAGACCTGACAGTGAGTGGGAAAGATCCTCCTTAATGACATTCAAATATTGATTTGATTATACTAAAACAAAAGCAGCAAAACACCCTATTTTACTTGCCATTACACTTGCCAAAGAAAAATATATCTGGAGGTGGAGCCAAGATGGTGGAGTAGAAAGACACACATATGCTGGCTCTTCCTCCCCAGGCCATAAAATACCTGTAGAGAGGGACTCTTAATAAATTCTGGAGCAGCAGAAGAGGAGAACAACAGAGTGGAGATTTCCAGCCTAAGGTGACCTGAAAGGCCAACAGAAAACATCTATTGTATCAGACATGGAGCAGAGTCCAGCCCAGCCTTGGCCGCGTGACCTGGCTCTGGGAGGAGGACACCTCAGGGGTGGAATCTCCAGTCACAGTAGCAGTGGTTTGCAGATCCCTCAACTCAAAGGTGCCAAAGGTCAGTGATAGGGTTTTTTCAGCTGGCCAGGAAGGGAAAAGGGCCTTCCCATAGCTCTGGCCTTAGGCAGTGGCCACAGAGGCCACATCCAGCAGGCAGCAGCAGTTCCCACAGCAGCCCCTATAGTAGCCCACATTCAGGATAGTGAAACCCCTTGGGGCACTGAGCAGCTGACTTTTACCTCAGCCCTGTGTAGAGGCCCTGTGGCAGCTGATCTTTATCTCACACTGAATGCTGCCCCTGCAGCTTATCTGAATCTCAGCCCCCAGTGCTTGGCAGAACTGCAGGCCAGGTGGCTGTGGAGAGGAAACTGAAAAGATTCTGGACACAAAAATCTCTCTGTGCTCCTGGACCAGTGTACATGCTTGCTTGTGCCACCTTGGAAGAACTGAGATCTTACAGATTCCCAGAGTATACCCTACTCTTGACAAAGAACCCAAAAGTCATGTAACTGGTTGGGAAAATGCCCAAAAAAGGGAAAAAAATAAGGCTATAGAAGGTTACTTTCTTGGTGAAAAAATATCTTCTCCCATCCTTCCAGATGAGGAAGAACAATGCTTACCATCAAGGAAAGACATAAAAGTCTGTATCCCAAACATCCAAAATAAATATTCAATGGGCTCAGGCAATGGAAGAGTTCAAAAAGGATTTTGAAAATCAAGTAAGAGAGGTGGAGGAGAAATTGGGAAGGGAAATGAGAGAAATGCAAGAAAAGCATGAAAAATGGGTCAACACCTTGCTAAAGGAGACCCAAAAAATGCTGAAGAAAATAACACCTTTAAAAACAGGCTAACTTAATTGGCAAAAGATGTTCAAAAAGCCAATGAGGAGAAGAATACTTGAAAAATCAGAATTAGCCAAATGGAAAAGGAGGTCGAAAAGCTCACTGAAGAAAATAGTTCTTTAAAAATGAGAATGGAACAAATGGAAACTAATGACTTTATGAGAAACCAAGCAATCACAAAACAAAACCAAAAGAATGAAAAAATGGAAGATAATGTGAAATATCTCATTGGAAAAACAACTGACCTGGAAAATGGATCCAAGAGAGACAATTTAAAAATTATGGGACTACCTGAAGGCTCAAAAAAGAGCCTAGACATCATCTTTCATGAAATTATCAAGGAAAACTACCCTGAGATTCTAGAACCAGGGGGCAAAATAAATATTGAAAGAATCCACTCATCACCTCCTGAAAGAGATCCAAAAAAAGAAACTCCTAGGAACATTGTGGCCAAATTCCAGAGTTCCCAGGTCAAGAAGAAAATATTGCAAGCATCTAGAAAGAAACAATTCAAGTATTGTGGAAATACAATCAGGATAACACAAGATCTAGCAGCTTCTACATTAAGGGATCAAAGGGTGTGGAATATGATATTCCAGAAGTCAAAAGAACTAGGACTAAAACCAAGAATCACATACCCAGCAAAAGTGATTGTAATTCTTCAGGGGAAAAAATGGTCTTTCCACGAAATAGAGGACTTTCAAGCATTCTTGATGAAAACACAAGAGCTGAAAAGAAAATTTGACTTTCAAACACAAGAATGAAGAGAAGCATGAAAAGGTAAACAGCAAAGAGAAGTCATAAGGGACTTTACTAAAGGTGAACTGTTTACATTCCTACATGGAAAGACAATATTTGTAACTCTTGAAACTTTTCAGTATCTGACTAGTTGGTGGGATTACACACATACACACACACACACAGACAGAGAGCACAGAGTGAATTGAATAGGATGGGATCATATCTTAAAAAAATGAAATTAAATGGTGAGAGAGAAATATATTGGGAGGAGAAAGGGAGAAATGGAATGGGGCAAATTGTCTCTCATAAAACAGACAAGTAAAAGACTTTTCAGTGGAGGGATAAAGAAGGGAGCTGAGAGAAAAAGCATGAAGCTTACTCTCATCACATTCGACTAAAGGAAGGAATAAAATGCACACTCATTTTGGTATGAAAACCTATCTTGCAGTACAGGAAAGTGGGGGAGAAGGGGATAAGCAGGGTGGGGGGGATGATGGAAGGGAGGACAATGGGGGGAGGGAGCAATTAGAAGTCAACACTCTTGGGGAGGGACAGGATCCAAAGAGAGAATAGAAGTAATGGATGGCAAGGTAGGATGGAGGGAAATATAGTTAGTTCTACACAACAAGACTCTTATAGAAGTCCTTTGCAAAACTACACATATATGGCCTATATTGAATTGCTTGCCTTCCCAATGGGAATGGGTGGGGAGGGAGGGAGGAAGAGAAGTTGGAACTCAAAGCTTTGGGAACAACTATTGAATACTGTTCTTGCTTACAACTAAGAAATAAAAAATACAGGTAATGGGGTATAGAAATTTTTCTTCCCCTATAGGACAAAAGAAAAGATGGGGATAAGGGAAGGAAGGGATGTTAGAAGGGAGGGCTGATTGGTGATAGGGGCAATTAGAATGCTCAGCATTTTGGGGTAGGGGAGGGGAGAAATGGGGAGAAAATTTGGAACTCAAAATTTTGTGGAAATGAAAGTTGAAAACTTAAATAAACAAATTTTAATACAAAAAAGAGAAAAATATATCCTAGGCAGTTTTGAAGAATTAATTCTACATTTTTTGTTTTAGCCAAGGTAATTTTTGTAACTTTTTAACAAGAGAAGAACTGGATGAGGGATCCAGAGTTCTGAGAGTTAGTTCTCCAACAAAGTTGATTATTTATGGTCTCACAACAGTTGTGAGGAGATAAATGATAAATAGTAGGTGGTTCAAAACTGAAAGACCACTAGGTGTTAGTACAGCTGAGATCAAGGAGAACAAAGTCGAGAGGCTTGATGAAACTATATGTAGTAAAGCACCATAGTGAATGAATCATTGCTGGCACATGCTAGGAACAAGTATTGCAAGTTGCACAGGTGTTTTTAAATGTCCTGCCTAGAGACAACATTCTTTCCTATGGAAACATATTCCCCCATAGTTTCTTCATGTTAGAAATATCTAGTCGAGAAATAAACCTTGCAGTAATGTCAAGCTTTCTAAAAGCACAACAAAATAAGACAGACCAAGGATATTGATTCCAAACTTTTTATAGCTTTTGTTTGAATAATATTCTGTTGTTAAGGAGTCAATGTTGGTTGTAGTCATTACCATGTTTTACTGTGACAGGATAGGGATGGAGAAGAGACCCATTATTTATCTAGTATATCAAATTTCTGTTGAGAAAAGTCCATATAGCATCTGCAGGTTGGCTTTTTATCTGCAACTTATACACATAGGTATTTGCTTAGAGCCTCAGGGTCACACAATCAGTATGTGTCAGAGGTAAGACTTGACCTCAGATCTTTCTGGCTTTGAGACTAACTATCTACAATGCCACACTGACCCATTACTTTGAGCATGGATTAATGACTGACTCACTTAGCCTTGGTATATTTATGCACCATTACAGTTTCAAACCATGCCTTTTCATTCTACATAATTCTTATGCATATATTTCCTTAAAACCTCCATAGAGGATCTATCCAACACAAAATAGAGAGTACATCCTTTGATTCTTTGAATCTTTCTTGCTGCTTGTTCATTTTTATGCTTTATTCTTTCTACAAAATGAGTCCATATCTTTTTCATTCATACATATCTTTCAATGCATTTTATTATACTTTTCCCACACAGATCACCATTGATAATATGCTCCAACTGGTTTATGTACATTAAAAAGGAAAAAAAGGAACAACCTTAATGGAATTAATATAGTAGCTTATTTTCTCCATTAGTGCCTCTGCCTTTACTTTTCCTGAGGTAGAAAGTTAGCCGTAAAACACTCAATTATTTTTCATATATCTAGATAGGCACTCCTTTCCTTTACTACTATCACCTTTCCCCCCACCTAATCTTATCGTTAATGCAGCAAAAATAGCGTGCCTTCTTTAGTCTCCTTTTCTTGAGTGAAACCCAAAGGGAGCAAGGACACTAAATATTGAGGTTGGACCCAAAGGCAGTTTTGAGGTCAAGCAATTACCTGAGCAATAGCTATGCTGAAAGGTCTCTACCTGTGGCACTGAGCTTTGACTTTGTATCAAGAAGAGGCTTTATCATACTGTGTGGATGCCAATGCATCATGGTATTGTAAAAAGAATGGGGGAAGAAGAAGATGATAGTCCAGAAATGGAAAAGTGTTTTACCACTCGAATGTTATCTATTAGCCTCAGCAATCTTTATGGTAAATGAGTCTCCAGAGAGAAAATTGACAAAATGATAAAAGCAGGAGATAGTTAATGACCTCTGATGTGAACATTTTCACAGTATAATCTCAATGCTAATGAAACCTGCTTCAACAAACAATGCAGTCACATTCCAGGGAGAATCTTTTTAAGCATCTGTATTATTGTGGAACTTCTCAATCAAATAATTATTTTTTTAAAATGCATCCTCTCCCAAAGTAGTGGTAATTTTTATCCCAAAGAAAATAATTACTATTCATTTTCCTTAAAAAGGGTAACAAATAAGCAAATGCCCTTTAATCACTTGCTGGTATGAAACAACACCCCTTCTCTGGATTTACGTTTGCTGTTTTGAGTTTGGTTTCTAACACAGAGCCACCTATTTTTCAAGACTTGACAGTAACAAGGTCAGGATTGATGATTTGTTTAGAAACTTAGATCACATTTCTCAGTGGGATTAAAAGGAATAATTTTATCAAGATATAGTTGGTTCACATTGAGTCCATTAAGAAAAATAATGAAAATAAGAAAAAAGGGAGGTAGCCTATATCACTTTATCCATACGTGCATCAACTTGTCTGGAAACAAGATTTCCAGTGATTGTTATCCCTTGAAGCATGGTTACAACCCGGAAAGTAATAATAAAAAAGACTCACTTTTCAGAAAGTCAGTGAAGATAATATTTTTCAAAAACCCATATGGTTTATTTGGAAAATAAAACCTTGAGCCACCCTCAGGCTCTTGTCTCTGTCTTGCCTTTGACTTGAATTATGTTTAGAGTAACATTATGGACATAACAAGCCTTATTATTTGATTTGCCTACCCACAAGACATCTGAAGCATTTGTCAACAATGAACATTGATATATTTCTCCATGAAGTCAGTATGGTTTTTATAGGGAAAAGTGGGATTGTGTCCACTTATGAAAAATTTGTCCAGTACAGGTAAACTATCTAAGGTTTTCTCCACAGCTGGCACTGATCTAGATGTAAAGTGAATCCCTGAGCACTGATAAAGTAAAGGAAAACAGCTATCATCATTCATTTGTGAGGAATAAGCAAATGCTTCCCTTTCCTGTGATCTTAGGGCGTCATTAAAGCCCAAAGTCCTGTCTACCTCTGAGGCTGCTCATTTCTCATGCAATTTATGCATTCTTGAAAAAGATCTTAATTGAGAAGAAGCAAGATGGTGAAGTAAAGGCAAGGATTACCTGAACTCTCCTAAATTCTCCTCCAATGTTAAAATAACACCTCAAAATGAGTTCTGAAGTGGCAGAATCAATAAAGGATAGAGTGAAAAAATGTTCAAGTCCAGACAACTTAGAATGTCAGCAGGAAAGGTCTGTCTCACTGGGCTGAGAGAGGGTTACAATGCCAGCACAGGATGACTGGGAGCTTTCAGCTCAAGAGACAGTAAGGGGTCAGACAAGTGATCAAGATTAGAACAAGGTCCTTGCTGACACTGGGAGCAGGATTCTGTTGCATTGCCCACACATGGTTCTGGGTCGCAGTTCCAGGGTGACGACTAGCACTAGCAGGAGCAGGTATCCTGGACACAGTTCCAAGGCAGAAAAGAGTACTTATGGTTGCTCATAGACCAGAGCATAGAACAAGACAGAAGGACCATTTTTCCCATGAGATTATATCATCTTGGAAGAACTGAAAACTTACAGACCCTCAGAACCAGTTCTAAAAACAGCAGCTTGAAAAATCCAAAGTTTGGACAGTGATTCATTCACTGTAGGAGGAGAATCCAACTTCAACATAAAGTTCAAAATCAAGAAATAGACTGGAAAATGAACCAAACATACAAAAATATTTATAGCAGTTCTTTTTGGGATGGCCAAGAACTGGAAATTGAGAGTATGCCCACCAATTATGGGGGAATGGCTGAACAAGTTGTGGTATCTGAACATAATGGGATACTATCATTCTGTAAGAGATGATGAGCAGGTGGACTTCAGAAAAACCTGGAAAGATTTATATGAACTGATGCTGAATGAAACGAGCAGAACCAGAACATTTTACATGGTAACAGTCATTGTTTGATGACTGACTTTGATAGACTTAGCTCTTCTCAGCAATGAAAGGACCTACGACAAGTCCAAAAAACTCATGATGGAAAATTCCATCCACATCCAGAGAAAGAACTATGGCATCTGAATGCAGATTGAAGGATACTATTTGCTATCTCTCTCTCTCCTCTCCTCTCCTCTTTTCTCTCTCTCTCTCTCTCTTTCCCTCTCTTTCTCTCTCATTCTGTTTTTTATTTCTCTTGATTCATTCCCATTCATTCTAATTCTTCTATACAACATGACTAATGTGAAAATGGGTTTAATAAGAATATACATGTACAGCCTATATCAGATTGCATACCATCTTGGGGAAGGAGAATGGGAGGGAGGTGGAGAAAATTCAAAACTTTTGGAAATGTATGTTGAAAACTATAAATAAACTAACTTAATGAAAAAAACAAATGGCTGGAAAAATGGGCAAACAACAACACAAAAGAACCTGGTCAGAGAAAGTTACTATGGTAACAAGGAAGATCAAAAAACAAACTCAAGAGATAACAATGTCAAAACAGCTACATGTTGTTCAGTCATGACCCCATGGATCATATCATGTCAGGCCCTTCTATCCTCCAAAGATATTAAGAAGAGTTGGCAAGAATACACAAAAGAACTATCCAAGAAATATCACCAATAACAACAATGATGTGATTACTGTGCTAGAACCAGACATTCTGAATAATAAAGTCAAGTGGGCCTTAGGAAACATTGCTAACAATAAGGATATTGTAGGTGATGGAATTCCAGCTGAGCTATTTAAAACCCTAAAAGATGATGCTATTAAAATGTTGCACTTAATATACAGGCAAACTTTGAAAACTCATAAGTGGACACTGGATTGGAAAAGATCAGTCTAAGTCCCAAGTAGGACAATTGCAAGGATTTTTCAAATTATCAAACACTTGCACTCCTTTCATATACCAGCAAGGTTCTGCTTAAGATTCTGCAAACTAAGTTTTAGCAATATGTAAACCAGAATTACCAGAAGACAAAGCTGGTTTTTGAAGAGGTAGAGGAAGTAGAAACCAAATTGCCAACATTTGCTAGATTACTGAGAAAGCAAGGGAGTTCAAGGGAAAAAAAACATAAGTATCTGCTTCATTGATTACACAAAGACTTTGATTGTGGATCACAATAAAATATGGAAGTACCAGAATCTTTTGTCTTCCAAGGAACCTTTATGTGGGCCAAGAGACAATAATTTAATGCCAATATATTGGTTTAAGATTGGAAAAAGAGTAGGGCAAGGCTGAATACTGTCACTCTGTATAGTTAACTTATATACAGAGTACATCGTGTAAAATGCCAGGCTGGATAAAAAACCCAGGTAACATGTAAAGCCTCAAAAAAAAAAAAAAAAAAAAAAAAGGATTGGTCTCAGACCCAAAAGGAATTCTTGGAAGAGCTTACATGAATTTTAAAAATCAAGAGAAGTAGAAGAAAATTTGGGAAAAATATTAGAATGATACAAGAAAATACTGAAAAAAGAACCAACAGCTTGGTAAAGGAAGCATAGAAATATTGAAAAACACCTTAAAAAACACAATAGATCAAAAAACTGTTGGAGAGAACTTATTAAAAAATGGAATTGGCTAAATGGAAAAAAGAGGTACAAAAATTCAAATCCTTAAAAAGTAGAGTTCACCAAGTAGAAAAGGAGGTACAAAAGCTCACTGAAGAAAATAATTCCTCAAAAATTGGAATTGGGCAAATTTTCATTTGACTAATGACTCCATAAAACTTTGAGCAAAAATAAAAGTCAAAAAAATGAAAAAAAAGATGAAAATGTGAAATTACTCATTAGAAAAATGACTGATCTGAAAAATAGATGGAGGAGACATAATGTAAGTACTGAACTATCTGAAAGCCTTTGTCAAAAAAAGAGCCTAGACATCACATTTCAAGAAATTACATAAGGAAAACTGCCTCATTATCTTAGATATAGAGGGAAAAATATAAATTAAAAGAATCCATCAATCACCTCCTGAAACAGATTCCAAAATGAAAACTCTCAGGAGAATCATAACTAAATTCCTGAGCTTCCAGGTCAAGGAGAACATATTCACAAGCAACCTGAAAGAAACAATATCATGGAGTCACAGTCAGAATAATATACGATCTAGCAGCTTCTACATTAAGGGATAAGAGGCTCAGAATATCATATTCTATAGGGCAAAGGTACTAGGATTACACCAAGAATCACTTATGCAGCAACACTGAGTATAATCCTTCAGGCAAAATATGGATATTTAATGAAATAGAGGACTTTCAAGCATTATTGGTAAAAAGACCAGGGCTGAATGGAAAATTTGACTTTCAAATACAAACTTAAGAGACACAGCAAAAGGTAAACAGGAAGGAAAAATCAAGGGATTCAGTAAAGTTAAAATTTAGCATTTTTACATGGGAATATGATACTTGTAACTCCTAAGAACTATATCACTATTAGGGAAGCTAGAAGGAATATACATAGACACTGGTCATGAGTGTGAATTGACTACAATGAGATGATATCCAAAAAAATAAAATTAACTGATAACATAACACTCAGTTGGATATAGAAATCTGTTTTACTGCACAGGGAAGTAAAAGAAGAAGGGCATAAGGAGGGACTGATAGAAGATTAGAGAAGGTGATGGTCAGAATCAAAAAACACTTTTGTTGAGAGATGGAGAGTGGAGAGAAACCTACAGTAATCTAACTGTGAATGTGAATGGGACAAACTCACTCATGAAACAGAAAAAAATAGCAAAATAGCATTGGTGTACACATAAAGAGTGATACCAGTGAGAGAAGTAGTAAGATCCTTGAGAAAAATATTTTTAAAATGAGAAGTAGAATTCTCCGTGCATGTCATGTTGGAGATCTTCCACTTCCTACAACTTTCTATGAATCAATATTGCTTCTAGTGACCTTGCACATATGGGTCTGAATCCTGGGAGCAGTGTTTCTATATTCTCTAGTGTGATCAAGTGGTATTAAGTATAAGGTATTGTCTGATACACATAGTGAATAGTAAATAAACTTCATTTATCCAAGCTGATATGAAACTGAAATGAGAGAAGTCATACAGGTTTGAATATATCAGAGAATACCCAGAGTTAATGAATTCTTCTCCTGGGAGCAAGATAGCTCAGCTGAAAGAGATTCCATAGTCTCATCCAAGAGGAATTTCCTCAAAGTCTCCAGTATGTTAAGCTGGCAACAGGAACAAGATCAAGGCACCAGTTACTCTACATACTTACTTCTTCCTAGAGTCTTTCTCTCCTTCCCTTTGGGGAACTCTCCCTGGAAAGAACTTGGAATGTTGTGTGGCCTTTCTTGAAACCAGAATCTAGAAGAATAATACATTCTCCTTTCTCTACTCTGACCCTCACTCAGGCACGAAGTATTTAGTAATCAATCTTTACCAGTAAGGAGAATCATTAAAATAGGATTGAGACTCAGAGTTACAAAAAGCTAATAGAAATAGAGCTACTCCTTCTTTGGTGGTTCAAATCTTTGTAGGCCCAGAACCCCCCATTTCCAATTCTTCCTTTTAGCTAGTGGGGTGTGTTTCTGACTCTCCCATAGTCAACACCTTCCTTCTTCCCCTAGTCAAGAGACTGGGACAACAGAACAATAGGAAAAATGAAATTTCCTGAGTGTCACTCCCTGCTGGAGAAGTGATGAACTTAAAATGTAGAGAGAGATGTATGACATGACTAATGTGGGAATTTGGTTTGTTGGACTATGAGTGTTTATAATGAAGAGTTCTTCCTCCCTATTTTTTTCTCCTTTTTTTTATTAGAAGAGTAATGAAAGGGACAGATTATAATGTTAAATTAATAAAACTCTTCCTCCTCTTCTTTCTTCCCATTTTCCTCTTTCTCTTCCTCCTCCTCCTCCTCCTCCTTTTCCTCTGTCTACTTCCAAAAAATCTTCCCCTAACACCAAGGCTTTAAGTTATTTGTGACAAGGGGAAATTATGAGGTCCAATTTCACTTCAGTTGTCAAGCCCCAGCCAGGATAGAGTCCTGGTGATAGATAGATAGATGATAGACAGATAGATGGACAGAAAGTTGAAGCCTCTGTCCTTTGTTTCTATATATCATAGGCCATTTGGGGTTCCATATCTTACTACCTTCCCTTCCACAAATAATGAAGCATACAACCTCAGACAGTTGGAATTGACACTATCCATCTGGTGTAAGTATTTATTAAAACATAAGATATAAGCATAACTTTAAAAAAGAATAGTTTTGAAACAAAGGTGTACTAACATTAGGAGGCAGCATAGTGCTATGGATTAATTTTTAGATAAAGAATCAGTGGACCTGGGTTCAAATCACAATTCTATCAATTTCTATCCAGGTGATCTAGGGCAAGTTTTGCCTCAGTTGACTTATCAGCAAAATGCCAGGGTTCAACTAGAAGCCAGAAAGGGCCCTTCCAACTCTAAATCTACATTCCTATTATATTACATTCATAAGCCACAATTTGTTCAGTCATCTAAATAATAGTTTCAGATACTATCTTCTGCATTTTGCTACTGTAAAAAGTGCTGCTATGAATATTTTAGTATATATAGGAACTTTCCTTTTGTTTTTGATCTTCTTGGGCAAAAAACACAGCAGGGCACTCACTGAATCAAAGAATATAAATAGTTTAGCAACTTTCCTTACATAATTTGAAATTGTCCAGAATTCTGAATCAATTTAAGACAGCAATGTGTTCCTACAGCAACTCCAACATTAGCAATTTTCATCTTTTGCCATTTTAGGGATGTAAAATTCCATAGGCATTTGTCTCAGAAGAGCTAACTCCAGTCCACTTATAATCCTTCTCTCATCAGGACTGACTTATGTTTTTTGGGATTAGATATTAGTCTAGATTCATGGATTCTCCTTGCTTTGGAGAAACTATAAAAATGACGCAGTGAAATTTCTTTTCAGTCTATTTCTGAATTCCCACACTTCACCCCTGCCCCTTGCTGTGAATGTTCCCAACAATAATTAAAAACTCTCTATATCTCTGCCTCACACCTCCCGCCCCCCACCTTGGCCTTCTTTCAATTTTCATAACTATTTCCCGTTTAGGGATGCACACACAAATCAATATAGTAACAGTGACCATATAGTTATAGACAAAATCAGTTTCTTCAAAGAAAATGGAAAAACAGAAAAGAAACAGACTTTTATTGTACAAAGATTTGTAAAGTAGATTCATGTTTCCCTAGAGAAAGCATTAGAAGAAAAAAGAAGGAAAAGGCAGAATGTGAGTATATGGAAATTGACAAGTCCGGTATCCACCACACAATGGGTGACAGCTCCTTTATTGCTCTGTCTGGCTTAGACATTGATTCAATCACAAAATCTTCATGTTGGCATCAGAACATTCTTCTGGTAGTATCTTGGTTGAAGTCATGTCATCCCTTGAATTGTATCTCCTCATATTCAGGCCAATGCACTAGCCTGTCAAGATCTTTTTGGACCCTTACTTTGTCATCCAGGGTGTTAGCTATTCTTCCTAATTCTTTGTCACATGCAAATTTAACGATTATACTATCTGTGCCATATCCAAGTCATAAAAATATTAATCAGCACACAATTAAGCACAGATCTTTGGAATATTTCACTGGAGGCTCCCTGACAATTTGACTTAACCATTAACAACTATACTTTGAGTCCCAGCCATTAAACCAATTCTAAAACCATCTATTTGTACTATGATGTAGTTTACATCCCAAATTTGATCCTCTTTATCTCCCAATACAGCAAAAACCAAACCAAAACAAAAAGCCCCATTGTTATCCTAACTTTTCCTTGACAACTGCAGTCAATTCTGAGCTTTAGCATACGCAATCCTGTTTTTACAAGACCATGCAATACTTGTATTCATTTTCCGCTACTCAACCTTTCTTCACTTTTCTCTGTGTGCAAATTTGTGCATATTTGCATATACATATGTATATATGTGTGTGAATTTATATCTATGAAATCTAGATTGGTTTCTGATATCCCTATATACCTACATGTCTGCCTTCAGATAGCTCTCATTATTCCTCCTCAGTGGAATTAAAATAATTCCCATTTCTATTTTCAAAGGGTCATTCTGGAGAGTTCCACATCTTTGTTGGGGGTGATTTTTTAAACAAAATTTTCGTCTGTGAGATCTAGTATCCATCCTCTAAACCCCTTGGAATCTTTTCTCCCCAAGGTGCATATCAGACTATAGCCTTTCCTCAATCAAAGAATGTAAGTCAGAGCAATGTCTTCTCCCCAGGATCTCCATCATTTCTTCTTTAGCAATGAGTTCCTCTCTGTAAGAATCAAATGCAGAATAGAATTCTCCCTTCCTGCTTCCCGAATCTTTGTGGAGGAAGTACTAATTCCCTCTTTCTATATTGGATATGAGACCTTTATCACAATTACTTAGTGCAAAGTTCCTCCTCCTGTCCCTAGTTTCCTTCTTATCTAGGCTATATTGATCTTGTTTTGCAAATGCTTTTCAATTTTGTGTAATCAAAATGATCTATTTTCTCTGTCATGATCCAGCGGTCCTTTGTTTGGTAAAGAATTCTCATCCTTTGGGAGGAGGATCTTTGCATTAAATATCTCTAATACAGACAGGTCTGATATTCAAGATACCAGAGGAACTAAAACAAATGTGTAAGGCCAAAAACCATTCTTCAATGGATATGCTCAATGCTCAAAGAATATGAACAAACACTTCTCTCCTTAAAAAAAGAATTGTGAATTATTAAAATCATGTGAAATATTGCTTAAAGTCTCTAATGAGAATGCAGATCAAAACTCTGGAATTTCACCTTCCATTCAGAAAATTATCAAGCATTTTAAAAAATGGGAATAGTCAATTTTCAACTACTGTTGCAAAACACATAGACACATTAATGCATTGCTGATTTTCAACTTGCAAACAATGTGGAAGTATGCTAAGAAAGTAACTAAGTGACTTTAACTATACCCTTTGTTCCAGAGATCTTATTACTAGATATATGTACCATGCAGGTCAGTGAGAAAAACAAAACCTCATATACACAGAAATAGCAGCAAGGATATAGAAAGAATGCATATACCCATCAATTGGGGAATAGCTAGATGAACTGTGGTACACAAATGTGATGCATTAACATGACACTGTTGAATATGACTAATAAAATATTTATGGAAAAGTGTGGAAAGCCTTATTGGAACAGTGTGAATTAAACAAAGTTAAAAAATAACAGTAGTACAGTACAATACTGAAAACAACAGTAAGAAAACACTTGAATGCTCTGAAATTATGACTACATTTAGTCAAAAAGAAGGTAAATATTAGAATGTATCTCCCTCCAAAACATTTGTAATAACCAGGTATTATGAGTGTGAAACATTATAAATAATGCAATTTACTGACATGTCAGTTAGCTTTACTGGATCTTTTTTTCCTTTCTTTTTTTTATTTTTTGTTATATTTTTGTTCTTTAGATGAGAGGGTGAAGAGATTGTGCAATAGGAGTAATATAAAAACAAAACATATCAAAAACTTTTAAAAAAGTATGCTCTAGCCATAGTTATAAAAGGAAACTCAATCTATTTTCTCTCTGTTGTGAAGATGATTTGACATTTACATTTAAGTTATGATTGGAAACTTATTGTTGTTTGTAATATGAGATGCTAGTCTAAACCTATTTTTATTGACACTGCTTTCCAGTTTTCCCAGTAGTGATTTTCAAAAAGGAATTTCTTCCCCAAGCAATTTATATTCTCTTGTTTGTCAGACCTCGGTTTTTTGAATTTGATTGCTTCTGAATTCTTGAATATCTAGTCCATTCCACTGATATGCCCTTTTTATTAAAATCAGTATCAAATAGTTTTAATGGTCACTGATGATAATATGTGAGGTAAAAAAGTGTTATTCTTCTTTAAATATATTTAAAAATATTTTCCCCTTGAGATGCTAGACTTTTTTGTTCCTCCAAATCAATTTGTTTTGTCTAGCTCTATGTAGTACCCTCTTAGCAGTTTGTTATAACATTTAATCTGTACAATAATATAGGGAGCATAGCTATTTTTATTATATTGACACAGTCCAACCAAGAGTAATACATATCTCTTCAGGTTTTTAAGTCTTTATTTCTTTAAAGGGTATTTTGTAATTGTTTTTATAGCCTCTTTGGGTTTTAATGGGACATATATTTGGTGCTGGAAATTCCTTCTGATGCCTAGCAAGGCTAGTAGCAATCCTAGGGTTTCAGCAGCTTTAGTAACTTCAGCTGGGAATCAGTAGCACCAAGATCAACCTCGAGACTGCCAAAGACAAATTGCCTCAGTGCTAATTCCACATCACATCTTTGGGTTCACTTTCCTCATGCATTATACTGGAAGAGATAGGGATTTTCCCTTTCTTGACATGTCATGTCCTTTTGGAATAAGCCTTCATTTCAGTATAAAACAGGCAGTCATCTCTAACCCTTATCATTGAGCAAGGCCAACCAAAAGACCAACAGAATTGTACTTGTTTCTTACCCCTATGTCTAATGACAGACTAGGCGATTGTAAATTCTCTGCCTCTACTTCTCTGAAACGCAATAAATTGCCTCCAAAACCAGTGCTTGATTGATCTGGTATATTTATGTGCTTTCCATTACACTACAGGTACTTTTTCAGAAGTTCATTTGTCAGATATAGATACACTTCTCTGTGTACCAACTGATTCTTCTTCCCATCTAGGCTTTTTAAAAAAGATAGAAAATAAACTAGTATTATAAATTGATATGAATTGGGGTTTCTTCACACAACAATATCCTTTCGTTTCTTCTTCTGATCATGGTACATATATTCTTTCTCTTTAGTTGTCTCAACATCTCTTTCCACTCTAGTTTCCAACAATGGAGAAAATTGTCTCCTATCTCTTTAAGGAAAAGTACCTGTCCCTCTTCCAACTTCATCTTATTTTGAGAATAACTATGTTAGTTTGTGTTGGTAGTCACCATTTTTTATGTTAAATCAAAATAGGATAGGCATTCAAAGGTTAAATGTTAGGGAAACAAAAACTTAGACTTTTATCTGTTTTTACCCAGATTTTGAGAATGGGCAATCTGCTGGTATCACTTTCCCTCTTCCCCATAGAAAAGTAGAGAACAAGGAAATAAATCATCAGGTAGCTAAAGGGGGAACATGTGGCCTCATAAATTCTCTTTAAAGGGCAAAGGGAAAGTGAAAAATTTTCCCACCCTAGCAGTCTCACCCAACTTGCCTTCTCCTTCTGCTCCATTCTTGGTTTCTACCTATTCATTTCTGCCACCTCCAAAAGGTCTAGGGAGAAGGGCATACCTCTCTGATACCTTCATCAATCATACTTTTCTGCATGGGTAGACAGATAGCTCCCTTTGTTCTGTCTTCAGCCTGATATCTTTCAATGCTAAGAAAAGTGTCATAACTGTTGAGACCTCTGGGTAGTACCCATAGAATTTTCTATGTCTCACATATCCATGGAATTCCTGACAGAATGCAGAGGAGCTTATATATTTATAAATGTCTTGAATATGTCTTATAAAATATTAAGCTATTTTGAAATTATTTAAACTATTTTGAAATTATTTGAAATTTTCTTTTCTAATATTTTCTCCTGAATTTTGTTATTGCCACATCAAAACAGATGATTTTTTTTCTGGACTTATTTTTTTTTACCTTTTACTGAAGTTAGTACTTTGTTTGCAGATTACTTGGTATTTTTTTAAAGTAATAAATCACATTTTCATCAAATAGTGTTGGTTTTGTCTCCTCTTTTCTATACAATGCCTTTAATTTCATTCTCTTGTCTTCTTGTTAATGCTAGCATTCATAGAAGTATGTCAAATCACAGTGAGGAAAATGGGCATCCTTGTTCTATATACTTACTGAAATCTTCTAGTGCTCCATATTACAAATAGCTTTTTATTTTCAATACATACTTTTTATCACATTAAAATGGTCATTCTTTGTCTATGCTGTTTAGAGGTCTTAGCATAAATGAACGTTGTTGTCAAAGGCTTTTTCTTGATGTATTGATATAATCATGTAACTTGATGTGTTTTTGTTTTTTAATATCATAAGTTGCTATATATACAGTATTGTATGTTGAGTTTTTAAAGTTAAACTATACTGGTGACATCACTGGTATGAATCTGACTTGGTTACAATAAATAATAGTATTTTGGATGCATTGCTATAGTTTCTTTGCTAGGATTTTACTTAAAACTTTGGCATTGATATTCATTAGTGATATTGGTCTATAGGGTTCTCACTGCTTTATTCTTCCCTGATTGAGCTATTAGGACAGTAGGGATTTTGGCAAAATTGCAGAAGAAACAAAGTATTAATCAATGTTTTAGAGCAGAGTCTTAACTTTTCATGTTGAAAACTCATTTGGTAATCTGATGAAGCCTATGGATCTGTTCTCAGAATATTTCAATGCATCAAAAAAAATACACAGAATTACAAAAAATCCAATTATATTGTAATATACTTAGCAAAATATATTTGTAAAAACAAACTAAAGTCACCAAATTAACAATTGCTTTAGAGGCATCTAGAGGATAGTGTAGTGAATGTAGAAGAATTCAAATCGTGGTCCAGACATTTACTTGCCATGTGGCCCTAGGGAAATCACTTAACCTCCATCCTATTTTGTAAAGTGTAGATACTAATATTACCTACGTTAGAGGGTTGTTTAAAGATTAAATGAGAAAACATATGAAAAGCATTTTTTTAACCTTAAAGTGCTATATAAATGCTATTAGTATTTCTTTTTCATGATCTTATAAAATTCAACTGTAAATTCATCTGAACCAGAGTTATATTTCTGTCTTTTTTTAATTTTTAAAATGTCATTTTAAAAGTTTTTTAGCAACTTTAAAAATCATAAAACATTTAATAAGCATTTATTTTCCCTTCCTCTCACATCCTCTCCCTACTGAAAAACAACCACTGATCAACAAACCAAAATCCTTGTAATAAATATGCATAACCAAAGAGAACAAATCCCCACGTTAACCTTGTCAAAAATGTGTATCTTCTCCATATTTAGTTCATCAGCTCTCGGTCATTCATTATTGGTCATGGTTGGTCATTGAACTGATCACAGTTCTTAAGTCTTCCAAAATTATTTATTTTTACAGTGTTGTTGTTATACTAGAAATTATTCTCCTAGTTCTGCTCATTTCACATTGTACTGTTTTATACAGATCTTTCCAGGCTTTTCTGAAACTTGCCTCCTTGTCATTTCTTAGAGTGTGATAATACTTCAATACATTTATATACCATAATTTGTTCATTTATTCCTCTCGTGATGGACACTCCTTTAGTTTCTTTTGGAAATGTAGGATGTGCAAATTTAGAGTATCCATCCGAAATGTTCACACGGACTATCTGTGCCCAATCTGTGGTAGAGCATTTCGAGTTCCGATTGGTTTGATCAGCTATAGTTGGACACATTGAAACTTGACTCTATTATAATGATGGCATTTTGATTCTCTTTGAGAATGAAGAACAACAACTAACCAACCAGTAGTGAAATTACTGGATCACAAGGAGTCTGTGTACATAGTTCACTGATACACATATTTTTTAGCTTCATTCTCTTTCCACTTAATTCAGGATCTAGTTCAACATTTGTCTTGTGAGAAAATTTTATTCATTTGTGGAAACTGAGAGGAAACCTCATTGTATTGTTTGAACTCATCCCTGGGTGGCTGGGAAACTGTATCACCTCTACCAGCTGCTTAGAGATTTCTTTTTTTATCAATTAATTTATTTGTTTTCTATTTTCTACAATCACTCCCATAAATCTTAGATTTTTCTCCCCCCCCGTCCTCTCTTCTTCCCCCCTTCCTCTTCCCTCCCTCACTGAGGAAGAATGCAATCTTAAATGGGTTCTACACATTCATTTTTACTGAATACATTTTCATCTTAGTCAAGCCGCATTGACAAATTAAAATGAATGGAAGAAACCATGAGAAAAACCAAACCAAACCAAAGCAAAACACAAGAGAAAATGGTCTGCTTCATTCTGCAATCCAATTCCATAGTTCTTTCTCTGGATGTGGATGGCATTTTGCCTCAAGAATCTATTGGGAATTTTTAGGTCCTTGCATTGCTGTGAAGGGCTAAATCTACGAGAAAAAATTCCTTGCCCACTGTGATTGTTGCTGTGTGCAAAGTTCTCCTGGTTCTGTTCCTTTCACTCTGCATTAGTCCCTATAAATCCTTCCAGGCCTTTCTGAAATCTTCCTGTTCACCATTTATTATAGCACAATAGTATTCCATTACATTCATATGACACAACTTGTTCAGCCATTCCCCAATTGATAGACATCCTCTTGATTTCCAGTTCTTGGCCACCATAAAGAGAACTGTTATAAATATTTTTTGTACATGTGGGACCCTGTCCCTGGGATACAGTCCTAGAAGTGATATTGCTGGGCCAAAGGATATGCACATTTTTGTAGCCCTTTGGGCAGAGTTGCAAATTTCTCTCCAGAATGGTTGGATCAGCTCACAGTTCCACCAACAATGAATTAGTGTTCCAACTCTCCCACATCTTCTCCAACATTTATCATCTTCCTCTTTTGTCATGTTAGCCAATCTGATGGATGTGATGTGGTATCTCAGAGTTGTTTTGATTTGCCTCTCTCTAATCAATAGTGATTTAAAGCATTTTTTTCATAAAACTATAGATACCTTTAATTTCTTCCTCTGAAAACTGCCTGTTCATATCCTTTGACCATTTATCAGTTGGTGAATGACTTCTATTCTTGTATGTTTGACTCAGTTCTCTATATATTTTAGAAATGAGGCCTTTATCACAGATGCTAGTTGCAAAAACTCTTTGCCAGTTTTCTTCTTCCCTCCTAATCTTGGTTGCATGGACTTTGTTGGTATAAAAACTTTTCAATCTAATGCAAAAAAATTATCTATTTTGCACTACATAATGTTATCTATCTCTTGTTTTGTCAAAAATTTATCCATTCCCTGTATATCTGACAAATACACTATTCCTTGCTCCTCCAATTTATTTATAATATCAATCTTTATACCTAGATCATGTGTCTATTTGGACTTCATTCTTGTATACATTGTTAGGCATTGGTCTAGGCCTAGTTTCCACCACACTGTTATCCAGTTTTCCCAGCAGTTTTGATCAAACAGTGAGCTCTTTTCCCAGAAGTTGGGACCTTTGAGTAGATTGCTATATTCATTGACTACTGTGTTTTGAGTACCTAACCTATTCCACTGGTCTACCCCTCCTGTTTTTGGTCAGTTCCAAGAGGTTTTGATGATTGCTGCTTTTTAATACAATTTGACATCTGGTAGGGCTAGCCCACCTTCCTTAGTATTTCTTTTCGTTAGTTCTTTTGATATTCTGGACCTTTTATTCTTCCAGATGAATTGTGATATTACTTTTTCTAGCTCCAGGAAATAATTATCTGGCAGTTCAATTGGTATGGCACTGATAAAGTAAATTAATTTAGGGTATAATTGTCATTTTTATTATATCAGTTTGGCTTACCCACAAGCAACTGACGTTTTTCCACTTAGATGTGACTAAATTTGTGCAAAAGTGCTTTGTAATTGTATTTATATAGTCCCTGGGTTTGTTTTGGTGGGTAGATTTCCAGATATTTTGAAGTGTCTACCATAGCTTTAAATGGGATTTCTCTTTCTATCTCTTGATGTTGGACTTTGTTAGTAATATATAGAAATGCAGATTATTTATGTGGGTTTATTTTTTAACCTGCAACTTTGCTAAAGTTGTTTATTATTTCAAGTAGTTTTTTACTTGATTCTCTGGGATTCTCTAAGTATATCATCGTATCATCTGCAAAGAGTGATAGCTTAGTTTCTTTTTTGCCTGTTCTAATTCCTTCAATTTCTTTTTCTTCTCTTATTGTTAAAGCTAACATTGAATAACAGTGGTGATAATGGACATCCTTGTTTCACTCTTGATCTTATTAGAAATGCATCTAGCTTATGTCCATTGCATATAATGCTTGCTGAGGCTCCATTTATTCCTGTGCTCTCCAGTGTTTTCAATAGGAATGGGTGTTGTATTTTGTCAAAAGCTTTTTTTTTTTTTGCATCTATTGAGATAATCATATGGTTTCTCTTAGCTTTGTTGTTGTTATGATCAATAATGCTGATAGTTTTCCTAGTATTGAACCAGCCCTGCATTTCTGGTATAAATCCTACCTGATTATAATGTATTATTCTTGAGATAAGTTACTGTATTCTTTTTGCTAATATCTTATTTAAAACTTTTGCACCTATATTCATTAGTGAAATTGATCTATAATTTTCTTTCTGTGTTTTAACTTTTCCTGGTTTAGGCATCAGAACCATATTTGCATCATAAAAAGAATTTGGTAGTACTCCTTCCTCCCAATTTTTCCCAAATAGTTTATATAATATGAGAATGAACTGTTCTTTAAATGTTTGATAGAGTTCACTTGTAAAACCATCTGGCCCTGGAGATTTTTTCCTAGGGAGTTCATTGATGGCTTTGTACATTTCTTATTCTGAGATAGGGTTACTTAAGTATTCAACTTCCTCCTCTGTTAATCTGGGCAATTTATGTTTTTTAAATATTTCTCCATCTCACTTAGATTGTCAAATTTATGGGCACACAGTTGGGCAAAGCAGTTTCTAATTATTCTTTTAATTTCCTCCCATTGCAGTTCACTCTTTCATTTTTGATACTGATAATGTGGTTTTCTTCTTCCATTTTTATATCATATTGACCAAAAGTTTATCAATTTTATTGTTTTATTTTCATAAAACCAACTCTTAAATAGTTTAATAGTTTTCTCAATTTCAATTTTAATAATCTCTCCTTTGGTTTTCAGTATTTCTAATTTGGTGTTTACTTGAGAATTTTCAGTTTGTTCTTTCTCTAATTTTTCAGCTGCATGCCCAATTCATTGTTCTCCTTTTTCTCTGTTTTATTCATGTAGGGATTCCATGATAAAAAATTTCCCCCTACGAACCACTTTTTTTAGTATCCCGCAAGTTTTGGTAAATTGTTTCATTACTGTCATTCTCTTGAATGAAGTTGTTTCTATGATTTGTTGTTTAGCCCACTCATTCTTTAGGATTAGATTATTTAGTTTCCAATTAATTTTTGTTCTATTTTTCCATGACCTTTTATTACATATAATTTTTGCTGCATTATGATCTGAGAAGGATACATTGACTATCCCTGTCTTTCTGTACTGGATTTTGAGATTTTTATGCCCTAGGACATTGTCAGTTTTTGTATATGTGTCATATGTGCCACTGAGCAAAAGGTATGTTCCTTTTTATCCCCATTCAGTTTTCTCCAGAAATCTATCATATCTATCTTATCCTTATTCACCTTCTTAACTTCTTTCTTGTTCATCTTGAGGTTAGATTTTCCAAGTTCAGAGAGGGAAAGATTGAAATCCCCCACTAGTATAGTTTTGCTGTTTATTTCTTCCTGTAACTCCCTTAACTTCTCCTCTAAGAATCTGGATGCTATGCTACTTGGAGATTATATGTTTAGTAATGATATTGCTTCATTGTCTATGGTCTCTTTTAGCAGGATATAGTTTCCCTCCTTATCTCTTTTGATTAAATCTAATTCTGCTTATGTTTTGTCTGAGATTATGATTGCTACTCCTACATTTTTTACATCAGTTGAAGCAAAATATATTCTGCTTCAACATTTTGCCTTTACCTTGTGTGTATCCCTGTTTCAAATGTGTTTTTTGTAAATGACATATTGTTGGATATGATTTTTAATCCATTCTACTATCTGCCTCCATTTTATGGGAGAGTTCATCCCATTCACATTCACAGTTATGATTACTATCTCTGTCTTTCCCTCCATCCCCTTTCCCCCCCCCATTAATACTTTTAGTTCTCCCTTCTCCCTTCCCTTCCATAATAGAGTTTTAATTTTTGACCATCACCTCCCTCAGTCTTCCCTCCAATCTTTCAGCCCCCCTACCTTTTACTTCCCTTTTCCCTTACTACTTCTTTCCTCCCTTTTAGCCTCCCCTTACTTTTCTTTCCCCTTTTCCCTTCTACTGCTTATAGAGCTAGATAGATTTCTATACATAACTGAGTTTGTTGTACCCTCCTTGAACTGAATCATATGAGAGTGAATCTCAAATAGTGCTCATCCTCTTCCTCTCTTTCCCTCTACTGTAATATGTTTTTGTGCCTCTTGCTGTGATGTA
The DNA here is from genome assembly GCF_028372415.1 of Notamacropus eugenii. Lineage (NCBI taxonomy): Eukaryota > Metazoa > Chordata > Mammalia > Diprotodontia > Macropodidae > Notamacropus > Notamacropus eugenii. Next base: position 320,876,367 of record NC_092874.1, read on the forward strand.
ATTTACCTTATTCTGCCTTCTCCTTTTCACATCTCCTATTACAATCCCTTCACACCCTTAAATCGCATTTTTATCATCACACCATTTAATTATACTCACTCCCTCTATCTATGTATAGCCCTTTTAAATTTCACAATGAATATACAATTCTCAAGATTAAGAAGTATCATCTTTCCTTATAGGAATGTAAATAATTTACCTATATTGAATAACAAGATCTGCACCCCCCCTCCCATTTACCTTTTTTTGCTTGTCTTGAAGCTTGTGTTTGAAGATCTAATTTTCTATTGAGCTCTGAGATTTTCATCCAGAAGATCTGGAAATCCCTTATTTTACTGAATGTCCATCTCCTTTCCTGAGATATTATGCTCAGTTTCACTGGGTAATTTACCTTTAGTTGTAGTCCCAGCTCCTTTGCCTTACAGAATATCGTATTCCAATCCCTCCAATCCTTTAATATATAAGAAGGTCTTGTGTGATCCTGAAGGCAGTTCCTTGATATTTGAGTTATTTCTTCCTGGCTACCTGCAGTATTTTCTCCTTCACTTGATAGTTCTTGAATTTAGCAATGATATTCCTTGGTGTTTTAGGTTTAGGATCCCATTCAGGAGGTGAATGGTGGATTCTTTTGATGACTATTTTGCCCTCTGGATCTAGGACTTTCCTTGATGATTTCTTGGAAGATATTGTCCAGGTTCTTTTTTCATCATGACTTTCTTCTAGACCAACGATTCTTAGATTTTATCTCCTGGATTTCTTTTCCAAGCCAGTTTCTTTTCTAATGAGATATTTACATTTTCTTCTTCTTTTTTTTTTCATTCTTCATGTCTCATAGAGTCATTAGCTTCTACTTGCCCAATTCTAATTTTTAATAGATTGTTTTCTTCAATAAATTTTTGAGTGCTCTTTTTCATCTATCCAATTGTTCCTTTTAAGGAATCATTTTCTCCAATTAGTTTTTGTACTTCCTTTTCCATTTGTCCAAATTTCCTTTTAAATTCTTCTATGATTTCTTTTTTATATATTTAAAATAATTGTCCGATTTTTTCTAATTTGACTTTTAAAATCATTCTTGAACTTTTACAAGAATTCTTTTTGGGCTTGAGATTAGTTCCTCTTCACTTCTAAAGTTTCAGATGGGAGTCCAGTCTCAATACTGACCTCTTTGGTATTCGTGTTTTGGTCCTTCTCCCCATAGAAAGATTCCATAGTCTTTTCTTTTCTGGTTTTCTTCTTGCTCCTGATGATTAACCTTTTCCTGGCTTTTAGAGTGGATCTCTCCTTCTGGGGCACAGGGGACTCTGTCCCATGGGTCTTGTGCTTAGAACTTGAGGCTTTGTGTATTGTGGCCTCTGGTTTTGTCAGCCAGATGCTAAAATGCTTCAGCTTACCTGGTGCTGAGCTGGCTGGTGTGACAAAACAGAGTCCAGGTGAAGTTTTTCTGAGTTTCTCTGCAGTTACCCTGTAAGTAACTGCATTAAGTGTTGGGGAGGGGTGATCTGACTATAGGAGGTCTCCTCTCCTGAACTAGAGCACAGGCAAGCTCAGTGGTTTGTGAACCCTGTCTTCCTAGAGTCTTCTCAAATTTCCCTGGCTGTGCTGAGTGGGGCATACCTGGGGTTTTGGTGTTGACAATTAAGAGTTCCACCCCTCTGGGGCTCAGAATCTCCTTCCAGTTTGCTGAAATGGTACTTCCTGTGACAACTCTAGTGTTACACTGATCCCCTTCAGGCACAGCAAGAGGGACCTCTCTGCAATTTTTCTAATCTCTCTGGCTAAGAAACTGTTTACCCATTCTGCTAACTCCACAATTCCAGGATTTTTCTGGGGAAATACTCTCTGGGTTTTTCAAGGTCAACAAATGAAGGGGCAGAGTATTTATAGATCACTCACTCCTGGAGCAGGATTGTTTTTCTCTTATAGCTCCTCTGTCAGTTGTTTTATAATCTGTCTTTAGGCATTTCATACTTTTGCAGGTGATTAACCTGACTTCACTTTCTGCAATGGTGAGCTTTTCCAGTTACCAGGACAAAATATCACCAGCCTGCTGTCCCAGACAGTAAGGTTCACACTGATACTGAGAAAGCTATTTCAAGATTATTAAGATTGTGTTCAGACTAAGAAACTTCTGGTTACTTACCTTTATCAGAAAAGCTCCTCCTATATACCAACTCTGCTTAGCCTCATTCTGCAATGGTCTTGGAACAATTATCACGTATGCCTCTCAACTGCCACATAACAAACCACTTTTCCAAGACTGTTCTGTCTCCACCCTCATCATTGTCTATCTCTAACTCAACCCTACTGGCATGATGCCAGTTGACTTTGGGAAGATGTGTAACAACTGACAGTGAAATATACAGAAACAACATAATTGTATTTCCTGCCTACAACAATATAAATGAAAAGGACTTTAACAGGCAGCTAAACTCTGAGTAATTGAAAAATCAGTGAAGGTCTCAGGAAAGAGATAATGAAAAATATTTGCCTCTTTAAAGCAGCAAACTAAGAGACTGGGGAAGAATGCATATATTCTGTAAGATTTTGTGGTAATGACATGTTTTTGCTTAATTGTTTTTCTTTGTCACAAGGGAGAATTCAATATAGATAGATAAGGTGGTGAAAGAATTTTCAGAAATTAGAGATATAGATATTTGGAGATAATATGGGTAGCTAGGTTGCACAGTGAATAGAATGCTGGGTCTAGAGTTAGGAAGACTCATCTTTCTGAGTTCAGATCTGGTCTCAGACATTTACTAGCTGTGTGACGTTAGATAAGTCACTTAACTCTGTTGACCTTAGCTTCCTGATCAATAGCTTTGCCTTTATATTAAATAAACAAGGTGACAACATACATCTTTGTCCTATTCCTTTCCCAATCTTAAATCAATCAGTTGTGCCATGCTCAGTTCTAACTGCTGTTTCTTAGCCCACATACAGATTCCTCAGAAGTCAAATAAAGTGATTGGTACTCCCATCTCTGAGTACTTTCCATATTTTGTTGTGATCTGCACAGTCAAGACTTTACTGTAGTCAATGAAGTAGAAGTAGATTTTTTTCCTGAAACACTTGCTCTTTTTCTCTCTTCTGCACCAACAAATCCAGCAAATGTTGATAATTTGATTTCTAGTTTCTCTGCCTCTTCAAAAACCAGTCTACTCTTCTCAGAATTCTCAGGCCACATGTTGTTGAAACCAAGGTTGCTGAATCTTAGATATAAACTTGCTAGCATGTGAAAGGACAGCAATTGTTCAGTAATTTGAACTTTCCCTGGCATTGTCTTTCTTTAGAAATGATGCATAAACTCATCTTTTCAAAGGCAGTGTCCACTGATAGAGTTTTTCAGATTTCCTATAGAAGTAATACTTATCTCACCCAAATATGGTTAAGAAAGAGCTTGATAAAATTTAAAGGGCTAGATATATTCAAATTTTGGTTATTTCTAAAAATAATAATAAAAATAAACAAACCAAATGTCCTAACTATTCAATACTTAAAAGGAAATCTATCCCAAATTCTCTTTTGTTCTGTTTCTTCTTTCACAACATGGCTAATGTGGAAATATGTTTACACAATTGCACACATAAAATCTATTTCAGATTACTATATAGGTGTTATATCCACCTGTTTGAGAAGGTGGAGTAGGAGGGAGAAAAAATTTGGAACTCAAAATCTCATAAAAACTGAGTGTTGGAAAACTCTTGACATGTAATTGGAAAAAGCAAAATACTATTTACCAAAAGTAAAATAAAACAAAAAATAAAATAAAAAGGAAGTAATTCGGGTTATTTGCTTGAAGGTAAATATTGAAGCTGAAACTTAAATACTTTGTTCACATAATGAGAAAGCAGGACTCATTGGAAAAGACCCTGATGTTGGGAAAGATTGAAGGCAAAAACAAAAGGGGATGGTGGAGGAAGAAATGGAAAGATAGTGTCATGGAAGCAATGAACATCAACTTGGACAGACTTTGAAAGAGGGAAAGATAGAAAGGTCTGGCATGCTATGGTACATGGGTCATGAAGAGTCAGACAAGACTGAATGATTATACAACAAAGGTACTACTGGTATTGTGATTTTCATTTTACAGATCAGTAAACTGAAATTTGGAAAAAATTAAGCAATATCCATACAGCTAAAAGGCAAGATTTGAATCTAGATACCTCTATTTCTATGCCCAACATCCTTTTCACCATACCACTATGGTGCCTTTAGCATAATGTGGTTTGCCAGTTTATTCCTCTTGATGGGTGGTATTTTGCTCCTGACTTATCAAAACCTCTATAACTTCTACTTTTTGAATATTATTGTGGAATTCTCTAGACTGAGAGAAATGGCACTTCTTAGTTTGATGACTGTTGGTCAAAGGTAGGTGATAAAAGTGAAAGCAAAGACCTTTAATAGCATTTAGGAGCTTTTAGGCAGGGAGTGCCTCTCTGACTATTGGAAACTGGAAGCTTGTGGAGGAGAAGAAAGCTTATTTGTCATATTCAGTAAGCAGCACTCTGAAGCAACTTAAGATAGCTAAGAGAAGCATTTCAGAGGAGAGAAAGGGATAAAGAAAGGGGAACTTAGTCAAGGAGAAAAGGGAGGAGGGTTCTGGAGGAGTTTTTGCCATTCAGTTGACCCGGTTTATTATTGGAATGAGAGAACATTCCCTGTTGAAGGGCAGGAAAGAAGAGATGATCAAATGCTTTTACAATTGTTAAAGAAATCTCTGTGATCTAAGTAACAGTAGGGTTGAACTGACCATTTAGATGAAACTACAGGTGTCTCTTATTTAGGGAACAGAAAACAGTTTTTACAACAGAGGATGGTACCATCCTTACATAGTTTGTTATATTTTATTTCTAGCTAAGTGGAGGTGGGGGATTTCCACTGTTAGTTTACTAAGATGTTTCAAAAGTGACCAGGACTTTTGCTTTTCTCCTATAATACATCTGAAACATACTAAAATTCGACATTCATTTTATATCCTCATTTGTTTCTGTATTTCAGGTAGGTTTAATGTAGGATAATTTTCTCATTTTTTTGGACCATTGCAGTCTTTCTATTAATAATAAATAAACCCATTAATTACATGCTTAGGCTTATTTTTCATTTGTTTGCTTTTCCATTTTTGCTTTGGCCAGGTACTGCGTTTTTTGCTGGGAAGACCAGTACAAAGAATGAAATAATGCCAACTCCCAAGAAGCATTCATTCTAACATTAGAATCATCATGGACTTGTTTCTCTCTTTTCTTTGCCCACATCCAACAATTACTAAGTGTTATTGATTCTACCTCTTAAACACTTCTCAAAACTGTCCCCTTCTCTTCACTCACATGCTTGCTACCTTAGTTCAGTTGACTCCTCATTGACCCTCTATTGGCAGTGGGGTGGCACAGTGGATGGAGCATTGGGCCTGGAGTCAGAAACATAGGAGAACATATTTTTCTTCAGACACTTAACTAGCTGTGGGACCCTTTGAAAATCATTTAACTTCTGTAGGCCTGTGTTTCCTCCTTTGAAAAATGGGAATAATGATAGCATTAGCCCTGCAAGACTGTGGTGAGGATCAAATGTGATAATATCTATAAAGCTATTAGTAGAGACTTTGGTATAGAGTAGATGTTTTTTTTTTGTTTTTTAAATGGATTTTCCCTTCCTTTTCATCACTATAATAATAGACTTCTATTGGCCCCACTTTTTTTCTTTTAAAGTAGAGTCCATGAAACTTTTTAATGAACACAAAAAATGCAAAGGGTGCTTGAGCAGCTTGCTGACTGGCTGGTACACAGACAAATAAGAAATTAAGGTTCCAGTTGAGAGTGCCTCAGAGAAGAGAATTGAAAGGGCTGGTGTCTCTTTAGAGCCATGAGATTTCACAGTTTTAGGAGCCTCAGTGTACACATGTTTTGAGCAGCTCCATGACTTCCTGTGCTTGGGGTGCAGTGACTGCTTCTTCAATCTTGGAACAGAGAATTCTGGAGATTTCAGCATCCGCAGCAGCTCTGAGTTGTTAGTCTCCAACAGCATGCCTGTAATCATGCCAGCCAGCTGAGCATGCATCCAATAAATGAGTGGGTAGAGTCTGTCAGCAAGCATCTGCTTCTGTTCCTGGGGTGGAGCTGAGGCCTGCATAGATGCAGTTAAAGGCTCCTGCCCCTGAATATGCACAGTTGGCTCATTACCTGATGTACATTAGGCACAGTTGAAAAGTACTTGTAGTGTGTGATGCTGTGGCCCAGGGAGGCTGGACACCCAGTTCCCATAGTCTGGGTCCCAATATTGACCACTCTCTGCATGTGGGGCTCTGCCGAGGCATTTGAGTAGAAGCCTGCCCAGACAGTGCTGATGCTGGAGATGGAGTTACAGGGTGTGGACCTAGGAGAGACGCTGGTCCACCTTGGAGCAGGCTAATTGGGGGCCATGGTGCTGGGACTATAGAAGGGTGCTTGGGTAGGAAACTGCAAGACTGCAGTCACCTGGGAGATGGCAGGCAGGAAATAATTGGTGAGCTGGGGAAAGATGGGGCCATTTATGTTCCAGAAGACAGAGATACATTGCATGTACTGGTTGGTGAGGATGGTCTTTGGCTCTTCCTCTTTTTGGGCCAGGGCCACAGAGGGGCTTGGTGCTAACAATCAGCCTGTTCATCTCTGTCTTGGCCTTTGTAGCCTCTCCTGGGAGGAAAACACAAAGCCAAACTCCTTGCTGTGGCCCCTCTCTGTCATCACTTTGGCACTGGTGATCATGCAATATGAAAAGAACTCTTTCTGCAGCTTCTCATCAATGACATCATCTAGATTCTTCACATGCAGATTCATAACCTGGTAGTGGTTCACTCTCTCCTGCTTTATGTGCTCAAATCTATGCTTCAGCTAACCTGTCCTCTGTCTCTGTCTTCTTCCAGGCCCATCCAACATACAGGACCCAACCCCCAAGCTCCTTCCCATTCAAACTGCTCACAGCTTTCTGTGCTTCCTCATTCTTCTCAAAGTTGACAAAACCAAAGCCTTGGCAATGGCCATTTTCATTAACCATCACCTTCATACTTAGAATCTTTTCAAACTGGGAGAAGAATTCCTGAAGGCACTGATCATCCACGCTTTCTCTTGAAGTTCTTGACATAGATGTTGGTGAATTTCAGCATTCATGACCCCAACTCTGCCTCACTTTCCTTCTGAGACTTGAAGTGACCCACGAAAACTTTCCTGTCATTAAGTAGCATCCCATTCATAGTGTGGATTGCTTGGTTTGCAGCTCCCTGGGTCTCAAAGTAGATGAAACCAAATCCTTGGGAGCTATTCTCATCACACACTACTTTACAAGAGAGAAGGTATCATACAAAGCCTCGTTGTCAATGGAGTCATCCAAGATATTGATAAAGATGCTGCTAATTCCTGATTTCCAGATCCCAGATCCTACTGGGTCCACATGATTTGGATGGACTTGCCTTGATTACCTCAATGTTCATGGGGTTCAAGGCTCATTCAGTGTCTGCAGGCTGCTGGAAGTTGATGTAGGCATAACCCAGGGAGTGGTACATGGCCATGTTCCAGTGCACAGGGATGGATATGATGGGCCCCATGGCTGAGGATTTTTTGTATAGCATGACTTTGATAATGTAGGGTTGCAGGTCACTCATGTAGAGGGACATGAGGGAGTACCTGGGACCACTTGCATTCATGTTTCAAGGAGAGGAGGGTCATGGTTTTGACAGCATCCTTGCAGGAGCAAAGAGCCAGGCATCTAACCATGTAGGAATTGACCCCACTTCTTAATCCCTCCATTCTCCAGTGGATTTTCAACATAGGTACCAAAGTAATTCTCCTAAAACTTAAGTCTGGTCATGTCACTCTTCTGCTCACAAATATCCATTAGTTTCCTATTGACTCTAAGATATAATACAAAATTCCCAGTTTTCCATTAAAAGCCTTCCAGAGTATGACTTCAACCTATTTTATTGGACATAATTAGTAGTATTTCTCTTCATGCATGTGGATTCCAACCAAAGTAGCCTGCTATTTCCCAGTCTCAAAATTCTATATCTCCTCTTTCTTCTTTTGAACATGTGACATCCATCAATCAACAAACAAGCATTTATTATGTGCCTTCTATCTGCCAGACAGTGAAAATACAGAAACAAAAATGGAAATATCTGCCACTTTCAAAAGTGTCAGAAGATTATGTTCTATATGTATGTAAGGGTGATGAAACAGGTATTTGCTTGGCCAAGTATATAGTATACACACAAAAATCAGGCTTTGCCTATGTCAGATATATATCAAGACAAGCAAAGATGAGCAGAGAACAATGGCTCTGGTTTATCTTTGTTCTGGCTTAAAATCATTTGTAGGCTAAACCAGAAAGGAATTTAGGATTATTAAAGTATCTACAGGGCCATCAGGTGGCACAGTGAAAACAGCACAGGTACTGGAGTAGGGAAGACTCATCTTCCTGAGTTTGAATCTGGCCTAGATAAGCACTAATTGTGTGACCCTGGGCAAGTCACTTAACTGTATTTGCCTCAGATCTCTCAACTGTGAAAAGAGCTAGAGAAGAAAATAGCCACCCACTCCATATTTTTTCCAAGAAAACCCCAAATGAGGTCATAAAGGATTGGACAAAACTGAAAAGACTATACAACAACAAAAGTATCTATCTCTTAGAAAATTACATATCTATAAGTCTTCAAGATTAAATCTTTGAATAAAGATTTGATCTTCACCAAGACATAGAGGTCTGAAAAATAAATACATCATCTTAGTATGGAGGCAAGCCAAATGAGTATTTAGCTTTTTTTAAAACAATTTTTCATTAAAAAATTTTTTTGACTAGTATCATGATAGAAATGTGTTGTGGACCTTTCCTTGTGAAGGAGAGTTTCTAGTCATTAAGTCCTGATTGATTGAAGCTAAAAGGACAGATAATTCAAAGACTATGCCTAGAAGATACTACAATACTTAATTGAGATTAGAGTTAGTAGAGCAATGTGCCCAAGGGACCAGCAAAGGAAGGCATCAGTAGGGAGAGAATACCTGGCACAGGTTTTGATCTGCCTTTTATTTTTTTAGTTTGTTTCCTGCATACCAAGTTTTATTAATAGAACCTTACTACCTTGGTGAAGAGCCTGAAAATGAATTTGAATTCATCATACTATTTCATTTCTATTAGAGCTTTTCTGAATTGAGGCTATTAGTTACATCAACTAATTCTTCACAGGTGAAATTTGGATTCAATCAAAGGGCCTTACTTGAGGACCTAGAGGGTCACATGTGGCCTCAAGGTTGCAGGTTCCCTACCTCTGAGTCCTAGTCTTTCAGATGATACAAGTACTGGTTGTGAGTCCCTACTTTTTCCTCATCATTTTAGACTCCAAAACACAAGTCAATATGTAAGTGTAGTTCTTGTTCGAATATTAGCAAGTATAATGTAAGGCCTGTGGCATTATTCCCAATAGTGGTTTATGTATGCACTACGTGCTGATTCCTCTGAACCTTCTACTTAGTCCTCAAAATCCCTAGCCTGATCAACAGTGTACAGTTACAGTACACTCAGACTATGGGGTTCCCTTGAAGATAGTAAGAGGTGGTACTAGATTTCTTCATTGTTGACAATGCTGCCCCTCACTCAAATATCTTTTGAGTTATATGTGCCTCATTCTTGAAGAGTCAGCCTGAGGTAGTACAAAAAACACTAAACACAGAATGAGCGAGACCTGATTTCAAATTCTGACTTAGCTGTCAACAGTCACTTAATGTCTCTGAATCTGAGTATCAATATGTGTGCAATTTAATATATTTACTACCTGACTGATAGGGCTTTTGATAGAGAGATCACTCAGGTGAAGAAATTCCTTCTACTAATGTAGGTTAACGTGGTTTCTGCAACTTTTAGTCTTAGAAAGTAGTTTAGCCTTGGGGCACTAAAAGTTTAAATTAGCTTCCCAAAAGTGGGACTTGAACCTTCCTGGATTTGAATTCAACAGTCTGAATACTTATGCTATGCCTCATCTGTATTGCCTAGAAATGAATTTGTAAATTGTAAGTGATTATATAATATGAATCATTATTATTATAACTATAGTTATTGGTGTCCAGTGCTAGTACATATACCTTTCTTTTACAGTCTGAGCACTGAGACTGTCTAGACCAGAGGTTCTCAAAATTATATGGTTTACTGCCTATTTAAAAAAAAAGTTTCTCAGCACTCCCCCCACTCTCAAAATCTACTTTCTTTAACCCTTTATTGTTTTTTAAAATTTTCATTATTTAAAAATATAAAATATTTTTAAAATGATTCATATTAAATTTAATAATTTATTACAAATTTATGAGTTTTTTCTTGCATTGAAGTTTTGATAATACAATATTGAGTCATATGACCACATAGTATGTATTTTAAACAAATCATAGACGTACATATACATATTCCTATGGATGCATGCTGAATTTCCAGGCAATGTGCAACAAGCTTACCTGCCAACACTTGCCTGTTAAGACTTGTGGGCAGACTTGACCACTGGTGAGTTATAACTTGCATTTTTGTGTTTATTTGGAAAATAATGTAAGCACTATGACTTTAACTTTGTTAAACAACAGGTGAAACATGCAGGAGCAGTTTTTCAAAATTTTCTTCTTTTCTCTTCTTTCCTTATGTTCCCACAGTCCCCTTATTTTTATTCAATGCTCCCCAATTGAACCCAAGACTATTACTGCCCCTTGGATCATTTCAGCACCTCCCAGGAGGTAGCATTGCCACTATGGACTCCAGACTCCTGTTCTCTGTCATTTTGTACTCTATTCCTTGACTTAGTGAATCTTCTCATTATGATTTTTTGGCCTACATGTCATACTGCTTTTTTGCATCTTATTTTGGTGAAGTGCTTTGTAAACATTCAAATGCTAAGTATTTGACTGATCCACTGTGGGGTAGAATCATGAGCTCTCAAATCACTATTTAATGAAAGGCCCAGGATATCCGTCTTCCCATTTCCAGTCATCCTGCACTCATTTCAGATTTCTCCATTATCATGTCTTTGTACACATACCCTCCCCTTCACGTTCCTTTTGGATGTTGTCTTTCCCATTAGAATGTAAGTTCCTTGAGGGCAAGAACTCTGTATATTTTTCATATTCATAATCCACTGTTTAGTATAGTACCTGGAACATAGTAACTTCATAAATATTTATCCATTGGCTGTCTTGCTGAGCTTTCGTTTTTGGTCTATTCTATTTTAGCCGGTTCTTTTACCACTGAAGTAAGAGTTTAACAATACTTACCATTAGAAAACAATCATTCATGAGTTAGCAAAAGTAATTTTATGATAATGAATAGGGGGAAATCTCAGGAAGATAAATGAAAACCAAATGGCCCTATTATTGAACAATCAATTAACAAACATTTATTAAATGCCTACTATGTACCAAGTACTGTGCTAAGTTCTGGGGATATAAAAAGAGGCAAAAGTCAGTCTTTGTTTGCAAGGAGATTAGAATTAAATGGAGTAGACAACATGTAATACACACACACACACACACACACACACACACAAACAAGCTATATGCAGTATAGATAGGAAATAATTAACAGAGAGAAGATGCTAGAACTGAGAAGAGTTGGGGGAAGACTTCCTAGAAGGTGGAATTTTAGTTTAGACAATGGCTCAAACAAAACAATGAACATTTTAAAGATAAATTACACTTATTTTGTTCTCTTTGTTTCAATATCTTTGGATTCATTTCAAAAGAAAAAATAGATAACAGACAAAAATCTCTACATGGTACATTTCCATTCTCTTCCTGTATCTCCTTTTCCACTTTTTTTCACCAACCTTTGGCACAAAGTATTTCAAAAAGAAGGCTATCTACCCTATCAATCATTCTCATGCCTTAGAGCAAATTCTGACTCAAATTTTTTTCTTCAGAGAAAAACATAGAGAACTGTCCAAGCAAAAGGCATATATCACTTCCACACAATACAGGCCCACAACTGAGTAGAGGGCAGCAGATGTCCCAGCATTGCAATCAATAGGCCCTGACACAGAGTTATAACAATGTACTGCAGTGGCTATGGAAACCAAAGCCTTTTTAAGGGTATCCTTACATCTTTTGTGGATTTTCAAGAAAAAAAATGCAAAACACATTCTGGATCAAGATACTATTTAAGGACTATGTAAGTAAGGTAAGAGACATAAAACTATGTCAATATATAATGACAGAGGATATCACACTATGTTAAGACCTTGCCACAACCTATGTTACAGGGTGATGTACTCTGACAATTAACACATGATACAATGGTTCAAAGAGGACCTAAAAGATACAAAGCAGATATTCGTGAGTAAGTGACCTCCTGCCTGATGAAACCCACCTAAAGTATTTACTATTGGGAATTGATGATCTTCAAAGGTCATTGCTTGTAGAAGGGTAAACTGGCCCAGGTTACATATTGAACAGGTCAAACTTCTGTGCTGATCAGTAGAGAGATGGGACATAGAAACAGCCCATCCACTTCTAGCTTGGGTGAGATAGTAAGGAGGAAGAGGAGGAAAAGAGAAAGTAATAAGTATTTATATAGTGCCTATTATGTATCAGGTGCTGCGCTAAACACCCTTTACCCCCTCCCCCATAATCTCATTTTCATCACAACAATCCTGCACGATAGGTGCTATTATTATCCCCATTTTGCAGTTGAGGAAACTGAGACAAGTAGTAGTTAAATGACTTACCCAGGGTTCCATACTTAGAAAGTGTCTGAGGCTAGATTCGAACTCAAGTCTTTCTGATTCCAGGCCCAGTGTTCTATCGCCTATACCACTGGCTGCCTCTGCAGAGAATTAAAGTTTCCAAAGGTTGTTGTTCTTACTTTTATTTATCCTTTGTTTTCAAAGAAAACCAATGACATCACAAACAAGTGATATCTTGAAAAAGATTATGGAAAGCCATTACAGAACAGTCTGAACCTTAAATATGAAATATTTGGCAGCCAAATAATGAACTACTTTTCTTTTCCAAGGAGCCAGAGTTTAGTCTAGGACTTCAAAAGGACTCAGAGTTCTTGAAGCTTTATGGTATTTGGACCAGTATGATGTAGTTTTGTCTGGCCGGAGGTGGTGGGGAGTGATGAGGGCAGAAATCAAATCAAATTTGAGACCTAGTGTTGGGAAAATGGGATTTGAATCCCACATCAAATTCTTATTAGTTGAGTAATTGTATGAAAATCAGAATCTCTGTAAGCTTAGGCTTTATAAAGTGTGGAGAGCAATAGTTACAATATTTACCTTAGGGTAATTGAGAAGAAAGCACTTCATAATTTTAAACCATAAAAAGTATGTTATTACATCAAATACTTTGAAAGGAATCTTTGGGGGAATCTACTCCACACTCCAGGAGTCTCTTTTCTATTCAGTCATTTATTTCAAAAGCAAACATTTATTAAACCCCCTATTATGTGTAGAGCACTGTGTAAAGCACTGAGAATATAAAATTAATATAAAACACAGTCCTTGCAGGCAGCTAGGTGTTTCAGTGAATATAGTGCCTGGTCTGGAGTCAGGAAGACTCATCTTCCTGAGTTCAAATCTAGCCTAGAATGTTTACTACCTGGGCAAGTCACCTAATCCTGCTTGCCTTGGCTCCTCACCTGAAAAATGAGATGGAGAGGGAAATGACAAGCCATTCCAAAATCTTTGCCAAGAAAACCCCAAATGGGGTCACAAAGAGTTGAAAACAACTGAAATGGCTAAACAATCTCTTTCTTAAGAGACTGAGCAAAGCTACAGATAGTCTAGTAACCTAGGTCCTGAGATTGGATCAGGAAGGAGATTCTAAAAGGGTTGAGAAAGGGTTCCAAATTTTTTCCGTTTAGTGTAGACAGCTAAGATCTAAGTAAGGTAGGGGCAGCTAGGTGGTACAGTGAATGAAGCACTGGCCCTGGAGTCAGGAGGACCTGACTTCAATCTGACCTGAGATACTTGAAATTTACTAGCTGTGACCTTGGGCAATACACTTAACCCTGATTGCCTTGCCTCCCCCACTCCAGAAAAAAGCAAACACACAAAAACATCTAGGTAAGGTAGATTTGCTGAGGAACCAAGTATTTTTCCTGGAATATAGCATTTAGGCTTGTAGAGTTGCCATGTTTAACTGAGTTAAAGGTTTCTCCTTATCTCTATATATCGAAGTGAATCTTTTTGCCTTGCGTATAATATATATTTTCTAGTTGTTGCCTTTTGTTTCTTTCTACCAAGTTTTCTTCCAGTTTCATATTTTTTTGGCCCAAAGCTGTCTTCTTCTTTCCCTTTCAGAGCCCTTGTTTCTTTGGAGAGATTCTCCAATTTCCGATTTCTGTACCTATTGTTTATCTTTTAAAATCCATTTTGAGAGATCTAATTTCAAAACTATTTAAATTTCCAAGTTTTGCTTTTTTTAAATTAATTAATTAATTTAACTTTTGACATTCATTTTAACAAAATTTTGGGTTCCAAATTTTCTCCCCTTTTGTCCCCTCCCCTCCCCAAACACCAAGCATTCTAATTGCCCCTATGACCAATCTGCTCTCTCTTCTATCATCCCTCTCTGCCCTTGTCTCCATCTTCTCTTTTGTCCTGAAGGGCCAGATAACTTTCTATACCCCTTTATCTGTATTTCTTATTTCCTAGTGGCAAGAACATTACTCGACAGTTGTTCCTAACACTTTGAGTTCCAACTTCTTTACCTCCTTCCCTCCCCACCCCTTCCCTTTGGAGGGCAAGCAATTCAATATAGGCCAAATCTGTGTAGTTTTGCAAATGACTTCCATAATAGTTGTGTTGTATAAGACTAACTATATTTCCCTCCATCCTATCCTGTCCCCCATTACTTCTATTCTCCTTTGATCCTGTCCCTCCCCATGAGTGTCGACCTCAGATTACTCTCTCCTCCCCATGTCCTCCCTTCCATAATCTCCCCCACCCTGCTTATCCCCTTATCCTCCACTTTCCTGTATTGTAAGATAGGTTTTCATACCAAAAGGAGTGTGCATTTTATTCCTTCCTTTAGTGGAATGTGATGAGAGTAAGCTTCATGTTTTTCTCTCACCTCCTCTCTTTATCCCTCCACTAATAAGTCTTTTGCTTGCCTCTTTTATGAGAGATAATTTGCCCCATTCCATTTCTCCCTTTCTCCTCCCAATATATTTCTCTCTCACTGCTTGATTTCATTTTTTTAAGATATGATCCCATCCTCTTCAATTCACTCTGTGCACTCTGTCTCTATGTGTGTGTGTGCATGTGTGTCTGTGTAATCCCACCCAGTACCCAGATACTGAAAAGTTTCAAGAGTTACAAATATTGTCTTTCCATGTAGGAATGTAAACAGTTCAACTTTAGTAAGTTCCTTATGACTTCTCTTTGCTGTTCACCTTTTCATGCTTCTCTTCATTCTTGTGTTTGAAAGTCAAATTTTGTTTTCAGCTCTGGTCTTTTCATCAAGAATGCTTGAAAGTCCTCTATTTCATTGAAAGACCAATTTTTCCCCTGAAATATTCTACTCAGTTTTGCTGGGTAGGTGATTCTTGGTTTTAGTCCTAGTTCCTTTGACTTCTGGAATATCCTATTCCATGCCCTTCGATCCCTTAATGTAGAAGCTGGCTAGATCTTGTGTTATCCTGATTGTATTTCCACAATACTTGAATTGTTTCTTTCTAGCTGCTTGCAATATTTTCTCCTTGACCTGGAAACTCTGGAATTTGGCCACAATGTTCCTAGGAGTTTTTCTTTTTGGATCTCTTTCAGGAGGTGATTGGTGGATTCCTTGAATACTTATTTTTTCCTCTGATTCTAGAATCTCAGGGTAGTTTTCCTTGATAATTTCATGCAAGATGATGTCTAGGCTGTTTTTTTGATCATGGCTTTCAGGTAGTCCCATAATTTTTCAATTGTCTCTCCTGGATGTATTTTCCAGGTCAGTTGTTTTTCCAATGAGATATTTCATATTACCTTCCATTTTTTCATTCTTTTGGTTTTGTTTTGTGATTTCTTGGTTTCTCATAAAGTCATTAGCCTCCATCTGTTCCATTCTAATTTTGAAAGAACTATTTCCTTCAGTGAGCTTTTGAATCTCCTTTTGCATTTGACTAATTCTGCTTTTGAAAGCATTCTTCTCCTCATTGGCTTTTTGACCCTCTTTTGCCAATTGAGTTAGCCTATTTTTCAAGGTGTTATTTTCTTCAGCATTTTTTTGGGTCTCCTTTAGCAGGGTGCTGACCTGCTGTTCATGCTTTGACTGCATGTCTCTCATTTCTCTTCCCAGTTTTTCCTCCACCTCTCTAACTTGATTTTCAAAATCATTTTTGAGCTCTTCCATGGCCTGAGCCCATTGAGTGGGCTGGGATATAGAAGCCTTGACTTCTGTGTCTTTGCCTGATGGCAAGCATTGCTCTTCCTCATCAGAAAGGAAGGGAGGAAATGCCTGTTCACCAAGAAAGTAACCTTCTATAGTCTTGGTTTTTTTCCCTTTTCTGGGCATTTTCCCAGCCAGCGACTTGACTTCTGAACATTCTCTTCACACCCACTTCGCCTCCAGATCTGCCCAGCCAACACTTGGGGTCTGAGATTCAAATGCTGCTTCCCAGCCCCGGGGCTTTGGGAGGGGGCAGAGCTGCTATTCAGTGTGAGATTAAGTTCAGGTGCTCAGGTCAGGGCAGGGCCACCTCTCAGGCTCAGTTCCCTCAGGGGGTTTATGTAGAGACCTTCAACAATGGATCTGGGCTCCTGCCTGCTTGGGGAGCCCTGGTCTGCTCCCACCTCTGCTGTTGCCTCCCGAGGGGGCCTGAGTTGTGGGGGCACCCCACTCCCCTCTCAACCTGCCAAAGAGACCCTCTCACCGACCCCTGTCACCTGTGGGTGGAGGGACCCTCGCGGCCACTGGAGATCCCGTCCCTGAAGCCCGCTTGAATCTTCTCGTCTTGGTGTCGCGGCCGCGGCAGGGCTGTGCTTGGCACCCAGTCCGTGGTGCAAAGGACCTTTTGTGAGAGGCTTGATGGTCCCTCTGAAACAGAAATCTCCTTCGCTCCAATGTTCTGTGGCCTCTGGTGCTGCAGAATTCGCAGTGAGTAGCTGCTTACTGATGTTCTATGGATTGTGGGTTCAGAGCTATGTGTATGTGAGTCTTTCTACTCTGCCATCTTGGCTCTGCCCCCCCAAATTTTGCTTTTAAACCATTTTTTGATGAATCATTTCTGAACCATTCTCGTATTTCATGTTATTGTTCAATGACCTCTGGAGAGTTCTGTAATTTCTCTTTTTGATCAGGGAATCTTGGTTTATTTCCCTTTTTACTTTAAAACCCATTCATTGTTTTCTGGACTTTAATTGAATTTTCATTCATTTTTCCTTCTGCCTTTATGAATATCTGTTAGTTTACTTATGAACTAGAACCATATCAGGAATTCTCCTTTGGCCTTTTTATCTCTTTGCCTTTCTTCATTCAAACATATGTCTTTGCTATTGCTAGCATAGATCTTCTAGAGGTTGGATACCTTCAGACTACTCACAGTTGGGTGGCTCACCACAAAGTATTGGGGGATAAAGTCTAACTTTAGTTGGATATTCTCTTCCCTTTTCCTTAATCAAAAAAGTTCCTTTCCTCTGGCTCCCTTTATGACTCTCATGTCTTTTGGTCTCAACTCCATTCATTTGCCGTTCCTTTATGTAACTATGTAGAAAAGAAGGACTGTTATCTCTTGTGGTAGTAGATTATTTTCAGGCTAGCACTGCCATTGGGAAGTCAGATAAGTGGAAACTAGGAAACCAAACCCTTGACTTAGCCCTTTGGAAGTAAAATTGGAGAGAATATAATAGTTCTGTGACACCACATGTGTTTTCTATAAAAATAATCTTTGTGACATTTCTAGGGACAATATTAGGTTGGCTCTTTCACTGATCTGAATGATTGTGGCACTTTTTAAAGTTATAAATAGTAAGATAAACAAGACTCTGAGCTTGATTTAGTAACAGAGTGCTAACTACATTGGATAACCAAGTATTCTTGGGTGCCTAGAAAGAAAGAAGGAAAAAACGAAAGAAAGAAATCTATAATCCTAATGGAACAAGTTATTCAAAACAATAATGAGATAACGGAAAAGAAGGAGAAAAATACCAAGCCTCCCTAATTCAGACAAAACTATGATATAATCATCCATGCACAACAAATTAACTTATGTATAGGAAAAGATGTAAAATCTTAACTACTCTATCTCTGCTAAGCAAAACTTATCATAAATCATTTCTTAGGAATGAAATTTATTGTGAAAATTTATACAGCTTTCCAATTTTTATCACATCTTTTGTCTCCAGAAGGCATTTCACTAACAACTTCTTTTCCTTGTATTTTAAACTACATCCTGATCTGTTTGATGTGTACTTATTTAGATGATGATTTTAAAAAAAAGACTACCTATATCAGAATGAGAGAGGCAAAGGCAGACAAAATCAGAAAGATAGACACACAGAAAGAGACAGAGAGAAGGAAAGAGAGACAGACAGAGAGACAGAGACAGATAGAGACAGAGACAGAGACGAAAAGACTGATAGACATACAGACAGACCAAGGGAGAGACCAAGAGGGAGCAGAAAAGAAGGAGAGAGGGAAGGAAGAAGGGAGATATGACTTTAGAGACAGGAATATCTAGGTTCAAGTCTTATTTTTGACATATACTGACTGTGTGGTATTAGGCATGTCATTTAAATCTTTAATACCTCTAGGAAACTCTGGAAGACTCTAAGTTGTAAAGAATGTACATGCATTGGTAGGTGAAAGTCCTCAAAAGGTGCGCCCTGTAATCCTGAAATCACAGTTCCAATGAAACAAAAACAAACAAGTAGAATCACAAAATAACACAAAATTGAAAATTGAAAATACGTTACCTAGTCCAATTCATGGCTGGAAGGGAAGCATTTTCAGAATATTTGACAGCTTGTAAAGGGAAATTGACACTAATGGGGACACAACTATTTATGAAATCAATCTATTCCACTTTAGGACTCCTCATTTTTGGGGATTTTTCCTATTTAGCTAAAATTTATCTTTTCTAAGCTAATTTTTAATTCATAGCTTTTTCTCTTTGACTTTAAATAGGCAAACTTTAATCACTTCAATTATTTTGAGACGTCTGTCATGTCTCCTCAAATTCTTCTCTTTTCTAGGATAAACTTCCTCAGTTTCTTCACCTATGGTCTCTAGTCAACTCACATTTCTTGTTTATCTTCTTTGTGACCTGTTATGTTGCCAGTGTCCTTCTGAAGCTTGAGGCTTAGTGGAGAATAAAGTTGGATAGTATGGAGTATTCAGAGACTTGAGGGAAAAGAAAGGAGTTAGCCATATAACTACATTTGAAAGTTTTACAGCAGAGAATTTTAATAGGCCCTAGCCCTGCACTGATTTAATTTCCTAGAAAGGAATAAGGTCTTTTAGATCAAGCACTCAAAGACACTAGTGTATAGTTTCTCACTTTCTCAAATGAGTCTGTCATTCTTTCCATGTAGATATTTCTTCTAGTCATTCTAACAACAATCCATTTATACATTTCCATTCTATGTGAATTTTGCTCATTTTCTCCAAATTTCCTACAGTGGCCTAGTCAAACTATTGGTAGCCTTTCTTGATTTCTTTTGATGTCATAAGGATAATATGGGCACATGGCCTTTCCATAGGTTATCTGTTGGACTTACTATATGACTCAGCACTCTTTTTCCCATCTTGTATTTCTAGTATTAAATCATTTAAAGTACTTACTCTTAAAAGATTTTGTTTTTTATGTTTTGAATCCTGTTCACATCCAATATGTGCCTCTTCATTACTCTTTAAGGATATCTGTTTTTGATATGTATTTTATATATATATATATTTGGGATTACACACACATATATACACATATATATGGAGAAAGAGAGAGAGAGAGAGAGAGAGAGAGAGAGAGAGAGAGAGAGAGAGAGAGAGAGAGAGAGAGAGAAGAGAGGAATGAGCTCTATTCTTATAGTAATTTGCCATAATCTAGGAAGTAGACATTTATTCACTTGGCTTTTTCAAAGAGAATGGTTAGGCAAAACTCTTTCTTTAAAAACTCTGTCTTGCCTGATATTCATCAGAGGGTTTTCAAATAACCTTATCTCTGTTATATAGTTCAAAGAATCTTCAGTAATGTTGATGTATGGGTGAGAGCTATCTTATGGGGGAAAAAGCCTTTAAAGCATATTGCTTGACTGAATCAATATTTTTTTTTATGGTCAACAAACTATAGTCAGTGGAATATTCTATTCTCTGCATCTTTTCACTTAGTTATGAGATGTTAGAGATGTGGTTTATTATGGAATATAGCTTGTGAAAATCTTCCTGTTCTCTAGCAATACCCTCATTAAGAATCCCTAACTACATGTATTGTAAAAATGTATATAGATGAAAAGTAATCAAATAGGTCAGTAGTTTTTGTTTCTCTCTTAACTTTCATCCCCCCCCTTTTCCCAGTGGTACTTAAATTTATTTATTTTTCATCTCTTTAGTATCTTCCTCTTCTTCTGAAACTTTGTGGCCCATTCTCTCAAAGCTCTCCAACTTCAACATCACAAACATGGGTTAGGTAGGTGAAAAAAATAGTGCTTCCAGAAATCAAACTGTCATTTAATTACAACTTCTGGAATATCAAAATAAAATATCTGATAGAAATATAGGCTTTTTAATGCTTAATATGATACTTACTAATCAAATATAATAATGATCTCTGAGTATGTTTCCTACCTACTCTACTAGACTGTAAACTCCTTGAGGATAGTGAGAAGTGCTGTCTTAAACTGAGTGATTTCCACAGAACTAAGTTCAGTGAACATCATAGACAGAGCTCAATCAATATTTGTTGAATGATGCATAATAAATGAATGAACAAGTAGATGAATGATTTTGAGAAGCTGATTAAATTCCTGTGTGGCATAATCATCTACCATACTGACAAGACAAGCTGATTAGTGCTCAGGTTCAAATCACAGGGTTTAGGAAATGACTATAAAAAAGAGACTTATGTTTGTAGGATGAAGCATGATTTATTGTAGGTATACAGGAATAGGAGTCACCCAGCACCTCCATCAGCAACAGTGAGTTTATTTCATTGTAAGCCTTCTCCTTTCTATACACTGAACAACCATATTTCACCTGACTCCTCTTGTGGGTCAAGAATGACTCAGGCCAGTGCAGTGGTTTAGGCTCAGCCTTAAAACTAAATGATGTGCTTTTAGGAAATAGAAAATTTGACAAAAGTAGAATACTCAACAATAGCATGGTCTTCTAGACCAATTAAGCCTCAAGGATGATTTGATGCCCTTCTTGTGAAAAGGCAAAACAAAACAGAACGAAAAAACTAGTTCATGTGGAATAGAACTTCCAGCCTTACTGACATGGGTAGAAATCAGATATTGTTGACACCATTTTCTACACCTTTATGGCAAGGTGTTAAAGGTCTTCTAATCTAGAGAATCATCTGCCTTTTGATGGATTTAAAACCTTGACCTTGAAGACAAGAGAAGTCTGGCATAGGTAACACTAGAAGAGGAGACACGTACACATGTACATAAAGACAGAATGCCCTAAGGAACAAAGACCAGAAATGACAGAAATATCCTCACCAATAACTTTCCCTTCCCTGAAGCTTCTTTAAATAACCTTATTCTATATCTTAAAAATCTGGAGTATAAATGAATATAGGTGTGTGCGTTTGTGGTGATTCTGTGGGTAGTTCTCAATGCATCTCATAACATATAGTGATGACAATAAGCAGAAGCAGAGAAGGAAAATCAGGAAAAATTGGTGTGGGAGATGGTACTCCTGACATGATTGATGATGGTTGTTGCCCTTCATTCCTGAAGAGGACCAAAATGACATCACTATGCAAGACTCAAGTTTCCATGTATCCAACTATGGCTGATTAGACCAATATGAGCTCAGAATGCTCTACCACTGGTTGAGCACAAATAGTTGGTGTGAACATCTGGGGTGGATACTCTAAATTTGTGCATACTGCATTTCTTTTGAGCTGTTTCAATTCTGCTTTACTCATAGAGCACTGCACCTTCTCTGATGTGGGCACACCATGAGTGGTCCTGTGTTAGTGTCCCTCATGTCACACAACCAATTCCAAAGTTCTTAAGACAGACCTTGAAAGTGTCCTTGTATTGCTTCTTCTGACCACCATGTGAATGCTTGTCCTGTGTGAGTTCTCTAAAAGTATGTTTTGCATTGGAACAACATGGTCAGCTCATCAGAGTTGGGCTCTCTAAAGCACAGTTTGAATGCTTGGCAATTTAGTTCTTTGATACTGTTAGTTGTGAGGGCTTATGGAAAATTATCTCAACATTTGGTTACCCAGAGAAGTTCATCAGCATTGTACGTCAATTTCATGACTGTGTGCTGTATAAGTGACAATACTCTTGTGCCTTCCCAGTCACCATTGAAATGAAACAAGCCTGTGGGCTTGCTCCCATTCTTTTCAGCATGTTTTCAGTCATGTTATCAAATGCTTTTAATGAGGATGAACACAAAATCAAGATCAGTTGCCACACTGATGATAAATTCTTCAACTTGAAAAGGCTACAAGCCAAAACCAAAATGGAGGGAGTGTTGGTGCATGATTTTCTATTTGTGGATGATGGTGCACTCAAGGGAGCCTCTGAAGCTGAGATGAAACAAAGTATGGATCAATTCTCTGCTGCCTGAGCTAATTTTGGCCTAGCAATTGACACCAAGAAAACACAAGCGCTCCACCAGTCAGCCAGTATCACACTATTCACTCCTGACATAGTCACTGATTTTCATCATAGGTCAGGTTCATCTGTAGTTAAGTTAGCTAAGATCTTCTAACCCTTTTACATGCCACTTATCTTAGTCCTTGAGTCTATTTCAAGATTCATCCTCCATTACTCAATATTTCCTGGCTCACCAGTGAGAAGAATCTTATCTCTGAGATTCATGTTAAGGTGATTATACCAAATCTTTGTCCCTTTAGCGACCTCAGATAAGGGAGTACTGCTATGTCTGGGAGTTCAATAAAGAATATTCCTTACCTTTATTCAGGGACTCAGGATTGCCACTAATTTAACCAGGGATTTCCTTTTCTTCTAAGTAAATAGTTTTAGATCCTCTGTGTCATTAGAAGATAAGATAATCTCTAACAATAGTTCCCTCATTGTGAAGGAACCCTCCTTGTGAAGCAACTATTCAAATTATCTTAGGGAAAAGGAAACATGCCAACTGAGGGACATCTGAATCACTTCCTTGGGATGTATGAAGCTCTCGGACTGAATAAGGACCTAGAGGTCCCAGTAACAACCTGCTGACGATGGAATAAGGAAAAGCTAGAGTGGGTCAATCATTATAATCCCTAAAGTTGTGAATCCTTATTGGGTTTCTTTGGATGCTAGATACGAGAAATCACTGGATTGCAGAGCTTATCCCCTTTTTACAGAAGTGCTTATTTCTCACAAACATGACTTCTCTGAGGTTGGATACTTTTGAAGGACAGGCCTGACTTAGGAAATTAGGGCTCTAGTTACTGATTGCAGAAAGCTCCCCGAAGTGTGCTTCCCACAACTATGAGATGATCTGGGTAACAGGGCATTGAAATATTGGATGAGGGAGGATTTAATGTATTTAATTTATAAATACTCTGAGGGGCTGAGGTCAGGCTAGAAAAAGTTAGTTTTGGGACTTGCAAAGTAGAAGTTGGTGGGGTAGGGGAGTGCTAGAGGATAAGAGTAAGTGTGATTATGTTAGAGACAAAGACATTGACTGGTTATAGAGAAAGAATGATACGCAATCCATCATCTCTTTCTCCAGCTGACTGATCACACATCTCTTGGGGTGAGGTTAAAAAGTTTAAGCCATAAGCAAAGTAGAATTTGGAGATCACTACAACAATATAGGAAGATCTTATCATTTCCAAATTACAACAAGCAGTGGCTTACACTGACCCTATCAGCACCACTGTCCATGATGATGTCCATGTTTCTGCCCATGCACTTTCTTGTGTTGGTGCCCACTATGTTTGGAACCTGCATTGATGGTGCTCCTCCTGCTGTTGGAACCTATGACACTATCCACAGTGGTTGGAACTACATTCTTGCCCATTCTGCTGGGCCCATTCTACTGCTTACTACACTCTGCTGCCCATAGACCAGGGCATCATTGTCTGCCACACTGAGAGAGTTTGCAATAACTACAGTCATCAGAAGATTGACTTTGTGTTTAGCTCCCTGTACTTCAATTTCAGTCACTAAGTGCTATCTGCCTGCCTCACCAGTCATATAGAGTTGTTATATAGCAAAGTAACCTAGCCTTCTTTACCTTCATCACCAGGAAGGAAATAGCATTTATCCTCTCGAAACCCAGCATTGTTTGGTGTTAACTACATGAATTGGCTTTGTTAACTTTAACGTTTTCCTGAGTCTGAAACACTGGACTAGATCAGACACAAAACAGAGGTCTAGGGTGATGTCTGGTTGTTTAGGCTACTGGTCCTACCAACAATGACCAGCATAGAAGTTACCATAAGGTCACTATTTGATATTTGCTTCTGTAGTGGTGTGGCAAGGAAGGCCACACTTTAGCCATAAGGCAAAAGTCTAGTGCCACTCAAGTAGGGTTCTTCTCAAAAGGTGAAACCATATTGTTTTCAAGATTGACAGTAACAGGGCGAGTTGTATGTGGTGCAGCAAACGAGAACTGGTTCACCAAATCCTTTGTATCTCCTGATCTTAATCACCTAAAACAAGGAACAAAAGAGAGTACTAATCTGCAGTTTTTAACTGATTTAATGGTCTTTTTCATAAATGGAAAGGTAAATCTTCCATGAAATATTCAAGACACGAATTCACCAACTATTAGAACAATAGTTCTAATCAAGTTTTTTTTTTCAATTTGTCCTGCAAACTCCAGAGTTCCTTGATAGTGAAAGCCTGCCAGCCCTCTGATCTCCTTGTAAAGTTAGTGATCCTCCATCACCCCAGGAAGAAGTAAAAAGACATCAGCTCTCTTCAACAATTACAGTAGGTTCTCAGGTCCCATACTTATTCCTTCTCCTATTCACTTGACTTTTAGAACTCATCTCAGTAGTTTTTAATACATTTTTCTTATATTGGTGATTCGTTTTTGCTAGGGCTATCAGAAGCAGCAAGAGAATACTAGACCTGGTAGTACTTTTATTTCCCTTGTCAATCTCGTTATGTATCCAGTCGACTAATGCTACCGTATCAATGGGGTCCTTCACCCTATCTCATTGAGAGAATTCACTATTATGTGACAAGACATGGGGATTCTTCAACAATACACTCAATCTCCTGCATCTCCCCTTTCTCTGTACTTTTCTTTCCCTAGTTCAATCAAAAGGATAGAGTCATGAGCCCTGAAAGTTATGCTAAATATTCTGTGCAGGCTTGACTCAAGCCAGACCAATGGTCCAGACCTTGGATTGGAATGAAATGAGAAACTCAAAGACCATAGATCATTTAACAGAAGAAATTTACTCAACAATATCATTGAAAGAATAATTAACAAAAACATTGTCTCAATTAGGCACAAACTCCCTTGTTTTCCCATTTGTCAGATGACCTCATCTAGTCAGAAGGAAATTTTGACTATAGGTCAGTGGAAAATCTGTAAAGTCTGAGAAGCACAAGGTACTTATTTGTTAGGGTTACTCTGATGGTTAGGAAGCTACATCAACATCCAAACTTTAGTGTCTGAACAAATTAAGTCTCAACCATGGTCTCAATGCTTTTTAGGGAAAGATTGGCCTATGTAATGGGTATCTTCATCTTTACTGCAATGGGCCCAAATTAGTAGCAGATATTGCTCCTGTTACAACCTCTGACTCCTCATCATTAAGTGCATGTAAGTTCCTATTACTACACAACCAGGAATCACTACCCCAAGGTTGAGTGATTCAAAAATCTTCCTGCAGAGAGGAGGCTTTTATTTATCTCAGAGTATAGTCTGGAAAGTTCTGAAATAGCTGTTCTTTCTCCCCCTTGAGGCTAGTTTCCATAAAGTTAGAAAAGTACCCAAAAGGTGGAAAAGTACAGTTGAGCCTAGGGTCATAGGGGCATTAACCCTATTTCAAGATAAAACCCTCCCAGACTGCGTCTTGAATAAAGCACATATTAAAAAAAAGTGTGGCCATTGGGAGCTAAGGGCACCTGCCCTATGGGAAGGCTTGGAGTTAAGAGCAGCTAATTCTAAGAATCAAAAACAAACTGAACAAAAATAAGGTATGAATGTGTAACTACCACACAACAACATGAGTATGAGATTTGGGTCTTTTGACTGGAGTTATGGGCATTATTATATGCAACTGCTGTCTACAAAACATATTCTTCTCAAGTTTTAAATGATACTTTCAAAAAGTAATGAGTGCAGATCTTTAGTCCTCCATCTCTTTATTTCCTTTTAATTTCATTGTCACTTAATGTTATATAAAATGAATGGATGTTCTCTAATTCACAGATAATCGATGGCTCAGCTCATAAGCTTTTGTTTTTCTGAATGCACAGCTCTATTATTAAAAAATTATAAAAGAAAAGATCAAGTAGGAGAATAACACTACTAATTCACTGTCACTTATGAGAAATAAACTTTGATTACTGTAAAGCAAATATTTTTTCAGTCATGGACTTACATGTTTTTAATGACAACTGCACTTAACAGGAAATATATTTTCCCTAGTCATCCTTCTTTCTTTCTGTATGTCCTTGAAGTTTAATTAAAATGACATCAGAAAGAGCTGAGGGAGTTTTTTGTGGAATACTATTTTTTTCTCTCCCACTTTTATTTTCCTAAGTCTTGGGCAGAAATGGATAAAGGACTATTAGGAAAATATAAACACAAGTCAACCAAAAATATTTGTCCAGAACAATCTGACCATAGCTTAGGTGTAAGAGGAACTAAAGTGGGGAAGAAAAGACTTTAGTCATGTCAAGCATGTCACAAAGATGAAAAACTTGATTTAACCCCAAACCTTGAGCTAGAGAAGTGTGTTATTCATTCTTTTCTGCCTGGTTCATCTGCTTCCTCCATTGCCCCTCTGGAGATTCAATAACAAGAGAAATGTGTCCACTTACATTTTGATTCTGGGTAGGGACAATAATTGTAGACTGACAAAGTCATTGACTGGAATGTATGAGGAAGCCAGAGTTATCATTTTTAATTTGTCATATAACCTCATACCCAAAAGATAAGAAACACATTTCACTGAATGGACACATTCGAGGTGGCAGTCATTGCTGTGTTTGTGAATTTTTCAAATTTTCTACTTGTGAGACAAGTCATTAAAAAAAAAATTCCTAAGGATTTTCTAGTCTTTGCAGTGTGCTTTATGTTGCATTGCCAAACCTCTACTAAAAGATACAAGTTCTTAGGAGACTTTTGGAAACAAAAGAAGAAATACAGAATTGCATAGGAAAAATTCATTCTAGTGAACTGTATAAAAAATTTATGTCACTATGCTCAGTTCTTCCCTGAAGGGAAGCTAAAGGGGATTTGACAAGCCTAACAAAAGAATAGAGCTGCTTTTGACTCCCTTGGGCATTATATCCTCTAAGTGTGGTAACTACCAACTGAAATAGCACATAATCTACATAGTTTAAATGGTAATAAAGAGCAGGGGTAGCTTTAGCTTTTGCTTTCTATACAAAAGTTTTGAAAAGGATTAATTTAATATAAGATAATACCAACTGTAAAATGGGAGGAGGGGGACTATTTCTCCATCCTTTGTTTTGTTTAAAGACTTTTATAGGCCCTTTCATCTAAAAGACCAAACAGAATTTAATAGTCATGTACAGTCCAAATAATCCTAAAATTGTGATTAATGAATGAATATTTCCATAGTGCTTTAAGATGCACAAAGTGCATTATATATAATGTTGTCTTTTGCTTTTCTTTTCATCCCCTGTGCCTGACACATAGTAGGTGCTTAATAAATGTTCATTGAGTAACTATTTTTTGATTGACTACTCTCATTTGATGTTTAAAACACCACATAAGGTAATTACTACCTGATTACTACTTGTACCAACCTCTGTTTTGTCAATGATGAAACTGAAGAGTAATTGACTTCTCATGGTTTCATGACTTTTCCAGGATCAGAGGAGAGATTTAAACACAAATCTTTCCTGATTCAAAACCCAGTAGTCTTTCCACTAAACTATGCTGCTTTTCTTTTTAAATCATTACAGTGTCTTCACTAGAGCTTCAGTTCAACAAACATTTAGTGAGTATCTGTTATTAAGTATTCAATGTGGCTGGGGATGCTCTGATGAGTAAGACATAAGTTAAACCCACAAAGACTCTAAAGTCTGGCAGGAGGACAAGACAGGTAGAAAAATAATGATAGCAGTAGTTAGGATGTGATAAGTGACACAAGAAAGGCATAAAGTAATTTGTATGTTCCATGGAGAGGGCTCATAGCCCATTCAGAGGTGATGAGGAATGCTTCATAGAGGAAGTGCCATTAAGCTGAGTCATATACACTTAAAACAAAGGAAAAAGTGTTTTTGCAAACTGAGCAACATGTCACTAAATCTGATAAACTATGTAATTCAAAGAAAGGAGGGAGTGCTTTCTAATATTTCTTCTTTGAGAGTAGCTTCATCATTCTCATTTTATAGCAATCATTTTCAATTATTTTGCTGACATTTTCTCTACTTACATTGTTGTTATTGTTTATATTATTTTTATCTGGTTCTACTTACTCATTTTGCACAAGTATTTGCGTTTTTCCCATGTTTCTCTGTCTTCATCATATTCATAATTTTCAATAATGCATTAATGTTCCATATATATGTATACCACAATTTGATTAGTTTCAAAATTAATGGGCACCGTAATAGTAATTTAAATGGAAAAATATTTCCAGTTCATCAATAGGCCCATGTGACCTGCCTGGGTCACATGGAAGCTTGAGTCACATGAGTCTGAATCACATGGAGCCTATGGTGGAAGGAATTTGCTGAACAGGCGGAACAGGAAAGGGGAACGAGAAGATGGAGAGCTAGAACAGAGCTGAGAGGAAATTGATCAGTCTAGTCAGATGTAGGAAGGATGTAGGCAAACAGGTAGCTGGCTAGTATGAGTAAAAGAGCTTGTTTCTGAGTTTGTTTAAGCGGACCTGCTTGTGGTTTATTTAATGGAGCTGATTTGTGGGAGCAGAGGGAAGGCTTGGGAATGGTGTTGTTCTCTGCATTGTAATTGTGTATAGATTTTTGTTACTATGATAGATTTGGCTTTCTGGTGTCTGAATAAATGTTTTCTTCTGTCTTCTATGTGGAGAGTCTGTTGTATTTTGCGATTCAGAATTGTGCCAGGATATTCATGGCTGCCGTAGGCATGAATATTGCGTTGGCACTCCAGGCATCTATGCTGTTTACATTGTGTTGATAGTAGAAAAAATGTTGCTTTAAATGTTTTTGGGATCTTTTCTGTCATTGATTTCCATGGGATAAATGGTTGGCATTTGGTTTTCTGATATTTTAGTCATTTCTTTGGCATAATTTCAAATCGTTTTCCAGAATGGTTGGATCAATTCAAAGTTCTACCAACTCTGTTAGTGTGCCTGGATTTCTACAACATTAATTTTCCCCAACTTTTCCCATCTTTGCCAATTTCCCAGTGAAACCTCTAGAATACATTTACATTTCTTTTATTATTGGTGATTTTGAAAAATCTTTCATGTGATTTTCAATATTCTACAATTCAAATTTGTTCATATAGACTGTTTATCTATTGGAAAATAGCTTTTAGTCATATATTCATTAGTCTTCTTTATATTTTAGATGTCAAGCACTTATGAAAAGTGTTTAATACAATGATTTTCCTCCAATTGATGATTTCCCTTTTTGTCTTATTTGCACTCATTTTGTCCCTATAAAGCTATTCAATTTCACATAATAAATATTATATATTACAAGAATATTTCTAAACATATTAATTACATTAAATGTATAATTATGTTATTCAATTATATATAATTATATTATGTTAATTATTATATATTAAAATCATATCCACCTCTTCTGTGATTATGAATCACAGAGCAGTGATAGATATGAAAGTTATTTTTCTGTATCTCAGTTTTTAAAAGTGGTATAGAACCTCTGCTCTTTTTGTTTCATATAAACTTTGAGCTTATTTTGATGTATGTTATAGCATATAATTCTAAGCCTAATTTATTCAAAATCACTTTTCAGCAATTTTCGTCAAAGAGAGAATGGCTAAGTAACTTGCATTCATAGGTTTGCTAAAACTGGGTTGTTGAGTTGTCATTTATAATTTTAACTTATCTAGTTGTATTGATGATAATAATACTAGCACATATTTTTATAACATTTTAAGGTTTGCAAAAGACACCATGACTATTATCTCATATAATTCTCACAACAACCCCATGAGATTGATGCTATTTATCACAGTTTTACAGATGAAGAATCTCAGACTGCGAAAGCATATGTGACATGCTCAGAAACATATAGCTAGTCGTTGCCTGAGACAGATTTAAATTTAGATCTTCCTGATGCCAAACACAGCATTTAGATACCAAGTACAGCTCTATCTATTGATCTATCATCTATCTACATATGCAAACATATATCTATGTCATATTGATATATGTAAACATATAACATATCTCTCTCTCAATGTGTGTGTGTGTGTGTGTGTGTGTGTATGTGTGTATTCTGTTTTTGGAAGAGAGCTTTGATGAGATTGAAAATGTAACTAAATCTGGTCCTAATTTTAGGTGAATTAAGAAATCAGAATTCCCTTAGAGTTAGAGGTCACACTATCTACTCTCACTCTGAGTTTCCACATTATGTGACAGACTTTTATCTAGGATGTCAAAATCCTCCAAAAATAGCCTCCACACTGGGCATTAACACTAACTTCCCACTCTACGATGTCACCACCTCCCATTTCACAGTGGTTAGTCTTAAGAGAAAATATGTTATAGATCCTAGCTGTGCTACCTCCTGCCTGTGTAACCTTAGGTATGTCCCTTTTCCTCTCTGGGTCTCAGTTTCCTCATTTATAAAATGAGAAGATTGGACCACATGGTCTCTAAGGTTCTTTCTAGGTCTAAATCTCTTATCCTATGTTCCAAAGTTAAAGCATTTATCTTTCCTTCTCTCATAAGGTTGCATAATTTTTTTAAAAGTTATTTGCTTAATTATTTTGAGGGAATGTCTTTTGTAGGTGGAATATTTGCCTTAACAGAACAAAATTTATCAATATAAAAAAGAAATGGAAAAACTAGCTGTTTTCCATACTCAACATTCTATCATCAACCTCTGTTCATTTGCCTAATATGCATTCCCTCATGGAAAGAACACTGGAGTCTCAGGACCTGACTTCAAATTCTGGCTCCATTTATTACCTATATGACCTCGAGCAAGCCACTTTCCCTTTATAGTCCTCAGTTTCCTCATCTGTAAAATGAGAAATTTGGAAGATGGTCTCTTATGTTCACATTTCTTCTCATTTTATGATCCTATGACCTCTTTTGTCTTTTAGAATTCTTATGATTGTTCAAATCTCAGCACTACTTTCTCCATACAGTTTCCCGTGATTCCACTAGTTGTTAGTTTTCCCTTCCTTCTCAAATATTCCTAGAGTATTCCTTTTCTGTTTCAACCTCTAGTCTGTATTACACAAGCTACTAAAAACAAACGAGTGATCCAAACAACTATTCATAAATGAAATGCAAGTCAACATAACTTCAGGGTTTAACCTTACCCCAGATAACAGGCAAAAATAAAAAAAAAAACTTTTATTCTGTGAGTGTGTGTGTATATGTGTGTGTGTATGTGTGCATGTGAATTGGTAGAGCCATTATAGAAAGTAATTTGAGATTGTGTTAAAATGTTTTCACTCAGAGTGTTTTCTTTTAAGTATATATCACAGGTATGTCAAAGATAGTCAAAAAGGTCCCATAGACAACACAACATTTGTTGCAGCACTTTTTTTGTGGCAGGAAAGAACTTCAAACAAAGTCTACGTCATTGATTTCTAAACACTGATTTCTAAACATGCCATGTTTAGATGAATTCATGTTTACATGAATATGTTCTGCATCATAAGAAAATACATAAATGAAGAGGAACATGAGAGGATTTTTAAAAACACGGCACAGTGGGAGATATGCTGGACCTCTGATCAATGCAGTGACCAACTAATAACAAAGCATGCTATTGTTGCCTCAGCTGAGACATGATGGACTAAATTTTACAATGAGAATTATATTTTTGTATATAGCCAATATAGAATTTCGTCTAGCTTAACAGTTAATATTAGTTGTAAGTTTTGATTTTCTCCTTTTCTCCATGTGGTGAATGGGAGAGGGAAAATAAATGTTAATTGAAAAATAAAATAAAAATTTTAAAATTAAAACCCCTTATACTGTTTGGAATCTCACTACCTATATGACCTTGGGTCATACCCAATGTCCCTCAGTGGCTCATCTGTAAAATGAGAGTTTAAGACCTGATCATCTCTGAGATTCCTGTTAGATCTACCTCTATGATCTCTGATCATAATAAATAAAAATAACTTTGAAAATAATATATTAGATGACTATAAAGTTATAAATAAAAAGAACAAATCAAATTTTAATAAAATCCCTAAATCTCTTCATAATTATAATGGCCAAGTTTGTTTTTAGAGAAGAGTTGAGAAAATGTATCTTTTCCTCTGGAGTAGAGATGGGCGGAAAGACTATGGATATGGAATATTTTAGTCAATGGTTACTAAACTCCTTTTTTTTGTTCTATTTTAGACTTTGTTAAAACCAATGACTCTCTGGGGGAGTGAAGAGGTGAAGGATATATTCAGAAATGCAGGTGGTGCAAAAATGAAAGTGTCAAGAACAATCATCTGGAATCTATCCAATATTCAAAGTAAAACAATTTAATTAGCCAAGTCTGGTAATACTAGCAGAAGAAACACCAGTGGTAAAATTTCAAGAGCTCTCAATCTCCACCCTTGCTACTCTTTCCCAAGATTCCTTAGCTGCAAGAGAAATGAATAAGAAATGAATAAGTGCACTTATTTAAAATAAATCTCCATTGGTATACTGGTTATAATCAGTCATCCATGCTATTTGTGAAGGAAGCAGGCAACTGAATATGCCTAGCACAAGTGTTGATAGAAATCCTTTGCAAAAGTGGATGAGCGTTTGGACTGTAGACTCCGGATGACTCTACATGCTGCAGTGACTCTGATTGCTTGACTAGACAGAATTGATACTAATATTCACTCAGTTACATGACTCAACTTCTGTGTGTATCCATGTGCTCTCTCTTTGTTGGTTTTTTCACTGAAGCTGACCTCATGCTGGTATGGTGGGAGTACCCTGTGGGATTTGAATATGCTGCTACCATTGACTCTTAGGGTTCTAGTGATAAACACAATATGGTGGAACTACACTTCTAATGTAAACCACCCTACTCTAAAGCCACTACCCTGTTTCCCATTTAATAAATAAACCAAGACGACACCATTATACTTAATAACATTTACTTAATAAAAGGCACAGCAAGAATAATCATAAGGAAGAAAACAAGAATTTATTATGCATTTATGATATGCCAGGCTTTATCTTAAGTGCTTTACAAATCTCATCTCATTTGGTCCTCACAACAACCCAGAGTGGTAAGTACTATTATTACCCTCATTTTGCAGTTGAAGAAAATGAGGCATCCAGTTAAATTACTTGTCCAGCACAATAAAGATAGTACCTGTCCAAGGATGGACTTGAATTCAGGACTTCCTGACTCTAGGCCTGGTACTCTATCCACTGTACCATCTAGCTACCTTCTATCACAAGGTAAAATTCTACCTGTAAAACCTAGACACATGCACACACACACAGACACAGACACAGACACACACACACACACACACACACACACTGTCACTAGTGCAGAATATGGATCAGGGTACCTACTTACAGTACTATAGCACACAGGTATGTGAGTAGAGGACACCTGTACCCATCTCTGTACTATGGGACTTGATGTCTTTGGTTTTCCTCAGGGATGGTCTGTACCACAAGTCAGTAGTAGATTGCCAGCTCATCTTCTGGGACTTTCCATTCTCCTGATGGGTGGAGTAATTTCTGTGCCAGTTGCTTCACTCAGGCTTCTCCTATTCTTGACTTCCAATGTTAAACAGTTTTAGTAAAACAGAGATCCTAAGCCTGGAATCAGTAAAGTCTTTCCTGATCTGTTTCCTTAGCTGGGCTCTGAGAAATATTGCTCTATCAGCAAAAAATCTTCTCTCAAATGTGAGATCTACAGTTCTTCTAAATTCGTTCTTTTGGGTTGACTCTGAAGTGTTTCCTTCTCTCAGACAGCAGATAGAAATGCAAAAAAGGGAAAAATGTAACCTTTTCCTTTGTACTCTTTGCTAATTTTCTTCTAAGCATTCAACTTTTTCCTATAACTAGCATCTCCAAGCAGAAAAGCTTTCCCTCTAATTATATCTATTTAAAGTTTTTCTTCCAATAGTCTCTTCCAAGATGTAGGTGGAATTCCAAACTCTGAGGTCTTTCATCTAAGAACTCCATTCACATCCATTCAGAGGTCTAGTGTTGAAGAACCATGTTTTTCTAAAGTAGTCTCTTGTGTGAAATGATTCACCTCTATAGCATGGTGAGAAACTAAAATTCCTCTTTCAATTAACCTAGCCACAAATAGGCAATATAAAATCATTCCACTTTCACCATATGGTTATAAGTAACAGGGAGTATTGATAATGCATTTTTGCTTATTATTAATGTAATTTTGCTTCTTAATGGGAAGATATTTCCCATCCCTCTCCCATCTTAAAACCTGCTTAAGTCACATGGAAGCCTGAGTCACATGAGTCTAAGTCACATGGAACAGGAAGAGGTGGAGCAGGGAGGGTGAAACAGGAAGAAGCAGAGCTAGAGCAGAGCTGAGAGAAGTTAGAGAGCAATCAGAGCTGGGAAAGGCAGCTGGTTAGCGTGAAAGAGCTTATTTGGATTTATTTAAGGGAGTCTGTAATTTGTTTAAGGGAACTGGTTTGTGGGAAGGCTAGCAGAGGGAAGTCTTGGGGATCTTGTTGCCTCTGCATTGTTATTGTGTATAGATTACTTTGTTAGTATGATGGATTTGGCTTTCTGATATCTGAATAAATGTTTTGGGTCTGTCTTCCATATGGAGAATCTGTTGTATTTCACAATTCAGAATTGTACTAGGTTATTCATGGCCACCATTGGTGCTGTGAATATCATGTTGGCTCTACATAGGCTTTGAGTTCTTAATCATAAAGTCCTCACATCAGTCATACGTAAATTAAATGCATAGAAATAGGTTACCTTGGCGATTTTTATCTCTTTTGTGCTACTTTTCAGTGGTTTTTTTTCCCAATCGAAATGTCTATTTTTATTGCTATCAAATCAGAAATTGACACAAACTATTATGTGTTGTTGCCAGCTCATAGTGACTTCTGAGAACTGGTATTTAAAATTTTCATTTTGAGCATTTACACCCAAAAAATGGTGAATGCTACAAATTGGGGATTTCTTGCTTTGTTGATTGTCCAGGCTTAAGGAGGTGATGAAGAAAATACTAGTAATGCAGATTAAACTTAAAAAATATTTTA
The DNA here is from genome assembly GCF_028372415.1 of Notamacropus eugenii. NCBI lineage: Eukaryota > Metazoa > Chordata > Mammalia > Diprotodontia > Macropodidae > Notamacropus > Notamacropus eugenii. The sequence continues at coordinate 320,912,042 of NC_092874.1, forward strand.
TGCATAAACTTATTTTTTCCCTGAGGGAACTGGTTGTTAAATATTTACCAGCACAAATTTGTACATGTATGGAGAGGTACTAGCTACCTAAAGTTTATATGTGAAACCTATTTTGCTCCATTTTGAATCTGCTGCCCTGCTTGGTTTCAACTCCATGGAACAAAATATTTGACCCAGGGAAAGCTCACCATTTTTAATCTCACTCGTATGCTGCCAACTCAAACCTTAATGGACACACTCTTCCTTAGCCTCCTCTCTCCTCTGTTTGGAGAGTTGGGGGTAGGTGGGAATCAAAATCCTCCAAGAATCTTCCTTTACAGAGAGCAGAAACTGAATGATCAGCTCCTTCCATTTTGTATCTGCTTCCCTACCTGGTTTCAACTTCACAGAACAAGATGCTTTTATTCTGATTTCTGTCCCCCTCCTTACCCACCTTTTCTGTCTCCTTTGGTTTTTTGTTTTGTTTTGGCCTCATGAATGTGGCCCTCTGTTCTTTTTCTTCTCAACCTCATGTATGAGAGTTCCATTATCCTGCATCTTCTTTTATCACATTAGTTCTGCAGAACAAAATGGAACTTGGAATTATACTGTGAAACCATAAACTTATCACCATGATACTTACTCCAGTGTAAGGCATCCATTCTGGCACCACTCCGGGCTCTTCTTACATGAATACACTGTTTTTTTGACTCTACACCTCAATCAACTACTATCTTGTCTTCCCCTTTGCTATGAAACTTCTTGAAAAAAGGCCAACACTGATGCTTCTACTTTTTTTTTTTTTCACAATGATAAATTTTTATTTTTCAATCTTTAAAAGTTCTTATTTTAGACAGACTCTTGAACCGGTGGTTCATAGCCATCAGCCCTTTCCACTTTTGTGCCCGTCTCATCTCCTGAAGGTTTTCCAGAGCCACCACCTTCACCGTGCAGTTCCATGAGCTTTCCCAATTCAAATTTGGGCTTCTTGAGCATCTTGACCTTTCGGACAAATACATCATGGAGAGGGTAAATGGACTGGCAAGCCTTTTCTATGTCTTTTCCAATGCTGTCTGGAATTAGTTTATTGACAACTTCTTTCAAGTCATTTGTCTGCACCTCTTGGGTCATGATTTCCATCATTTTCTTACGAATTTGACGAACCTGTTGGTGCTGGGCATAAGAGGTCTTACGGATCTGGTTGTTGCGCTTTTTGGTAAAACCAACACAAAAGAGGCGGAGCAAGTACCCATCAGTAGTTTTGACATCTACATGGGCTTCAATCATGTTCTGCCACTTTTTGACCATGGAGCACATCTTGTCCCGGGTAAGGTCCATTCCATGGAAATTAGTCAAACAATTTTTACCCTGAACATCTTCAGTAATTAACTTGAACTTACAAAAAGCCACCTCATCATTCTGCAGATCAGCAAGGCTCACTTCAAAAACTCGACCCTTGAGACCATCAGAGGCAATTTTTGTTCCTTGAGTCCTTGTGACCAGTGTCTTGCCAATATTGCGAATGTTGAACATAGCTGGTGCTTTTACATCATACCAATCCTTCTTCGAAAATGGATCCACCACTTTCTTCTTGGCTCCTTTTTTGCCGCCTTTGGTGAGGTGCTTATTCTTGCCCACCGCCATGATCCCGCTCTGAAAGCCAAAAGAGATGCTTCTACTTTTTCATAACCAACCCTCACCTTAGTTCCTTATGACCTATTTTCCATCAGCACTGATCTGCTGAAACTGCTCTCTCAAAGGCCATCAGTGATACAGTTAATGACCATTTTTTGGGTTTTCCTTCCCTTTGTCTTTTCACCATCTCTACATTTTGATATTTTATTCTCATTTTGTTTCCTGAATGCCACACTAACCTTTCCTTAGTCGTCTCTTTGATCTCTTCTAGACAGTTTAAGGTGATGATTTCTCAAGTTTCTTACCTTTGTTCTCTTTCCATTTCTCTTTTCTCTTGTCTTCTCATCTCTCTACAATTTCTCCTTCAGGAACTGCATTCACTTCCATGACTACACAAATGATTCTTAAATTTCCAGAGCTGGTATTTCTCCCAAAGTCTCGTTCTGCATCTTCAATCCTCGGATTCCACTGACAATCCCAAATATTCTCTTTCTCTTGAAGCCTAGGAAAATAGAAGGAAAACTGGAATTAGAGTTGGATGATGGGTGTTCACACCCTAGCATTACTATTTTCTAACTGTGTGATGCTAGACAACTAACTCCTCTTTTCTCTATCTCAGTTGTCCCAGCTATAGAATGAGAAAAGTGGAAAATAAGAAGTACAATACCTTTTCTATCTGTAACATCTTTCTTCTGATTTTGCTACAGTTTTGACATTATTATTCACCAATTTTCCCACGTTCAAAAACATTCAGCTTAATTTTTACTCTTTTCTCTCTCATATCCAGGTAGTTAACAAGTTCTGTTGAGTCTACCTTCACAGTATGTCCTGAATCTGTGCCCTCTATGCCTACTGCCTCCATCTTATCATGGACCTTCATTATTATCTTCAAAATAATTTCATGCTCTCTCAACTTATTCTTTCTCTACTCACATGCCATCTTTTACTCTGTTTCCTGAATAAACCATTTTTAATACATAAATCTTGCAGTGATTCCAAAGGGTCTGATAAAAAATACAATTCACCTCCAGAGAGACAACTGATGAGCTCTCAGTGCTGATTGAAGTATACTTAAAATTTTTTCTTTCTCCTCCTCCTTCTCCTCCTTTTCCTCTTCTTCTTTTTGTGTTTGAATTTTCTTTTGCAACATGGCTAATATGGAAATATGTTTTGCATGGCTTCGCATATATAATCAATATCAATTTTCTTGCTTTTTCAGTGGGGGGGCAGAAGCGAGGGAAAATTTTAAAAAAATGAATGTCAAATTTTTTTTACATGTAATTGAGAAACACTTTAATGAAATAAATATAAATTGTTGTAATAGTTTGCTCAAAAGTTTTCAATATCTCCCTGTTACTTACTGAGTAAAATCTCATCTTCCCAGCTTTATCTCATAATACTTTTCTCCACACATTATAGAGTGTGTGGATTACTCACCATGACCCGTATCACATCATGATCTTTTTCCCTTCTGTGTCACTGTTCTCCAATTCCCTATGCTTGGATTTCACTTCCTTTTAGTCCACCTCTGTATTTATTAACTTCTTACCCCCTGCTTTGAGGCCAAACCAAGGCAAATGTCATTTCTTCCAGGAAGATTTCCCTGGCAATAATGAGCTTTCTTACTTTTGACCTCACACAACACTTGCCTTGCAATTTTCTGATGAACTTGTCACATATTACTTTATGTTACAGTTATTTGTATATTTGTTATAGTTCCCCATGAGACTGTCAGTTTTAGGTTGCTTTTCCTATTGAATTTTTAAATTTTTTAAAATTTTATTTATTTTAAGTTTTCAACATTCATTTTCACGAAATTTTGAGTTCCAAATTTTCTCCCCATCTATCTCCTTTCCCACCCCAAAACGCCTTGCATTCTGATTACCCCTTCCACCAATCTGCCCTACCTTATAACACCCCTCCCTTCCCATATCCTCATCTTCTCTCTTGTCCTGTAGGGCAAGATAAATTTCTACACCCCATTACTTTTATTTCTTATTTCCCAGTTGTATGCAAAAACAATTCTCAACATTTGTTCTTAAAACTTTGAGCTCCAACTTCTCTTCCTTCGCCCCTCCCCACCCATTCCCAATGAGAAGGCAAGCAATTCATTGGAAGCTATATATGTGTAGTTTTGCAAATGACTTCTATAATAGGCAAGTTGTGTAAGACTAACTATATTTCCCTCCATCCTATCCTGCCCCCTGTTTCTTTTATTCTCTCTTTTGACCTTGTCCCTCCCCAAGAGTGTTTACTTCTAATTGTTCTCTTCTCCCATTTGCCCTCCTTTCTATCATCTTCCCCACCCTGCTTATCCCCTTCTCCCCTACTTTCCTGTAGTGTAAGATAGGTTTTCATACCAAACTGAGTGTGCATGTTATTCCTTCCTTGAGCCAAATGTGATGAGAGTAAGCTTCACTTTTTCCCTCTCACCTCTCCCCTTTTCTTCTCCATTGAAAAAGCTATTTCTTGCATCTTTTATAAAGATAATTTCCACATTCCATTTCTCCCTTTCTCCTCCTAATATATTCCTCTCTAGCCCCTTAATTTTATTAATTTCTTTTAGATATGATCCTTTCCTATTCAGTTCACCCTGTGCTTTCCGTCTCTCTCTTTCTTTATGTATATATGTATACATATATATGCATATATATGTGTATATATGTATACATATATATGCATATATATGCATATATATGTATGTGTATATGCATGTATGTGTAATTCCTACAACTACCGAGATACTGAGAAAAATTTCAAGAGTTACAAATATTATCTTTCCATGTAGGAATGTAAATGTGTCCACTTCAGCAAGTCCCTTGTGATTTCTCTTTCCTGTTTACCTTTTCATACTTTTCTTGATTCTTGTGTTTGAAAGTCAAGTTTTCTTTTCAGCTCTAGTCTTTTCATCAAGAATGCTTGAAAGTTGTCTATTTCATTGAATAACCATTTTTTCCCCTGAAATATTATGCTCAGTTTTGCTGGTTATGAGATTCTTTATTTTAATCCTAGTTCCTTTGACTTCTGGAATATCTTATTTCATGCCCTTTGATCCCTTAATGTAGAAGCTGCTAGATCTTGTGTTATCCTGATTGTATTCCCACAATATTCAAATTGTTTCTTTCTAGCTGCTTGCAATATTTTCTTCTTGACTTGGGAACTCTGGAATTTGGCTACAATGTTCCTGGGATTTTCTCTTCTTGGATCTCTTTCAGGAGGTTATCAGTGAATTCTTTGAATATTTATTTTACCCTCTGGTTCTAGAATCTCAGGGCAGTTTTCCTTGAAAATTTCATGAAAGGTGATGTCTAGGCTCTTTTTTTGATCATGGCTTTCAGGTTGTCCCATAATTTTTAAATTGTCTCTCCTGAATCTATTTTCCAGGTCAGTTGTTTTTCCCATGAGGTATTTTACATTATCTTCCATTTTTTTATTCTTTTGGTTTTGTTTTGTAATTTCTTGGTTTCTCACAGAGTCATTAGCTTCCAATTGTTCCATTCTAATTTTTAAAGAACTATTTACTTCAGTGAGCTTTTGAACCTCTTTTTCCATTTGGCTAATTCTTCTTTTTAAAGCATCTTCTCGTCATTGGCTTTTTGGAACTCTTTTGCCCCACTGCTGCTGCTGCCACTGTTTCCCCCTGGGGCCTGGACTAGGCAAGGACCCTGCTCCCTTGTCACCTAGGTAAAAAAACTCTCTCAGTGATTTTCATAGATTTATTTGGTGCTTGTGGGTTGAGGGGCCTGGGGATTCTGCCTCTAAGGCCTGCTCCAGTCCTGCTTCTCCCAGTGCCATGTGGCCAAGGCTGAGTTGGGTTCTGCTCCATGTCTGATGTAACAGACATTTCCTGTTGGCCTTCCAGGTCACCCTGGGCTAGAAACCCTCTCCACTCCATGATTCTGTGGCTTCTGCTGCTCCAGAATTTGTGGAGAATCATTCTCTACAGGTATTTTTGGGGTTGTGGAGGAAGAGCTACAGTATGTGCATCTTTCTACCCTTCCATCTTGGCTCTGCTCTTTTTATTGAATTTTTAAAATCTTATTTGTTACTTAACACTGGGCTTGTTATACAATAGTACTTATTTTTGAGGTGTTATATTCTTCAAAAATATTAACAGTTAGCACTTATGTAATACTTTAAGGTTTGCAAAGTTCTTTTACAAACATTATTTGCAAAATGTAATTTAATCCTTAAAACAACCATGAGAGTTGTGTTTCCCATTTTACAGATGAGAAAATTGAGGTTAAATGATTTTAACAAAGTCATACAGCTAAGTAGGTATTAAATGCTAGATTTGAACTCAAGTTTTCATGATTCCAGTTTCAATCATCTGATATTGGCTAAACAGTGAAATCTTTGGAAGATAATATCTAACAGCCATTCAAGCAATTTCCAGACTCAAGAAAATTCACAATAATAATAATGATACAACTAGAAGTGATTTTATATTGAGTTATAATTTTATTTCCTTCTGAGACTGAAATTGATTATCTGGCATTTTATATATAAAAGCTATCAAATGTACCTTTTATGTACAAATGGTAGTATTTCATCAATTAGATAATTATTTGACAGTGGGATTTTGAAGTCTCTTCATGTTGTATAAAATATTCAGATACTTATCCAAGTGATAAAGAGACTGCAGTTGAAATAAAAGCATAGGTAGAAATAGGAAAATCAGTGTTAGATCCTTATAAGGTCAAATAACATTTTCTCAAAGTCCAAAATATGCTTTTTAAATGCAATCTGTACCACTGAAGAAAGAAGAAAGTAAATTTATGTGGAGAGGTGAAAGACACAAAATTGTCAACTGAGAGTTAAATTTGTTGAAGCTGAAAATCTTGAGCTATGGAAATAATTCAAATAAATAGCAAAATAGTAAAGAAAAGACCTAAAATGGAGGAACACTCAAAATGAATGGAATTGGATTAGAATGGTGGTATAACATGGGCAGTGTGTACTTTCAAAATCAAAACAATACAGGAAATCTCAAAAAAGTTGAATTATGTCCAATATTTAATCCTAGCCCAGAAAAATGTTATACACAAAAGAGGAACTTCATAAATGTCTGCTGATTTAAAGTTAATCTTGAAGAAAAACCAGTTTTAATAATTCAGATTCAAGAAAATAGCAAAAGACATGCAAAACAAAGCAATCCTGAAGTTGTCTAATGCTATTTAGTTTATAGACAAGGAAAATGAGACCCATAAAAGTTAAATAACTGCACTTCTCTTTATTTGTTCCTGGTCATACAAAATGGGAACTATGAAGGGGGAGGAAAAGTGCTAGAAAAAGGGAAAATGAGGATAAAAGAAAGGGAAAGGGAATGTAAAATAAGGTGAGAGAGATTCTTGAATGGTTTATAACTATTGAGGTGACTTTGAGGGAAGGTCAAAGGAATTGAGCTAAAATTTTCCTTCAAGATGCTGCTCTGTGGTCATGGGATAGGAAAGTTAAAAACTGGTCCCAGGAACATTAAATTTTTGATCTTGGTCTCATTAGTACCATTTGAACCAGGCTAACTTTCAACAGAAATAAAAAAAAAATTGTAAAAAGAAATGAATAAAACAAAACAAAACAAAAACAAACAGAAAGACACACGCATTCCAAATGCCTTTATTATCTTATATACGATTTCAAGTTCCAAGTATCTCTAACCACTCAGTGTCATTGAGGGTCAGGCTGTAAAGGGCATAGTTGCATTGAATAGGTTGATCTCCTAGATTCCTTCTAATTCAGAGATCATACAAGTCATTTATGTAACGTAGTTTTCTAAAGTGGCAATGGAAACAGTAGCAGAGACAGAAAATAATTCAAAATACATATTTCTTTTTGAGAATAAATATTATTGACTTTGATAAAACATGAATAATATGAATATAATTTTAATAAACAAAATTAAAATATATTTGTCTTTATTTAACATACAAAAAGACTATTTCTCTACTCACAAAAGTATCATAAAATAATAATGCTATATATTTCTCAAGAAACTCATAGAACAAGTCATTTGTCTTCCTTGAATTGCTTCAAGCTATTAAATTCCAAAACTACTGAATATATAATGAGTCTCTATTCTTTCTGAGTTACTCCAATCCCAGCAAATTACCATAAAGTCAAATAGAAAGAAAAATCAGTATGCAATTTTAAGGCATCAAATATTTCTTCTGGGGCTTAAATAAATTTATTTGTGTGAAAATGGTGCACCATATTATTACATGACAATTTAAAAACAGTATTTTAATAAAGCATTGCTTCAAAGGCAAAATTACCTAGGGTCAGAATCCATTACCTTTCTGACAGCTTTGTCACCTCGGAAACTTCACATTCCCTCCTTTCCTGCATGCTTAAAGCTATTCTCATGTGAGTGGTAAGCAAGCTTAGATTCTAAAGACACATGAAAACATTTCTGGACACACCTTTTATCTTTGGATCAGTGTATCCCCTGTCTTATGTGACTACCCCTATAGTATGACAATTCTCAGTCTAATTTGATAAACCTCGTCATTTCAATTGAATTTGGTCACTATTAAGCATCTACTATGTGCAAAACTGTACTAGTTGCTAGAGATAGACATGACCTAGATGCTGCCCTCAGGAATCTTAAAATCTAATGGTGGGGGGAAAAATTGACTCTGACACTTTAGTCTAATCAACATGGATACTCTTTATAAGGGTGCAACTCATTCTCTTCATCTCATTCTATGCAATTCTTGTGAATGTACTCCTATAAATTCTCCATAGGCATACTACCCATCTCCTAGGAGACTTTTTAAAAAAAGAATATTGACATGTATAGATGCCAATGGAATTCTTAGATTATCCATTTCTTTTTCATTTTCTGACCTTGCTTATATCTCTTTGATAAAATCTATCTTAACCATTCTTTTGTGCAGTTCTGCACCCACCAACACATCTCAATTGTCCCTTGAATCTTGAAGAGCCAGACCTGACTGAAACAACCAAATAATGACTGATATGCAATAATGACTGATAATGACTATCTTACTTTTTCAGAGATTTCGTTTGTCTTGGCGGATCTAGGTCTGAAATGTGAGAGTGTCAGAACAATGAGAACCAAAATGTGATAGCAAAAAACTTTATTAGAGCTGATAGAAGAAAAAGAGGAATGGACATTTGCAGCATCAAGAAGTAATTTTGATGTATTCTGTATGAAGTGCTTAACTATGTAGGGAAGTTCTGGCATCATGGATTTAGCCTGTGTAGATGATTCACTGAAGCAACTAGGGCAATTCTTTTTATAGCATAGTGCCTGGCACTGTGGTGCTTAATAAATGTTAATTTATTGATTGATTATATAGTCTACCCTTAAATATGTAACCTCAAGATCGTGGGTCACAGAGACAGTTTTGATGACTGGTCAGTGGGCCTATCTCCTTGGTCATCATAAATGAGTTTAATTGACCAGAATCTTAACTGATCAGGCATGGCATGTAAGGCGTTACTCTGGCTAGGAAAGTATTGTAGATAGTTCTGCTGACTAGGTTCAGATCTTGGTCATTACTAAAGCTGAAACTGAAGATACCCTTTATTCTATTTACCTTTCCATATAAACTTCTGCAAATTCTCTGTCTTCTATAGGCTTATATCAGTAAGCAGAAGAATACCAGTTAAAACAGAGGAGCCTTTATTTCTGAGAGAGAATAGGGGGTCATTAAAAGACAGTGCAATTTCTGAAGAGACGTAGCATGATGTAATGGACTAGACAGGATTTATTCGTGTCAGAAAGATCAGGATTCAAATCCTACCTCTGATTTATTTAACTTTTTAATGCCTAGGGTAACTATTTAAGATTGTAAATTTTAGAGAAGATGTTGATCTGCAGTGGTAGAAATAGTTTCCTCATTTCCAAGTTTCCTAAAAATCTTCCCTAAATTCAACACACTCCTATTTAATTTGTTCCAAACTATTGTCCATTTGAAGAACTTTTCCAAGCTATATATACTGATGGGTCAGTGTTATAGACTTCCTTTCCAGCATAAAATCAATCTAAACAATAGTAATCGGTTTTTCCTGGGTAGATAGGTAAAAATACTTTGAGTTTTTAATTGATTACCTTTAAGAGGCCAAGTTCTATAGCTTGACACAATTAGATATCCTCTTATGCAAATATGAAGACCTTACTATTCATATTGAATCTCACTTTACTTTGGACTTTTATGATGGATATCCTCCACACGAGTAGTATAAAAAATTGTTGAGCATATTTTACAATTTTATCCTTCACTATCTATTGACAATAAAATTATCATTTAGGTCAATTATGTATATGATATTCTCTGATCTTTTAACTCAATTTTGTGTAAGGATGTAGTTTATTGTAGTACATCATTGATGATGGCCTTCCTATTTCCTTTCTATGCCTTCAAGGGATGTCCTCAATAATCATGTGTAGATAATCTCCATAAAGATTTTGTATGGAAAGAAATATAGGTAGATAGTTAATGATACGTGGTAAAGTAATAGATCAATAACCTTCCACAATCAATAAGGTTCTTATTGAATGGCATTCACCCACACTCACCTGTAAGTCAGCCCTTAGCCTGCCACTTGACTCATTGATATAGTTAATTTTACCATACCAGCTCTAATGCAAAGCAAGGTCAATTTGCTTGGTCAGTTTCTATCTCTTTAATAAATTAGTAGTTTCTTTTTAATTAAATTTAATTATATTGAGCTCCCACCATAGTTCATTAAGTATTTCATAATCAATTGAAGAAACCTCATTTCCATATAATAATTACTCTTATTTCTCTAAATAATAAATTGCTCAAATCTTATGATTAAATAAATGTTAAGTTTAATAAATATATATTCATGATCAATAAAATCAATAATAAGATGGGTTTTATATTCAACACATTTATAATAATCTGAGTTGCACAAAATATCAATTTCTTTAAGCCTTCATTGGAGTTGTAATTTATGACCCTTCACTGGTAAAAACTCAATTCCACATCATTGAAACGTCAAAGAAAATCTTTCCTCAAAAATCTTTGCAAAATAAAGGTGAATATAGCTCATGAGAAAAAAACCAAAACAAAACAATTCTCCTCCTTTATTTCTAGCTTCTCCTCCTTGTTCTCAGCAAGGAACACTTTCTTAAGTGATAATTTTTAGTAGTTTCCCCACAATTTATCTCGTAGCTCCTCAATAATCAAAAAGAAAAACCACACCTTCTCCGTAACACCATTGGGAGAAACATCTCATAGTAAGCCATCTTTCAACTGTCACTTCAAAATTTCTAACCAAAACTGCCTTTTCCATAATATTTCACCCAACTCTTAAAGACAGAGTAATACTGCTTTTAGTCTCAAATTTTTTTGTCAGCTTTTTTCTTTTCAATGACTTGCGATCTTTTTCTGTGTTGATATCTCACCCTTTTCTAGATATCTTAATAATCAATCCATCACTGTCTTCAAAATTTGATGTCCTCCAGTGTTGGGGTGTAAGCTCTATTTTCAGGTGAACAGTCTCGGGTCAGGTAAAGGTGAGGGCTTCTAAACCGCGGAGCTCTCACGAGGCCCCCCCAGGGAACAGCTGGGAATTGAGGAGTGAGACACAAGCTATCTTGTTTTTCCACCTCTTCTCAGTGGAAACTTGCTGGGGAGAGCATCCCACCCTTGACATTCGTCCGTGGTCTGAGCACACCTATTGCTAATTAGCTAAGGGCTGAGAGCATGCACGGTGTCCACGAGCAAACTAGGCATCTGGGAGAGATTAAATGGAGACAGGAAAGCCTGAGGGTTCCTCTCTTTTCCTTGCTCCTTGGGAGGGAGAAGGGGGCTCCTTGAGGAGGACTCGTCCTACATGCTGAAATCATGTAGCTGGTATCCAGAATAAAGCCTACACTTCTGTTTGACTCTGGAGGTCTCTTCTCTCCTTCGTTTATCCGATTGGCCACCAAAAACCTGAGTTAGGTAAGAAGGACCCGGAAGCCCATGGCAGTTAGGCCGGACACTCCAGCAGTGACCTCTTATGTGTATATTTAGCCTCCTCCAACTGACATTCCCATTAGCGTTTTCTTTAGTTTCACTTGTACTTCCTCATGTAGTACGTTAGTTATGTTAGTCATAGAGACAAAATATGGTGATTTAATTTCCCTTTGTCAAAAAGAAAGATTTTTTTAAATACAGATCTTGACATGCTTTTCAGTTTTTATCTCTAAATTATCTTACTTCCAGTTCCATTTAAAAATGCCCTTTGGATAATCACACTTAGTTGGGTAGCTCACTCAGTTTTTTGTAAACATTTTCCCTCCTCATAGATTCTCACTGTTTTGCGAAGTGATGCTGCTAATATCTTTTTTTTGTGAATATTTTTTGAGAATGTTAATGTAGTTATAATTTCACTTCAAGAGTGAAATGTTAAATTATATGTTATTTTGATAATATTTTAAATAAAATATTTGAATGGAAGAATATAGTGAATAATGTTATCAACAGCAAAGGCAATTAATTCATGCTTTCCCTTATAATACTCCAGTATAGGCTGAAAATCTGGGGGAAATCTATTTTGGATATTCTAAGAGAGTTGTAGTTTCTGAAATATTTAACTGACTTCATTGTTTTATTTCTATGTGGTCCCAAAGAAAATGAAGACATTATAATGGGGACTTATTGTATTTGAAATAAAAGAGTATTGCTTGAAAATGTGTTCCATATGTATGACATTGTTTAACCTAAAAATGATAGAATATGATTGATTAAATCAGAATTTAAGTAAATGATAACTTGTAACAACGTTCAGTTATTTACCTTTTGGAACCACTAAGAATATATATGAGAAAACTGAAATTTTAATTGATGATAAATGTCACATAGATAACTTTTTCTCATGTTTGCATTACTAAAAACTGATATTGTAAAGAAACAACTTTTCTAACAATGAGTAACAGTATTTATGGAAGTTATCGCTTGAAACTTTCTCTTCCTCTTCCATGACAACCATCTTGTTTTCCATTCTGACCTTGTCCTCTTCCTACAGCAACTCTCCATTTCTTATATTTAACCTTTGGTGTAACATTTCCAAGCAAAGTATGTAAAGGTCTGCTGAGATGGAGTATGGCATATAATTTCCTTGAACACTGTCATTTTCCAAGCTTTAAGATGTGTATTCATATTGATGTCCAAACCTGTTACTGTTCCTTGTTCTTACATTCCCTAATTGTCAGAGAGGGGCATGATCAGTCACACTGAAGGCCAACTCACTTTCCCTAGAGTTGACCTTCATTGTGACTGATCATGCCTCTCTCTGACAATTAGGGAATGTTAATTGCTTTAGGAGCCACAACTGCTTCTAGTAATCTTCGCTAGAAATCAGAACTACACTAATAAGGATCACCCAGTTAGTTATCCCTTTAGGGAAGATAAAACTACTGTTAGCTTTTACTGGGAGAGCAAGAACTAAAGAGTTTTCTTGGGTGGCAGTGGCATCTAGCTTAATCTGATTCCTTGTCTGCAGTCAACAAATGAGTCCCAAGTTAAATTGGTTAGCAAGCAAAAGTCAGTGGTGAGGATGGGTAAAGGGTAGAAGCATCATCCATAGTATCATTTACAGGGAAAGTGCTGTCTATTCTTATATTCATCTCTCATTTTCCCATGAACAGCTCAATTAAATAGGTCAAATTGCTGTTTCTTCAATAAGTGTATCATTTAATTTTTATTATTCTAATTTGGTGTTACTTTTTCATCTTTTTCTAATAAGACAATGGCATGACTATTCACATAAATATTTTGAAAATGATTTCTACCTTTTTTGTCATAACTATGTTTTAAGTCACTAAGTCAGCAAGCAGTTATTAAGTACTTACTATGCGCTAGGCACTAGTACAGTGATAGGAACACAAATGTAAGAAAAAAGAGACATTCTCTGATCTCAAGGGATGTACATTCCAATATGGAAAGACAGCATATAAAAGGGAACTGAAAGGGGGAAAGGTATTGAACAGGGATAGGGGTGGTAGAGAGTGAAGGTACCTGCATGTAGATATGGTAGAAAAAAGATATGGAATAAGGAATGAAGCTGTGAGAGAATTGAAGGAGTGAGAATGGCTGACTTGGGCACTTCCTCAAAATGGAGGAACTCGCCAAATAGAGCAGGAGGTCAGAGAAATGAAAAGGTCTTTCAGAATGAGAGAAGGCCACAGGGGCATTTTTCTGCAGAGAAATCTGCAGAGTTAGAAGACTTTTTAATTTCAGAATTAAAATTCTATCTGTTTAGAATATGGTGATGTTCCAATGTTGGGAACATAAATTTCTGGAATTGCAGTGCAGAGAAAGAGGTAGTGTTCCTTCACCTGGAGATCTATTTTAAAGTGAGAGTTAGAGGTACTGAACTGTGTTTTCTTTTCTTTTCTTTTTTCAGTTGTGCCTATAATGGGATAGAAAAGTGATTAATTGGAGAAAGATGATGGGGAATAGCTGTAAGATGAGGCTATTTCTGATATAGAGAATAAGCAGGATTCATAAAGAAATTGGTTCTAAAGCCTGTGAGAACTCTAGTGACAGAAACTGCTACTGGACACTGGAAACTGCTTGGATATCCCAGATTCTTGGCCAGAGCTTTCTGGGAGCAAGAAGAGAAGAGTAGCATACTGTTATTACTTCAGGAGAGCTATGAAAGCTTTATTTTTTTCCTTCTTTGCTGTTAATGTGAACATTATTTCTAATATTTTATTGTTTTGTCTTTTGTTCTTTGAGTAAATATTACAATTTCTTGTTTTCCTTTTACAATTTAACTTTTCATATAAATTTACGGTTATTCACAAATGTTCTTTAAAACATATATTAATTAATTGTGTTATAGGGGAGTAGATCAAAAGAATTCAGGGGCTAACAGTATATTTAGAGATATAATAGCACAGAGTTGTACTTCTGTGTTTAAACATTAGTTTTTATTTTTTGCCACCTAAGGGCTGAGCTGAATGGAGAGAAAAATCTCATGATTTTTGATTGCATTAATAGCTCATATAAGTTCCTAAATAGCAGAGAAAAGATGAACCATGTGACTCTGGACCTCTTTCTCCCCAGCTCTGCCCCAGCTACTAGGTTACCATATAGTCATGAGTAAGGATGTTGGGTCCTTCATGGAAGATGTCTGCATTATTTTGGACTTTCTCTGGCTGACTTCTCCATCATAATCCCACAACAGGAATATGGAGGCAGACTGGACCTGTGATTATCTTATTAGAGGTAACTCCTAGTTATAGGCCCAAACAGTAGAGTCTCTGAATCTAGAAGCTCCAGTCATGGAAACCTTAGTAACCGTATTCCAGACCGGATGTTGCTGCAAGTCCAGAAAGGAAGTCATGAGAAACCAGGGAGCCAGCATGCCATACCAGAAGCTCTATGGAGTTGGAACTTGATTTCTGAGTCTAGAACAATGCTAATAAGAGATACTATTAGAGGAAGAAAAGTCTAGGGCTTGCAAAAGGGAAGGATGATCCACAGTTGTGTTTTTAAAGGTAATATTCTCTTCTATATATACTCCCACAGATAAAAGAGTTGACTACACTGCAAAGAATCTGTATTCTTAAACGTACTTTTACTTAAGAAAAACAGGATTCTGAAGCCTAACAAGAACAAGATATCTTTAACTAATATGTGGAATTTTATGCTTATTTAGGATAAAGTATGTGAAATTACATAAAATTAAACAATATTTCCCCAAACACTCATTTGACTTAAATGTCTTTCATTAAAGAGTTTATTGATTGAAATATTTTAAAATGAAATTTGGAATAATGTAGAACAACTATCTTGTATTTTTATAAAATATCTGGCATAATTTTATTAGTCTAGTTGAAATAAAAAACTACTGTTTGTATACAGACATATATGTAAAAATAAAAATCTTATACATCAATGTTTAGAAGTTTAAAGTAAAGCAAAATTGATTAAAACCCCAAACTTTCTTATCACTATGGTAATAACGATAATAAAAGTAATAATAATCTGAAATGATTCATTAAATAAAATTTAAAGAGAAATAGTAAAATGTATTATCACTCTTTAATATTAGTCAAAATAGTTTATTTTATTGAGAATCATCTCTTATTTATGCCTTATGCATAGTAATCAATAAGGATCTTCTATTTAAAAATATGTTAAGAATGTTGGGAATTGAGAGTGACAACACTACTTGCTGGTTTTGAGTGAGAAGCTTGCTGATGGAATTAATTTTTTTCTCTCTGCTTTCAGTTAAGGTAGTACTGTATTTTTTTCTATTTTTTCCTTCAAGTATAATTTCTTGCATCATAGAAAAAGGCATTTAAAGTATTTGTAAAATAAAATTTTAATTTTACTTTGCTCTATTTTTAACATATTAAATTATTTTTAATGTCTATTTTCCCTTAAAGGTGGAACCTAATTTGAAATTAGCCTAACTTGATGAGTTTTTGAATACAATTTTTGAAATTGAATTATCTCTGAATATTAATTTTGCATTTGTTGGATATTTTACATCAATTTTTGATACATCATTTCTTTTGAAATACTTCCATTTTCTCATATAGTTGCCATTTAACTCCTTTGATGTTACTGGTTAGATTTTATTTTGAATGCTTCCATATGACTTCTGAACATTATTCAGGCAAAATTTTCCTCCCTAAATTCAACCACATCTTTTTAATTTCCAGACTTAATGGCTTCTTCTCAGTCTTCATCTTGATGTCTCTCTAGTATCTAACACTTTTGGCTGCCTCTGGTTGCCTTTTCCACAGAGATTCTCTCTCATCTCTAAGTTTTCATCACATCTCTCTCTTAAGTTTCCTCTGATCTGTTTGACTGCCTCTCAGTCTTTGTGTGCGTATACATGAGTGTAATATTCATTCATATCATGCCCACTAATCACAGGTATTCTTCATTACTCTGCCCTAGGCCCTTGTCTCTTTATATTTTCTCACTTGGTAATCTCGTTAATTTCATGGATTTCAATCATCTATGCAGAAGGTTTCTAAATCTATTTATCAAACTTTAGTCTTCTTCTGGAGCACCAACTCCTGGTCATATATTTCAGACTGGATGTCCCACAAGCATCTCAAACTCAACAAGTCCAAAACAGACCTCATTATTTTCTCTCCCCAACTCTTCCCCTGTTCTGAATTTATTTATGATTTTAAAGGGCACCACTATCCTTCAAGTCACCTAATTTCACCATCTTGGTCAAATGCTCAGCTCCTTACTTTCTATGGCTCATTTCATGTATCCAATCACTTGTCAAATTTTATGATTTCTTCCTGTATAATGTTTCACAAATACGTATCCTCCTCATTCTCACCATCCTTCATTTTCTCTCACTTGGATTAGTATGATAACATTTTAATGGATGTCCCTACCTTATATCTTTTCTCACTTTGTTAATAATACATTACCTAAGCAACTGTCAAAGCTATTTTCCTAAAGTTTAGGTATGACCATATCATCTCCTTGCTAAATAAACTCTAGTGGATTCCTTTTAACTGCAAGATAAAGTATACCTTTTTTCTTTTGACATTTAAAGTTCTTCACAACCTGGCACTTTTCTACCTTTTCAGTCTTCTTATACTTTATTACCTCCCATGAACTCTGTGATCTAGCTATGCCTACTTACTTTGTTGCTGTTCATTCATTTCTGTTGTGTTCAATGCTTTTCCACTTCATTTGGGATTTTCTTGGCAAAGGTAATGGAGTGGTTTGCCATTTTCTTTTTCAGCCCATTTTACAGATGAGTAACTGAGACAAACAGGGTTATGTGACTCATCCAGTGTCACACAATTAGAAAGTGACCAAGGCCAAATTTGAAGATGAGTCTTCCTCACTTTAGGCTGTGCCACCTAGCTGCTCTATGCTTTCTTAATTTCTCTTCCTTTATAATACTACATCTCCCCTCTCTAGGCTATTGGCTAATTTCTATTCCTTGAATCCTCTCTCTCCCAAACTTGGGCTCATAAGCCCTGGCCTCCTTTAAGACTCAGTTGAAGCATCACTTTCTGCAATTGTTGCTAGATCTATACCCTTTGAAGTTACCTCCTATCAATCCTATATACGTGTGTAATTGTGTCTATGTATGGACATATATTTGTATATATAGTATATAATATTATCTCCATATAATATTGTCTAGTAATAATATAACAATGATATATTGTCACTATATAATATACAATACATATACACATCATACATATGCATATACATACATATAGAAAATATTGTCTCCCCTATTAAAATGTAAGTGTAACACAGTGCCCTTAATAAATACTTATTGACTGATTTGGTTAATTATTTGTCTTCAGGCTTTGTATTAATTTTAATCTTTAGTCTAACCTTAGTGGTCTGGATGTGTGCACACCTTTACAAATCACTCCCAGAAGAGTGAAATTTCTAGTCTATTAAAATACAATTATTTTCATTTTTGTGCTATTTGATAATTTCCATGTGCAGTACCATCCTATTCTTTTTCTGGAATAAAATATTTATGAATTATAGGCATAAAGCTTCTATGCAGCCTACAGGTCTTTGGCCTCTGACATTCCTTATTCCTGAACTCTATTTTTCAATTTTCTATTATCTTTTTGTTCATGACCTCCTTTGCATTAAATTCATTGAGTAACAAGGCATATACTACTCTAATATGGAAGGTCTTAATAGAAGTGTTTGTAGAATTTTTATACCTCTTCATCCTTTGGAAGATATTGCATAGCCTTAGAGAAGTCAGAGTCACCTTCGTGCCATAGGGAGATATCAGACTAGGATTTTGTGAATTAATCATTATAACGTTAGAAATGCTAGCTAGTTATAACAATAAGATAAAAATATAAGGGAATAAGCAGAGACAAAAGGAGGCAGAATTATATCTATTTGCAAAATATGTGATGACTTAGTGAATCCCAGAAATTAAATAAAAAAATAAAAATCCAATTAATAGCTACATTTATTTACAGGTAAAATACACCCACAAAACAATCAGTCTGTCTTTATATTACTAACAAAATTCATAAGATACAAGAAGAAAAATTCCATTAAAATTATGGTTATTATTTTGGATGCATTTATATATATATATACTAAAATTCATAAAGTATTTTAATATTAATCTACCAAGATACACAAAAGAATTATATGAGAACGATTAAAACATTTTTATTTTTATAAAATCAAAGGAATAAAAACAATTAGAGAGATACAAATTGTGCACAGTTGTGTTTTAATAAAATTAGGATCCCCTATATTTTTTTAGGTTTAACTCTTTGCCAGTTTGCCAAAAGTGAAGCAAAGTGTTTATAAAACCATTTTTGAATTATCAAAAAATTGGTAATAAAATTGATAGTCATTGATTGGGAATGACTGGACAATTTATGGCATGTAAATGTAATAGAACACTATTGTAATATAAGAAATGTCTAATAAAATAATTCAGAGAGGTTTTGGAACAATTTTAAACATATATTAAAGAAAGAAAAATTGAGAGAATATTTGTGATGTGTGTGATAATGGTAATAATATAAAGAAACTTAATACTAAAAGACATCATAACTAAGATGAATATAATGACCCTAATGATTCTAGAAGACTTATGATGAAATATACCTTCTTCTTCCTGGGGTGAAGTGGTAGACTAGAAGTATAGACTAGGGTAGGTACTTTTAGACACAGTCAATATCTCAGTTTATATTATTATCAATATTTTTTTTTGTAAGAAAGCATCCCATAATGGGAGTGGTATTGGAAAATGACAGTAATGCAAAACAAGGATCAATATAAATTTTCCCAGAGAACGAAAAGTTATCTTTGTAATGTACTACAAGGTCAAGAGACAATAGTGCAACATGGCAGCTAAAATCTAATGTGATGTTAGGCTGAATTAAGGAAAGTCTTTAGAATGCAGAAGATGATAACCCTACTATATTCTGGGTCAGATCACATCTAAAACATTACATACAGGCCTGAATGTTATTTAGGTAGGCAGTATAATGGATAAATTCTTCACAAAGTCCTATTCTGATGTCTTAATATGGTATGGAGAGTCTTTACTTGTGGCTATCATGACCAGTAGCCTGATCCATGGACAGTAGAAGAAGTGGAACACCTTTGTGTTTTCAGGAATTTATTAGAACAACCAAGAAATAACTACTTGGGAAAAATGCTTTGGATCAGATGGCACTGACCACTTAAAATTAGGAAACCATCAATATGATTGAAATAGACTGAAGATATGGATGGTTTATATTGTGGCAGTATTATAATAAAACTGAAAAACATCTATCTATCAGGCCAAAGGTTTCATAACACTTTTAGCAATAACAGTTTTGGCTTCAAGTCACACAAAAATATATAGCAGATAAATGTAGAGCAGTTGAAAAGAATAATGTCATTCCTAAGTACAGGTAGATAAAATAAGGAAAAATGAGAAAATAATTCTGAAAAGAAAAAAAAAACCTAAAGGAAGTGAAGGCACTGAAATTCTCTACTTAACGTAGACCAAAAGTTCTATCTTATAATGAAATGGATGGCAAAAACAATGCCAATATATCAAATGATTTTGAAATGGAGATAGTAATACTTGGGATGGAATTATGAAAAGCATTTTTTGAGTGTTGAAATAAATTAAACTTCTAGACCAAAAAAAGAGTAATTTTTAAAAAAAGACTGTCTTCAATAACTAACATCAATAAACATATTTTCCCCACATACTTGATAGCATAAAGGCCTTTTGGGCACCTGAATCCAAAAGTAAAATGCTAAGGCTAGGACTGTATGAGAAAAATAATTTATCTAGGAATATTCCTAAGAATAACTTTCCCATCCCATTCTGGCAAAAAGGTTTCAAACAACTTTTAAAAACCCACAGAATGACACTGGAAAATTACAACAAATCTATCTAGTTTAGAAAGTCATAAATTTGAACATCATATCTCTACATCAAAGTCAACAAAATAGAAATGTCAAATGAAATCTGGAATGAAAGTGTAACAAATTTTGCATATGGTTAATCAACAATTGGAAGTGAAATAAAAAAAAAGTTAAGGTCATACAACTAGTCAACGCAGCACAAACAAAGCAATAAATAATTGAAACATTAAAGAAAATGTACTCTATTGAACTTGAAAGCAAAAGTTACAGTAGAAGAAGGTTGTGCAAAATTTCTAGTCATATCCATGTTCAAAAATGAGTTGAATCAGATGTGAAAGCAAAAGCTTGTATGCTATTAATTTAAAGAAAATATAAAAGTTTCATTGCGAGGAGAATTAAATTCTACATTCTCTGCAAAATTAGAAACTTGTGAGTTATAATAAGATCCATAATTAAAAACTCAAATAATTCACAGTGGGGCATGGATTACCAGCAAAGTACTTAACAAGCTTCCTCTCTGACACAAGCCTGATTTCATCTTTTCTAACAAGTATCTCATGCTTATTGACAAAATAAGAGAACATAAGTTATCCCTCAAAATTCAGGTCAATTATGCATCCATGTAACTTTTCCAAATAATTTTCAGCTAATATCACTCAAAAAAACTTTAAAAATTTGTAGGACAACAATATATATTGACCGAGGAGAAAAAGAGAGCATGAGAAAAAGCCTCAGGGCTGTAAAGAACAACTCATTTTGAATTTGGTATTCACTAGATGGACCCTTGAAAGCTCTGTAACATTTATATTGCCTTTCTTGATTAACACAGACCTTTTAAGCTTAGTTCTGCACTCATGAATTAACAGTGTACTGCAAATATAGAAAATGGATCTAAGCATAGTGAGACCATGAGAATTTGATGCTCCCATCGAATACTATTTTATATTTAAAACATTCAATGAGCAAAATAATATATATACATATATATGAGAATATTAAGAACCCCGTTGACATAAATATGCAGTTTAAAATCTATCATTTCTGTCTAGTCTCAAATCTTTGTCCATCTTTCTTGAATAGAACAATATATGACTTTCAAGTCAAAGCAGAATCATATAAAAACATCATATTAAGCACTTGTTGTACAAAGTGACATCAAATTATGCGACACTATTAAAAGAGCTATTTCAACTTATGAAAACTTTCTCCAATGACAACCAAATGCTGTTTGGACCAGATATATGTAAATTGCTTAATATATATAAAGGAAGAGTAGATAGTAAAAGCTTTGAGTTTAAATCTGGAGATCAATTGAATGAATGGAAGAAAGTGATGCTATGTCAGCCAGACACATCTGAGCATAAGCTTTCAATGAGAAAATTGGGGCTGAATATGCTGAGACTAACAGATTTCCTGGGCTTAAAGATAAATGATAGAAACACATTTAGAAAAATTAATATTTATGCAATACCAATTTTAAATATACTTTTGGTATCATAAAATGGACAAGGGATCTCAAAAGTATCCAAATAAAACTTGTAAAATGAGGTTTATCATCCCGAAGCAAAAAGAGAAAGATGAATACTTCATCACAAATGAGGAAAAAGATCGATGTTCTTGGAGGATACAATAAATGGGTTAAAATTTACAGAAAGACTTTTGGAACAGACATTAGTTTTCAAAGCAATAGTAAATTCTGCAACAGACATATGTCACAAGATGTATTCAGTATAGCCCAAAGTGGTTATCTCCAGATGGAGCCTATAAAATGGTTAAGATTCAAGGTGGAGCAAAAGAGCTCTCCATGGGTGCTAGCCACATGAATTCAACCAAAAATATGTTGACAAAGACATATTGAATAGATGACTATCTCATGTAGATTTGTTGATGGAAGTGGAAGAGTTTATGACAGGGACTCAGGGATAGGTCAGAAATTGTAGAGAGGTAATTAAGGAGCCACAGCTTATTGATCAATGCAGATTATATATTAAATATGCAAAAAAGAAGCATGATGACTGGAATTATGTAAGTAAAGCTTGCTATCTTTTATAAACTAACAGTTGAGAAATTCTAGTACTATAAATTTTGTTGTTTTTTGAGTCCTATTTCAGTTTTGTCCACCTCTTTGTGATCACTTTTTGGGTTTTCTTGACAAAGATATTAGAGTAGCTTGCCATTTCCTTCTCTAGGCTTATTTTACAGATGAGAAAACTGAGTCAAAAAAGGGTTAAGTGACTTGCTCAAGGTCACACCATTAGTGTATGTCTGAGGCAGGATGATGAATATTCCTGACACGAGGCCTGATATTCTATCCATGCTATACAGAAGATTGACCTGTCCCAGTACTCTAAATACAAACCCCTAAACATCCTTGAGAGTTGAAACAAACAAACAAAATTTTTAACTGTCATCATTTTAACTCCCAAACATAACTTTGACCTCCTAACAACCAGAAAAACATTTAATAGATAAATCATACCAATTATTAATAATCTACAAACTATAATGAAAATATCTAAAAATCTAGACCTAAAGGATGAGGATACATCATCCCAATCATTTAATGCCCCGAAGAATATATCAGCTATCCTTTGTTGACTCTGAAGAGGGATAAATGGGATCAGTGATAGTTGAAACAAATTATGGAATGTATAAAATATACAGATTTATGAATAAGATAGTGTCTTAAAGATTGAAGAGAAAGAAGCCAGGTCTCTCACATAAACTCTAACAGGTGTCCAGAAATGTCGAGGGAAGGCCAATGTCAAAGGAA
The DNA here is from genome assembly GCF_028372415.1 of Notamacropus eugenii. Lineage (NCBI taxonomy): Eukaryota > Metazoa > Chordata > Mammalia > Diprotodontia > Macropodidae > Notamacropus > Notamacropus eugenii. The sequence continues at coordinate 320,935,283 of NC_092874.1, forward strand.
TTAAAAAAGAAACAGAGGCAAATTTCTCTGTTCCATCCAATATGGCACCAAAAATTGTTCAGAAGAGAATGTAGGCTGCCAGAGAGATCAAACTAGGAAGCCAGTATTCACCAAGTTAGTCAGAAAGTACAGAGATTGGCAGAAGGTTGTTCTAGGAAAACCATCTCTAGTTATTGGACTAAAAACTAGCAGGCATAGGGCATACAGAAGACGGGAGCAATTTCATGTAATGAAGGATCATATGGAGAGGGAAATGAGACCTGTACAGAAGCCATAGAGAAATACTAGGAATCAAAGAGGAGCCAAGTATTGAAGCAGAAGGTGTAGTCTAATACTAGCCGTCCCATTTAGATTGGCAGCAGCTATATCATAACTATAAAGAGGGCGAGATCATATACAACTCATCTAATGGTGCATCTAATAGAATAATAGGCAGAAGCATGAAATTCCAAACCAAAAGCTAAATCTGAAAATATGAGCAAACAGAAAAGTAGGAGAAAACACTGAGTAAAGCTAATTACCATGCTTTATTGTTGCTTTGTGTCAAAAGAAGTTTTCAGAGAACTCAAAACAGCTACAATCAGAATGTTAGAGAAAAACATGCCTTTGTCAACAGGACTACATGAGTAGATGGGATAAAATGACCAAATGATTAAAAAAAAAACTACCACAGAGTTCAGGAGGAAAAATTGAAAAACTGGAAGGAAAAGAAATAACTTGGAAGAAATGGCAGAAAACTGTGCAAATAAAGGACTCCTTGAAAAATAACACGGAGCAAGGAGAATTCAAGGACTCCATAAGACAACAAGAAATATTTAATACAAAGTCAAAAGACTTTTTTTAAATGGAAGAAAATGTAAGATAGCTTCTATTAAAAACAGGTGACTTAGAAAACGTATTGAGAAAGAAAAGTTCAAGAATCATCACATTATCTGAAAGTCATGACCAAACTAAAAACTTGAACTCCACATTTCAAAAAATCATAAAAGCATATAGATCTATTTGAATCAGAGGGCAAAGCGAAAATAGAATGCACTGATCACTCCTAAAATAGATGGGAAATTGCAAGTATCCAGAAATGTGAGTCAAAATCACGAGCTTCTAGGTCAAATAAAATATACTGTTAATGGCCACAAAGAAAGGGTACAAATATGAAGAAACCACAGTCAAGGTCACTTAAAACTTTACAGCAGCTATTAGAAAGAAAAAAACAAATTAGAATGCAATATTCTAAAAGTCAAAAGCTTACAACCAATAACAACTAACCTTATAAAGCAAAACTACAGTAAGAAAAAGGACCTTTAGTAGAACAGAATTAGAATAGAATTTGATAGAATAGAATTCCTACTTCAATCCATCATCCACTCTACAATCAAACTGATTTTTTTTTTGAAGCACGTCTGACCATGCCACTTACTTGCTCCTTCCACCTATTCTGCTAGCTATTCAATAAACACTAGGGGCTCCCTATTACCTTCAGGATCAAATATAAAATTCTCTGTTTGACCTTTAAAGCTATTCATAACATAGCCCTTCCTACCTTTCTAGTCTTGTTATACTTACTCTCTAAATTAATTTATGGATTCAATGCTGCACTAATTGAAATAGCAAAAGGTCACTTTATAGAAGTGGATGCAATTATAACAAAATTCAATTGGAGGAATAAAAGGTCAAAAATCTCAAAGGGATTGATGCAAGAAAGTTGGAAGAAAGAGACATAGCATTATGGGTTATCAAAGCATACTATAAGATTAATTGTCAAAACAAGTTGGTATTTTTAAAAAATTGATCCATGAAACAGATTAAGCACACATGATCCAGAAGCAAGTAGAAATAGTAGCTTTTTTTGGATAAATCTAGACATAAACTACTATGATGATGACAAAATTTGTTGGTAAAATTGAAAAGTAGTCTATGATAAATTGAGCTGATACTAAGATCTAACATGATACACCCCAATAAGGTCGAAACATGGCCTAGATATAGAAGGTAACATCATTAATAAATGAAAGAATGGAATACGTTATTTTTAACAACTGTGGATAGGGAAAAGGATTCTTGACTAAACATTAGAGAGAAAGAGGAGATAAAATGGAAAATTTTGGTTACACAAAATTCAAAAGGTTTTGCACAAATAAATTTGCTATAATTAAGAATTAGAAGAGAAATCACTAAATGTGGAAAAAATCTTTGCTGCAAACTTGTCTGGTATCTCAGTTATATTGAGAATTAATTTAATCTCCCATAGGTCAATGATAAAAGGATATGAACAGGCAATTTGCAAAAGAATTGCAAGCTATCATTAACTGTATGAAAAAATGCTTCAAATTACTAAGAAGAGAAATGCAAATTAATACAACTCTGAGGTTCCACATTATGACTATTAAACTGGTCAAGTTTTAAAGAAATGAAAATAAAAGAGCTTTGGGAGGATAAGAACACTAACATCCTATTGGTGGAGTTATGGATTAGTCCAATCATTTTGGAAATCAATTTCGAGCTATGCCCCCAATTATACACATGCACACACATATGTGTGTGTAAATGTATATGCATATATATGCATATATATACATGTATATATATGTGTGTGTGTTTAATTGTATATATGTCTGTGTATGTATGTGTGTGTGTATAATTTCCTTTGACATAAGGGTATAATTAGTAGGTTTGGCGCAGCTAGGTGGTGCAGTGGATAGAGCACTAGTGCAGGAGTCAGGAAAACCTGAGTTCAAATCTCACCTCAGACACTTGTCACTCACTAGCTGTGTGACCTTGGGCGAGTCGCTTAACCCCAATTGCCTCATCTTGGGTCATCTCCAGTCATCCTGATGAATATCTGGTCACTGGATTCAGATGACTCTGGAGGAGAAGTGAGGCTGGTGACCTGCACAGCCCTCCCTCATTCAAAACAAAGTCAAATGCAAGTCATGTCAACATTTCTCTAAAGGCATGGTCTTCTTCAGCAGCAAAGGACGAACACACACACACACACACACACACACACACACACAAATAGTAGGTTTACACCCTAATGAGGTAAAGTAAATGATTTTAGGGCCCTTTTATAGAGAGCCTTAAAAAAAGTACTTTTGTAGTAGCAAAGAAGTGGAAACAAAGGGAAGTTCATCAGTTGGTGAATGGATGGAATATTATTTTGCATAAGAAATACACGAATTCTGAGAACCTAGGAAGGCTTTTATGAAGTCATTTCCAAACACAATTATCAGAACACAAATATGTTTCATATGATTATATCTTTTACTTTCTTTCTTTTAGACGGGAGGGCTTTTAATTTGAGGATGTGAAGGAAAGTAAGGAGGTAGCAACAACAATGGAGAAAAAGAAAGAATAAAGAAAATAGCATGAGGGATACAGTTACTAAATACACAGAAGCGACCAGAAGACAGTTTCTTGGGGGACACAGACAAGTAGATCAATGAAGGTATTACTACACTAAATTTAATATATGATAAAAGGAGTAACTTCTATGTAGTAGCATTGGAATTTCATGTAAAACCTCTATTTTCTGCCTTTTTGCATATGAAAATGTTTTTATTTGTTGATTTTAAGATCATAATAAAAATATTTCTTCTTCTAAATCAAAGTATGTCTTAATGCATATACAAAGAGAACTTAGATGCAGATATTTGCATTTCTTTTCTTCACACCCCATTGCGAATGTTTCATTCTTAATTTTCTCACATCCCTTGGCAGTTGGCAGAGCAAAGCAGAAGAGCAAACAAAACTTAACAACTCAAATTAAACAAGGAAACATTTGAGTAAGAGTGCCAATTAAAAATGTGTCCTGTCAATAGGAGGGAACACTAATGGTACATCTGTTGTTTACTAACTTTTACAAAGTTAAGGATGTAAGTTTTTTTGAGTGTTTTTCCTATAGTATTACCTTTCTCTATTTCTAAAGGTAAACGTTTAGAATAAACGTTGATTTACACCATAGATGAACTCTTTTTAAAAATATGTAATTCATTTTTTTTTCAGTTCTTAACATTCACTTCCACAAGAATTTGAACTCAAAATTTTCTCCCCATCTCTCCCCATCTCCACTCCAGGACAGCATGCACCCCATCCAACCCTTTCTCCAGTCTGTCCTTCCTTCTCTTGCCCAGCCTTCTTTCACCCCGCTTCCCCTCTATTTTCCTGTAGGGCAAAACAGATTTCTGTGCTCTGTTGCCTGTACGTTGCATGCTAAAGCAATTTTTTAACATTCATTCTTAAAGCTTTGGATTCCATATTCTCTCCCTCCCTCCCCACTCACCCTCATTGAGAAAATCAGCAATTCTGTATAGGTTATGAATGTGTCACAATGCAAAGCATTTTTGTAGTAGTTACGTTGTAAAAGACCAACCACATTTCCCTCTATCCTATCCTGCCCTTCATTTATTCCATTCTCTCCCTTGACCTGTCCTCCCACAATAGTGTTTGCTTCTGATTATCCCTTTTCCCAATTTACTGTCCCTTCTATTATCTTCTCTCTTCTATCCCCTTCCCCTTTGCCTTCCTTCAGGGTAAACTAGATTGCCACATCCAATTGAGTGTGTGTTATTTCCTCCTTAAGACAAATCCCATGAGAGTAAGGCTCAATTATTTCCTTTTATCTCCCTGTTCTTCCCCTCCATTGTAAAAAGCTCTTTCTTCCCTCTTTTATGTGAAATGATTTGCTACATTCTACCTCTCCCTTTCTCTTGTTCCTAGTATATTCCATTCAACAGTAAATTTAATTTTTTTAGGCATTCTCTCTTCATATTCAGCTCATCTTGTGCCTTCTACGTGTATATATATATATATATATATATATGTATATGTATATGTATATATATACACATATACATACACACACACATATATATGTACATATACATATCTTCATATGCCTATGTATATACACATGCACATGTACTCACATGTACATATACATACCTACACACATATAATGTACACATACATATCCATGCACATCTATATATATATGTATACGTATATACATATATATGCATATGTACATATGGTTGTTGTCCTTCGTCTTTGAAGAGGAGCAAAATGACATCACCATTGTAAAGTGAAATTTCATTGTGTCTGACTGTGGCTGATCAGGCCAATACAAGCTCAGAATGCTCTATAGCAGGTTGGGCACAGATAGTTCGTTTGAATATTTGGGGTGGATATCCCAAATTTGTGTATCCTGAATTTACATTGTGCTATCTCAATTCTGCTTTGCTCAAAGGGCACAGCACCTTTTCTCACTTTTTCTCACCCTCATCGAAAGCATTTGTCAACATGGCTGAAAACGTCATGCTAAAAAGCATGGGAGCAAGCACACAGCCCTGTTTCACTCCATTTGTGACTGGGAAGGCACTAGAGCTTTGTCCATTATCCAGAACCTGAGCAAACATGCCATCATGAAATTGGGTTACAATTTTGATAAACTTCTCTGGGCAACCAAATTTTGACATAATTTTCCATTAGCCCTCATGACTAACAGTGCCAAGGGCCTTGGTCAGATCGGCAAATGTTGTGTACAGACCTCTGTTCTGCTCCTGGCATTTCTCCTGGAGTTGTGGGGCAACAAACACCATATCAACTGTTCCTCGGTCCTTTCTGAAGCCACACTGGCTCTCAGGTATACGACCATCTTCCAGGTGAAGGATCAGCCTATTAAGGAGGTCTGTAGAAAGAATTTTGCCAGCAATGACTAAGAGAGAGATCTCCCTGTGATTGTCACAAGACAATCTATTCCCTTGTCCCTTATAGAGTTGGACAATGGAGGCATCCTTGAGCTCCTGGGGGATAACCTCCTCTTGCCATATAACCTGGAAAGTTTCATTCAACTTTTGTATGAGCAATGGTTCCCCTATCTTGTAAATCTCAGCTGGAAAAGAATCAGCACCGGGTGCTTTGCCACATGAAAGGAGCCTAATGGCCCTGAAAACCTCTTCTTCAGTTGGAAGTTCAGCTGAGGGATTGATTTCAACTTGAGGTAAATGATCAGTGGCCTCAGCATTGCTGGATTATGGTCTGTTGAGAACACTATGGAACTGTTCAGCCTATCTTTCTCGGATCATGTCCTTATCACTAATCAATGTGGCTTCATTAGCACTGAGTAGCTGTGATGCACCATAAGTTTTTGGTCCATAAACAGCTTTCAGGGAATCATAAAAGTGCTTTGGATTGTTACTATCAGCATAAAACTGAATTTCATTTGCCTTTTTACTGAGCCAGGAATCCTACATCTCTCTAAACTTTGCTTGTACTTTGCTTTTGATGGAATTAAATGCTGCCTTCTTAGAGGTGGATGAACTATGCTGTTAGTAAATCCTGTGGAGTTCATGTTTTTCATTTAGCAGCTTCTGAATTTACCCATCATTTTCATCAAGCTAGTTTTGGAGTTTGTGAATGTTTTGATGCAAATGAGCAAATACATTGCTGTACACCAAATCTCTGAGAACTGCCCACTCCTTTTCTGCTCCACTGTTGCCAACGGTATGTTGGCTCCACTTTCCCTCCAAGTCAGCAGCAAACTGTTCATGGTCAGAGAAGAGCTCTAATTTTTTGATATTAATTCTTCTGGTAGTCATTTTGTCTTGGGGGCAGTGCTTTTGATGAATGCAAATATTTAACTTGGAAAGGATAAGTCTATGATGAGTCCAGCACTCTGCACCATACATTGCTTTTGCCACTCTCACATCTTGTCTTGTCTCTTCTCCTTACAATCACATAATCTATTATATGCCAGTGTTTGCTGTGAGGGTGCATCAATGAAGTTTTACTGCATTTAGGTAAACAGAAGACAGTGTTGGTGATGAGGTCATGTGATATACAAGTCTTCAGCAGTAAATGGCCATTGCTGTTGATGTTTCCAACTCCATTCCTCCCTAGGACTACCTGCCAAGTCTAGCAGTCTGAGCCTACTCTAGCATCAAAGTCGCCCAGTATTATAAGCTGGTCCTATTTTGGTACATTGATGATAAGAGTTTCTAGGTCCTCATAAAATTTTTCTTTGACTTCATGAAGGTTTGTCATAGTGAGAGCATAGGAACTGATGATGGTGGCATGACATTTTCCTGTGAGTGGTAATTGCATTGTCATGAGCCTGACATTCTCTTCTTCTGTCAGGCATACCAGCTTGCTGATTAGATTAATATTGATTCAAAACCCATGCCAGCTTCATGGTGCTCCCCTTCACTAGGCCCACCTCAGAAAAAAGGTGTATCCAGCTCCAACTTCACTAAGTTGGCCTTCATTTTCCAAACTTGTTTTACTCAAGGTTGCTATTTGGATGTGATACTTGTTGAGTTCTCTTGCAATAAGTGCAGTTCTTCTTTCAGGCCTACTGGATTTTGTGTTTTCTGTAAGTGTGCCCACATTCCATGTGCTGATGGTCAGTGAAATCATCTTTGCACATGTTTTTGTACATTTTTGGGGGGGTTTTGACCACATAGTGGGATTCCCCACCTGCCACAGTGATCAGGTCAGGGTTGGGTGAGCAGGCAACGTTTAGGGCACCTTTTCTAGCCCCTTTCCTCACACCAGAAAGTGAGCAGTTCACTCCTTACAAGGCTGCTCAGATACCCAGAGGCTGTGAAGACCCCCTGCTGCTTCCAGTGAGAAATGACCCAATGGCCTGGGCCACTGGTGAGCAGAGTTGTGACTACAGCTCCCAGTGTATCCGCACCTGCTGCTTCATCACTTACCTGTCTCCACAGGACTTTGAGGCATAATAGTGAAATGATATGGGTGATGTCTTTTGATTTGTGTATAAATTAGTTCTAAGTGAGGCAGAGTCGCACGAAGTCATCAGCCTCACTCTCTTCTCCTGAGTCATCATAGTCCAGTGACAGGACAGAGTCAAGACAGCTGGCAATGGCTCAGGATGTAGTGGATGACCTTGGCGTCTTCGGTGTCTAACCAAGCTCTAAGTGCTCTGCATTGCCTCCTTCATCTGCCTTCATGGCCATTGAAACAAATTATTCTCGTCTGCCCATTCCACCAGAAGAAATCTTCACATGCTTGGGATAGACACCAATCTAACTCACATGGGTTTGAGAACCCTTGGTTACCCTCAACCTGGTTAAGCCCATCTGCCAAAATGGTTTACCAGGGTGTGGCTGCTGCACATCTTGCAGTTTCTTGGAGGCACAGGTGAGAGTTAGGTGGAACAGGTGGACACCAAAGGTGAAAAGAGTCCTGAAAAGGGCTTGGCAGCCATCACTCTAAAGGTACTGGTCCTCCCTGAACATACCTTACACCCCATATATATATATATATATATATGTGTGTGTGTGTGTATATATGTATGTATATATATGTATATGTATATATGTGTATATATATACACACATACATATACCCACATGTACATATACATACCTACACATATATAATATACACATACATAGATATCCATACACACCTACATATATATATATTCCCTGTAACTACCCTAATACGGAAACAGGTCTCATGAGTTACAAATAGTGTCTTTTCATGTAGGAATGTAAACAGTATGATTTAATGAGTTACTGAAGTCTTCTCTTTCCTGTTTACCTTTTCATGTTTCTCTTGGTTCTTGTATTTGAAAGTCAAATTTTCTATTCAGCTTTGGTTTTTTCAACACTTGATCTGTTTCTTTCTGGCTGCTTGTAATATTTTCTTCTTGACTTGAGAACTCTGGAATTTGGCTACCATACTCCTAGGAGTTTTCCTTTTGTGATCTCTTTCAGGAGGTGATCAGTGAATTCTTTCCATTTCTGTTTTACCCTCTGGTTCTACAATATCAGGGCAGGTTTTGTTGATAATTTCTTGAAAGATGATGTCTAGACTCTTTTTTTCATCGTCGTTTTCAGGTAGACCAATAATTTTAAAATTATCTTTCCTAGATCTAATTTCCAGGTCATTTGTTTTTCCAATGAGATATTTCACATCGTTTTCTATTTTTTTTCATTCTTTTGGTTTTGTTCTAAAATTTCTTGGTTTGTTGTAAAGTCATTACCTTCCATCTGCTCTGTTCTAATTTTTAAAGAACTATTTTATTCAGTGAGCTTTTGAACCTCCTTTTCCATTTTACTAATTCGGCTTTTCAAAGCATTCTTGTCCTCATTGGCCTTTTGGACATCTTTTGCCAATTGGGTTAGTCTATTTTTAAAAGTGTTACTTTCTTCAGCATTTTTTGGGTCTCCTTTAGCAAGCTGTTGACTTGCTTTTCATGATTTTCTTGAATCACTCTCATTTCTCTTCCCAATTTTTCCTCCACCTCTCTTACTTGATTTTCAAAATCCTTTTTGAACTCTTCCATGGCCTGAGACCATTGCATATTTTCTTGGAGGTTTTGGATGTAGAAGCCTTGGCTTTGATGTCCTTCTCTGATGTTATGCTTTGTCCTTCCTCATCTGAAAGGATGGATGAAAAATATCTTTTCACTAAGAAAGTAACCTTTTGTAGTGTTATTTTTTCCTCTTTTGGGGGGCATTTTATAAGCCAGTTACTTGACTTTTGAGTCCTTTGTCAAGTGGAGGGCATACTTTAGGAATCTGTAAGTTCTCAGTTTCTCCAAGGTGGCACAATCAAGGGAGAGAAATTTTCTCCTCTCCTGGCCTGTGGTCTGATCTGGGAGCACCCACAAGCAGTCTTTTCTGCCCAGGATCTGCGAGTAGGATTCCCACTCTAGAGCCTCCACCAGCTCCACCATGCCAGTGCTCCTCCTCACCCCAGGACCACCACTAAGGACTGAGATCCATATTGGTCACTGTATTCCCCCAGGAATAGGCTGAGGGCTTTAAAAGTGGATGCTGCTCCCACAGTGGCTGCCACTGCCCTGGGGCTGGGGCCGAACCAAGCTCCCCTCTCATCCACATGAACGAGCTTTCTCACTGACTTTTGAAGCTATCTTTGGTGTTTGTAGCTGGAGAAATCTGGGAAGCGCAGCTGATAGCCTGATTCTGAGCCTTGAAGCCTGCTCCAGTTCTGTCTGTGGCCCATGGCTCAGTCTGGGCTGTGCTCCACTCCTAGCCCAGTGAGATGTGTGTTCATCCTTCGTTGTCGAAGAAGACCATGCCTTTAGAGAAATGTTGATATGACTTGCACTTGACTTTGTTTTGAGTGAGGGAGGGCTGTGCAGGTCACCAGCCTCACTTCTCCTCCAGAGCCATCTGAATCCAGTGACCAGATATTTGTCAGCATGACTGGAGATGACCTAGGATGAGGCAATTGGAGTTAAGTGACTTGCCCAAGGTCACACAGCTAGTGAGTGTCAAGTGTCTGAGGTGAGATTTGAATTCAGGTCCTCCTGACTCCTGCACTGGTCCTCTACCCACTGCTCTACCTAACTGCCCCAGCCCAGTGTGATAGATCTTATTTGTCAGCCTTCTAGGCTATTTCAGGCTGGAAATCTCTTTCATTCTGTCGTCTTGTGGTTTCTGTTGCTCTACAATTTGTTCAGTCATTTTTACAGGTATCTTATGGGCTATGGGGGGAGAGTTAGAGCAGGAGGCCTGTCTTTCTACTCTGCCATCTTGACTCTGCACCCCGAGTCTGCATAGAGTAACTCTTTAGTAGTTTTGAAGAAATATGAGCTACTGTCTTTATGAATCACAAAAGGAAAGACACGTTTTGGTTCATTCATGCCCACATTCTCAGGACCTAAAAGAAGGTAGAGTAAGTTTAATAGAAATCTAGCTGCAGATCTATTGAAAAATTCAAAAAGTATTTCAGGTGGCTATGGCCTTTGAAGTCAATCCAGAAAATATTTATTAAGTATTTTCTATGTATAAGGTAACTTATTAGATGATGATGATGAAAAGAGAACAAACAAAAAGTTTCTATCCTCAAGGTGCGTAAATTCTATTCTGAGACAGACCATGCAACCATATAATTAAATTCAAGATAATTTGGAAAGTGATTAATTCTGATTAGGGAATCAAGAGAGACTTCATGGAAGGGATACCTGAGAGAAATCCCAAAAAGAAGTTAAGAATTCTAAGTGGTATAGGTAAGAAAATAATGTATTCCAAGTTTGAGGCATAGTTAGTGTGAAGGCATGATGATGAGACAGTAAATGCTGAGGTCAGGGAAGAGTATGTGAAGGGTCATACAAATATACATGCATTCATACATACATATGTATGTACCTGTCTGCTATTGCATTATGAAGGAACTCAGAGAATTTCCTTTCAGGGAAAACAAAATCAATCTAGAAGATAATAAACAGAAATGAAATTACTAGCCTTGACCTAATTGTATCATCTTTTGGGGATGTGAGCCTGGATCAGTATAAAATAGTAAATAGCAATAGCAATGGTTAACATTCAAAAAGTACTTCAAGGTTTTCAAAGCATTTTACATATCGAACTTAACGACAAATGGGGTAAAAAAGCAATAGATGACAATGAATGTAATCATAGCTTTTTTCAATATGATAAAAAAAAATCAAAGCCACTGACTGAAGCAAACCAAAGTTCTGCATTGGTTTTTACCTACTCTTGCTAAAAATTTTCTGATGGGCACTCTTTTCATCAGCGGTTTTTCTTCAGATAGGTTGGTAATCTTGTACACAAAATTTAATAGTTACATTATTTTTAGCCAGAGCAGAAAAATAAGCATGACAAAACAATAAAACTTAGTTAAGCAGTAAAAAGTCAATTATTTTAGAGACTTCCTAGAAGATATTGGAATGGAAAGAAGCCAAGAATGATCTCCTTACCATTGTCTATTCATAAATTAACAAGTGCTACTCCGTATCCTTATCCTACCAAAAAGGTGGAAAAATAGTGAAGGGATTGAAAAAAACAAGGAACACATCTTTAAAATATCAAGTAGTATCTTTCAGGTCATGTGACAAAGAATATTATTCATTTTCTATGATGCTCATAACCTCTCAAAACTCTCTAAAATAAGAAGTATGCCTGAGGTAAAGCGATTGTACTTATTTTGACCTCTGCTAAGATACCAAGAATTTTAATTAGGTAACAATCCAGTGAATTGAGTCCAGAAAAGTAAGCTTTATTCCCTAACTTGCTCAGTCTGCGCTCCCTTCTCCACCAGCCCTTATGCTCTGGTAGGGCTGCACAAGGGGACTCTTGAACTTGGGACTTGTGCTCTGGGATGTATTCAGCAATTCTCTTTCTATGGCAGTCTCTGCCAGTGCACTTTGATTCTGTCCTGTTCACATTTCGCAATTCTACAGCAACAAGTAATAGAACATATATTCTGTATTTTCTTCTCCTTTTCTCCCACATGTGAAGGAGGCAGAAGTATGAGAAAGTGTGCCTGAGATAAAACAAAACATATGTACTCTTGCAGTACACAGAGAACTAAAGAGCATAGGAAACCATGACAGAATCAGAAAGGGGACTGGCATTCAGTTGGGGCTAATTCTGTCTCTCCAGAAATCACTTGGGGAATGGTTTGAGGTTGGTGAAAAATGAATTCTTCAGCATGGAAGGAGATATAAATTTTTGAGGTCCAGCCTTGGGGGAACTGCCACTGAAAGACTAGGAATCAAAAAATGATAGATGTATGTGGAAAAATACTGATTTTATTGAAAATATTAGAAGGAAGAAAACTCAGTTAAAAACAATGAATACAGTGGATGGGTGGGAGTGGATGCAGGGCAAAGATTTAATGGCAAATAGGAAAAATATGGAGAAGTCATGGAGTTTTAATGAACCACACAATTGGGGACAAAGGAAAATTTCCCCTATGGGGCAATATTGCTATCTTTTCTATCTCTTAAAGAAATTGGTACTTCTAAGTGAGGCACAATTAAAAAAGGGGAGGGGCAAAATCTGTAGGGCAATAACATAGAAACTATCTAGAAGAAGGCACTGAAAATTGGTAGTTTAGAAACTTGCATTCCAGGAGGAAGAAGGAGGATGAAAAAAGCAAAAACTATGTATAAAGATCTTTAATTAAAGAATAAAATCTTGAATAGACAGAAAGGCAAAAGAATTAATGAAGAGGATGAGAGAAAGTAATTATTTTTAGAAAAAAGAAAAAAATGCTAATAAGTAAAAGAAATTAAAAGGGAGGAAAAGAGGTTGTTACTTAGCTGTCTAAGAGAAAAAAAGAGGAATTAGATAACTAGATAAAAAGTAGAAAGAAAAAGAAATGAATAACCTAAGAAAAACTCCAAAACTCTATAAATGGGTGATAAATGGGATTGGGGCAGGCTGAGGTAAGTGTAAGGGAATTATTTAGCTCTCAATAAGAAGCTAGTCCCTTAATTTCCAGTTTTTGACAGCTGCAATTGGAGCCTCTCTCTATATATGCACACACATATATTTTCCTCTTTCTTTGATTTCTTTGAGTTATGGATCCCCAAAGTATAGTAGTGGCATAGCAGGGTCAAAGACTATACATAGTCTGTGAACTTTCTAGGCATAATTCCAAATTGCTTTGCAGAATGCCTAGATCTATTCATAGTTTCAACAACCATGCACAAATGTATCTGTATTCTCACAGCACCATCAACATTTGTTGCTTTCCTTTATTTCATCTTTGGTAATTGAATAGTTTTGAGGAGGAACTAAAAGGTTTCTAGTTATTAGTGATTGTTAGGTAATATATGATATTTATACATACATATACATATTGATAATATAACTTTACAGCTTTGATTTCATTTTTTTACAACTACTTGTTCATATCTTTTCTATTTAGCTACAGAGGATGACTTTTAGCCACATAAATTTGGATTAATTCCTTATAAATATGTGAAATATAGCATTTATCAGAGATCCATTGCAAAGACTTTTCCCTCAATTTCCATTTTCCCTTCTAATTTTTACTATATTAAATTTGTTTACTCAAAACATTTTTTAACTTTTTAAAATCAAAATGATCCATTTTCCCTGTATGGTCCTCTCTATCATAGTTTAATACTGAATTCTTCCCCTATGCACAGATCTGAAAGGTAATATCTTCTTTGTTCTTCTAGTTTTTAAATGATGTTCTTTTGTAAAATATTTTTTAAATATATAGAATAGAGCGCATAGAAGTTCACATGCAGGGCAGTTTTTAAAACTGCAATAAATTTCAATATACTGAAAAAACTAAACTATATATAACATTCACAATTTTTCTTTGTATATGGAAATGCTTACTTTTGTGGATATTTTTGATGTTCACAATAATAAAAGTAAAATGTACCAGCGTTTACTAAGTTCCAGAATATATGAAATGATGGTTATTTGTGACCCTTATAGCAACTACAGGAAAGGTCATCAGAATCTGTTACTTTCCCTAATATATATCAAGGTGTGATAGACAATCTCTTAAGATTAAACAAAAGAAGTAGCTGCTACCCACTTATGGTGAATCACATGGACACAACTCATATTGCCAGAAAAAAACCTAGGAAACGTTGCTCAAGATAACATAAATTTGGGCAAGAAACTGAAGACTAAATAATTACAAGTGATATTTTCATCACCCTTTCCCATCAAAGACAGCAGATTCTCAAGAGGAAAGAGATTTGGAACAATTTGGATGATTGGATCAAAAAAGAAGCCACCAACGGCTTATAACAACTTGTAAAAAGGAATTCATCATCATTCCCTAGCTTGGTGCCGTGCTATTTAACATTTTCATTAATTATTTCAATAAAGATGACTTGCTAATCAAATATGCAGATGACACAAAACTGCGAGTGATAATTAACACAACATTTAGTAGAGTTATGATCCAAAACTATATTGATGAGTTAATAGATTGGTACAAAAATAAAATTAATTTTGATAAATGTAAACCTTATATTTGTGTTAAAAAAGTCACCTTCACAAGTATGAGATTGAGAAGTTGTGTAAATGTAGGACTTTGACTAAAAGACTACTGTAGTTTCAGTATAGGCCTGGGCCAACAGGCAGCCACCAGTAGCCAGACCACTAGGTGCTTCAGGGCATCCCTGGTGAAGTTCAGAAACACCACACCAATGTTGGTACACCCCAGACACCAATACTAGTATCTTGACGCAGCACCAGGTAAGCTGCTGGAACTCTCTGACCTACAGCAGCACCAGGAACCACCACCCCCCCCCCCCACACACACCTCCACAGTGCAGCTCCACACACAAAGGTTCCACATGGAACTCACAGCAACATCAATCTGACACCAGGTAAATAGTCAGGACCTGCAGCCACTGGTACAAGAAGCTGGAGAAAGTGTCCCTTCTACCCCTGAGAAGAGATGAAATTTAAAAGAAAAGAAAAAGGTCAAAAAAGATAAGCAAACAACAGCAACAACAAAAAGAATATGACCAAAGAAAATGATTATGGTGACAGTCAAGATTGAGACATAAACTCAGAAGAGGAAAACAATGTCAAAATATCTATGAGCAAATATCCAAGAAAAATGAGAAGTCATCTCAAGCCCAGAAAGAACTTGTGAAAGGGCTCAAAAAGGTGCTTAAAAATCATATGAGAGATAGAAGGAAAAATGGGAAAACAAATGAGAATGATACAAGAGAAGTATGAAAAAAGTATCAACAACTTGGAAAAAGAAAACTACTCCTTGAAAAAGTAGAATAGGCCAAATGGAAAAGGAGATAAACCACTGAAGAAAACAACTCCTTGAAAAGTACAAATAGAAAAGAAAGTACAAAAGTAATTGAGGAAATCAACTCTTTAAAATATAGAATTGGACAAGTGGAAACTTATGAGTCTGTGAGACATCTAGAATCAATCAAACAAATTTTAAAAAATGAAAAAATGGAAGAAAACATAAAATAACTGATAGAGAAAACAACTAACTGGAAAAGAGATCCAGGAGAGACAATATCAGAAACACTGGACTACCGGGAAGCCATAATCAAAAGGAGGACCTGGACAGCATCTTTTAGGAAACTATCAAGGAAAACTTCCCTGATATCCTGGAACCAGAGGGCAAAACTGGCATTGAAAGAATCCACTGATCACCTCAGGAAAGAGATCCCAAAATAAAAACTCTGAGGAATATTATAGCCAAATTTCATTACTTTCAGGTCAAGGGAAAATATTGCAAATGCCTGGAAAGAAACAATTCAAATATTGTAGAGCCATAATCAGGATTACACAGGACTTAGTAGCTGCAACATTAAAATATTGGAGGTGAGGGAATACGATATTCTGAAAGGTAAAGAAGTTACTACTACAAACAAGAATCATTTTACTTTTGAAATTTAGCATATACATCAAGGTAAAGATGGTCATTCAATGAAACTGAAGGATTTCAAGCTTTCATAAGGGGAAGACCAGAATTAAATAAAAAATTCAGTCTCCAATATTAAGACCCCAAAGAAGCACAAACAGGTAAAAAGGGAAAAGGAAACATATGGAATTCAATAGAGTTAAACTCTAAATCCCTACATAGGAAGATGATACTTGTAATTCTTAAAAATTGTATCATTGATAGCATAGCTGTGAGAAATAAACATAGATAGAGATCATGGGCCTATGGTGAATTTGAGGGAATGACAAAAATAATTGAGGGATGAGAAAGAAGAGTACAATGAGTGCAGGAAAGAGAGAGAGGAGTAGAATAGAGTAATTATTTCACATGAAGAAGTAAGAAAAATCTATTACAGTGGAGGCTTGAACATTACCGCTAAAAGAGAGAATAATACTTACAATCAGTTGAATATAGGAATCTGTCTTACACAATAGGGAAGTAGGAGGGGAGGAGATTTAGCAAAGGGAGGGAACTGACAAAGGAGGGCAGATCAGGGCGGGAGGTAGAAGTAAAACACTAGTGAGAAGGGAAAGGGTGAAAAGAGAGAGAGAGTGCAAACAGGAGAAAAAATAGAACAGAAGAATACATAGTTGGTAATCATAACTTTGAATGTGAATGGGATGAATTCTCCCACAAAACATAAGTGACAGCACAGTGTGTCAAAGACCAGAATCCTACAATATGTTGTTTACAAGAAACACTATTGAAGAAGAATATAGACATAGAGATTTACACACAGAGTAAGTCAAAGTCTGGAGCAGAATCTATTATGATTCAGCTGAAGTAATAAAAGCAGGGATAAGCAATCCTAATCTCAGGCAAATAGAACTAAATAAAAGAGATAAGGAGGGAAACCACATCTTGCTAAAAGGTACCGTAGGCAATGATGCAACAGCAATATCAAACATATATGTACCAAGTGGGATAGCATTCAAATTCTTAAAGAAGCTGTTATTTACAGGCATCATGTAATATAAAATTGATAATTTTGATTATGTTAAAATAAAAAGCTTTTTTACCAGAAAAAAATCCTCAATACAATCAAGATTAGAAGGAAAACAGAAAGCTAGGAAGCAATCGTCATAGCAAGTGTCTCTGATGATGATCTTGTTTCTTAAAAAAATAGAGAACTGAGTCAAATTTATCTATTTGATATAATTTGATAAGTGCTCAAAGGATGTAAACAGGCAGTTTTCAGACTAAGAAATCATAGCTATCTATGAGCATATGAAGAAGAGCTCAAAATTACTTTTGATTAAAGAAATGCAAACTAAAATAACTCTGAGGTACCACCTCATACCTATTGAATTGGCTAATATGACAAAAAGGGAAAATTATAAATGTTGGAGAGGAAAATTGGGACACTAATGCATTGTTAGTGGAGTTGTGAACTGATCTAATCATTTGGGAGAGCAATTTGGAACTATGCCCAAAGAGCAGCCAAACTGTGCATATCCTGTGATCCAGTAATACCACCACTAGCTCTCCATCCTCAAAAAATCATAAAAAGGGAAAAGGACCTACATGTGCAAAAATGTTAATGGCAGCCCTTTTTGTGGTTGAAAAATAGTGTTAATTGAGGGAATATCCATCAATTTGAGAATGGCTGAACAAGCTGTTGTATATGAATGTAATGAAATATTATTGTTTAATAAGAAATGATGAACAGGAAGATTTCCAAAAAAAAAAAAAAACCTGGAAAGATTGTATGAGATGATGCAAAGTGAAATGAGTAGAATTAGGAAAACATCTTACACAGTATCAGCAACATAGTGTGATGATCAACTATGACTCATGTCTTCTCAGCAACACAATGATCCAAGACAAGTACAAAGGATTCACAAAGGAAAATGCTATCCACATCTATATAAAGAATCAATGGATTCTGACTGCAGATCAAAGCATATTTTTTTCACTTACTTTATTCTTTAACATGTTTTTCTTTCTTTTATTTGTTTCTCCTTTCATGACTGTGACTAATATGGAAATATGTTTTATACAATAGAACATGTATAACCTATATCAAATCCTTGCCATTTGAGAAAGTTTGGAGAAAATTTTGGAACTCAAAATCTTGTAAAAGTGAATGCTAAAATTTCCTTGACATGTAATTTGAAAAAAATAATATTAAAAAACAGTGACTATTTTTAACAGATTTCAAGCTGAACAGTCATCAATAGTGACACAGCAACCAAGAAACCTAATATGGTTGTGAGATTCAGCAACAGGCATAAATTCTAGGAAAAAAAGAAGGTGATAGTCTTAGTAAGATTTGCCTGGATTTGACCATATCTTCTTTAGGTATATTCCTTAGAATATATTAAATAACATCACAATGATAGAATTTGAGATTGGGAAAGGACCTTAATGGCTATCTAGTCTAATCTATATGTGCACAGAATATCCACTGTAGTACACACAAGTAGTTATACAGCTTTTGCTTAAAGACCAAGTATGGGGAGTCCACTAACTACTGAGACATTCCATCATACTATTGGACAGCTTTAAACATTAGGAAGTTTTTTCCGATGTCTAGTTTAAACTTTCTTTTTTGCAATGTTCATCCACTCCTCCTGGTTCTGCCCTTTGGGGTCAAATAGAACAAATAGCTATCACATTCTCCCTTTCTTTTCTGTAACCTAAAAATTCCCAGTTTCCTCAACCAATCCTCATATGATATAGACTCCAAACTCCATCATCCTGGTGAACCTCATCTGAATACTCTTCAGATTCTTAGTGACAGTCATATCATTGGGCACAATACTGTAGATGAGGTGTGATGAGGGCACAATATAATGAAACTATTACCTGATTATTCCTGGAAGCTATGCCTCTCAAAATGTCCCAAGATTGAATTAGTCACTTTGGTTGCTACATCATGCAGCTAATTCACTTTGAGACTGAAGATTGCTGAAAGCCTCAGATCTTTTCCAGAACAGTTGCTTTCTATCCATATTTCCCATATCTTATACTTGTGATGTTTTTTAATGTGTAAAAATACAAAATCTTATATTTATTGAATTTCATATTGTTAGATTCATTCCTATGCTTTAGCCTGTCAAATTTCTTTTGGATCCTGCTTCTATCATCCACTGTATTAGCTATTCCTATCAGCTTTGTGTCACTTAGGAATTTAAAGACCGTATTCTCTATGCACAGGGCCAAAAACAGACTATAGGGAGGTGTACATGCACATGGGTGTGCATGCTTGCACATACACACACACACAGAACAACTGTTTCATTATCTACTAGTTTAGTAGAGTTGTCAAAGAAAGGGAAATGAAGTTAGGTTGGCATGAATTGTTCTTAAAAGAATATGTTATTTTAAAAAAAGCCACTGTTTTCCTTTCTTGATGTTCATCAACCATCTCTTTAATTCTAGGAATTTCTCAGGAAATGTATTTCAGGTCACTGTATTACATTTTATAAAATATGTTCTTTTCACTTTTTTGACAATCAGAACAATATTTGCCTTTTTCCAAATTTGTGGAATCTCTTTATTTTCCATTATCTTTTAAATATCATTGTCAGTGGCTCTGCAATTACATGCACCAGTTCATTCAGTGACCAAGGACGTAATTCATATTGGCCAGGCGACTTGAATACATGAAAATCAATTACATGCACTCTTTAATACTTGTGAGCAACATGTCCCTATTGTTCATCTTGGTTCTGATTTTTAGTGTTAAAGGTCATTCTTTCTAAAAGAAATAAGCAAAATAAGAATTGAATAGGACAGCTAATGATTTCTTAACTTATATTAGTGATAATTTCATCCTTCAAAAGGGAAAATTCTATTCTGTATCTGATTCTCACTAAAAAGGATGAATTAATTCTGGAATGGAGATGTGAGAAAGCCATAGGGAAGCCAAGGAAGTGATCCACTTCATTCAAGTTTGTGAAAGAGGAGAAGATATTTGGGCTTACTCTGATATGCTTTCTAAATTTTTGGAAAACATATTTCAAAAGATACAGAGAAAGATCATTCAGTTCTCATGGAAGAAAAACACTTTAGGGAAAGTCAGCACAGGAAGGATAGTTAATGCTCAAGAATGAAATTGTAAAAACACAAATGAAAATAATTTCAATAAGAAGGAAAATGGGATTTGTCAGAAGGTGCAATTGTATATGAACATGGAACTTATCAAACAACTTTGGTTTAAAAAGAAATGTAGAGGACAGGTAAACAAATAATATTAGGAATGTTAAATCTTAGAATGAGTTGAAGATGGCAAATAAAATCAAGGACAATGAAATATTTTTGTTTTGTTTTGAGGGATTTTATGAGAAAAAGGAAGATCAGAGAAGGCATAGGACCTTTGCTTAGAGGGAGTTAAATGGGACAATAAGAAAAGGCAACAAGGATAAGTTGAAACTGGCTGGTTTTTATTTTGGTTCTCTTTGCTCTGAAAAAGGAGAAGGAAATAGAGGATGTCCAAACATTCTTTATGAAAAGACCAGAGTTGAGTAAACACTTTAAAATATAAACATAGGAGTGAAGAGAATTATAAAAAGCTAAACAGGAGCAGACAAATATGAGAGACTAAACAAGGATAAACTGCTCACATTCTAATACGGGAGGTGGTACACATACTCTTAGAAAGCCCTCAGAACCCTATCAACATCAGGAGTAAAATAAGACAGAGTATATAGGAGTAATTCTGATATATTATGAAAATCTTAAATGGAGAAAAGGGAAGGGGGAAGGAAATACATTCAAAAGAGAAATGAAGAAGAGTAACAGAAATTATCTCATAATTTAATTGTACAAAGGAAAAGATCGTACAAATAAGAAGGAAGAGGTGGGGAAAAGCAGATAACAATTGAACCTCATTCTTATCTGAACCAACCAAAAGAAATAAGAATACACACACACACACACACAAACACACACACACATACACACACATAAGATTTGAAGTCATTAGATTGTAATTTGCATAACTGGATAGAATTACAGTGACTGGATCCTATAGCATAGGTATATGTATTTCTGTGACATAGTCAAAAAGAATATAAGCTCTCTTATATTAACTCCAATGGGCAAGGAGTTAAGAGATCTGGACTGGGATTCTGATTTTAAGACTAACTATGCTACCATTGGCAAGTCACTTCTGAGTCCCAATTTCTCCACCAGTAAAGGGAAAATATTTATGCTTACATTGCCTACCTATAGTTATTTACAAGGACAGTGTTATAGGAATGTTATTATTGTTATTTTAAGATTGTAAAAATTTTCCTCTCCGTGGCACATTGGTATTTAATTTGCTGTATTTAATTCACTTTTAAAATTTATTTATTTAAGTTTTAACATTCATTTTCACAAAATTTTGGGTTCCAAATTTTCTCCCCATTTGTACTCTCCCCCCACCCCAAAAAACCGAGCATTCTAATTACCCCTATCACCAATATGCCCTCCCTTCTAACATCCTTCCCTTCCCTTGTCCCCATCTTCTCTTTTGTCCTGTAGGGCAAGACAACTTTCTATATACACCATTGCCTCTATTTCTTATTTCCTAGTAGCAAGAGCAGTGCTTGACAGTTGTTCCTAAAACTTTGAGTTCCAACTTCTCTTCATCCCTCCCTCCCCACCCATTCCCTTTGGGAAGGCAAGCAATTCAATATAAGCCATATCTGTGTAGTTTTGCAAATGACTTCCATAATAGTTGTGTTGTATAAGACTAACTATATTTCCCTCCATCCTATCCTGCCCCCCATTGCTTCTATTCTCTCTTTTGATCCTATCCCTCCCCAAGAGTGCTGACTTCAAATTGCTCCCTCCTCGCATTGCCCTCCCTTCCATCCGCCCCCCACCCTGCTTATCCCCTTCTCCCCCACTTTCCTGTATTGTAACATAGGTTTTTATACCAAAATGAGTGTGCATTTTATTCCTTCCTTTAGTCGAATGTGATGAGAATAAACTTCATGTTTTTCTCTCACCTCCCCTCCTTTTCCCTCCACTAAAAAGTCTTTTGCTTGCTTCTTTTATGAGAGATAATTTGCCCCATTCCATTTCTCCCTTTCTCCTCCCAATATATTTCTCTCTCACCAATTAATTTCATTTTTTTAAGATATGATCCCATCCTATTCAATTTACTCTGTGCTCTCTGTCTTGTGTGTGTGTGTGTGTGTGTGTGTGTGTGTGTGTGTGTGTGTAATCCCACCCACTACCTAGATACTGAAAAGTTTCAAGAGTTACAAATATTGTCTTTCTATGTAGGAATGTAAACAGTTCAACTTTAGTAAGTTCCTTATGACTTCTCTTTGCTATTTACCTTTTCATGGTTCTCTTCATTCTTGTGTTTGAAAGTCAAATTTGCTTTCCAGCTCTGGTCTTTTCTTCAAGAATGCTTGAAAGTCCTTGATTTCATTGAAAGATCATTTTTTCCCTTGAAGTATTATACTCAGTTTTGCTGGGTAGGTGATTCTTGGTTTTAGTCCTAGTTCCTTTGACTTCTGGAATATCATATTCCACCCCCTGTGATCCCTTAATGTAGAAGCTGCTAGATCTTGTGTTATCCTGATTGTATTTCGACGTTAGTTGAATTGTTTCTTTCTAGCTGCTTGCAATATTTTTCCTTGACCAGGGAACTCTGGAATTTGGCCACAATGTTCCTAGGAGTTTCTCTTTTTGGATCTCTTTCAGGCGGTGATCTGTGGATTCCCTGAATTCTTATTTTGCCCTCCGGTTCTAAAATATGAGGGCAGTTTTCCTTGATAATTTCATGCAAGATGATGTCTAGGCTCTTTTTTTGATCATGGCTTTCAGGTAGTCCCATAATTTTTAAATTGTCTCTTACGGATCTATTTTCCAGGTCAGTTGTTTTTCCAATGAGATATTTCACATTATCTTCCTTTTTTTCATTCTTTTGGTTTTGTTTTGTGATTTCTTGGTTTCTCATAAAGTCATTAACCTCCATCTGTGCCATTCTAATTTTGAAAGAACTATTTTCTTCAGTGAGCTTTTGAATCTCCTTTTGCATTTGGCTAATTCTGCGTTTGAAAGCATTTTTCTCCTCATTGGCTTTTTGAACTTCTTTTGCCAATTGAGTTAGCCTATTTTTCAAGGTGTTATTTTTTCAGCATTTTTGGGGGTCTCTTTTAGCAAGGTGTTGACCTGCTTTTCTTGCATCTGTCTCATTTCTCTTCCCAGTTTTTGCTCCACATCTTTAACTTGATTTTCAAAATCCTTTCTGAGCTCTTCCATGGCCTGAGCCCATTGAATATTTATTTTGGATGTTTGGGATACAGAAGCCTTGATTTGTATGTCTTCCCCTGATGGTAAGCATTGTTCTTCCTCATCTGACAGGATGGGAGGAGATATCTGTTCACCAAGAAAGTAACCTTCTATGGTCTTATTTTTTTTTCCCCTATTCTGGGCATTGTTCTAGCCAGTGACTTGACTTCTAAGTGTCTTCTCCACCCCCACCTCACCTCCAGATCTGTCCAGCCAGCACTTGGGGTTTGAGATTCAAATGCTGCTTCCCAGCCTTAGGGCTCTGGCACGTCAGGGCTGCTATTCAGTGCGAAATTAAGTTCAGGTGCTCAGGTGGGGGCAGGACTGCCACATAGGGCTAAATTCACTCAGGGAGTTTACGAGGAGACCTTCGACTATGGATCTGGGCTCCTGCCTGCTTTGGGAGCCCCTGTTCGCTGCTGCCTCCCGAGGGGGCCTGAGTTATGGGGACACTCCACTCCCCTCTCGGCGAGCTGAAAAGACCCTCTCACTGACCTTTGGCACCTGTGGGTGGAGGGACCTGTGCGGCCGCTGGAGATTCTGTCCGTGAGGCCCACTGGGATCTGCTCCTTTTGGTGCCCTGTGGCCACAGCACGGCTGGGCTCTGCTCTGGGTCCGGTGCCTGACGTACCTTTTGTGCCAGTTTTTCAGGTCTTTCTGGAACAGAAATCTCCTCTGCTCCATTTTTCTGTGGCTTCTGCTGCTCCAGAACTTGTTGGGAGTTCTTCTTTACATGTATTTTACAGGCTGTGGGTTGGGAGCCAGCATATATGTATCTTTCTACTCCACCATCTTGGCTCCTCCCCTCGCTGTGTTTAATTCATGTGTTGTGGTGAAATTTCAAATCCTTTTTGTCTTACTTTGTGCATGTTAGTTTGCATGTTGTCTTTTAAATTAGATTGTAAGCTCCTTGAGGACAAGGTGTGTCTTTTACCTCTTTTTGTACCCCTGATACTTAGCACAGCACCTGACATGTGATAGATGCTTAATAAATGTTTATTGATTGGTATCTCAATTAATCGATGAAAGCAATTGATTGATTGAGGTATCCCTGAAGATGTAAAGACAAAAGCAAAACAGATCTTTCCCTCAAGGAACCTACATTCTTTCAGAAGAGACAGCATGTACAAATATAGAAGCTGGTAGCTAAGTCGAAAGAATCCAGGGATCATAAGAAGTGGTGATGAGGAGAGTGTACATTTCAGGAGAGTGTACATGGGGAATTGCCAAGACAAAGATATGGAGACAGGAGATAGAGGAAGTTGCAGGTGGATCGAACAGCAAGAAGGCCCATTCACCTGGATCATGGATTCATGGAAGGGATTAAGGTAGGCACTACAGTTTAGTGATTTTTCAGGCATGTCCAACGCTTCATGACCCCATTTAGGGGTTTCTTTGCAAAGACACTGGAATGATTTGCTATTTTTTCTCCAGCTCATTTTACAGATGAGGAATTAAGGTAAAGAGGGTTAAGTGAATTGCTTAGGTGACATGGCTAGTGAGTGTCTGAAGCTAGATTTGAACATAAGAAGATAAGCTTTCCTGATTCCATGCTTGGCATTCTATCCACTGTGCCACCCAAATCCCTATGTAACCTCAATTTAACCTCACTAGTTTTCAGTTTCCTCATCCACAAAATAAATTAAGTGGACTAGCTGGTCACTGAGATCTCTGCTTGCTCTAGAACTATGATTCTTTGATGGATACATATGTAAATATATATGTATATATTGTGGTGTATATCTACATACACACATTTCATGCACTCACATATGTGTATATAGACATATAATACACAAATGCACATAAACACACAGGCATATATGCAGTATACATATGCACACATATATGTGTTTATATTGCACTAACATACTTAGAACCCAATTTTCAAACTTTGTCTCAATGTACCTTGTGTCTCAGTAGGTTAAATTCTATTCATTATCATCCCTTTAAAAAGGTAGGAAATAATACAACATGGTTTAGCAAGATTTTAGTAAAGCATAATTAATTTCTCACTGTAAGTGTTAGAATTTGACATCACTCATGAGGAAATTCATTTCATTCCTTGATGAATAAATCAGTGGGGGCTGCATATTAGAACTAAGGTATAACTGAGTGAAATAAAGGTAGACAATAGTGTACACAGAATAAAGCATCAAATTACCTCATTTTAATAAGAGCATCATAAAAGAATCAGTATAATCATGTTGACAGGACATCTTGAAACACAAATAAAATGAATAAATAAAACTTCAATAGTTACATGAATGCTTCTTTTGCCATATTACAGAACCGTGTGGTTCCCACATATTTGTCTGACACAAGGATTCAGACTTTTACCGATGAATTACAAATATGTTTCAAATCCCATTATTATGTATCCATAATGGTTCGTCGCTTAAGATACGTGAATACCTTCTTGGATTCTTTGATCATGGAGTTTAAGAATAGACCATATTATTGTTTCAACTTATTGAACAATGAAAAGTTGTTCACTAACCTAAATGGCAGTGTGTAAATCTATATTATCTTAATAGTTTGGCCATATGTCTTCATTTTGATTTGGCATTATACGCTCAAAGAAAAATCTTTCGCAGTAGGAGTAAGCATTGGTAACGTCATTGCAGGTTTCACACAACTCGAACCGTTTTTAACAGAAGTCCAATAACCATGGTAAGTAATTGTCCATTGAGTGGAAATATCTCTTGTTGAAAAATGTCAGTCCGGAAGTAGCTAAATATTGTTAGATCCTTTAATTGTCAAAACATGCCAGAGCTGAAACAAAACATTTCTCCATATTTTAAGAAGAAATGAAAACAAACACTCAGGCTTTTATCTTTTTTTTTGTTGTTCCTTGTCCCATTCCTCTCAGACAGTGACAGAAGATTATTGAATCTGAAATCCCTTTTGTTTGTCATTGACAATGAAATGTACATTTCATCTTGAACTAGGGCATCCATCTCTACTGATCAATGACAGCAAAAGTATTAAAGTATGCCAGTTTGATAAAGTTTATTCTGCCTAACTTGTTTCTCTACTAGCAATCTGATAACAATTTATAGCAAAAATGTGAAATACTGAAATATGGTAGAATTCTTGAAATATTGTTATATTTCTTTAGTATGTCTTAGGCAGGTTTAAACTCATCCATAGGAATCATGGACTGTTTTATGTTTGTGCACAGGAAATCCTTCAACAATTGAAACAAGTTGTTTTCATACTTAAATAGGGTTTATGTTTTAGTGAACTGAGTAGGCTTATGGCTTATATCACATGGGGGAAAATGAGTGGGCAAAGTAACAAGTCAGGTTTCTGAACGCATAGATCTTTAATTTTATCAGAAGGGTCATATGACGAAGACTACAAGTTTGAACTAAATGAGTAAATACAATAACCAACCAATATACAAAAATTCTAAAAATTAGTCCAGTAAGAGCCACAGTTTCCAAAGGAACTAGATAAATACCTTAGAAAACAGCTAGGCGAGGAGTACCATTTTTTTAAAGCATAACTTTATCTCAAAGTGCCTGCTCATAATGATCAGGAGATACTGATCAGATTTTACTGTCCTTCATCTATCTACTCCTTGATGAGCAGTAGCTGTGGTGCTAAGTTCTGAACTGTTCCAATTAAAAACAATGCTGACCCCCTAATTTTGCCACGGAATACTGATCTAATCTGCTCTTTAATACAGCTGACTGATACAATTCATACTACTTCTATCATACTCCTCACTAAAACTTATACAAACTCACTCCTAGACTTCAGATCCTCAGCAGATAACATCATTTACATTGTTGAGAAAATCAAGGTTATGTGTAACAGTATCCATCATATACCTTATTTTTTCATTTCAAAAATAGCTCTACAATTTTTATCCATTCTTTGCGGTGCTCAAAGCTAACTCCTGTACAAATGGCATCAAAAAGTTTCTGCTCCAAATGCTTGTATCGGTTACGATTTCCTTAGATCCTACCTTCAAACCTGAAGAGCATTTCTCTCTCACCTTTAAGAAACTTTCAGGTGATCCTATCACCCTTTCAAGTTATCATCTTAAATCTCCTATCCCTTTCATAGAATCATTTATAATAAAATATGTTGCTTCTTTACTATCCACTTACTTACTTCACTATTCACCCATCCCATACAATATGTTTTTCAACCAATGAACTGGTATTGATCTCTATGAAGTTGTTAATTACAATTTTTATTATGAAGTTTTATTGTTTCCTTTTGTTTTCATATGACAGTGATTTCTATTTTATACCCAACCCCCTCACCCATCAGCTTTCTCTTGTAACACAGATAGCTAAGCAAAATAAAAAATAGAGTGCCATGCTTTATAATGCATATATAAGCTATGTGTTGTCCATGTGGGTTCTTTTTGTATTCTCATGGGTTTGTCTAAATGTAACCTGGCATGAGTTGACATATCTGGAATCTTATCCATCTCAACAGGAAGCTTGCTTCCTTTCTGTAGAGGAACAGGAGAAGGGGACCATGAAGGTGAACTGGTAACTTCCTCAGACAGGACATACTAGACTAGAATGAAATCTATTTAGTTATTAGATATTACTAATCTAGGGGTAATGATTTTTAGGTTCAAGCTGCTCTCTTGGTCACTACTTTAATAAGGAAAGGGTTCTTCCTGTTCTTTCTGAAAGATTCCCTTCCCATAAAATTCTAATTACCACAATAGTGAATAAGCCCCTTTACCTAGGTCAAAAATAAACAGAAATCAGAGGAATTATCCATATGTGAATATCCTATACAATGCACAGCACGAATAAGTTCCTTCATGTGGCATAGGATAGTAAAATTGACCTATATCACATATGTAATAACACAAACAAAACCTTCACTAAGAGCAGAAGGGGGAGATAGAGGCACTATAAAGTCTCATTAGCCTCCCCAATATTAAATTAAGAAACCCCAGGAAGGTCCAAATCCCCTGAATCACATAGAAATAAGGCCGGCAGTAACTTTTTCTTCAGTTTGAATCTCAATTAGCCATCAATTCCGCAGAGTTCTATTAATAAGAATCAATACCAGTACCCTTATCCAAGCTATTTTCTCCCTCTATGCAATGCCTGGTCCTGGCTGACCCAGATAAGAACTCTATAAAAACTAATCAGACTATGCATGTTTTACACCCAATTTTACCAAGGGAACCCTGGTAGACTTATTTTATCCTCCCTTTCTTACTGTGAATGTTTCCCTTCTAATAAATATGCCTTGCTTTTACATTTCCTATGTAGTCTGTCTTGTCATACTTGTTGTTTCCTTGTAATGCACTTTGGAATCTTGACCTTACTACCCAAACTGAATTAACAGTGGCATTTGTTCTTTCTGTCTCCTAAGTGATGCCTCTCAGCTCTGCATGCCTTGGTAAAGACCCAGTTCAGTTTTAGACAAGGCTGACCCCACACTGTTGTCCCATGAAGAATCACTTAAAATTTTGAGTGAAGTCATGAGGAAAGGGATTGTTTTTATCTTTTCTTTGTATCCCTAGTTCTTAGTACAGTGTCTGGTACATCATAAGTGCTTTATAAGTGTTATTTAATAATTGGCTGATGCCTAGAAGATCCCAAAGGGGAGAGTACTATATGGAGACCATTATAGAAATGTATTTCTTGTACACAAGAGAAATGCTAAATCCAAAGGTTTCACTCTTGAATGTTAAACCATAAACATGAACCAGGAATATACAACTATTTTTATGTTCTGGGAAGGTGATACTTAAAACACCAAAACATGAAGCATTTGGAGGGACTGCTGACTTGGCATTTCACTTTCATCTAGACTCTGTACTTTCCCTTTAAGATTCATATCTTCTTGAAAAATAGGCCTAGGCTTTGGTTTTGTTCATGCTTATCTTCTCTGATAAGGGGCCTAGTTGTAGAACACTCCTCCTCCTGAAACTTCCAAACTAAGAAGATTGTCTCAGGCTACAAATGTCCATCTCATGATTGGAGTCACAATCAAGGGTCCAAGGTCCAGGATCAGGATTGTCTGCATAAGACATGCATTTGATGCCATGTTCTAGAAACCCCAAAGATCAAGGAATATCAACAGAATTGATGGAGAGGGAAATAGAATGGAAACTGTAGTCTCTCATGGGTAACTCTTCCTAATTCAGTCTAGTCAACAAGAATTTGTTAAGTGACTACTATGTGCCAGGTATTGTGACTTTAAGGTTAGTGGTAATCTTTTTGATGTAGACACCCCTTGCCGCCATCATTGGGCTAAGGGACCAATAAAGCAATTGCTTCATCCTTCTAAAGCATCCAAGTCTTTCAGCACTAAGTCACAAATGATTTGCCAGAAACAACCAAGGCAACTAGACAGATATCCCAGGAATTGGTCCTCACTGGCCCATTCCCATAGTTGGGAATGTTCCCAACTATGTTCCTGTTGCTCAGTCCAATTGCTTCCCTACATAAGAATAAAAATGAAATAAAATGGAAATAAAGTTAGCATAATCATATTAAAATGATACTTTTAAAACAAAGAGTCAGCGTGGAAAGTCATAACCCATAAGATATCAAAATCAGTGTACTTTAGGAACTTCTGACATTCTCTTGGCTAACTCCTTATGTTCCTAATAGTTACTACACTCCATGTTCCCCTAAGTTCACAGCATACAAATATAAATAGACAGTCCTGGAACTCAGAGAACTCATTCAGCTTGTCTTTTTTCATCATTACCTGCTTGATATAATATTTAAAAAATCATGATGTTGTATAATTTGTGTTAGATCCTTTTAAATTCTTGGCCATGCTATATCTGAGACTTTACATTATTGATAATAAATTCTTTTAAATTACATTAGTTGGTGGAGCATAATATCAATTATTAAGCCTCTCTTGACTTTAAAAAAGAGTTGTTTCAAATAGCTATTTCAATGAGAAATTTTCAGTTGTCTATTATTTTAATTTAGGATTCTTACTGTCTAGCATTTAAAAAAAATCAGTCATGAGATTACCAAAGTCCTTAGACTTCTTTAAATTGCTTTCACACTAGTCTAATCTCCTTCACAAGAAATTAGCCAATTTCTAAAACCTTACTCTAGGTGTTATTTTGTCATTAGAAATTAAACTTCCTTCCTTCCTTCCTTCCATTCTTCCTCCCAATTGTAGTTTATTTATTTTAAATCTCTCTACCTAATATCACCCATTCATATCACACTGTGGGTACTTATTTGTGCTTGCATGTTTGTAGGTATATGGATACCCTCTGGGCCTGCTCTATTAAGTTGCACTCATACTTGAAAGTTGAGTCTTGAAAGAAGATATTACCTCCCTCTCTCTAGGAGTAATTCTAAGGGACTGGATTTCTAGTTCTGCCACTCATAAGCCCCCATCATTGTTCTTCCCATTAAGAAATAGCCTAATTTATATTGCTTTTTACTAAAGAAAACCACTAAGATGGTATTATGAGAATAATAGTAATAAAATGCCTCCCCCCCCCAAGAAAAAGTTTAGTGCACACTTCTACAAATATTTACAGGGTCCATGCAGAGAATGGACACAAATAATATCTACAAAGGTAGTGAGGCATATGACTAGAGATCATATTTGGCAAAAGAGGAACTCACAATTCCAGGTTATTGGAAATTCTTTTCTCCCTTTATATTGTCCTTAGAAAATTTCCGTTTGGTTTAGCTTTCCTTTAGTCTCCAAGAGTTGATGCCTATGAAGAATACGTTGCTGACATTTTATGCCACAAGAAGCCTTAATCTCGTGCTGCATCCTTCAATAATTCACTTAAAGCTGGATGTTTTGTGTCCTTCTTTCCTAGCCTCTTTGACACCAACTGATGCCTTCCTATTTAGTTGGTGTCAAAGAGGCTAGGCAAGGAGGACACAAAACATCCAACTTTAAGTTGGCAACTTACTAATCTGGGTGGAAACATACTAGTCTAGTCCCATCCACTAAATTATCACTTCTTTTGGACTTGGCTCCAGTTATTAAATTGGAATCCCTTGAAGTGAAACTTTTTGGCAACTAGACTGGTTTACTATTTAACTAGCAGACTCCCAATTGACTTGCCGTGATAATATGCAGCACAAGTGATGTGACTTGATCTCAATCAATCACAAAATATTCCTTGTGTGGATCATCTGCCTTTGATCAAATGAACCAAATTGTAGAATCCTCACAAATTGGTTAAAAACTTATTCATATCTGATTTGTACTTGTGATTGATTGAAGTGAGTGGAATTCAAGAGCGTACTGAAGTCCATCTTCAATAGGATCTCAAGAGCTGATTGTCAAATTTTTAAAGCGAACATTTATACCTCAGAAATAGACAAATGTTACAAATCAGGGCTTGATTTAATGTTTTGTTGATTTTCTACAGTGGAGAAAGTTAGGGAAAAATGTCAGGGCAGATTAAACTTAACAGTGTTCTGTGTATGCTTTGCACATGCATATGTATGATTATATAGACATATGTGCATAGATACATAAATAATGCACATGATATGTGCAAGGAGAGTGAGAGATGGAGGGGGAAAGAGGGGGAGAGAGAGAGAAGAGAGAGATCACTACAGCCTATTAATATGTGTCTGAAAAGACCGTGCATAAATAACCCTTTTCCATAATGGGTATATGTAAAAGTAATTCTTTGGTTTGATGCTGCCACCATTGTTAACATTATTGGTATTTTAAAAGACCAGAGAAGACAAGACCTAAGATCCATCTTAGAAAAACTGGGGTCAATTTTGGAAATGCAATAATGTAAAAACTTCCTTAGACTCATTTTCTCTCTTTGTAAAAATTGGTAATGATGTCTCTGTTATCAATCATACAGGGTAGTTGGGAGAAAATCATTTTGACAAATGTAAAGTGCTGGATCAAAATGAGTTTTCACTATAATTTGTTCCTTAAAGTCTTATTTTAAAGTGCAAATCATTAAAAGTAATAGTATTAATATGGAAATAAAAGTTTCCCTTGTCTGCTTCTAGTCTCCTAGTAACACCATGCTGTTTTATGATCCTTGTTTTTCCATAAAAATGTTCCTAGAGAAAATTGGAAACATGCTTTTTTAGGGGGCAGTGAGGTAGGGTCTAATTGTGTCTTTGCTCCCTAGTGAAACAAAGGAAGTATTCCATTTTGGTCCCTTTATATGGATGTACATATTGTCTTCCGATTAATTTCTATAATATTGAAAGCTAATGTGTAAGCTATTTAATGAGACATCAGTTTAATTAAATGATATCTACATTCCATTTGGCTAATGGAGATTAATTCCAAATTCAGTCATATATACCATTTTGAACCTTTTTTGAGGTATGTTGTATGAGAAACCTTTATCCCTTTCCCCACCTTTTATCCTTTGTATATTTCTAATCCCGAAACAATGACTCAAATTTCAAATGTAGAGTTGAAAATATGCTGTTGATTTAAAACCATTTAATGGCTAGTCAGTCTTTTCTTGTTAGTAAGAGGTATTTAAAATAGCTATTTTAAAGATATAACTCCACATAAAATAAGCATGTAATGAGGTTCTAGTCCACTCAGATATGTATTCATATTCATGAAATTTACTTCATTGCTTAGCAAAGTCGGCATTTTTTTCCTGAGTATCACAGCTACTATGCATACAAGTCTAAGATGACCAAAATCCCAGTGCACATGCCATAAATCTATTCATATATGAAAAGTAAAGTTAAATGAAGAAATGGGAAATTTTGAATTACAATATTTATGAAGTATATGAAATGATAAAAGAAAGACAAGAGAAATGTTTATTAAAAGATGACTGAAAATCAGATCCACCTTTTCTAGTCCTAAATAGAACACTGAGCAAAAAAGAATGGGGGCCAAAGAATGAATAATCTCTTGATAATGAAATTTAACACTTGGATGCAATTTGATAAATGCTGAGGAAGCATAGCTATTCATTGAGCTCTGCAATGGACTAATGTATTTGAGATAATTTAAAACTGTCTCTACTTTTGTTTCTGAGTTGGCAGCCAAAAGGTGAATTTGCCAAATGGCTTTTTGCTGGAAAAATTCGCTGGTAATTTAGGCATTTGACTAGATGATTAACTCAGAAAGGCTACATTTTATCTGGAATGCTATTTGTACTATACAAATCTGATTTTTAATTTAGGTTAACTATTTACTTGCAAAGTCATCCTCCAACTGGAAATGCAACTGATTTGTGAAAGTTTTTGTATAAATAAATGCTCTGGAGCTAAACTATATAAAAAACTGTTTGGGACTTGTGATTTCTTTGGCATAGGGAAGTAGGTAATTCTGTAATTTATAGTCTTAGTTACTTGAGAGCACTTCGACGTTAGGTAATCTGCCCATCCTTAGTCAATTAATCAATCAGTCAGCTTTTATTAAGTGTTTATTATGTTTTAGGTAAGAAGCAACATGGCAAAGTAGAAAGAGGTAGTCTTGGCAAAAGGAAGATCTGAGTGCAAGTTGCACCTCTCAACTACTAACTGAATAGTGCTAAACAAGTCAATAAACCTTGAAATGGTGTAGGCAACTCTCTAAGAAAATAAGCTGAGCCATACCAATCAAACAACCAAAAATTATAGAGCCAGAAAAAAAAATAACAAAATTCATCTGGAGAAACAAAAGGTCCAGAATATCAAGGAAATTAATGAAAAAAAAAGTGAATAAAGATAGCCTGGCTGTAACAGATCTCAGACTGTATTATGAAGTGGTAATCATCCAAACAAACTGGTACTGGCTAAGAAATAGAGAGATGGATGAAATTGATTCAGTAAGTGAGACACAGTTGTAAATTACTATAAAAATGTTTGATAAACTCAAAGATCAAAGCTTTTGGGGCAAGAACTCACTATATGAAAAAAAAACAGTTGGGAAAACTGGAAAGCAGTATGGCGGAAACTAGATATAGTCCAGCATTTCACACTATCTCTCAAGATAAAGTCAAAATGTATATAGGATTTAGACATGAAGGATGATAACATAAGCAACGTAGGGGAGTGTGGAATAGTTTATATGTCAGATCTATGGATAAGTGAAGAATTTATGACAAAATAAGAAAGATAATTTTGAGATGTAAAATACATAATTTTGATCATATTAAATTAACAAAGGGTTTTCACAAACAAAAGCAATGCACCCAAGATTTTTTGACAGCAAGTATCTCTGATAAAGCTCTTATTTCTCAAATGTGTAGAGAACTGAGTCAAGTTTAAAAGAACACAATTTATACTCCAATTGATAAATGGTCAAACGATATCAGGAGGCAGTTTTCAGATGAAGTAGTTAAAGCTCTCTGTAGTCATATGAAAAAAATGCTCCAAATCACTATTGATCAGAGAAATGCAAATTAAAATAACTCTGAGCTACCACCTTACACCTATCAGATTGGCTAATATGACAGGAAAGGAAAATGATAAAATGTTGAAGAGCATGTGGGAAAATTAGAAAACTAATACATTGTAAGTGAAATTGTGAACTGATCCAACCATTCTGGAGAGCAATTTGAAACTATTTCTGAAGGTCTATAAAATTAGGCATACCTTTTGACACAGCAATGCTACTAACAGGTCTGCATTTCCAAGAAAAATGGAAAAGGAACTATTTGTAAAGCTATTTATAGCACTTTTTTGCGGAGGCAAAGAATAAAAAATTGAAAGTACAGCCATCATTTGGGGAATAACTGAACAAGTTGTTTATGATTTTGATGTAATATTATTGTGCCATAACAAATAACAAGCAGGATGATTTCAGAGAAACCTGGAAAGACTTACATGAACTGATGCAAAGTGAAGTCAACAGAACATTGTACATAGTAACAGCAACATTGTATGATGAAGAGTTCTTCTTAAGTGAATAACTTAGTTATTTTCAGCAATACAATGATCCAAGACAATCCTAAAGGATTCATGATGAAGCATGCTTTCCACCTCCAGAAAAAGAATTGATGGAATCTGAATACACATCAAAGCATGCAATTTTATACTTTCTTTTTCTGTTTTTATTGTCTGTATTTTCTTTCCACAGCATGAGTAATATAGAAATGTTTTGCACGAGTGACATGTATAATTTATGTCAAATTGCTTACCAACTCAGAGAGGGGAAATGAATGAAGGGAGGGAGAGAATTTGGAATTCAAAATTTAGAAAAAAGAATGTTAAAATTATATTTACATGTAATTAGAAAAAATAAAATATCTAAATAAAAAAGTAAAGAAGCTGCAGAGAAGTTGGTGACATACATCGGTAAAGGAAGTTTCTTCATCTGAGAGTTCTCTATATCATATGAAATTGCAGGTAGAGCCTCTGTCCCCATACCTTTGTACCAGACACTGTATTAAGTCCTTGTAGTACAAAGACAAAGTAAAATAGTCCTTTACCTCTAGAAGCAGAAGAAGACAAAATATACATATATTTGAAGATATATATATATGTATATATGTATACATATATATACATATACATAGGTACATATACATACATACACACATAGACTTGCATGTATGTGCATATTTTATATGTGTGTATATGTACATATGTGTATCTATATCAATATGTATATCTGTATCTATATCTATCTAAACTTTGGAGGGGAGAGCACTGGAAGTTGGGTGTGTGGTTGGGGCACAAAAGGCCTGATGAAGAAAGTAGCACTTGAGATGAGTGTTGAAGGACAAAAGAAAAGGTATCCTAGGAAATGTGGTGGGAGAGAATTCTAATGCAAAAGCATGAAGTTAGCAGATGGAATGACAAGGAGGAAGCTATGAATATTGAAATAAAGAGGGTGGTGATGTGAAGAGAGTAGAAAGGAGAACTTTTGGAGCATGGAGTCAAGATGGTGGAGTGAGAGCAAGTACTCACCTAATCTCTAAGACAAACTCCTTCAGATACCTCTAAAAAGAGAATTGGAACAAATTTTAGAGTGGCAGAATATAATAGAAGACAGAGTGTGGAAGATTTCCAACCTAGGAGAGCCAAGAAGGTTGATAGGAAGAATTTATTGCATGGGGTTAGAGAAGTGCACAGCTCATATGCTGTACCATCTCAGACACCACCATACCAAAGCCAAGCAAGAAGCCTCAGGCTGTCTGAAACTGCAGCAGCACTACAGATTGTCAAACATATCAGCCCAGGATGGGCATTCAATGGAACTGAGCAAGAGAGAAGCACAGCACCCCAGGTAAGAGCAACAACTACTCCTGAGATTATCAGCTCATAGATTAAATGTCTTTAAATCACCTACTTGAACTTCCAGGAGCCAAGATGGAGTGATTTGTAAATGCTCCCCTTGTTGACTTTGAAAAGCCCTGAAAAGCCAGGAAGAGTCCTGGAAGAGTGAGATCAGCAGAAGGGGTAAGCTGTCTCTTAGCCTATGAGGCTAGGAAAATCACAAAGATGTCTTCTTATTGCTGTGGCTGAAGGGGACCCGTGTAGGAAGGGAGCTGTCCCAGGCAGACCCACCTCAGCAAACCTGGAGTAGATCCTGAGCCCTAGGGAGGTGGAGTCCATAATTGCCAACACCAGGACCCCAGGCTTGCCTCATCACCAACAAGGGAATCTGGAAGACTTTAGCACAGATGAGGTTCACCAGCCACTGAGCTTGTCTATGCTTTAGCTCAGAAGAGGGAACTTGCTGCAGCTAGACCACTCCTCCCCCACAATTAACAGAATAAACTCCAGGGAAACTCCAGGAAAACTCAGAAAGACTTCATCTGGTCTCTACTTTGGCACAACAGCCAGTTCAGCACTAGAGAAGCTACAGCATTTTAGCTGTAGTTGAAAGAACCAGAGACCACAATACATAAAGCCTCAAGTTCTAAGCACAAGAACCATGGGACAGACACAGAGATCTAATTTAAAAGCCAGGAAAAGGGTGGTCACCATGAGAAAGAAACAAATCAGAAAAGAAAAGACTATAGAATCTTTCTATGGGGACAAGGACCAAAACATAAATATCGAAGAGGTCAGTATTCAGACTTTGCTCCCATCTAAAACTTCATAAGGGAATATGAACTTGTCTGAAGTACAAAGAGCCCCAGGAAGGATTGTAAAACCCAAATTTGAGAAAAAGAAGAAAAACTGGACAATAATTTAAAGAATTTAGAAGAATTTAAAAGAAAAATGGAACGAATGGAAAAGGAAGTACAAAAACTAACTGGAGAAAATAACTCCTTAAAAGAAAGAATTGGACAGATGGAAAAGGAGATGCAAAAGTTAACTTAAGAAAACAATCTATTAAAAATTAAGATTGGATGAGTAGAAGCTAATGACTTCATGAGACATCAAGAATCAGTCAAGCAGAAGCTAAAGAATGAAAAAAAAAATAAGAAAATGTAAATATCTCATTGGAAAAACAATTGACCCAGAAAATAGATCCAGGAGAGAAAAATCTAAGAATTATTAGTCTACCTGAAAGCCATGATGAAAAAAAGAGCCTGGTCAATATCTTCCAAGAAATCATCAAGCAAAACTGCCCAGAGTTCCTAGATCCAGAAGGCAAAACAGTCATTGAAAGAATCCACTGATCATCTCCTGAAAAGGATCCCAAAATGACAATACCCAGGAATATTGTTGCCAATTCTAGAAGTCTCAAGTGAAGGAGAAAATACTGCAGGCAGCCAGAAAGAAACAATTCAAATATCGAGGAACTACATTCAGGAATTTGTTAGCTTCTACATTAAAAGAATGAAGGGATTGGAATATGATATTCCAAATGGTAAAGAAACTGGAATAACAACCAAGGATTAATTACCCAGCAAAATTGAGTACAATATTTCAGGCAAGAAGATAGATATTCAATGACATAAGGGATTTCCAGATCTTCCTGATGAAAAGGCCAGAGCTCAATAGAAAATTCTGTCTTCAAACACAAGTCTCAAGAGAGGCATAAAAAGGTAAACAGGGTGAACGTTTGTTATTCAATTTGGGCAAACTGTTTACATTTCTATAAGGGAAGATGATATTTGTTAATCTTGAGAATTGTATATTTATTATGGTATTTAAAAGGAATACACATAGATGGAGGGAATGGGTGTAAACTAAATGATACGATGATAAAAAGTGTGATTTAGGGTTGGGAAGGGATTGCAACAGGAGATGTGAAAAGGAGGGAGCAGAAAAAGGTAAATAACATCACAGGAAAAGTCACAAAAATATATTACAGTAGAGGGAAAGAGGGGAGGGAGATGATCACTGAGATTTATTCTCATTTGTGTTGGAGGGAACAGTAAACTCAGTTAAATATAGCAATCTAACTAGCTCTATAGGCAGTATGAGGGGAATGGGGAAAGAAAAAAGAGGGGAGGTTAAAGGGGAGGGAAGAAGTAGTAAGGGAAAAGGGGAGCAAAAGGGGGGACTGAAAGAATAGAGGGAAGCTTCAGGGAGACAGTGGTCAAAAATGAAAACTGTTGTGGAGGAGAAGGGAGAACAAAACATAAACAGGGTGAAAGAGGTTGGAGGGAAAGACACAGACAGTATCATAACTATGAATATGAATGGAATGAATTCTCCCATAAAATGGAGAGAGATAGCAGAATAGATTAAAAACCATAACCCAACAATATGTTGTTTACAAGAAACACATTTGAAAAGGGGTGATACACACAGAGTAAAGGTAAAAGGTTGGAGCAGAATATGTTATGCTTTAGCTGATGTTAAAAAGGCAGGAGTAACAATCCTAATCTCAGACAAAGAAGAAGCCATTAATTTATTATTATTATTTATTTATTTTTAATTAATTTAATTAAAAGAGATAAGGAAGGAAACTATATCCTGCTAAAAGATACCATAGAAAATGAAGCAACATCATTGCTAAACATATATGCTCCAAGTGGTATAGCATTCAAATTCTTAGAAGAGAAGTTTGGGGAGTTACAGGAAGAAATAGACAGCAAAACTGTACTAGTGGGGGACCTCAACCTCCCCCTATCTAAACTTGATAAATCTAACCTCAAAATAAACAAGAAAGAAGTTAAGGAGGTGAATAAAACTCTGAATAAGGTAAATATGATAGACCTCTTAAGAAAATTCAATGGAGATAGAAAGGAATATACATTTGTGTCAGCAGTACATGGCACATATACAAAAATAGACCATGTACTAGGGCATAAAAACCTCACAATTCAGTGCAGAAAGGCAGAAATAGTGACTGCATCCTTCTCAGATCATAATGCAATTAAAGTTATATGGAATAAAAAGTCATGGAAAGATAAATCAAAAATTAATTGGAAGCTAAATAACCCAATCCTAAAGAATGAATGGATTAAACAACAAATCATAGAAACAATCAACAACTTCACTCAAGAGAATGACAGTAATGAGACAACTTACCAAATCTCATGGGATACTGTTAAAGCAGTTCTCATGGAAATTTTTACATTCTTGAATGCCTACATGAATAAAATAGAGAAAGAGCAGATCAATGAATTGGGCATGCAGCTGAAAAATTTAGAAAAAGAACAATTTGAAGATCCCCAAATAAATACCAAATTAGAAATACTGAAAACCAAAGGAGAGATTACTAACGCTGAAATTAAGAAAACTGTTGAACTAATAAATAAAATTAAGAGTTGGTTTTATGAAAAAACCAAGAAAACTGACAAATCTTTGATCAATTTGATTAAAAAAAGAAAGAAGAAATCCAAATTAGCAATATCAAAAATGAAAAGGGTGAACTCACTTTCAATGAAGATGAAATTTAAAAAATAGTTAGAAATTACTGGACCCAACTGCATGCCCACAAATTAGACAATCTAAATGAGATGGATGATTATTTTAAAAAATATAAATTGCCCAGATTAACAGAAGAGGAAATTGAATACTGAAACAACCCCATCTCAGAAAAAGAAATAGACCAAGCTATCAGCCCTGGAGGGATTTACAGGTGAATTCTATCAAGCATTTAAAAAACAGTTAATTTCAATGCTATATAGATAATTTGGGAAAATTTCAGAAGAAGGAGTCCTCACAAATTCTTCTTATGATACAAATATGGTTTTGATACTTAAACCAGGAATAGTCAAAACAGAGAAAGAAAATTATAGATCAATTTCTCTAATGGATATAGATGCAAAAATTTTATATAAGATTTTAGCAAAAGAATACAGCAATTTATAACGAGAATAATACATTATGATCAGGTAGGATTTACATCAGGAATGCAGGGCTGGTTCAATATTAGGAAAAGAAACCACATGATTATCTCAATAGATGCAGAAATAGCTTTTGGTAAAATACAACACTCATTCCTATTGAAAACACTGGAGAGCATAGGAATAAATGTAATTTTCCATAAAATAATAAGCAATACCTAACTAAAACGTTCAGCAAGCGTTATATGCAATGGCGGTAAACTAGATGCATTTCCAATAAAATCAGGAGTGAAACAAGGATGTCCATTATCACCACTATTATTCAATATGGTACTAGAAATGTTAACTGTAGCAATAAGAGAAGAAAAAGAAATTGAAGAAAGTAGAATAGGCAAAGAAGAAACTAAGTTATCACACTTTGCAGATGATGTGATGATATACTTAGAGAATCCCAGAGAAGCAAGTAAAAAACCACTTGAAATAATAACCAACTGTAGCAAAGTTGCAAGTTACAAAATAAACCCACACAAATCTTTTGCACTTCTCTATATTACTAACCAAACCCAACAACAAGAGATAGAAAGAGAAACTCCATTTAAAACTAGGGTAGACACTATAAAATATTTGGGAGTCTACCTGCCAGAACAAACCCAGGGACTATATGAACACAACTACAAAACACTTTTCCGTAAAGTCAGATCTAAGTAAATGGGCAAACATCAGTTACTCTAGAGTAGGCCAAGCAAATGTAATAAAAATGACAATTCTACTTAAATTAACTTATTTATTCAGGGTCATAACAATCAAACTATCAGATAATTATTTTGTAGAGCTAGAAAAAAATAATATCGAAATTCGTCTGGAAGAATAAAAGATTCAGAATATCAAGGGAACAAGTGAAAAGAAATGATAGGGAAGGTGGCCTAGCTCTACGAGATCTGAAATTGTATTATAATGCAGCAATTATCAAAAGCACTTGGTACTGGCTAAGAAACAGAAGTGCAGACCACTGGAATTGGTCAGGAACTCAAGAAACAGTAGTCAATGAATAAAGCAATCTACTATTTGATAAACCCAAAGGTCTCAGCTTCTGGAATAAGAACTCACTGTTTGACAAAAGCGACTGTGAAAGCTGAATAACAGTGTGGCATAAAGGAGTCATAGACCAATCCCTGACACTGTACACAAGAGTGAAGTCCAAATGGGTATGTGATCTAAGTATGAAGATTGATACTATAAACAAATTAGTGGAGCAAGGAATAGTATATTTATCAGATTTATGGAGAAGGGAAGAATTTCTGACTAAACAAGAGATACAAAACATTATGAAGTACAAAATGGATAATTTTGATTACATTAAATTGAAAAATTTTGCACAACCAAACCCAAGGCAATCAAGATTAGGAGGGAAGCACAAAACTGGGAAAGAATGTTTCCAACTAGCGTCTGTGATAAAGGCCTCATTTTTAAAATACATAGATAAGTGAATCAAATGTACAAGAATACAAGTTATTCCCAAATTGATAAATGGTCAAAGAATATGAACAGGAGGTTTCAGAGGAAGAAATTAAAGCCATCTACAGTCATATGAAAAAATGCTCTGAATCACTATTTTTTTTTACTGTTTATTTCTTTTTAGTTTTTAACATTCATTTCCATAAAATTTTGAGTTCCAAATTGTCTCCCTGTCTCTTCCCTCAACCAACCCATAACATCTTGCATTCTGATTACCCCTTCCTCAATATTCCCTCCTTTTATCACACCCTTCCCTCAGCTTCTCTCTTTTCTTGTAGGTCAAGACTGATTTCTATATGGTATTACCTGCATTTCTTATTTCCCAGTTGTATGCAAAAAAAAATTCTCAACATTCGTTTCTAAACATTGAGTTCCAACTTATCTCCCTTCCTCCCTCCCCACCTATCCCCACTGAGAAGGCAAGCAAGTCAATATAGGCTATATATGTGTAGTTTTGCAAAAGACTTCTGTAATAGTCATATTGTGTAAGACCAACTATATTTCCCTTCATCTTATCCTGCCCCCATTTATTCTATTCTCTCTTTTGACCTTGTTCCTCCTCAAAAGTGTTTACTTCCTATTACTCCCTCCTCTCATTTGTTCTCCCTTATATCATTCCCCCACCGCA
The DNA here is from genome assembly GCF_028372415.1 of Notamacropus eugenii. Classification (NCBI taxonomy): domain Eukaryota; kingdom Metazoa; phylum Chordata; class Mammalia; order Diprotodontia; family Macropodidae; genus Notamacropus; species Notamacropus eugenii. The sequence continues at coordinate 320,977,945 of NC_092874.1, forward strand.
CTTGTTCCCTTCTCCCCTAATTTCCTGTAGTGTAAGGTACATTTTCATACTAAATTGAGTGAGCATGTTATTACCTCATTAAGCCAAATAGGAAGAGAGTAAACTTTGCTTTCTCCCTCTCACTTTTTCACTTTTCTCCTTCATTGAAAAAGCTTTTTCTTGCCTCTTTTATGAGAGGTAATTTGCCCCATTCCATTTCTCCCCTTTTCCTCCCACCATATTCTTTTCTCACCTTTTCATTTTATTTATTTTTTATATATCATCCTTTCTTATTCTGTTCACCCTGTGCTTTCTTTCTATCTATCTATCTATCTATCTATCTATCTATCTATCTATCTATCTATCTATCTATCTATCTATCTATCTATCTGTCTATGTGTGTGTGTGTGTCTGTGTATAATCCCTCAAAGTACTGAAATATCAAGAAAAGTCTCAAGAGTTACAAATATTATCTTTCCATGTAGGAACGTAAATAGTTCAACTTTAGAAAGTCCCTTATGATTTCTCTTTCCTGTTTACCTTTTCGAGCTTCTTTTGATCCTTGTGTTTGAAAGTCAAATTTTCTATTCAATTCTGGTCTTTTCATCAAGAATGCTTAAAAGTCCTCTATTTTACTGAATGACCATTTTTTCCCCTGAAATATTATACTCAGCTTTGCTGGGTAGGTGATTCTTAGTTTTAATCCTAACTCCTTTGCCTTCTGGAATATCATATTTCAAGCCCTGCAATCCCTTAGTGTAGAAGTTGCTAGATCTTGTGATTGTATTTCCACAATATTTGAATTGCTTCTTTCTAGTTGCTTGTAATATTTTCTCCTTGATGTGGGAACTCTGGAATTTGGCCACAATATTCCTAGGAGTTTCTTTTTTTTGATCTCTTTCAGTAGGTGATCAGTGGATTCTTTCAATATTTATTTTGCCTTTTGGTGTTAGGCTATCAGGGCAGTTTTCCTTGAAAATTACATGAAGTATGGTGTCTAGGGTCTTTTTTTGATCATGACTTTCTGATAGTCCCATAATTTTCAAACTGCCTCTCCTGGATCTATTTTCCAGGTCAGTTGTTTTTCCAATGAGATATTTCACATTATCTCCTATTTTTTCATGTTTTTGGTTTTGATTTGTAATTTCTTAGTTTCTCATAAAGTCATTAGCTTCCATCTGCTCAATTAAAATTTGTAAAGAACTATTTTCTTCAGTAAGAATTTGAAATTCCTTTTTCATTTGGCTAATTCTGCTTTTTAAGGCACTCTTCTCCTCATTGGCTTTTTGGATTTCTTTTGCCAATTGAATTAGCCTAGTTTTTTTTTTTTTATTTGTCTTACCTTTTCTTTTCTTTTTTTTTTTTTTATTAAACTTTTAACATTTATTTTCACACATTTTTGGGTTACAAATTTTCTCCCCTTTTTTCCCCTCCCCCCCCCGACCCAAGCTTTCTAATTGCCCCTGTGACCTATCTGCTCTCTCCTCTATCCTCCCTCCCTGCCCTTGTCTCTGTCTTCTCTTTTGTCCTGTAGGGCCGGATAGCTTTCTTGACCCCTTAACCTGTATTTCTTGTTACCCGGTGGTAATAACATTACATTTGGTCCTAACACTTTGAGTTCCAACTTCTTTGGCTCCCTCCCTCTCTACCCCTTCCCCTTGGAAGACAGGCAGTTCAATATAGGCCATATCTGTTTAGTTTTGCAAATGATTTCCATACTAGTTGTGTTGTATAGGACTAACTATATTTCCCTCCATCCTGTCCTGTCCCCCATTACTTCTATTTTCTTATGGTCCTTTCCCTCCCCATGAGTGTCGACCTCGTATTGCATTCTCCTCCCCCTGCCCTCCCCTCTATCCTCCCCCCCCATCCTGCTTGTGCCCCTGTCCCCCACTCTCCTGTATTATGAGATAGGTTTTCCTATCAAAATGAGTGTGCATTATAGTCTTTCCTTTAGTGGATTGTGATGAGAGTAGACCTCATGTTTTTCTCTTGCCTCCCCTCTTTATCCCACCACTAATAAGTCTTTTGCTTGCCTCTTTTATGAGAGATAATTTGCCCCATATAACTTCTCCCTTTCTCCTCCCAGTATTTCTCTCTCACTGCTTGATTTCATTTTTTTTTAGTAGGTTATCCCATCCTCTTCAATTCACTCTGTGCACTCTGTCTCTATGTATGTGTGCGTGTGTGCATGTGTGTGTGTGTGTACTCCCACCCAGTGCCCAGATACTGAAATGTTTCAAGAGTTATAAATATTGTCTTTCCATGTAGGAATGTAAACAGTTCAACTTTAGTAAGTCCCTTATGATTTCTCTTTGCTGTTCACCTTTTCATGGTTCTCTTCATTCTTGTGTTAGAAAGTCAAATTTTCTTTCCAGTTCTGGTCTTTTCATCAGGAAAATTTGAAAGTCTTCTATTTCATTGAAAGACCATTTTTTTTCCTGAAGTATTATACTCAGTTTTGCTGGGTAGGTGATTCTTGGCTTCAGTCCTATTTCCTTTGACTTCTGGAATATCCTATTCCATTCCCTTCTGTCCCTCAATGTAGAAGGTGCCAGATCTTGTACTATCCTGATTGTATTTCCACAATACTTGAATTGTTTCTTTCTAGCTGCTTGCAATATTTTCTCTTTCACCTGGGAATTCTGGAATTTGGCCAAAATGCTCCTAGGAGTTACTCTTTTTGGATATCTTTCATGCGGTGTTCTGCGGATTCCTTGAATATTTATTTTGCCTTCTGGTTCTAGAATCTCAGGGCAGTTTTCCTTGATAATTTCATGGAAGATGATGTCTAGGCTCTTCTTTTGATCATGGTTTTCAGGTAGTCCCAGAATTTTTACATTGTCTCTCCTGATTCTATTTTCCAGGTCAGTTGTTTTTCCAATAAGATATTTCACCTTATCTTCCATTTTTCGAATCTGCACGGTATGTTCTGAGATATCTGTCTTTCTCGAAAAGTCCTTAGCGTCCATCCATACCATTCCAGATTTGAAAGATCTATTTTCTTCAGTGAGCTTTTGAATCTCCTTTTCCATTTGGTTAATTCTGCTTTTGAAAGCATTCTTCTCCTCATTGGCCCCTTGCACCTCCCTTGCCAACTGAGTTAGGCTAGTTCTCAACGTGACAATTTCTTCAAGATTTTTTTGGTTCTCCTTTAGCAGGGAGCTGATCTGTTTTTCATGCTTCTCCCTCATCCCTCTCATTTCCCTTTCCAGTCTTTCCTCCACCTCTCTAACTTGATTTTCAAAATTCCTCTTGAGCTCTTCCATGGCCAGAGCCCATTGGGTGGGCTGGGACACAGAATCCTCGATTTCTGTGTCTTTGCCTGATGGCAAGCATTGTTCCTCCCCATCAGAAAGGAGGGGAGGAAGTGTTTTTTTCTCTCTGATAAAGTTCCCTTCAATAGTTTTATTTCTTTTCCCTTTTCTTGGCATATTCTCCACCTAGTGGCCTGAACTCTGAATGTTCTCCTCACACCCACCTCGCCTCCTGGTCCTCCCAGCCAGCATTTGGGGACTGAGATTCAAATGCTGCTTCCCGCCTTAGGATTTTTGGCGGGGGCAGGGCTGTTATTCAGTGTCAAATTAAGTTCAGGTGGTCAGGGGCAGGGCCGCCTCTCTGGCTCAATTCCCTCAGGCGGTTTATGCACAGACCTTCCACAATGGATCCAGGCTCCCGCCCGCTTGGGGATCCGCCATCCGCAGCTGCCTCTCAGTCCCCACCTCCCGGTGGGACCCGAGCCATGGGGGCACCTCACACCCCTCTCAACCCGCCAAAGACACTCTCTCACCTACCCCCGTCAGTCACCTGTTGGTGGGGGGGCCCATGCCACTGCTGAAGATCCCGCCTCCGGAGCCCTCTTAGGACTGTGCCTCTCAGAGCCCCGGCCGCCGGGCTGGGCTCTGCTTCTGCAGCGCGACGGACCTTTTGCGAGAGGTTTGCAGGTCCCTCTGTGGGTGTGGGGACCCGCGTGGCCGCTGGAGATCCTGTCTCGCAGCCCTCTCGGATCTTCTTCCCACGTTGTCGCTGCCGCGGTAGGGCTGCTCTCTGCTTCTCGCCCCGGCGCCCAGTCCTCGGCGCGAAGGACCCCCTGCGAGAGGTTTGCAGGTCTCTCCGGAATAGAAATCTTCCTCGCTCCAATATTCCGTGGTCTCTGGGTGCAGAATTCGCCCTGGGTTAGTCCCCTCTAGCCGTTCTGTGGTTTGTGGGTTCGGAGCTATGTGTATGTGCATCTTTCTACTTCGCCATCTTGGCTCCCTAGCCTAGTTTTAAAGGTGTTATTTTCTTCAGCATTTTTTGTTTCCTTTAGCAAGCTGTTGATTCGCTTTTCAAACTCTTCCATGGCCTGAGTCCGCTGCATATTTATTTTGAAGGTGCTGATGCAGAAGTCTTGACTTCCTCTGTCAGTATGCATTGTTCTTCCTCATCAGAAAGGGTTGAAGAAAATGACTGCTCACCAACCAAGTAACCTTCTATAGTCTTATTTTTTTCCCTTTTTCAGGCATTTTTCCAGTCAGTTACTTGACTTTTAATCCTTTGTCAAGAGCAGGGTATACTCTGGGCACCTGAAAGTTCTTAGTTCCTCCAAGGTGGCACAATCAATGGAGAGGAGTTTGCTCCTCTCCTGGCCTGCACACTGGTCTGGGACCAACCAAAAACTTTTCTGCTCAGAATCGGTGAGTAGTAGAATTTCCTCTCTGTACTCCTCCTCTTCACCCCTGGGCCTGGCTCAGGGTTGAGTTTCATATCAGCTGCTCACTTCCCCCAGGGACTTTAGGGAGAGAGCAAGGCACCCCCTCAGGGCTAAGATTCAGATCAGCTGCTCAATTCTCTCAGGGGCTTTTTAGTTAGAGGGCTCCAACAATGGGCACGGCTGCTTTAGTTGCTGCTGCTGGTGGAGCCATACTGTGCTCCCTTTCCCCAGTAAAAAAAGCTTTCTCTCTGACCTTTGAAGCTTTCTTTGGCACTTGTGCATTGAGGGATCTGAGAACCACTGCTGCTGCTGGAGATTCTGCATCCGAGGTCTGTTCTGGTCTTGTTACTGCTGATGCTGAGTGGTCAAGTCTGGGCTGGGCTCCATGGGCTGTGCTCCTCTCCATTCCCTGTGCAACAGACCTTTTCCTGTTGGCTTTTCAGGATACCTTGGGCTGAAAATCTCTTTCACTCTGTTGTTTTGTGGCTTCTGCTGCTCTCGACTTTGTTTGGAGTCATTTTTTACAGATATTTTATGGGCTGTGGGGGAAGAGCTAGAGTATGTGCGTCTTTCTACTCTGCCATCTTGGCTCCACCCCCCAAATCACTATTTATTAGAGAGGTAGAAATCAAAGCAATTCTAAGATACTTCATCACACCTATCAGATTGACTAACATGATAAAAAAGGATGATGATAAATGTTGGAGAAGATGTGAGAAGGTTGGAACACTAATTCATTTTTGGTGGAGCTGTGAGATGATCCAACCATTCTGGAAAGGAATTTGGAACTATGCTCAAAGGGCTACAAAGACGTACATACCCTTTGACCCTGCAATACTGCTTCTAAGACTGTTTACCCAAAAGAACATAAAAATGGGAAAGGGTCCCACATGTACAAAAATAGTTATAGCAGCTCTCTTTCAGGTGGCCAGTCAAAATCTGGAAATCAAGGGTATACCCATCAATTGGGGAATGGTTTAACAAACTGTGGTATATAAATGTAACAGAACACTATTTTGCTATACAAAATGCTGAACAGGAAGACTTCAGAGAGGCCTGGAAAGATCTAAATGAACTGATGCTGAGTGAAAGGAGCAGAATAAGGAGAACTTTGTGCACAGCAAGAAGCACAGCGTGCGACGAGTTTTTCTGGTATACATAGAATTTCATTGCAATGAAAGAATTTTAAAAATTCCCATTGGTTTCTTAAGGCAAAATGCCTTCCACATCCAGAGAAAGAAATATGGAATTTGATCAAAGAATGAAGCAGATCATTTTTTTTGTATTATGTTTTGATTTGTTTTATGATTTCCCATTCATTTTAATTCTTCTATGCAACATGACTAAGGTGAAAATGTACATAATAGGAATGTATGTCTAGAACCTATATAAAATTTTATGCCATTTCAGGGAAGGGAGTGGTAGGGGGGAAAGGAGGGGAAGGGAGGGGAAAAATCTCAGTTATAGGGGCTTGATTGTAGAACACTGAAAACCATAAAATAATAATAAGAAATTATAGGTCAATTTTTCTAATGAATATAGATGCAAAAAATTTAAATAAGATATTAGCAAAAAGAATATAGTAACTTATGACAAGAGTTATACTTTATGATTAGGTTGGATTTGTACCAGGAATGCAGGGCTGGTTCAATATTAGGAAAACTATTAGCATTATTGATCATATCAATAACAACACCAACAGAAACTACATGACTATCTAAATAGATGCAGAAAAAGCTTTTGACAAAATACAATACCCATTCCTATTTAAAACACTGGAAAGCATAGGAATAATTGGAGCCTTCCGTAAAGTAATAAGCAGTATCAATCTAAAACCATCAGCAAGCAACATATGTAATGGGGATAAGCTAGATACATTTCCAGTAAGAACAGGGGTGAAACAAGGATGTCCATTATCACCACCGACATTCAATATGGTATTAGAAATGCTAGTTGTAGCAATAAGAGAAGAAAAAGAAATTGAAGAAATTAGAATAGGCAAAGAAGAAACTAAGTTATCATTCTTTGCAGATGATATGATGAAATTCTAAGAGAATCCCAGAGAAGACAGCAAAACCTACTGGAAATAACAGACAACTTTGACAAAGATGCAAGTTACAAAATAAACTCATATAAAGTATCTATTTTCTATATAGTACTAACAAAACCCAACAGCAAGAAATAGAAAGAGAAATCCCATTTACAGTTAAGGTAGATACTGTAAAATGTCTGAGAGTCTACCTGCCAAAACAAACCCAGGGCCTATATGAACAGAATTACAAAACACTTCGCATAAACAAAGTCAGATCTCAGTAAGTGGAAAAATATCAGCTGCTTGTGGGTAGGCCAAGATAATAAAATAAAAATGACACTTCTTCCTAAAGGAATTTACTTATTCAGTGCCAAACCAAACAACTACCAGATAATTATTTCCTAGAGCTAGAAACAAGAATATCCAAATGCATCTGGAAGAACAAAAGGTCCAGAATATCAAGGAAATTAATGAAAAGAAACGATAGGGAAGGTTGCCTAACCCTACGAGATCTGAAATTGTATTATAAAGCAGCAATCATTAAAACCACTTGATATTGATTAAGAAATAGAGGGGTAACAGCAGGACAATCAAAAACAGTTTCAGGTCCTAATTGACTATGGACTTTATTCTCCATCTACCAGCAAGCAGGGCAGAGTTTTTTCCCATTTTCTTTCTGTATGTAGTACTTCATAGCCTACTCACTTTCTGTTAAAATCAGTCTCTGCCCATTAATGATGTCCCTGGCATGAGATCAACTGCAGGGACAGAGATGGGAAAACGAACAGAAGCTGGGGCAATGAGGGAAAGCAGTCATAGAAACCCTCTTGGGCCTGCTTCACAATCTGACTTCATTTATCTTTTTAAGTTGATTTCACATTGTATCCAATCAAGAGCTCCACATTCCAGCCAAACTTGACTGTTTAGTGCTTTCCATAAATGACATTCCATCTCCAATCTCTGTTCCATGGACTATCCTATTTCCTGGAGTGCTGTTTCTTCCCCTTCATCTTCACCCATGTCCACTGTAGACTTAGTTCGTGTCACCCTCCTTCCTCCCCCAAATCAAAACTTTCTTCATCCTTTTGATTGTTAGCCCTAACTCCAAAAACATTTTTTATTTGCTTTGTGAATGTTTAGCATTTGCTTATGTGTTTACATTGTTATTCCCCCAAGAAGGAAAGCTCTTGAGGATGACTTCTTTGATCTTTGTATTTATATTACCGGAACCTAGCATATAGTAGACAATAAATACCTGTTGAAATGAATAAATTATCATATGTGATAATAGGTACACTAAGTGTCATTGCCTGGTTTATTAAGGAGTTTCTTTTTTGAATAATGCGTACATAAGAGAAACATAGTCCATTCTATCAATCAGAAGGTTGATAGAATCGTAATTATAGAGACAATTATATTTCCCAAGCTTAATTTCCCTTGACTAGGGGGAGACTGCAGTGAGGGAACGTAGAAGGAAGATAAAGAGAGATACAGGCAGGGAGACATATAGAGACAGAGAGACAGACAGAGAAGAGCTAGGGAAAGAAAGAAATGGGGAGATAAATACTAAAAGACAGAAATGGCAAATGATAGAGTCAGAGAGAAAGAGAGAGAAACAGAAAGGCAGAGACATAGTCAGAGAGATGGAAGATGGGGATAGAGATGAAGACAGGAAACAAAGACAAGAAAAAACAAACTGAGACAGGAGACAGAGAAATAAGCAGAAAGACAGAGAGACACAGGGAAAGAGAAAGATAGAAAGGGACAGAGCAGGGTAGAGCCAAGACGATGAAGTAAAAGCAGGGACCTGCTTGAGCTCTGTATCACTAAACACCCCAACATACATAGAGGGGTCTGCTACCACAGGTTCTTTGATCTGCTTCTCTAAAAGGAAAAGCAACTTTTGAGGGGTTAACAATCACTTTAATCAAGCATAGGTATCAGAGAAAATCAAAATTAAAATTTCAGAGAAATCAAAAATCAACAGACCGCACTTCCAAACTGCCTGATCGTTAACATATATGCATCTTTACCAGAGAGGAAAGCACCAACATCTGGGTTTTCAAAGCCATGGGAGTGCTAAGCAGCTTCTCAGAGCCTCATCTGGCACACAAATCTTCTTCCAAAACTAAACCCCAAACTAAAACCTCATCCTTAGGATATTTGTACACTTTTCAGAGCCAGAGGGCATGACCCTATGACCCAGTGTCTCAACAGAAAAAAACAAAACGTACTTGGGAATCTCTTACAAAACAGCTCCCCTAACCTAGCTTCCCTCAATGGGCAGGTCCAACATTAGATGGAAAAGATTCTCTTTAATCACATTATTCAAAAGAGGCATTATACTTCTTGATTATACTAAAACAAAAGCAGCAAAAGATACTACTTTGCTTGGCCTCACAAGCTATTCCCTCAAACACCTGCAAATACCTGTACAAAATGACTCTGCCAAATTCTAGAGCTGGAGAACCCACAAGGTGATGGAATGAGGAAAATCTCCAGCCCAGGACAGCCTGGAAGGTCAACAGCAAGTGTCTATTGCATTGGGCTGGGAGCAAAGTCGAGCACAGTCCAGCTTGGGCCACTCCAAACAGCACAGAAGGAAAGTAGGCCTCAGAGGAGTAAATCATCGACAGTTGTGGCAGTTCCTCTCAACCCACAAATGGCAAAGAGGACGAAAGGTCAGTGCAGAAACTCTGTCGGACCTGAGTGGGGGAAGGGTGTGGTCCATCTATGGTTCCACCCCTACCCCACGGTGGAGGAGTACAAGGTGATGGCAGCAGGGGCTGCAGCAGCAGCAGCTTCCAGGACCTCTGAGCCCACAAAACTTGCAACCAGAAGACAACAAAGTCAAAGCTCCTACAACAAAAACCTTCAAGAAAAATATGAATTGACTTCAGGCCATGGAAGCACTCAAAAAGTATTTTGTAAATCAAGTAGGAGAAGTAAAGGAAAAATTGGGAAGAGAAATGAGAGCAAAGAAAGAAAATCATGAAATATGAGTCAACAACTTGCTAAAGGAGACACAAAAACTACTGAAAAAAATAACACTTTAAAAACTAGACCAACCCAAATAGCAAAAGAAGTTCAAAAAGGCAATGAGGAGAAAAATGTCTTAAAAAAACAAGACTGGCCAAATGGAAAAGGTGATTCAAAAACTCACTGAAGAAAATAATTACTTCAAAATTAGAGTGGAAGGAATGGAAATTAATGATTTTATGAGAAATCAAGAAATTATAAAACATAAAGAAAAGAATGAAAAAATAGAAGACAATGAGAAATATCTCATTGGAAATACCACTTACCTGGAAAATAGATACAGGAGAGATTATTTAAAAATTATTGGACTACCTGAAAACCATGATTAAAAAGCCTAGATATCATCTTTCAAGAAATTATCAAGAAAAATTGCCCTGATATCCTAGAACCAAAAGGTAAAATAGAGATGGAAAGAATCCACTGATTACCTCCTAAAAGAGATTCCAAAAATGAAAACTCCTAGGAATATTGTAGCCAAATCCCAGAGCTCCCAGGTCAATGAGAAGATATTGCAAGCAACCAGAAAGAAACAATTCAAATATTGTGGAAATACAATCAGGATAACACAAAATCTTACAACTTCTACATTAAGGGATCAAAGGGCTTGGAAAATGATATTCTGGAGATCAGAAGAACGATGAAGACCAAGGATGAAGACCAAGAATTACTCAGAAAAACTGAGTATCATATTCCAGGGGAAAAATGGAATTTTAATGAAATAGAGGACTTTCAAACATTCTTGAGGAAAAGACCAGAGCTGAATAGAAAATTTGACTTTAAGATATAAGAATCAAGAGAAGCATGAAAAAGTAAACAGGAAAGAGAAATCATGAGGGACTTATTAAGGTTGAACTGTTTACATTCCTATACGGAAAGATGATATTTGTGACTCATGAGACTTTACTCAGTATTAGGGTGGTTGGAGGAAACATAGACAGACAGACAGACAGACAGACAGACAGACAGACAGACAGACAGATAGATAGATAGATAGATAGATAAATAGATGATAGATAGATAGATAGATGGAGGGTACAAGGTGAGTTGAATATGAAGGAATGATATTTAAAATATATAATTAAGGGTAAGAGAGGAATATATTGGATGAAGGAAAAAATGAAAGATAGAATGGGGTAAATTATGTCACATAAAAGAAGCAAGAAAAGTTTTCAAAGTGGAGGGGAAGAGGGGCAAGTTGAAAGGAAATGAATGAACCTTACTTTCATCAGATTTGGCTCAAGGAGGGAATAACATACACAGTCAATTGGGTATCTTAACCTACAGGAAAATAAGGAAGAAAGGGATAAGGGGGGTGGGGGATGGGAGATCAGGGTCAGATTGAGGAAGGGGGTAGTCAGAAGCAAACACTTGAAAAAGGACAGGATCAAAGTTGAAAATAGAATTAGTGGGGGTGGGATAAGATGGAGGGAGATATAGTTAGTCTTTCACAACATGACTAGTATGGAAATGTTTTGCATAACTACACATGTATAACCTATGTTGAATTGCTTGACTGCTAAATAAGCATGGGTGGGGAGGGAAGAAGGAAGAGAATTTGGAACTCAAAGTTTTTTTTTTCCTCTTGCATTTATTTATTTATTTTTAATTATTTTTTAATGTTTAACAATCACTGCCATACAATTGAGATTTTATCCCCCCCACATCTACCCCCCACTACCCCCCTCTGTCCCCACGACTGCATACAATTCTGTATAGGTTCTACATATACTTTCCTATTGAGTACATTTTCACTATAGTCATGGTATGTAGTCGGACTAAAATAAATGGAAGAAATCATATAACAAATCAAAACATAATACACAAAAACATACACATACACAAACATGATCTGCTACATTCTGTGAACGGCTTCCATATTTCTGTCTCTGAGTGTGGAAGGCATTTTGCCTTAGAGAACCACCATTGGGATTTTTTTTTTTAAGAAGTTCTTGCGTTATTACGAAATTCCAAGTCTACCAGAAAAAACTCTCCCACACTGTGGTCGTTGCTGTGCACAAAGTTCTCCTGGTTCTGCTCCTTTCACTCAGCATCAGATCGTATAAGTCCTTCTAGGCCTCTCTGAAGTCTTCTTGTTCATCATTTCTTATGGCACAATAGTACTCCATTACATTCATATACCATAATTTATTCAGCCATTCCCCAATTGATGGATATCCCCTTGACTTCCAGTTTTTGGCAACTACAAAGAGTGCTGCTATAAATATTTTTGCACATGTGGGACCCTTTCCCATTTTTATGATCTCTTGGGGATACAGTCCTAGTAGCGACATTGCTGGGTCAAAGGGTATGCACATTTTTGTGGCCCTTTGGGCATAGTCCCAAATTGCTCTCCAGATTGGTTGGATGCGCTCGCAGCTCCACCAACAATGAATTAGTGGAACTCAAAGTTTTAAAAACAAATGTTAAAATTTGTTTTTACATGCAATTGGGAAATAAGATATGTAAGCAATGGGACATAGAAATCTATCTTGCCTACAAGAAAGTAAGGGCGAAGTGGATAAGGTAGGAGGAGATAAAAGGAAGAGCAGACTGGGGGAAGGGGTAATCATAATGCATGCCATATCAGGGTTTGAAGGAGGGGAGAGTTAGGGAGAAAATCTGAAACTCAAAATTTTGTGTAACTGAATGCTTAAAATAAAAAATGGGGATAGGACGCATATGTACAAAGATATTTATGGCAACTCTTTTTGTGGTGGCCAAGAACTGGAAATCAAGGGAATGCTCATCAGTTGTGGAATGGCTGAATAAGTTATGTTATATGAACATAATGCAATACTGTTGTGCCATAAAAATGATGAACAAGTGGACTTCAGAAAAACCTGGAAGACTTACATGAACTGATCCTGAATAAAGTGAGCAGAGCCAGGAGAACATTATACACTGTAACAGCCACAGTGTGGAAGGATTGTTTTTGCCCTTCTCAGCAATGCAACCACCTAAAGCATTTTCAAAGGACTCATGATACAAAATGTCATCTACATCCAGAGAAAGAACTATGGAGTCAGAATGCAGAATGAAGCAGAGTATTTTATGTTTTGTTTTTCTCATGGTTTCTTCCATTTGTTTTAATTCTTCTATGCAACATGACTACTGTGATAAAGTATTTAATAGGAATGTATGTGTAGAACCCATATAAGATTGCACGCTGTCTTGGGAAGGGAGAGGGAGAAAATTTGAATCTTATGGAAGTGATTGTTGAATATTGAAAACAAATTAATAAATTTTTGGGAAAATAAATGAATAATTTTTTGGAAAATAAGTAAATATTTCATCTACATTAGAGAGAGGAAAAAAAGAAAGGGGCACAGAGACAGAGAAGGGACAAAGAGATACAGGTAGAGAGACAAAAACAGGCAGAGAGAAAAAGAGACAGAGAAAAGATAGAGACAAGGAGACAGAGAGGCAGACAGAGAAGACATACAGAGATAGGGAGTCAGACACAGAAAGAGACAGAAACAAAGAATGACAGAGGATGATAGAGACACAGAGAGAAACAGAGAGACCAAAACAGAGAAAGAAGACAGTGAAGGAGATAGAGACAGGAAACAAAGACAGAGGCAGAGAGCCAGACAGAAACAGGGACAGAGTAGAGAGAAAGAGGCAGAAAAACAGATAGAGACATAGGCATAGAGAGACAGAGACAGAAAGAGAGAGAAAGAAGTTTGTTTCACTTTTGGCAATATGAAATTTATATAGGTGAATTATCTTCAGAGTCTAAATTCCCCACAATTCTTAGTGCTTAATATAAATTAATGCAAGGTAGATATAATATTGTAATTGCTAAGCTAAAATTATTCTTGTGTTATTGTGGAAAGTTGCCTATGTTACTGTGAGGATCATTATCTGGTGCCATTAGTGCCATTGCAAAGTAACTGATGGGAAAGCACAGGAGAATGAAATTCTAGTCTTAATAGATCATCAACCTCAGAGCTTCAGTTCTCAGACTGAATCTTTTCCCTTCATGGGACAATAGGATTTAGGGACAGAAGGAGCCTTAGAAATGATCTTATTCAAGCTCCTTTATTTGATCAATAAGGAAACTGATGCCTGGAGAGATGAGGTGACTTGCCCAATGTCACTCAGAAGTGAATAGTGATTTTAATGTTTATCTAGTGTTCTTTCCGCTACATCATATTATCTCTTACTGACCAAAATCACATCATCCAAATCCAACTCCTCAACAATAAAGATGTGCATTATAAGATTTGAGGTGATAGTTAACAAAATAACCAAGTTCATGATATAATACTATTAAATATATTATAAAACTATCATAATTTCCCCTTGTTTCCAGGCAAATCTTGTATAATATTTTTTTAATATGTGTCTTTCTAGGTGACATGAGGATAATTACTTTTAAAACTGCTTCCCATTTTGTTTGTCAGGGAAATCTTTGTAAGTTTCTGTTTATTTAATAAAAAAGTAGAAAGTGCTATCAGTTGCATTTTTCTTGGAATCCCAAACCATTATTTCTTTGCCAAAAGATCAGTCTGCCAACAATTAAAACATTTCAAACTTGTTTTTCTCATAATCAACTAAGTGACCTTGCAGTATCTTAGGAAGCCCAAGGGCACTGCCTAATTTATGTTATCTAGTTAGTGATCACACTCACTGAGGTACTAAGCAACCTATTTTTTTTTATCCTTCTTAGTTATTAATTGTAAAATAGGTGTATGTTTTCCTTACTAACTTTTTTTACAGTTGCTTCCAAAGTCAATACTCTGCTCAAGTATAGTAGTCAAGGAAGTAACATAAAATAATTTCTTCAAGGATTACTGAATAAGATGGTAAAGTGAAAGACTCTAGAGGAGACCTATTCACCAGTATATACTTAATCAAAGATTTAAAATGGCTCCATATGAAACAATGATCAAGAATAAACTCCTTTTATTTAGTCTATGCCTACAAAAGAAGATAGATGCATACAGGAGTTCAGAGAGGGGACAGGAAAAGGGAAGCCACCACAAACGCTGGTCGGTGGGGACTGCTACCAAAATGGCTTTTGTTGAGTCTTTGGCAGAAGGTTAGCAGACTGTACTGAATAATCTCATATTGGTAAGGGGATAGAGCCTCCCCCCTATCCCCCCCAAAAAAGCCTAGGAGAAGCATTTTTTGTCACCCAAATATATCATGTCAGAGCCATGGCAAAGGAAGAAAATAACTCTGGGTTAGGGATTGTGCAAGAAGAAGGAGACAGAAATGGAGTTGTGGCCAATAACAGTACTTTGGCAACCAGAAGATGAATGAAGCCTTGGATTGCAAGAGAGAGTAGGACCTATTTCCAGAAGCAGCATTCAGATTCCAAGGGGCACAGGACTTGCCCACTCCGTCTAAGAGCACAGAAAGATTAGAAATAGAACTTGGCAAAAAGCCACTTTCCAAGAACTGAGGCTGGAGATATAAGTAAACAGGAGAAAACTAATACCGAAAAAAATGCCATGTGTTAAGAGAAACCCCAAGAGTTAAAACCAGAAAAAAAAGATAACTCCACATTAAGTGCAATTAGAGACTCAGAGAGGAAAATGGCTTAGCCTCAAAGAGTCCAAGACTGAAGAGAGGAATTGAAGCAAGACATAAAAGGTGATAAAATTGAATTAGAGGTTTTCAAGAAAAAGGTGAAGTGAATAAAAAAGTTTGACAGAAAGTGGAAAACATGATGAAAGTAATAGACTCTCAAAAATATCCTGGATTAAATAAAAATCAAAGATGCCATTAAACAACAAATTCTATTAAAGCAAAGTAACACAAACATTAGAAAAACATGTAAGGCACTTCTCATTGAAAAAAAAAAGCTGGCCTAGAAAGCATGTTGAGAAGACATGATTTAAGAATAATCTGATTTAAAATTTAAAACAATAACAGCAATACCACCTCTTGGGCAACATATTTCAAGAAATTATAAAATAAAACCATCTAAATCTAATAGAACCAGAGTGTAAAGTAAAGTAGACTAATTTCCAGGTTTCTTCCCCAAAGAAACTGCAAATTTAAAACACCCAAAGATATAATAGCCTAAACCTAGAGCTACTGAGTAAAAAAAAAAATTATCATGAGCAGATAGAAGGAAAGCAACTAGGATGATGCAAGAATGAACCATAGTTATTATAAAGGAAAGGAAATTTTATAATATGGTATTCCAAAAGGCAACGTAAAAAGACTTACAAATCACAATAATTGACTATGAAAAACTGATACAGGGGAAAAATGAATTGTTAGTAAAATAGAAGATATTTAAACATTCCTAATGAAAATACCAGAGCTGAATAGGATCTCTGAAATGGAAATATGAGAGATGAGAAATCTAGAAATGAAATAGCATTTAAATAAAACCAGAAGATGCTAAATTATATTAAGTATTGATATTCTAATAAAGGGAGAAGGGACAAGGATGCCTTAAAAATTTTACTATTTAGAAGAGTCACAAAAATAAGTAATAAAAGATATGACCTAAGGTGGAGAAAGCACTTTTGTTCTATTTTATTGATTTTAAATTAGAAAAGAAAGGATGAGAATAAAATACTCTAGAGAAATAATGAGGAAGTGGGAGGATGTACTTACATTTTCTCATAATTGCATGACAGAATAAAAGTATGCAAATATGCAGGTAAGGTTGAAGAGAAATGGGCATCTTGTAAACCTCGTTCTGAATTGGACAAAAGTTTGAACATATATGCAGTTTGAAGTAGACACATATTAAATAGAGAAATAGGTATAGGATGAAAGTACAGGAGTTTAAGAAAGAGGACAGAATTGGGGAAGAATAGTCACAAGAAAAAAATAGCTTCATAGGTTAGATAAAAAGGAGAAAGGTTCAAAAGTAGAGGAAGCATAGAAACCAGTGTCTGAGGTATGGGATGGATGAAGAGGGTCAGAGGACTAGGATTAAACCCTTTCCATTATAGAGTAGTAATATTAATCACATTCTTTCACTTTCCTTGCTTTCTTCTAAATAAAAGATATGGCAGTAAAAGTGTAAAAGGATATAAAGTAGAGAAATACACAATTTATGATCATTAATGTGAATCTGAATGGGATTAAATCACCCATAAAATACATTGAAAATTACATTAAATTAGAAAATAGAATCTTGTGATATTTTCTTTACTACAACAGTTATACTTGAAATAGAATGTCTCACATTGATTTAAAAAGAGTGACTGGAGAAAAATTTATTTCTTAGACAATTTCAAGAGAGCAAGAGTGGTAGTCAAGATCTCAAAAGAGACAACAATAAAAATAGATGGTTAAGTATGTAAACAGGGAAACTGCTTTATGAATAAAGTCACCACACAATGAAATGGCAAATGCTTTTTTTTTTTACATCAAATAACATAACGTCTGAGCATTAAAAAGAGAACTAATTGGATTGCATGGAGAAGTAGACTACAGAACTACATATTGGGGACCTCAAAGGACTCCCTTTCAGACCTAAACCAATTGATCAAAATGTTAAACAAGAAAGAAATTAAGGATTTGAACAAGGTTTTCAGAAAAATCCAATATGATGAATTCAAATCTCAAAATGAAGGCTAAACAATATAATTTCAGAGAAAATATGGATCAAATAGCAAATCATGGAAACAGTAGCAAATTTCTTAAAAAAAAGACAGCAATGGGAAAACAAAGTCAAATTTCTGGACAACTATTGTGTATTGAAAATGTATATCTCTAAGCATTTTTTTCAATAAAAGAGAAACACAGCACATTAATGAATTGAGAATTCAACTAAAACAATGGCAACAAAAAAATACCAAACAGAAAATTAGAAATTTTGAAAATGAAGATGCAAAAAGGAGAAAAAAATAGACAAACCATTGGCTAATTTAATAAAAAGGAAAACAATTAATCTTATTCAAAACACAAAAAGGAGAATTAGTAAAAAAAGAAGAAAATGAAAATTATTGGAAGATACTTTCCTTAATTATATATAAAAATGGAAAATGAAATATATGAATATTTAAAAAATAAAATTACCAAACTAAAAGAAAAATAGAGAATTTAAACTACTCAGTCTCTGAAAAAAAAATCTTAACAACCTTGTTGTTGTTGTGCTTGTCCTTCATTCTCAAAGAAGACCATGACATCAAGAAAATGACATGACTTGCAGTCGAATTTTATTTTAGTGAGGGAGGGCTGTGCAAAGTCAGCAACCTCCCTTTCTTCTCCAGAGCCATCTTGTGTATGAACAAAAGACATAAGTAATGCAGCATCTGATGACTTTTAAAAAGATTATTTTATTTGTTTTCAGTTTTCTACAATCACTTCCATATATTTTAGATTCTTTTCCTCTCCCTCCACTTTCTTTCCCTCTCCATCCCCACTCCCTCCCAGAGACAGCAATCTTATATAGGTTCTACACACGCATTCTTACTAAATACATTTTCACCTTAGTCATGTCACATAGAAGAATTAAAATGATCAGGCACAGTTGGTTACACTGTACCTTGAACTCAACATTGTGTTGTCATTTAGGTCTTCATCAAGCATGAAGGAAAGCCACCCCTAATATAAGAATTTTTAAAAAACAATATTGAGAATCAGATAATAGAATAAAATTGAAATGAATGTATGAATTATTTAAATGAGTGAAAATTAGAAATGAGAAATGAAGGATGGAAAGAATATTGACATTTACTGAAATAATTTCATCCAAAGGCTTAACCTAAGTAAATTGGGATTGAAGTAGCCTACAGGGATCATCTGAAGGAAATTGTATGTAGAGTGCTCTGAAAGTTTCTGGGGACCCAATGTACATGCAAATTTAGTACTTGGGCCCTTTGGGAATACAGATTTCTTGGATGCTACTCATGTGGTGGGTCAGCTATGAAAAACTTTGGTGATTTGAGACAATGAGGAAATTCCTTTATTGTCCACTGATCAGTAAGAGTTTATGGCTCAAGGAATTTTTAAGAAAGCACCTTCAGTGTTCTCTTGTTTTCAATCTGTGGATTGTTTCAGGACTGTTGGGAGTACCAACTGGAAAGAGATGGGGAAAGGTGGGTATGAGTACCTGGCTTCTAAAGCATGGATCGTGGGTAGGTAAGGATGAATTTAGATTTACCCTGCCTTTTTTGATTTTTACTTGATGTTGGGTGAATAATTATCTATTCTGAGATGGATGTGTCTAGGCTTAAAGTGACCTTAGGTAAAAAGACTGAGATTTCCTGACTCCTTTTGGTTAAAGGAGTTTGGCAGCCCAGTGAGAATATGAGCAGCTGTTAATGTTCCCCTGTTACCTTTGTGTATAAGGAGAAGTTGAGGAAGGCTGCTAGAAAACTGTGTAGAGTTTTAGCAAACTTTTGAGAGGTCACAGGCCATAGTCAGAGGATGGATTTTCATTTGGATCATTGGACAAAATGCCTGAGTTTATGAGTTCACACATTCATCTGAGTATATAAATACAAGACATTGATTACTGTTCTTTATTGTTGATCAGATAGATTTTGACTTTATCTTTGACATATGGACCATCATCAAAGGTTATAAAGTGAAATCAAAAATGCCTACTTGCCATGGATATTGTAGAGGAACTCCTGAGAAGTGAATGATTGGACCAGATCATCTCTGAAGTTTATCCCATCTCTAAGAGTCTACAAGTTTGTATTCACAAGGTAATTATCTGAGTAGTCAAATTAGAAAACCACTTTTGTCAGTAATATTTGAAAAGTAACAAATTATTGAACATATATTTGAAAGATTACATTAATTTTTGAGTGTTTATGCAGACATATAATTGTGGATACATTCAGGACAGAATTTGCTATACTTTTAGACCCAGAGATGTAGATATTTTCAAAATTGTAAAATCAGTCAAAAGGTATCTTTTCTTAGAAAACAGCTATGCAAAAAAGTCAATTTACAGGAAATCTGATGGCATCTTATTGTAACTATGTAAAATCAGCAATGTAAAAATTGAAACACTGGCACAATGATTTGTCATGACTGTTTGCAATTTTAAAGCAAATACATTTGAGAAGAGTTTGCCCTGAATCTTTTTTCCAAATGGAGGCAAAGATTATAGGTTTACTGAATGCTCTAAAAGTTTTTATGTTTCCTTTCACAGAACTGACATTTCAATTTCACCTACAGTAAATCAGCAATGCATAATTTTAGCTCCTGTATCATTTGATCATTGTAAGAAAGGCAGACATAATGTTTCCTTACATCTGTATAATTTACTCAAATCTCTTCCTTGGGTAAACTAAGTCACTGAAAAAATATTCCTCTATGGTGGGAGGCGTTCATAAAAGTGCAATTACTTTTTTCTTGTTTTCCTAAAGAACACTATTCTTGAATGAATAAATGAATAAATAAAAGAAAAAAACCCCTTGAATTGAAAGCTTACTGTATTTTGCTAAGCTCTGAGGATGCAAAACAAAACAAACCTAAACCCCCCAAAAAACAATATTAAAAAAAGATGGTCTCTGTATTCAGGGAGTTTAAATTCTAATTAGGGAAGACAATGCTATAAATGAGTATTGGTCATGAAGGGGTCTTTTGCTCAGGAAATTCATAGTAACAGTCATTGGATAGATAGGCCATTTGAGCAAGATGGAAAGGTAGTATAAATTTGATTTCTATTCTCATAGCTAAATGAGGAAAGGTGGAAGGAGAATGAGAAATACATGTGATAGCCTGGCATGAACATGTTGCATATACAGCAACGTAGGAAATCTGAGTAGTGAATAAATAAAGTGAACATTCACCAGTCAGAAGCTGACAGTCCCAAGACAAGCACTGGAGCCCATAACTGAAAGTGTATTTTGAGCACAGGAGCACAGTAACATGAATATGGCTATGTAGTAGAGACAAGTGTTCTTTTGAGTAAATCATTTGGATAATTGCCTTGTGAATACAGAATTTCAGATGCAGGATGGATCTAGTTTAACCCAAGATTAAACAGATATCCCCTCTACAACATCTGTGGCAAGAGATCATCTCTATCTTGTTTGAAGATGTTCGGTGATAGCAAGATTTTTGCAGCTCAAGTTAGAAGGTGTGTTCTTATCAATAAGAGAAATAACAATCACCAGAGGGATCCTTTTTACATTCAAGGCAAATAAATTGTTTAAATAAGGTGATATGCCTTTGTAGAAGACACACAGCTATTGAAAAGTGCTATTTGAAATCTATCATCTAAAATTTTAGATATTTTTAAGTAATTTTCTCTTTTTGTTGGTTTATTTGAAAAATGTAATTTGAAAGTTCTTAAAGTTTTATAATAAAATTCATATTTCGTCTTTTAGATTTGTTTCAAGTGTGTGTGTGTGTGTGTGTGTGTGTGTGTGTGTGTGTGTGTGTGTGTGTGAGATTAAAGGACATTGGTGCAGATAACTCAAGAATGCCATTCCCATACCTAAGTTGGAGGTATAGACCTGTTCTTTCAAAACAGTTACCTTTCCAAAGAGAAGGAGATTACATATGTGCTCCTTGAATCCATGTCATAGCTAACCATCTCTTACAGATACAGAACAAATTGTATTTGATACTTTCAAAAAGCTGAAAAAATATATTCTACTCCATTTTAAACTAGCATTCACAGTATTGCAGTTTTTCCTAAGGAATCAAAAATAAAACACTTTCATGACAGGTCCTGGGCTGTGTAAATTAAAGGTGCTACCACTACCTTGAGATGGAATTTCCACTTTTCCCACCACAGTGTCATTTTTCTTATATATAAGACTGCTGAGTGGTATAGGAACAGTTTACATAAACTGTTATTTTAAAGTACATTTGCCTGTCTAATTGCTTTATTATGAAGTTAATGTTGTTGAGGTATGTGAATGCCCTACCTTTTTCTAGGAAATTTGGACTATCCTGACATTTCTTACCTTGACTTATTGTCTGTAGCTTTCATATAGCAGTTGATTATATGTGACCATCTGACAGCTCTCCTATGTTTGACATATTTAAACACATATACCTTACCTCTGACTAAGGAGGTTGCTGTGTCAGCAGAAGGACCCATGGTCTGAGAACCTGGATTCAAATCTTGGCTCCCCTACTTATTGTTGTGACTTTGATAAAATCCCTTATTCCGTGTGTTCCTCAGTTTTCTAATCTATAAAATGGGGTGGTTGATATACATGACTTAAGATCTTCTGTGGCTTTAAAATGATGATCCTAAATTTTAAGTTTCTAACTATGGCATCCAAACCTTAGGTTTTTCTATCCTCTTCAAGCCTAAGCGCAGTGCCAAGAAAATTGACTAATGAAGAGTAGACATTAGATGAATATTTCTTGATTTAATGCTTAGGGGTTCAAGTTACATTTTGATATTTCATTAGATGGACTCATTATTATTCCTCTTATTGTTATATTTCAAAATTGATATTATTTATCTATGTGTAGCAAAAAAAGAAACAAACAGCAAGAATCAGAAAAATTAAGAAAAATGAGAAAAAGGACTTGAAAGAATAGTTTCTAAATAGAGACTTGGGTCATGAATAATAGATTTAAATTACATGATATATAATAATAGACTTTGAGTAGAAAGTGTACTTGTACCTTATTTACTCCATCCTTTTCAATTTATAATAGAAATTGAAGCTCAGAAAATTTAAGGCACTACAGTCTAGTCTAGAGTTACACAGCTAGCTAATAGTTACATAGCTCATATTTGTATCATGTCTTATGACTTATAAAACTCCTCCCTAAAAAGCCCCACATCTGTCTGAAATAGAGTATAATGTAAGTGAAGATTGAATGGAGCATACTTAAAGCTCCTCTTATTTTATTCCAGCTACTTGGAATGGCTTAGTGCTTTGGCCTTGGAACTTTGAGGATGATGAATTTGCCGGCCGTTTTTCATTGGCCATGTGGGATCCAGTACTCTTGCACCTTTGAGGAGATAAAGCATTTTCTTACTGGTCACTAGAAGAGTCAGTAATTCAGTGCAGCTTTACAAAGGAATGACTTTACCTCTGGAAATCTGTTTTACTTTGACTCCACTAGTAGCTTCATGCAATGTTGGTACTTCCTTAAAAGGTGTAGATGTAGAGTTTATTCATTTTCACTCCTGTAAAATGCTAAACTTTCAAACATACGGCAACTATAGCACATGCACTACCATGAATAGTTTTAGCCTGGGGTTTGAGTTGCTTCTTTTGTGTTTGTTCTTTTTTTAAATTTTTTAAAAATTATTTTATTTGCTTTTAGTGTTCTACAATCACTTCCACACATCTTAGATTTTTCCCCCTCTCTCCCCCTTGCTTTCCCCTCCCTCTTCACTCCCTCCCCGACACAGTGCACAATCTTATATATAGGTTCTACACATACATTCTTATTAAATATATTTTCGCCTTAGTCGTGTTGCATAGAAAAATTGAAATGAATGGGAGAAACTATAAAACAAAACAAAACGTAATTCAAAAGAAAATGGTCTACTTCAATCTGTGATCCAATTCCATAGTTCTTTCTCTGGATGTAGAAGGTGTTTTGCCTCAAGAGTCCATTGGTAATTATTTAAGTCCTTGCATTGCAATAAAGTCCTAAGTCTACTAGAAAAAATTCCTCACACACTGTGCTTGTCACTGTTTACAGAGTTCTCCTGGTTCTGCTCCTTTCACTCAACATCAGTTCATATAAGTCTTTCCAGGCCTCTCTGAAGAATTCCTGTTCAGCATTTATTATAGCATAATACTATTCCATTACATTCATATACCATAACTTGTTCAGTCATTCTCCAATTGATGGACATCCCCTTGATTTCCAGTTTTGGGCCACCAGAAAGATAGCTGCTATAAATATTTTTGTACATGTAGGACCCTTTCCCATTTCTATGATCTCTTTGGGATACAGTTCCAGAAGTAGTATTACCAGGTCAAAGGTTATGCATATTTTTGTAGCCCTTTGAGCATAGTTCCAAATTGCTCTCCAGAATGGTTAGATCTGTTCATAGCTCCACCAACAATGAATGTGTTCCAGCTCTCGCACACCTTCACCAACATTTATCTTGTTCCTGTTTTCTCATACTAGCCAATTCGATAGGTATGAAGTGGTAACTCAGAGTTGTTTTGATTTGCATCTCTCTAACCAATAGTGATTTAGAGCATTTTTTCATATGACTATAAGTAGCTTTAATTTTTTCCTCTGAAAACTCCCTGTTCATATCCTTTGATCATTTATCAATTGGGGAATGACTTGTATTTTTGTATGTTTGAATCAGTTCTCTATATATTTTAGAAATGAGGCCTTTATCATAGACACTAGCTGCAAAAATTCTTTCCCAGTTTTCTGCTTCCTTTCTAATGTTGGTTGCATTGAGTTTGGTTGTGCAAAAACTTCTCAGTTTAATGTAATCAAAATTATCCATTTTGCACTTTATAATGCTTTCTGTCTCTTCTTTAGTCAAAAATTCTTCCCTTCTCCATAAATCTGATAAATGCACTATTCCTTGCTCCACTAATTTGTTTATAGTATCAATCTTTATACCTAGATCATGTACCCATTTGAACTTTATTCTTGTGTATGGTGTCAGGCATTTTCCCAACAATTTTTGTCAAACAGTGAGTTCTTATCCCAGAAACTGGGCTCCTTGAGTTTATCAAACAGTAGGTTGCCATATTCGTTTGCCAGGCCTAGAGGCCTGTGGGCTACCCGAGTCTTACCTTACCTCTATCGGAGGTCTTCGGCTGGCCAAACCGGATACTCGTATGAGAGAAGAGACTTATCAGAGTCGAACAAGGGTTGAGCTTTATTCAGGGTTCTGGTTACAAGTGCAGGGGAATTCTTCCTTAGGAGGGAGCGAAGAATCTCCCAAGGAGGCAAAGATCTTACAATAAGAGATTGGAAGTAGAAGTGTAAGTGGGGAGAGAGGGGGAGGGGAGAAAGGAGAGAGGAAAAGTGGAGCCTTGTGTCCTCACACGTGGCCCCTCCGCCCACGAGAACTTTCAGGCTTTCCTGACTCCAATTAAGCTCTCCAGCCACATAGTTTGCATCTGAATACCGTGCCTGTTAGGTAACGATGGGTGTGCCCAGATCCGGGACAATCTCGAGGGCGGGGAGAGCTCTCTCCCATCACGTTTCTCATGGGAAGAGGTGGAAATACACGAGATAGCTCGGTTCACCTCGATTCCCAGTCGTTTCCTGGGGGGCCTCGTGAGAACTCTAAGATTTAGAAGTTCCCACCTTTACCTGCCCGAGACTGTCCACATGGAATTGAGCTTCCAACCCCAGCATCTCCCCTTCTTTGTTTTGCGAGGCGCGCACATGGCTCTAGAGGAAATAGTGGCTGGAGGCTGAGTGGATTAGGAAGGCCTTTCGCATATGAGTACCCCACAACAAGAACTTCATTTACACAGAAATCTGCAGCTAGCACAACTGACAAAGAAAGGCATCAAATAAAACAAAGATGAAGCTAAATGGCTGAGTTACAGCAAGAGAAAGGGCAATCACTAATTCCAAAGCATTTTCTAAGAGAAGCAGCTAGTGCTGGCGCCTTACACATCACCACCCCCTCAGTTATGTAAATGGATCTCAACGGCCAAGCCTGAATGGCCAAGCCTGTGGTATACAGGAGAAAAGTTGGTCATCCCCCGAAAAGTTGGTCACCCCTTCCCCCCCCAATGTCCTGGGTTTGTGATATCAAAGTCCTCCTTCAGCCGCTGGAAAGAGATGCCTAGATGGAGTGGTCAGCAATGTCAGTGGTTGCGATGAGTGCTGCTTCCTCTCTGGGCAGCAGGGTTAAAGCTGTTAGCAGCAGACTCAGGTGGTGCATGATCCTTCTCCGGGGTCTCCGGGCTCTCCGGGGTCTCCGCCTCCTGCATCTCCTTTGTCTCCGACACCGGTTTCCACCTACGGATCCTTCTAATGGGAATCCACGCATCCCCTTTTCCTGTGGAGACACAAACATACCCTGGACCCCATATTAGCATCTTATACGGACCTTTCCATTTCCCTGAGGCCATATCCTTTACCATGGCCCATGTGTCCTTATTTCCAGCCTGGTTATTACTTTCCTTGCGGGGTTGTCTTGGAATAGTCACAAAATGTCTCATAGCTGGAGTAGTATGTGAATTTTTTGAGATATGCAAAAATTTGTGTGTATACACAGCTGTATCAAGCTCTGATTGTATTAGGCAATCTCTTAATCTCCCCCTTTTTTGTTTAGCGAGAATCGCCTTTAAGGTGAAATTGATAAGAATGCATAGTGGCTGTTTATTTTGGTATAGCTGCTGCCAGGTGCTTACAAATGCTTGATTAACATCTGTAAGGAACCTGAATTTTACCGATTTTTTCTTTATAACAAACACAGGAGCATTCCAGGGTGACTGTGATGGCTCTATATTTCCTTTTTCTAATTGCTCCTTAACCAATAGTTGTAGTGCCTGGAGTTTTTCTGGAGTCAGGGGCCATTGCTCCACCCAAATCGGGGTGTCTGACTTCCAATTCAAGGGTGGGGACTCCAGTGCAACTGCAATGGCCCTTACTAAAAATTTGATAGCCTCATCCCCAGGCGGCTCATGATGTCTCTGCCCCAGATGTTAAAACTAAGTCCTGGAATCACCAACGGCCATACGGTCCCTTGGCGATCCTCTGCCTCCCACTTTACTAGGTGCATTGTCTCTAAGGTATTTTGGCACCCTCCTATTCCCCACACTGGTCTCTGGCTTTCTTTGAGCTTCCAGTGCCAGGGTACTGAGCGACCGCTAAGGCAGGTCCTATCCGCTCCAGTATCAAGGAGGCCAGTCATGGGAATTCCATTGAGCCAGATTGTACACTCAGGTCTATTCTGTCCTATTTCCTTTAGTAACTGGATTTGAACTGAGTGCTTTAAGGGAAGGGCAATAGCTATGGGAAGCTGATCCTGGCCCCTCCCTGTACTTATTTCTTTCTGCCCAGGGGTAAGGCAGGCTCTGGCTAAGCTCTTCCAGTTATTAGGAGTCAGAACGAACTGACCACTGAGAGTCTCAAGCATGGCTATGACAAAGGGTGAATTAGGGCCGTGCTTGGTACAAGCCTCTTTGAGAGTTGCTACTCTCTTCCACTCTATGGGTATGTGGCTCCTCCGAACCCCACCGGGGATACTGGGGTCCGCTATTTCTAGCACAGGAAATGTCCCTACGTCTTCTCCATTCTCTATAGCCTTCCATATTCCCTTTTCCAAACTGGACTGTGGCCCTGGACTGTCTGACCAATGGAGCATGCTATAAGGAGGCGCAGAGGGAAGACACGGCGTATGCTCCCCTGCTTCGCCTTTCCCATCAGCTAGATGGAGCTCCGAATCTATTTTTTCTCTACACTCCTTAACTTTCTGCTTATCAGGGTTCTCCCCTCCCCTCTCTCCGCTTCCACTCTCATTCCAATCCCGCCCTGGCCTCTCTGGGCCTTCCGAAAGGCTCTTAATTACACCGAATATCAGGAAATCTAAATCCTCCGGCTCCCCAGGGCATAGTTGCTCATAAGCGGTCATTTGTTCTCCGACCGCTCCCCATCTTTCTCTTGATATTCCTGTCTGCTCGAGCCAAGGAGAAACTTTCCAAATCCTTTTACAAAATTCTCGGAGGTCGTTTAACTCTATAGTAACCCCCGCCTCCCTGCATTCCCTGTAAAGTATCTCAGCCCAGACCTCCTGTTCCTCTGGCTTTATTACTGGCAATTGATTCCCCATCCCTGCCCTTTTCCCATGGGTGTGGGAAGCTACTCTCACTCTTTCTCTCCTTCTGAATCTAGGATTCGGGACTCGCGTCTTTCACAGCCCCTTCCGGGTGTTCCCAGGCACCCAGGATATCTGCGCTCCTGTCCCCTGTTCAGAGACGCCAACTGCCAGGCCTAGAGGCCTGTGGGCTACCCGAGTCTTCTTACCTCACCTCCCGAGATCTTCGGCTGGCCAAGCCGGATGCTTGAATGAGAGAAAGGACGTTCCAGAGTCGAACAAGGGTTGAGCTTTATTCAGGGTTCTGGTTACAAGTGCAGGGGAATTCTTCCTTAGGAGGGAGTGAAGAATCTCCCAAGGAGGCAAAGATCTTACAATAAGAGATTGGAAGTAGAAGTGTAAGTGGGGAGAGAGGGAGAGGGGAGAGAAGAAAGAGGAAAAGCAGAGCCTTGTGTCCTCACACGTGGCCCCTCCACCCAAGAGAACTTTCAGGCTTTCCTGACCCTACTTAAGCTCTCCCGTCGCGTAGTTTGCACGTCAATACCGAGCCTGTTAGGTAACAACAGGTGTGCTCCAATCCGGGACAATCTCGAGGGCGGGGAGAGCTCTCTCCCATCACGTTTCTCACGGGAAGAGGCGGAAATACACGAGATAGCTCGGTTCACCTCGATTCCCAGCCGTTTCCTGGGGGGCCTCGTGAGAACTCTAAGATTTAGAAGTTCCCACCTTTACCCGCCCGAGACTGTCCACATGAAATTGAGATTCCAATCCCAGCATTCGTTGACTACTGTGTCTTGAGTACCTAACATATTCCACTGGTCTACCCTTCTGTTTCTTAGCCAGTAGCAGGTGGTTTTGATAATTGGTGCTTATTATACAATTTGAGATCTAGTAGAGGTAGGTCACCTTCCCTAGCATTTCTTTTCATTAGTTCCCTTGATATTCTGGACCTTTTGTTCTTCCAGATGAATTTTGATATTATTTTTTTCTAGCTTTGAAAATAATAATTTAATTGTTTGATTGATATGGCACTGAAGAAGTAAATTAATTTAGGTGGAATTATCATTTTTATTATATTGACTTGTCCTACCCACGAGCAATGGATGTTTTTCCACTTACTTAGATCTGACTTGATTTGTGTGAAAAGTATTTTGTAACTGTGTTCTTATAGTCCCTGAAATTGTTTTGGCAGGTACACTCCCCTATATTGCATAGTATCTACCCTACCTTTAAATGAGATTTCTCTTTCTATCTCTTGTTGTTGGGCTTTGTTAGTAATACATAGAAATGCAGAAGATTTGTCTGGGTTTATTTTGTAACCTGCAACTTTGCCAAAGTTGTTCATTATTTCAAGTAGTTTTTCACTTGATTCTCTGGGATTCTCTAAGTATATCATCATATCATCTGCAAAGAGTGAAAGCTTTGTTTCTTCTTTGCCTATTCTAATTTCTTCAATTTCTTTTTCTTCTCTTATTGGTGCAGGTAGCATTTCTAATACCACATTGAATAACAGAGATGATAATGGACATCCTTGTTCTACTCCTGATCTTATTGGAAATGCATCTAGCTTCTTCACATTGCATATAATGCTTGCTGGTGGTTTCAAGTAGATATTGCTTATTATTTTATGGAAAGTTCCATTTATTCCTATGCCCTCCAGTGTTTTCAATAAGAATGGGTGTTGTATTTTTCAAAAGCTTTCTCTCGATCTATTGAGAAAATCATGTCGTTTCTGTTAGTTTTGTTGTTGATATAATCAATAATGCTAATGGTTTTTCTAATATTATATCAGCCCTGCATTCCTGGTATAAATATTCCCTGATCATAATGTATTATTCTCATGATAAGTTGCTGTATTCTTTTTGTTAAAACCTTATTTAAAATTTTTGCATTTATATTTATTAGAGAAATTGGTCTTTAATTTTCTTTCTCTGTTTTGGCTCTTCCTGGTTTAAGTATCAGAACCATATTTGTATCATAAAAAGAATTTGGTGGACTACTTCTTCCCCAGTTTCCTCAAATAGTCTATACAGTATTGGAATTCACTCTTCTTTGAATGTTTCATAGAATTCATGTGCAAATCCGCAAGGAAGTACAAAACCCCCCCAAAATTAGAAGTGGAACGAAAAGGGAGAAAAGATAAAAAGGGAGGGAAGAAGTGGTAAAATAAAGGGGGAATCAAGGGGAGGTGACTGATAGACAGGAGGGAAGACTAAGGGAAGCAGATTTTTTTCTAGGTAGGTCATTGATGACTTGTTCAATTTCTTGTTTCAGTTTCTTTGGTTTATCTTCCTCTTCAGCCCATCTGGACAATTTACAATTTTAAAAATATTCATCCATTTCACTTAGATTGTCAAATTTTGAGGCATACTGTTGGGCAAAGTAATTTCTAATTATTGTTTTAATTTCCTCCTCATTGGAGGTGAGTTCACCCTTTTGATTTTTGATATTAGTAATTTGGTTTTCTTTTTTCTTTTAAAAAATCAATTTGACTAGAAGTTTATCAATTTTATAGTTTTTTTTCTATAGTTTTCTTAATTTAAATTTCATTAATCTCTCCTTTGGTTTTCAGTATTTCCAATATGGTATTTACTTGGGAATTTTAGTTTTGTTATTTTTCTTGCTTTTTCAGCAGCATGCCCAATTGATTGATCTCCTCCTTCTCTATTTTATTCATATAGACATTCAATGATATAAAACTTCTCCTAAGGATTGCTTTTGCAACAACCCATAAATTTTGGTAGGTTGTCTCATTATTGTCATTCGCTTGAATCATTTCTTGTTTTTCATTCTGTAGGATTAGATTACTTAGTGTCCATTTATTTTTTGGTCTATCTTTCCTTGGCCCTTTATTAAATATAATTTTTATTGCACTGAATTGTGAGGTTTTTATTCCCTAGTACATGGTCGATTTTTGTGTATGTGCCATGTACTGCTGAGAGAAAGGTATATTCCTTTTTATTTCCATTAAATTTTCTTTAGAGATCTATGTTGTCTACCTTATCCAGAGTTCTATTTACCTCTTTTACTTCTTTCTTGTTTATTTTGAGGTTAGATTTATCGACTTCAGAGAGGGGGAGGTTGAGGTTCCCCACTAGCATAGTTATGCTGTGTATTCCTTCTTCTTCTCCCTTAAACTTCTCCTCTATGAATTTGGATGCTGTACCACTTGGTTCATATATGTTTAATAATGATATTGCTTCATTATCTATGGTGTTTTTTTATAAGGATATGTCCTTATATATTTCTTTCCTCATCTCATTTTATTAGATCTATTTCTGCTTTTGTTTTGTCTGAGATTAGAATTGCTACCCCTTCAAGTTTTACATTAGCTGAAGCATAATATATTCTACTCCAACCTTTCACCTTTACCTTGTGAATATCCCCATTTCAAAAGCATTTCTTGTAAATGACATATTGTAGGATTATGGTTTTTAAGCCATTTGGCTATCCACCTGCGTTTTAAAGGAGAGTTCATTCCATTCACATTCATAGTTATGCTTAATATCTGTGTCTTTCTCTTCATTGTATTCTCCCTGTTTTTTTCCTTCCCTTCCTCTCCAGGACAGCTCTTTATTTTTGACCACTGGCTGCCTCAGTCTTCCCTCCCTTTTATCAACCCTCCCTTTTATTGCCCCTTTCTCTTACTACTTTTTCCCTCCCTTTTAATCTCTCCTCATTTTTCTTTCGCCTTTTATTTTCACTAGTTGGGTTGCGTACTTCCTTATCCATTTGCCCAAGTTTCCTTTGTGAGGAGCTGTTCTCCTCAGTAAATTATTCTTTCATTTTATTAATTGTATTTTTAACATCATTGGCCATTTTTTCTTCTACCTCTCAAATGTGGCTTTTAAAATCCTTCTTGATCTTTTCTAAGAATGCTCTTTGGGCTTGAGACCAGTTCATATTCCCTTCGTATTTTTCGGAAGTGAGTACACTCTCAGTGCTGTCCATTTCTGAATTTATGTTTTGGTCTTTGTCCCCATAGTAAGATTCTGTCGTCTTTGCCTTTCTGGTTTGCTTCTTCCTCATGATGATTGCCTTTTTCCTGGCTTTTAAAGTGGATTTCTGATTCTGGGTCATGGGGACTCTGTCCCACATTTCTTGTGATGAGAACTTGAGGCTTTTTATATTCTGGCCTCTGGTTCTTTCAGCTAGAAGCTAGAATATTTCAGCTTACCTGGTGCTGAGCTTGCTGGTGTGTGCCAAGGCTAGGTGAAGTCTTTCCAGGATTTTTCCTGGGGCTGTATTCTCTGGTTTTTTCAAGGTCAACAATGGGAGTTTGAGAGCACTTACAATTTACTCCTCCATTGTGCCTCTTGGAAGTTCAAGTAGGTAAATTTCATACTTTTAATATGTGGGCTGATGGTCTCAGGAGGGACTGCTGCCATTATTGGTGTTCTTGCCCTTCTCTCTCACTTACTTCTACTAGATTCCTGACTTTTGCTGATATGTTTGAGAATCCACTTTGCTGCAGATGCTTTGGTCCTACCCCACAGTTCTTGCTCCACTCTGCTATGGGGGAGTCTATAGTGGTGCAGCCTCTGTAATCTGAACTCCCCAAGCCCTGTGTAACAGATTCTTCCTGTCTACCTTCTGGGCTGATCTAGGCTGGAAATCTGCCACGCATTCTGTCTCTCAGTCGATTCTGCTACTGTAAAATATGTTCAGATTCTCTTTTTAGAGCTATCTGAAGGAATTTGGGGTAGAGCTAAAGCCAGTCTATGCTCTCACTCCACTATTTTGGCCTCCGCCCCCCAGTGTCCCAATTTTTTCACATCCTTTCCAATATTTGTCATGTTAATCAATCTGATAGGTGTGAGAGGATATCTAACAGATGTTTTAATTTGTATTTCTCTAATAAGTAGTGATTTAGAACATTTTTTAATGTGACCATTGCTTTGATTTATTCGTCTGAAAACTCCCTGTTTATCAGCTTTAACCATTTATCGATTGGGTAATGGCTTATATATTTTTTTAAAACAAATTTAGTTCAGTTCCTACATATTTGGCAAATGAGGTCTTTATTAGAGAAGTTCCTGTAAAATTTCCCCCCAGTTTCCTGATTTCCTAATAATTTTTGACTGCATTAGTTTTGTTTGCACAAAACCTTTAATTTCTCATACTAAAAATTATCCATTTTACTTCCTGTGATACCCTATATCTGTTTTTTTGGTCATAAAATCTTCCCTTATCCATACGTCTTACAGATACATCTTTCCATATTCTCCTAATTTACTTATACCACTTTTATGTTTAGTCGAAATCATTCATTGGTTTTCATCTCATCTTGGCATATGGTGTGAGATCGTGGTCTATACTTAGTTTCTTTCCAACTGCTTTCCAATTTTCCAAGCAAAATTGTTAAATGATGAATTTTTACCCCAGAAAGTTGGATCTTCGGGTTTATGAAACACTAGGTTACTGTGGTCATTTACTATTATATGTTGTACACATTATCTATTCCGTTGATCTGTCACTGTACTTCTTAATCAGTATCATATTGTTTTCATGATTACTGCTTTATAGTAGAGATGGAAAACGGATACTGTTAGACTGCCTTCATTCACATTTATTTCTCATTGACTCCAGTGATACTCTTGACATTTTATTTTACCAGATAAATTTTATAATAATTTTTTTCTATCTATATAATTCTTTGGTACTTTGATTGATATGACACTTAATAAGTAAATTAGATTCAGTAGAATTGTAATTTTTATTATATAGTCTCAGTTTATTTATGACCAACGAATATTTTTCCAGTTATTTAAGTCTGTTTTTATCTGTGAGGATTGTTTTGTAATTATATTTATATAGATCGTGGGTTTGTCTTAGAAGAAAGAATTCCAAGTATTTTACATTGTCTGCTATTATATTAAATGGAATTTCTATTTCTGTACCTTACAACCTAGTTTTGTCTGTAGTATATAGAAATGCTGATGATTTATTTGGGTTTCCTTTATATCCTGGAACTTTGCAGAAATTGTTACTTGTTTTCTCTAACTGTTAGGTGGTTCTCTAGGATTCCTCAAGTATATCATCATACTGTCTGCAAAGACTGATGGTTTTATTTCTTGATTGTCTGTTTTTATTCCTCTGGTTTTACCTTATCTTATTGTTATAGCTAGCACTACTAACAAAATATTGAATAATAACGTTGAAAACAGGCATCTTTCCTTAACTCTTAGTTTTACTGGGAAGGCATCAAATTTGTTACTCTTACAGATGATGTTTGCTCTTTATTTTAGATAGCTACTACTTATCATTTTTAAAAAAGTCTCCATTGATTCTTATGTGTTCTGGTGTTTTTTTAAAATAAGAATAGGTTTTGGTTTTTGTCAAAATACTTTTATGCAACTATTGAAATAATCATATAATTTTCATTTTTTGCTATTGATATTGTCAATTATGGTTATATTTCTCCTATTAAACTTGGTTTGCATTTCAGACATAAATCAACCCTAGTCTCAACCCTGGTGTTTGATCTTAGTGAAATATTGGCATATTGTCTTTACTAATATATTATTTAAACATTTTGCATTCATTAAGGAAATTGGGCAATATTTTTCTCTTTTGTTCTCTCTCACTATCTTTTTGCTCTCACAAACTAATATTTGTGTCATAGTAGGAAATGGAAGGACTTATTTATCTAATTTTTCGAACAGTTTATATAATATTGAGATTAAGTTTTCTCATGCATTGGGTAGAATTTACTTGTAAAGGCATCTGGTGCAGGGGACGTTTTCTGAGAGAAGTCATTGATAACTTGTTCAACATCTTTTTTAAAGGTATCATCTTAAGAATTGTATTTCTGTTAATCAGGGCAGTTTATATTTTTGTATATAGTCACCTATTTCAGGTTTATTGGCATATATATGGGCAAAATAATGCCTTTAATTTGCTCTTCAGTGGTGGTGAATTCTTTCTTTTGATTTTTGATTCTGGTAATTTGTTTTTCTTCTTCTTTTAAAAATAAAATTACTCAATGGTTTATTTATTTTGTTTATTTTTTCACAAAAAACAGCTCTTAGATTTAATTATTAGTTCAGTGGTTTTTTTTAAGTTTTAATTTCATTCATATCTTCTTTGATTTCCAGGATTTTCATTGTTTTGTGTTTAATTAGGATTTTTAATTTATTTTATCTAGTTTTTTAGTTGTGTCCTCAATTCATTGATCTGCTCTTTCTTCCTTTTATTGAGGTATGTATTGTATAGACAAATTTTCCTTTAAGCTCCACTTTGAATACATTCAGCATGTTTTGAAATATTGTCTTATTCTTCTCATGCTCTTTAATTAAATTATTGACAGTTTTTCTGATTTGTTCTTTGACACACTCTTTAGGAATATATTATTTGGGAGGGGGTGGAGGCAAGATGGTGCAGTAGAAGGATGAATTTTCTAGAGTGCTTCCCCCAAGACCAGCCAAATATCTGTAAAAAATGACTCCAAACAAATTCTGGAACTGCAGAACCCACAGTATGACAGAGTGAAGCAAATTTCCAGGCTAAGATAGCTTGGAAGGTCACCAGAAAGTGCTAGGAGCAGAACACAGTCAAGCATGGGCCACACTGGCACAGATAGGAACTGAGTAGATCTTGGGAAGACTGAATCTCTCACACCTGTGTTGGTTTCTAGACTTCATGACCCCAAAAGGCTGAGGATAAATTGGAAGGTCAGTGGGAAAAGCCTGTAGGACCAGTGCAAGAGAGTGGAGTGGTCTGGCCACAACTCCAGGGCTACTGAAGGAGAAGGATTGGAGGAGCCTGCAGCAGCCACAACAGCAACAGGGGCAGCTGTAGTAACTATTTCTGGAGCTCTAGGCCCAGAGATTGTGAGGAAATTGAGCAGCTGACAGTACATCCTCCACCCCCATTGGAAACAGAGAACTACTTTGACAAAGAGCTTAGAAGTCAAGTAAATGGTTGGGGAAAAGAGCAAAAACCAGAAAAGGAATCAAAGAACAGAACCTTACTTTGGTAGCAAGGAAGAGCAAAACATGTAAACAGAAAACAAAGTCAAAGCTCTACCATGTAAAGCCTCCAAGAAAAATGTGAATTGATTTCAGGCCATGGAAGAGCTCAAAAAGGATTTTGAAAATCAAGTAAGAGAAGTAGAGCAAAAATTGGGAAGAGAAATGAGAGTGATGCAAGAAAATCATGAAAAATGAATCAACTGCTTGATAAAGGAGACCCCAAAATGTTGAAGAAAATAACTCTTTAAAAAATAGACTAACTCAAATGACAAAAGAGATCCAAAAAGCCAATGAGGATAAGTATGTTCTAAAAAGCAGAACTGATCAGATGGAAAAGGAGATCCAAAAGCTCACTGAAAATAATAATTCCTAAAGGATTAGAATGGAGCAGAAATTATAAAACAAAATCAAGGGAATAAAAAACTATCAGACAATGTGAAATATCTCATTGGAAAAACAACTGACCTGTTAAACAGATCCAAGAGAGAAAATTTAAAAATTATTGGACTACCTGAAAGCCATGATCAAAAAAAGAGCCTAGACATCATCTTTCATGAAATTATCAAGGAAAACTGCCCTGATATTCGAGAACAAGAGGGTAAAATAAATATTGAAAGAATCCACCGATCACCTCCACAAAGAAAGCCAAAAAGAATAACACCTAGGAATACTGTAGCCAAATTCCAGAGTTCTCAGTTCAGGGAGAAAATACTGCAGGCAGTCAGAAAGAAACAAATTGAGTATTGTGGAAATACAATCAGGATAACACAAGATCTAGCAGCTTCTACATTAAGGGATCACAGGGCTTGGAATATGATAATCCAGAAGTCAAAGGAGCTAGGATTAAAACCAAGAATTGCCTACCCAGCAAAACTGAGTGTAGTACTTCAGGGGGAAAAATGGTCATTCAATAAAATACAGAACTTCCAAACATACTTGACGAAAAGACCAGAGCTGAACTGAAAATTTGACTTTCAAACACAAGAATCAGGAGAAGCATGAAAAGGAAACAGTAAAGAGAAATCATAGGGGACTTACTAAGTTGAACTGTTTACATTCTTACTTGGAAAGATAATATTTGTAACTCTTGAAACTTTTCTCAGTATTTGGGTAGTTGGAGCGATTATATTCATATACACAGAGGGCACAGCGTGAGGTGAATAGGAACAAGATGACATCTAAAAAATAAAATTCAGGGGTGAGAGAGGAAGATATTGGAAGGAGAAAAGGAGAAATGGAGTGATGCAAATTATCTTTCATTAAAGAGGCAAGAAAAAGCTTGAGCAATGGAGGGAAAAAGGGGGAGGTGAGGGGGAAAAAAAGAAACTTACTTTCATCACATTTACCTTAAGGAGGGAATAACATACACACTGAATTTGGTATGAAAATTTATCTTACACTACAGGAAAATAAGGGAGAGAGGGATAAGTGGAGTGTGAGTCGGTTAATAGAAGAGAGGGCAAATGGGAGAAGGAGGTAATTAGAAGGAAGGACAAGATCAAAAGAGAGAATAGAATAAATGGGGGACAGGATAGCTTGGAGAGAAATATAGGTAGTCTTTCACAACATGACTTTTATGGAAATCTTTTGCATAACGACACATGTAAACATATATTGAATTGCTTGCCTTCTCAGTTAGGATGGGTGGGGAGGAAGGAAGGGAGAGAAGTTGGAACTCAAAGTTTTAAAAACAAATATTAAAAATTGTTTTTATATGTAAATGGGAAATAAGAAATGCAATTAATGGGGTATAGAAATCTATCTTTTCCTACAAGAAAATAGAGGAGATGGGGATAAGGGAAGGGAGGGGTGTAACAGAATGGAGGGTAGATTGGATGAAGAGGTAATCAGAGTGCAGGTGTCTTGTGTTGGAGGAAAGGGAGAGATGGGGAGAAAATCTGGAACTCAAAATATTTTGGAAAGGAATGTTGAAAACTAAAAATAAAACATTTAATTAAAAAAGAATATATTATTTAATTCCCAATTAACTTTTAATTTATACTTCCATGTCCCTTTATTGAATGTAATTTTTATTGCATTATTGTCTGAAAAGAATGGATTTAATATTTCTGCTTTTTTGCATTTATTTGTGAGCTTTTAATTCCCTAGCAATATTCAGTTTTACATGGTTAAGTGAGAAAAAGGGTACACTACTTATTATTTCCATTCAATTTTCTCCAGAAGGTTATCATAGCTAACTTATTTAAGATTTCATTCATCTCCCTTTTTTTCTTACTTTTTAAAAAATATTAGATTTATCTAGCTCTGAGAAGGGAAAGTTGAGGTGCTCCATTTATATAATTTTATTGTGTATTTCTACCTATAATTCACTTAATTTTTTCCTTAAGAATTTGAATATTATAGCATTGGGGGCATATGTGTTTGCTACTGATATTGCTTCATTGTTTATGTTTCTTTTAGCAAGATGTAGTTTCTCTGCTTATTTCTTTTAATTAGTTCTATTTTTGTTTTAGTTTTATTTGAGATCATCATTGCTATCCTTTCCTTTTCTACTTAAGCTTAAGTATAGTTGTTTCTACACCAGTCCCTTATTTTAACTGTTTCTGTGTCTATTACAAATTTCTTTTTTATAAACATAATGTTCTTGGATTCTGATTTTTAATCCATTTTGGTATTTGCCTCCATTTAATGGGTGATTTCTTTCCATTTCCATTCACAGGTTAATAACAAGTTGTGCCTCCCCTTCATGCTATCTTCCCCTGTTTATCCTTTTCTTTCTTTCTTTCTTTCTTTCTTTCTTTCTTTCTTTCTTTCTTTCTTTCTTTCTTTCTTTCTTTCTTTCTTTCTTTCTTTCTTTCTTTCTTTCTTTCTTTCTTTCTTTCTTTCTTTTTTTTACCCTGCACCTTTTATCAAGTCTGTTTTGCTTCTGACCACTACCTTCTTTTATCCACCTTCCCTTTTATCAACATCCCCCTTTTTGTCATCCATTTGCCCTCCCACTTCCCTCTTGTTTAAGATAGACTTTTATTCCTAATTGAGGGTGTGTGTGTGTGTGTGTGTGTGTGTGTGTGTGTGTGTGTGTATGTGTGTGTGTGTGTGTGTATTTCTGTGTGTACATATCTTTGAAATGATTTAAATGAGTCAAAAATGAAATGCTGATTCATTAACCTTTGACAAATAGGTTTCAACAGCCACCAAAACCTGTAAGTTTTTCTAGAAATTGCCAAAAATACATTTTTCTACATACAGTTCTTTATAAAAAAAACATAATAACGTGAATTTTATAAACACAACAACTATGAAAGAACCCCAAAATGCAGGATACAGGAGAGTCAATGCAACCTAGGCGGGAAAAGTTAAAAGAACCTCCTGGCAAAAAGAAAGGGAAAGGGCATTGAACGTTTCCCCAATGAAAAGTAAATGCTTCTCTGTGAGTTCCTGGCCCAGTCAGAGTTTTAAATTCGTGCCCTTGGCAGCTTGACCAGGCTTGACCACACAGGCATCAGCAGGAGAGCATGGATAACCACCTTATCATTTACTTGCAAGCTTAGCAACTTCCCCATTTTACATTTCCTTATCACACACAGGAGAACTTACTTTAGCACTTTCTAGAGTAAATTCATGAACACTTTTACAATACTTTCCTCCTTTTTGGAGATGTAAAGTTGCCACATTTCACTTATCATTTTTTTCTCTACTGATCATAGCTACAAATGTACCTGATTGCCAATGTGAAAATGAAAACGCAAGAAAATTATATGAATGTTTGAAGTCATGAAAATTAAGTGAGTATTAAGGACTGACTTCATCATGGAGCCACAGTCAGGATCATACATTTAGCAGGTGCAACGTTAAAGGAATAGCGGACTTGGAATATGATATTCCAGAATTCAATAGAGCTAGGATTACAAACAAGTATATTCTACCCAAGAAAAATGAGCATACAACCTTCAAGGGAAAAATAAACCTGTAATGATATAGACTTTAAAATATTCCTGATTAAAAGACAGGAGCTAAACAGAAAATTTAACTTTCAAATATGACTCAAGAGAAGCATAAAAAGGTAAACATGAAAGAGAAATCATAATTGACTCAATAAAGTTAAACTGTTTAGATTTTTACATGGGAGGATGATGGATGTGAGTTCTAAGAATTTTAATATTAATAGGGTATGTAGAAGGATTCTATATAGAGAAAGTGCGCAGAAGTCAGTTGATTATGTTGTGATGATCTAAAAAAATGGATAGGTGAGAAAAAAGCATGCCATGGGAGAAGGGAAAAGGAGAGGAAGAATGGGGGAAATATCTCAAATAAAAGAGGTATGTAAGGAAAGGGAAGTGGTATCCGTGGTCATTGGAACCTATTGCCTGTTGCCAAAGGTTTAATTATCGGTATTTGCATTTTGATTTTCACATCATTTACCTCCATGAAAGTTGTGAATTGACTATATCTGGTTTCTTCCTACCTGCTTGAAATATTTTCTGTTTGACATGGGAGAGCTGGGATTTACTAAAAATATGCCTTACAGTTTTCATTTTGTCATCTCTTTCAGGTAGTTGTCTACGGATTCTTTCCATTTCTGTTTTATCCTCTGATTTAGGATACTGGGGATGTTTTACTTGATTTTCTTCAATCATGTTTTGCAAGTAATTCAATAATTCTTAAATTATCTCTCCTTGATCTGTTTTTCAGGTTAGTTGTTTTTCCTATGAAATATTTCACATTTTTTATTCTTTTGTCTGTTGTATTTTTTCTTGATGTGTCTTGGAGTTATTAGATTCCACCTAACAAATTCTAAGTTTTTATCTTTTTCATTTTTAAGTAATAATTAATTAATTTCCACAGTTACATGAAAGAAAAATTTTTTAACGTTTTTGAAACATTCATTTATAAAGTTTTGAGTTTCAAATTATCTCCCTTCCTCCCTTCCTATATCCCCTCATTGAGAAGGCAGCAGTTCAATATAGGTTATACATGTGTGATCATGCAAAACATATCTGTATTAGTCATATTTGAATGAGAACATAGAAAAAATAAACTCAAGAAAAATAATAAAACAAAAAAGTGTGCTTTAATCTGTATTTAGATGCCATTAGTTCTTTCTCTTGGAATGGATCAAGTTTTTCATCGTTAAGTCCTTCAGAGTTACCTTGGATTGTAGCTAAGCAATTTACAGGTAATCACGCTATAATATGCTTTTACTTTGTATACAGTACATTTCACTTTACTTCAACCCATGAAAGTCTTTCAAGTTTTTCTGAGAGTATCGTGCTTATCATTTCTTAAAGTACAACAGTATTTCATCACATACCACAAATTGTTCAATCATTCTCCAATTGATGGATATCCCATCAATTTCTAATTCTTTGCCCCTAGAAATGAGTTACTATAAATTTTTTTGTACATATAGGTCCTTTCCCTTTTTTAAAAAATATCTTTTGGGATACAGACCTAGTAGTGGTACTGCTAGTTCAAAAGGTATGCATAGTTTTATAGCCCTTTTGACATAGTTACAAATTGTTCTACAAAAATCAGTTCACAACTCCACCAACAGTGGATTAATATCTCATTTTTCCCATATCCCCATACAGCATTTCTCATTTACCTTTTCTTTCCTATTAGCCAATTTAATAGGTATTAGACAGTACCTCAGAATTATTTTAATTTACATTTCTCCAATCAATAATGAGAATATTTTTTTATATGGCGTTAGATGCCACCTGAAAAATCATCATATTTTTTGATCATTTATCATTTGGGGGAATGGCTCCCATGTTTTAAATTTAATTGGTTCTCTATATGTCTGAGAAATGAAGCCTTTGTAGGAGAAACTTGTTTCAAAAATTATTTCACAGTTACTTACTACTTACTAACTGTATTTCCATTCATCCTATCCCACTTGCCCTATTTATTCTATTCTCTCTCTCCTTTCACTCTGTGTCTCCTCAAAAGTGTTCTGCTTCTGACTACTCCCTCTACCAATCTCTCCTCCCCCACTTCTCTTATTCCCTTCCCCTTCTACTCTCCTGTAAGGTAAGAGGTATTTCTATGCCCCATTGCCTGTGTTTGTTATTCCCTCTTTGATCCAATTCTGATGCAAGTAAGGTTCATTCACTCCCCCTTTCCCTCTCTGCCCCTCTCCCTTCATTGTAAAACCTTTTTTTGAGTCTTTGATGTGAGATAATTTACCCCTTTCTTCCCCTCCCTTTCTCTTTATCCCAGTACATTCTTCTCTCACTCCTTAATTTTATTTTTCTAGATATTTTATTTTCATATTTCACTCATACTTGTGCCCTCTGCTTATATATATTCCTTCTAACTGCTCTAATAACGAGAAAGGTCTTATGAGTTACAAATATCACCTTCCCATATAGGTATGTGAACAACTTAACTTATTAAGTCCTTCATGATTTCCTTTTTCCTGTTTCCTTTCCTATGCTTCTCTTAAGTCTTGTATTTGAAAATCAAAATTTCAATTCAGCTTTGGTCTTTTCATCAGGAATATTTGGAAGTTCTATATCTCATTGAATGTCCATTTCCCCCTTGAAGAATTATACTTAGTTTTGCCAAGTAGGTGATTATTGGTTTTAATCCTGGCTCCTTTGCCCTGCAGAATATCATATTCCAAGTCCTCCAATCCTTTAATGTAGGAGGTGCTAGATCTGTTATCCTGACTGTGGCTCCACCATATTTGAATTGTTTATTTCTGACTGATTGCAATATTTCCCCCTTGACATGGGAACTCTTCAATTTGGCTGTAATATTCCTGGAAGTTTCCATTTTGGGATCTCTTTCAGGCGGTGATCAGTGGATTCTTTCAATTTCTATTTTTACCCCTTTGTTCTAGAATATCTGGGGAGTTTTTCTTGATAATTTCTTGAAAGATGATGTCTGGGCTTTTTTTTAATCATGGCTTTCAGGTAGTCAAATAATTTTAAAATCATTTCTCCTGGATCTATTTCAAATTCTTACTTTTAAAGAATTATTTTCTTCAGTGAAGTTATGTGCTTCTTTTTCCATTAAAAATTTCTGTATTTTTTGTGCCATTTTTTTTACTAAGCTGTTAATTCTCTTTTCATAATTTTCTTGCATCATTCTCATTTTTTTTCCTAATTTTCCATTTATTGATATTATTTGATTTTGAAAATTACTTTTCAACTGTTTCAGGAATTCTTACTTGTCTTGTGTCCACTTAACAGGCGTTTTCCTTTGAGGTTTTGCTCATAGCTATTTTGATTTCATTTTCTTCTGAGTTTATATCTCGATCTTCCCTATCACTACAGGAGTTTTTATGATCAGGTTCGTTTTTGTCACCTGTTCATTTTTCCACCCTATTTCTTGACTTTGAATATATGTTAAAGTTAAATTCTGTTTCCAGCCTGGAGGGAGTGGAGAGAGGACACATTCCTGAGTTTCAGGTATTTTTGAACTGTTGTTTTTAAAGCTAGTTCTAGGGGTTTGGAAATTTTTTGTACTTCCAAGGTAGTGTGATCTGTGTTACCCAGGAAGGCCTCTGATCTCTTGAAATTACAATCAATATTTCCCTTCACTAATTTGGGACTGGAAATGATACTGCTTCTCAGGATCCCTACTACCTCTTAACTGAAAGTGCTCTTCTTCTCTTGAACTGTGACTCAGAGGTGGGTGTAAGCAATGGACTTGCCAAGCAGCTCCCGGTTCTGTGTTCAGTGCTAGCAAAATGGTTCCCTCTAATCTCTTTTTGACTAGCCACCAGGCGATCTTGCAATTTCTGTCTTGATAGCTTATGAAACTGTTGCTGTTTCTGTCACCACCACCTACTCCCACCTCTGGTGTTGAATTCACATTATCTCCAGGCAAGCCTCTACCTCCATGTTACAAATATTTCCTTCCAACCTCCCAACTTGTCTTGGGCTGAAAGAATATCTCACACTGACCTTCTGTTTCCTCCAGAATTCAATTTAATTTTAAAGTTATTATCCCATTTAAAAAATATTGGTATAATTTGAAAGTTGTTTCAAGGGGAACTTTGGAAGAGGTCAGCTGAATGTTTCCTCTATTCCCCCATCATTTACATTATGTTATGATGATGTTTAGGTGTCAACCTCTTAGGGAAGTTACGTTGGTAGTTATAAGTTAAATGATTAGATTGTGTTTTAAAACTTCAAGTCAATGAATGTATCTTTTATTGTCTTTTAACATTAACAAAAGGTCTTCTAATATTTCTTTTGTGTACAGGAAATAAATACATGTTCTTCTTCATATCATATAAATTGCCATTTTCTGAAACAACAAATGCATTTTGATTGGCAACCAAACATATTATGAACAAATATTTTGAATTCTGCCCTGTATAAAAATACTTCAAGAGTCATAAAGTATTTCTTTTTTACTGTTCTCTCTTATGATCATAGCAAGGACATTTTCAACTGCTTCCGTAAATGCTGATTCTATCTTTACAGAAGAATTCTTAGTTCACAGATGATGTAAAGATATCTAGCCAAAGTAAGTAGCTCATTCATTTTATATCTGAACACTGGCTTTCATTTATGTATAGAGCTAATTGTAGATGCAGCTTTAGTTATTTTATTACTGAATTTAGATCCCACTTCATTAGGATATCTCTGCATTTTAGGATGTCAGGACCTGAATTGTTGCTAGGTCAAAACAACCTTGACAGCTAAAATGCAAGTCATGCTCTGAATTATGGAGGGATTTTCGTCATTTTCTTTTACCAGTCAAAACATTGCACCTTTTGGAAAAATAATGAGATTCTTTACAAGACTCAATCATTATCAGAAATGGAAGGGAAATAAGATACTCAACGTAACAGAAAACCCTTAGTTTGACCAGGACAGGATGTTAGCCTTTCTTTCATTTATTACATTGAGATGGGCTGAATTGAAAGTTTAATGTCTATCATCAAAGGCA
Organism: Notamacropus eugenii; assembly: GCF_028372415.1. Lineage (NCBI taxonomy): Eukaryota > Metazoa > Chordata > Mammalia > Diprotodontia > Macropodidae > Notamacropus > Notamacropus eugenii. The sequence continues at coordinate 321,022,149 of NC_092874.1, forward strand.
AATTGGTTAATATTCATTACCTTAACAATAGCTGAACATTGTGTAGCACTTCAGGTTTTGCAAAACACCATACACAGAATTATTTCATATGATTCACCTTGGAATTGTGAGGAAATATTATTCCAATTTTTGCTGATGAGGAAACTAAGATTCAGAAATGTGAAGAAACTTACCTGTATCACAGAATTCAAGAACAGGTCTCGCATGACTCCAGGCACTTCAGGCTTTCCATTATACTGCATTGCCTCTGTGATTGTAAATGGGATAATAGATCTACTAAGTATACCTAATAGAAATTAAGAGTTAAAGTGAATGGGCATGTTTTAGTTGTTAATTGAGTTTTTTTATTAAAGACATTCTATTCAAAGTGCATTTATATGCTCTCTTCATTCTTAGCTCATTCGACCTTAATATCCAGGTAATTCTAACAATAGTAATACAATAGAATGAATGCATACTCAAGTGGCTATAGCATAAAGAGTAATCCACATCTGGGTAGAATAAAGCCACATGATTTCATATGAATGGATGTCAATCTGTTCACCACTGAGTGGCTTCTCAACTGATGTATCTTTTTGTTGCAAAATAACAAATGAAGAAACCCCACAAATTGTTAATTTTATAAATAAAAGAATTTATTATCTGCTAAATATATTAAGTTAATATGTGCTGGGATTCATCATTCTTTTCTTACTTCAAAAAAAATAAATCACAAAATGTGGCAATATGGGTTTCTTTCAAAAGTGTCATATCTCAAGGAATTACTCTAAGGGTAAATAGACAGTTTCCTTTCCATGTTTCTTGTGTAAAAACCATGGAGATTAGATATAATTGGTTCATCTTGCAAAGAGACTTTGATATTAGTGGTGTGTGTGTGTTCGTCCTTCGCTGCTGAAGAAGACCATGCCATCAGAGAAATTATGACATGACTTGCACTTGACTTTGTTTTGGGTGAGGGTGGGCTGTTCAGGTCACCAGCCTCGCTTCTCCTCCAGAGCCATCTGAATCCGGTGACCAGATATTCATCAGGGTGACTGGAGATGACCCAGAATGAGGCAATTGGGATTAAATGACTTGCCAGCTAGTGAGTGTCAAGTGTTTGAGGTGAGATTTGAACTCAAGTACTCCTGACTCCTGCACTGGTGCTCTATTCACTGCACCACTTAGCTGCCTCTGATATTAGTGGTAATCACTGTGTGGATGTAAGCCAAGGTTCTCAAAGGCCCTGGCTGCTGAACCGAATTTAGAGTAGAGATTAACTTCATGTCTGTTACCCAAGGACCAACCTAGATAAGTTCAGATAGGCTCAATAAATATTTTCAGATAGGGTAATTAATTTTAACTTTTTAATTAAAAATTAAATATTTTAAATATTTAATATTTAAATTTTAAATATTTTAAGCTAAATATTTAGTTTAAACTGAATATTTTAAACTAAAAAAACATTTAAAAAGGAATGAGAGGGCTGCAACTTTAATCAGTATTACAGGTGCTTAGTGTATTAAGAGTAATTGTCATATATAGAATATTGAGGTGGACAGGGAAAAGTGTCTTGAAGGAGTTAAGATTTTTTGATGTACTTGAAGGAAAGTGGAAAAGCCAGGACATAGAGATGAAGAGTGAAAGAATCCCAGGGATGGAGAACAGCCAGTGAAAATGCATTAGAATCAGGAGCTGCACAGTCTTGTGTCAACAGCTAGGAAGCCAGAGTTATTGGATCATGGAAGAGGTAAATGGGAACAGGGTATAAAAAGACTAGAAATATAAGGACACAGTTTATGAACATCTTTAAAATCAAAACCACAGATTTTATATTGAATCCTGAAGGCAATAGGGAGCCCTTGGAACAATGGGGGCTGATGATGATAATCCAGGGTCAAGGTATGGTAAAGCAATGGCAAATAAGAGAAACAAGCAAGGGATTCTAGAGAAGAGATTGTATAGAGCCAACTGATTTACCAGGTTTACCATAATAGGAAAGGCAGGAGAAAATTGATAATGCAGACAAAATTACTTGAGAAAAGTGAGAAAAGGGATTAGATGTATTGAAGAGAAAGAAGGACAGAATTAGGTTTTTTTTTAAGGTAGGTGCAAGGTAGAATGCAAAAGTATGGGATTTCTTCTTTGGAAAAAATGGAAGTAGAGACCAAGAAAAGAAAAATATCAGAGGACAAAATATAAAGAAACACACAATTAACAGTTATAATGAAGAACCGGCATGGGATGGTCTTCGTTTAAAACAGAAGCAAGAAGGATAGATTAGAAAGCAGAATCCAACTACATAATATTTACAAGAAATATACGTTGAACATAGATATTCATACAAAGTTAAAATTAAAGTTAACACAAAGTTAAAAATTTAAAGTTAAAAAAAAACCCAAGGGTATCAATTATGATTTCAGACAAGGCAATGATAAAAATATCCAAAAACAGGTAAATAGGGAGAATATATTATACTTAAAGATTTCATAGAAAATTATATATATATATATTAATACTTCACCTATATGAACTCAATGACATAGCATCTAAATACTCAAAAGTTAATTGAATCATAGAGAAAAATACATAGTAATAAAACAATATTTAATGTGTATCTTTAGATAAATAGAAAGAAAAATAAGAAAAAAATTAAGGAAATATATAACACTTAAAAAAAATTAGAGATGATAGATTTTTGGTACTTAACAAAGGCAAACATATAGAAAGTTATCTTTATTGAGGGATAAAATTTTCACAAACAAGAGTAAAACACAGAAATGTTAAGCACATTATCTATTGACAAAAATGAAATAAAGTATGTTTAATAAATTAACATTAAAGAAAAATTACAAATCAATTAGAGACCAAATAACTTAATCTTAAAGAATTAGTGGGTCAAAAGACAAATTATAGAAATAGAAAATTTTGTCAAAGAAAATAACAAGAAGAAAACATGACAAAATTTCTGAGGCACGACCAAAGCTACCCTTGTGGGAAAATTGATATGTTTAAATCCTTTAGTCAGAAAAATAAAAAAAAAATAATAAAATTGAAAAGTTTTTACACAAACCAAATATTCAAAAATTAGTAAAGTATGTGAGGAAAAATAAATCTTTGTGGCCAATTTCTCTGCTATCATAACTGTCATATCCAAGATGAACAAATGATTCAAAGAAATGAATGAATTAAACTGATTCAGATTTAAAGGTACGAAAGCCATTTCCCAATAGAAAAATGGTCAAAAGATAGTTTTCAAATGAAGAAATTCAAGCTACAACGTGAAAAAAGGACTATAAAGACAAAACCTTCTATACATCATAAATAAGTAATGGTATGCAAATTTAGTCGTCTAAGGTTTTGGTTTATATCCATTAGATTGGCAAAGATGGATAACAAAAGAAAGTGACAACTGTTGGTGAGGCTGATGAAAAATTGACACACTAATGCACTATTTGTGGAATTGTAAATTAGCCAGGTCTTTCTGAAAAAAAATAAGTAACCATTCCCAATTGATCAGTAATCTCTTCATTGATCCAGTGTTAAAATCATCAAGTGTATGCCCAAAAAAAGGTAAAAAGAGAAGAGGATCTATCTCTATATTATCTATATCTATATCCATACCCATCATCTACATATTTATATCTAAATTATAGCTACTTTTTTGTTATGAGAGAACGAGCAAACTTGTAGGTGAACTTCAACTGAGGAATAAGTGAACAAATTATTGTATATTAATGTAATGGTATATTATGGAATGATAAGAAATAATGAAATTTCAGATTAGTTCCATCAGAGAATCCTGATAAAAATTGTATAAACTATTTCTCAGTGAAATGATAGTACTGAGAGAACAATTTGTACAGCAATAAATCATCACCAACATTGTAAAGAAATAGGACTTTGAAATACTCAAAAGCTCCAATCAATGCAATGATCAGCAATGATTCCAGACGATTGGTGAGGAAGCATGATACTCACTTACTGCAAGGTGGCAGACCCAAGGTATTAAAATAGAGAGAAATTTTCAAATAATAGCGTTATTAGAATTTGTTTTGCTTGACTGTGTATTTATTAGATTTTGCTTTTCTTTCTTTTGATGATTGGAGTAGGATAGGAGGGAAAGGTTTAGGGTATATGGTATCAAAGGACAGTTGGGTGGTGCAGTGGATGGAGTGCTAGGCCTGGAGTTAGGCAGTCTTGAGTTCAAATCTGGCTTCAGACACTTAGTATTCATGTGACTCTGGGCTTAACCCTGCTTGCCTCAGTTCCTCATCTGTCAAATGAGCTGGAGAAGAAAATGGAGAAGGAAATCACTCAAGTATCTTTGCCAAGAAAAGCCCAAATGGGGTCACAAAGAGCTGAATATGACTCCAATAAAAACAACAAAAATAAAAACAGCATAGAATATAAAAAAGTCATCAAATCATCTTAAAAAAAACAGATGACAGAAGGTGAGAAAGAGTTAGAGACAAATAAGACAGCCTTAAATTTTATATGTTGAATTTATTACATATTAAAAGAAAAATTGTACATAATGAGACCCACACTTTAATACATAATCTCCTTCAGTTATACTACATTAAAGGAACAGCAGAGTGTAGTGTTACTGAATTGAAAAGTATGTGTGTAAGGTTAAGTGTAAGAAGTCTTACAAAGGTGTGTGTGTGTGTGTGTGTGTGTGTGTGTGTGTGTGTGTGTTATAAAGGGCATTGAAAGCTAAGCATTGATACTACAGGTGATAGGGAGTCAGTAAAATCTATTGAGAAGGGACAATTTGTCAGATGTGTGCTTTAGGAAACTCACTTTGACAACCAAGAGGAAGACAGACTGAAATGGAAAGACACTTAAGGCAAGCAGATCAACCAGCAGGATATTATTATAGTCCAAGCATCATGAAAGCTTGCCCCAGGGAATGCTTACTTACACACATACATATATGTGCTTGCATGTGTATATCTGTCTATATATATACATCTATATGTGTGTATACATGCATACTTGCATATTTACATCTTCATATACATACACACATATCATAAATATATTCTTGTAGTTGTCTATACATCTTGGATTTCCAACCCAAGATCATTGTTTATCTGTTTATTCCATGCATTGAACCATGTTTTGCTTTGTGTCTAATTTTTTTTTGTAAAGCTTGGTTGTTTGCAAGGGATATATTCTCCTCTCCTCTGATATAATTCTTTCTGTGGTGTGTGCAACATGGCAGTCTGGAGACTAGTTCTGCCCTTTTTAGCTATGTACATCAATAAAAGTAATGTTTTGTTGGCATCTTGTAAGATTCCCCTACCTCCTTTTCCCCAACTTCTAATATGAATTACTTCTCTGCAAGTTAATTGATATCTTCTCTTTGGTGGTGTTTAAATCTTTGATGCTTTGAATTTGAACTTGAACCTGGTCTTGCTCTTAGGACAGAAGAGCTTGTGGACAAGGGGACAGCAAATCAGAAAGTAGTCTGGATTTTCTATTTGACCAAACAAGATTGTAAGTTCCCACCAAGCCATCTCAAAGCCAAGTAGTAATATCCAGAAACTATATTAAGGCATTCAAGTACACATCTTGGCCATAGTTACTTAAGATAAGTTTAACTAGTTACATGCTAGGATTAGCACAAAAAGCAATATTTGGTTACCATTCAAATGTGAACTATGCATCATGTATGATACTGTTCATGAATGACATGCTCAGAAAACATGGATTAAAGGAACCTTGTGAAGTATCTTAGCTTTCTACAAAATCATTCCAGACTAATGATGTCTGAAGTGGTCTAAATTTCTATTCCTTCCACTGCCTGTACATCAGGGACACATTTTCATTTATACTACACTAACCCTGATAATTGTTGAAAAAAATTCAGTCTTAGCAGATTAGTATGCAACAATGTGCTAAGAAACAAAATTAGAAGAAATTAAACCATTAAAGCAAGCACATTCAGCATACTAGCAATTCAGAGTGTGAAGTCAAAATATTACCTAGCTCCAAACTGATCTAAAGGGTATAGCTTTCTGTAGAATGAGGAACTTATACTTGTCATAGACAGCATGTTATTTTCCTGAGAATAACCACTTAAATCCCATTCACAAGGCAAGCAAAATCATCCTGAATTTCACTTAAAACAAGAGACAATGATCTTTATAACATTAACCCTTCACATACTGAATATATTTTATCATGATGACTGTCAGTTCGGTGCATGAAAGTTCAGTGAATACGTGATGATATTGGGAGTTGTCTCCATATTCATACCTTTGTTAAGTGATGTCATAATGGCTCAGGAATCCATGCTTTGTCCTATTATCTGTACCCCTAAATTTATAATCATTTGTATTACCTTAGAATGTATTATTAGCAAAAACTGCAAAATCTTTGTTGTTTTCTTTAACAGTAGAAAAAACAAAATGGCCAGATATAAAACTGATGATTCACCTGTGCTGTGGATATATTCATATGTTTTTTTAAATCAGGAAAGAAATTAAATTCACCAATTAATTCATTATGCTCCTTATCTGTTAACACCTTTTAAAAGAACAACACCTTAGACTATCAAAAGTAACTGAGGAAATGAACAATTTTTTTTTATCCATTCATGGCCACCATAAAGTTATAGTGTCTTTAGTTTTTATTTTGAATGGTTCTATGATGTAAAAAGTTTACAAGACATGAAATTACTCCCTTGATTCTAGGAGGTTCTATAATTTTCACATTCATTTTCTCATCATAATAAGTAGAGCAATTGTGGTGTGTGTATTACTTTTATAATCTTAGCACCTTTTAGAGAAGGGAACAGTCCTTATGTGAAAACAGAGTGTCGGAGCTGGTAGGGTCCTTGTAGGTCATATTGTCTAATCCCTTCACTTTACTGATGGATAAACAGAAGAACAGAGGTGGAGTTGAGTGGCTGGTTGAGAGATACATAGGGGGTTAATGGCAGAGCTAGGATGAGAGTCTTGCTTTCCTGACTTCCAGTGCAAGGCATTTTCTACTATAATTTTTACATGGTGATAAGATCATAGATTTCAAGTTGTAAGATGTGTTAGACATTATCTAACCTAGTCCCCTTCTTGTCTCTTCTATAAGGTTCCAGGGATTAATAACATAAGAGTCTGGGTGCAGAAAGGAATCTGAGAGTAGCTGCACAAGGAGGTGGGGGGTTGATAAGAGAGCTCTGGCAACATGGAACTTGAGCTGAAGAGATTTGGCTGAGAAGCAGTGCAGTTAGTAGAGAAACTGGGACTTAGCCTGCAGAGATGGGGAAGAAGAAAGGCAGCTATGCAATGCAATGAAAAGCAACTGCTCTCTCCCTGGAGCAGTCACTGCCATTATTCACAGCAGTCAGATGTGATTATGGCAACTCTACTTGAAGAAGCACTTGACCAGTAGTATATTCTTTCTTCTTTCTACTCCTCTTCTTTTCCATCTCTTTGTTATTCTTTAGTCTTTTTCTCAGTCATGTCCAAATCTTCATGAACCCATTTGGGGTTTTCTTGAGAAAAATACTGGAGTGGTTTGTTATTTCCTTTTCTAGCTCATTTTACAGATGAGGAGACTGAGGTAAATGGGGTTAAGTGACTTGCCCAGGGTAACACAGGCAGTATTTGAGGTCAGAGATGAACTCAGGATGGTGAGTCTTCCAGACTCCAAGCCTGGGTCTCTGTCCACTGTGTCACCTAGCTGCTTTTCTTCCCTGTAGTGAAAGCTAAAAAAAAAGACAAACTCCAAAACAACCCAGGTTTGTCATATTTTCCTATGCTTCTCTTAGTAATATTTCATAACCCTTTTTCTCTTTTTGTAAATGATTTGGTTCTTATTGTGATCAGTCATGTTGTTACTTGAGATCAGATTACGTATTAGTTGGGTAGAGCCTTGAGTAGTTTTATTTTTCTATGTTAAGATTGTCCAGGCACAGGAAACCTGACAGGGAGACATCAAGGTTCAGTTTAATTTTGTGAATGATTCCATGACTCTGCCAGGAAGAACTCTATAATCAGAGATTCACTTAGATTTCTTTGGGAAGAATGAACCATTGGAACACTAGTATTGCCAAAGGTATGAGCTCCGGTCCTGGAGGTTAAACTCTGTTCTTTATACCTGGAGGAAAGAAGAGAGCTAGGAGAGACTAGAAGAAAAACTTAAGACTTTGAGCCAGACCATTAGGTCTGATCTGTGAGGATTTTGATTTTATCCCTTTCTGATTGGAAAATAAAATTGAGAAGCACACAGACCCTGCTGCTTCAAAAGGTCATCGACGGTTCTCTCTTTATGAAAAATGAGGAAATTGAGGAACAGAGGGGCTAAGTGACTGCTACCAGGGTCACAAGAGTTTTTAGTGGCAGAGGCAGCATCTGACCCCAAGTACTATAACTCTAACTTCAGGACTTTTCCCACTATGTGGTTACTGCCTCTCTAGCTGCTTAACCAGTTTGCTCATAACAGCTAATTGGTAACTTAACTTTGTACTTTTCCACAGAGTTTGCCTTTTTGTTAGAATGCAGCAAATTATAGAAGGGATTGTTCATCCCGGTTTTAAAAGTACCACACTGGCAGAAATATTCTACTCTAGAGAGGAATCATGACTTTAAAAAAATCTAAAAAGGCAAACAGAATTAAGATCCCACCTGCCTTTATCATGGGAGATTTATAACCACAATGGCAATATTTTCCATAATTGAGGTTTACATATGAAATTACTTTCCAACAGTATTCTAGGGCAATAAATCATCCTCATAATAATTACATCTATCTTTAAAAAAGACTACAGGGTGACTAGGAGATGAAGCAAAACTGAAGTCTCATAACTCACCAGCTTACAAGCTCATTGCAGGTGAAAAGTGTACCCTTGCTAGTTTTATAAAAGTAAATACATAGGAAATGTTTTGACTCATTTGGAGGATGTTTTTAATTCTGAAACTGTAACATTTGGCTAATGGAATTTCAAAAATTTGGAGAGATTGGTGGGTAGAATCCTTGAAATGGATTCTAATTTGGGGTTTTTAGAATAGACCAGACATCATCTATTCCAAGTACTTTTTATTTTGGGCTCTTCTACCTACTCATTCATTTCTTCGAATGCTTGCAAGGGGAGTGGAGGCGGTAATTCTAACCTAAAGTGGCACTGAGACATTAGGATGAAAGTTAAAAAAAGATATCCTGCCACTGTGAAAGGCATATTAGAGAAAAGGTCATTTTAAAATTTGCCTTTTAGTATATGGTGTCTGATGACAGACCCAGATGGACTTCAAATTGCACTGATGAGCCATTTACAGATATAGTATATCATTAGTTTTGGTTAGGAGTGATGTAAGGAGGTTTAATGTGTCATATCAATGATCCATCGCTGCACTGAATTATATAATGATATTTTTCTTCTTGAGTATTACAGTGACAAAGTTAAAAGAGTGCTCAAAAATTAAAACTTATGCACTAAAGGCTACACGTGAAAACTATGTCAAAGAATAGTAGAATTTTAGATTGAGAGGAAATTTTTATGATAAACAGTGCTAAAAGTCATTTAAAATTATTCTTTAAATGAGACTTTTCAACAAAAACATACTTTCTTAGATTATGTGTTCTTATTTTTGGATCAGAAAATATAGATATAATATAGGTATATTGCACTTAAATAAAAAACAAACATTACAATTAGAAATACTTTGATGAATGAACCCAGGTTTAAGAACCTGTCCCTATAATGTAGGGGCTTTCTACTTTAGAGCTCTATTGAGGCATTTCATTTTCAACATCATGATTTCTTTTCAATACTTTTTCCCATGTCTCAACAGACAATACATTGGAAAAAATTGGTAAGCAAAATTGTTAGGTTGTCATATATATGTGTGTGTATACATACATACATATGCACACACATACAGAAAAAAGCAGTGTGAGTATTCCCTTCATAGAGTTTGCTCCCTCTCTACAGAGAAAAGAAAAGTGTGTTTTAATGCAGGTCATTTGGGATGAATATTGCTCATTATATTCTATCTGAATTCGCTTCTACTTTGTTATTGTCTTAATTTGCATAGTTGTAAGCACACATGTCAGTCTCCTGGATCTGCTCTCTTTTATCTAAATGGAAGCAAATAAATCTTCTCAAATTTCCTTAAATTCCACATATTCATCATTCCTTACAACATAATACTAATCAATTGTGGTCATATGCCACTGTTTGTTTAGTCTTGTCAAAACAATGAAAATTCTTTTTATTTCTAACTTTGGAATATTATTAAAAATGGCATTATAAATATATATATATATCTGTGTATATATATTATGCATATATATGTACAAACATATGTATATATGTATATATATGTATATACATATATATAAATAAAATGTGTCTGCATTTTTCTTGCAGTAATAAACCTACTGACGAATAGCAGGACCCCTGGTTTAAAAAACTATACAAACCTAATATATTTTCAAGAATGGTTGGTCTAATTCACATCTTCACCATTAATGGATTAGTGTTCCAATTAAATTGGCTCATTTAATTTTTACCCTCTTTATCAGTTTCAACAGTGTCATAATTATTTTAATTTGCATTCTTATATTACTAGTGATTTGGCTGTTCATATCTTAGGAGTCTTCATTTGAAACTTTATGTAATTTGATAGCATATATTGGAGAATGGCTCTTCATTTTATATATTTATTTTAATATCTTGCTGATTTTTGATAGCAAACTTTAATAGTGGTGTGTAATTCAAAGATTTTGGCTAATACACATCCTATTTTTTTCTTATTCTAGGAGCATTGATATTGTTTGTGCAAAATGTTTTTAATTTTATATGAGGTAGTTCATTTTGACTTTTGTATTCTTGTCTATCCTTATAAATCGAATTATTCATTTTTACCCTAGCTATAGATGGGAAGATACAGACTTTCATTCTCCTTTAATTGTTCTTGTTTTATTGGTGATTTTTAGTTTTTCAACATGTTTATTACCAGATCTACACCTTCATGCCTTTTTCTACCTAGTAAAATTTCCCTTTGATATAGAAAAGGCATTTATTAAATGTTTGCTATGTTTCAGGAACTGTGATAAGTGTAAGAAATGAAGATGATCCCCATTCTTAAGGAAATTATATTCTAAGAAAAGAGGAGAAACTGAACTGAAAAAGGAGAATTGAAAAGATTTTTTTCTTTTTTTGGGATCTAGGGAGAATCTAGACAGAAAAGGCAGTTGAAAAGATGGAACAGGCCAGAGAATAAGTTGAGGATACATGTATCACCTTAAGATACAAAGATTAGCGATTAAAAAAAATAGTTCAGCAAAACAACCAATAAATTAATTGAATCATATGTGCCACACCCCATAATATATAGCTTCCTCCACAAGGGAGTTACGTCTTTCCCAAAGGGAGTTACATCTTTCCCAAATCTTCCATGAGTTCACATGGGTTGTTTCACCTTTCATTTCATTTGTGTTGTGTTACGCATTGTATATGTATATGTATATATATATGTATATATTCTTGATTTCACTTACTTTACTCAATATAAGTCCATTAAATCTTTTCCTATTCATCATGTCCTGTAGCACAATAATTTTCCATTATACATACATATATATGTATATATATATATATATATATACACACATATATATATGTATATACGTGTGTGTGTGATCTTTTTGTCTTTGACATGCATGAAGTAAATGCCTAGTAAGGACAACTCTGGGCCAATGCCTATGGACATTTTAATAATTTTGGCAGTACTGCTTTTCAGAATCCTTGGAACATTTCACAGGTCTACCAACAAAGTATTAGAGTTCTTGTCTTCTCTGAATCCATTAATTATGTTTCTCTTTTTTTGGGGGGGAGGGATCATCATTGCCAATATGACCACAGTAGTTTGTATTAACATTTTTTTTTATTAGTAGTAATTTGAAATGATCATTACTATGATTGCTAATAGCCTAAAGTTCTCTGGGAAATCTTATTCATGTCTTTTAGAATTTATTCATTAAGGAATGGATAGGTCTATGGATAGGTCTTGCTCTTATTGATTTCTTATATATCTTATACCTTGGCTCTTTACAGAGAAATGTGGTGCAAAGTCAATAGCTTCCCACCTAACATTAGTTACACTTGAAAAGATCTTCTATTTCCATCCATTTTTAAATGATGTGACCTTTTATATTTGAGATCATTGTGGTCTATATTGTAACATTATGTTCTAACCATATTTTTCACTAATCTGCTTCCTAATTTTTACTTTTCTCTTGGTAGCTTCATTTTGACTAGTTCAATATTATTTCTTGAAATTGGGTTGCACAATATCTCTATGTCTATGCTTTGTTTATTTGGCAGTTTATATTTTTGTAGAAAATCTTTTTTTAAGTTTTGGGGTATTTTAGTACAAAATTTTTCATTGTAGGTTCTGAAAACTATTTTTCTTTAATCTTGTGCTTTTATTTTATTCATTATTTTTTCCAGGAATTTAGTTTTTTTTCTCTTTTAGTTAAATCAAGTTAGCTCAAAATTTGTTGGATGTGTTAGCCTGTAAAAGAATAGACTTTAGTTTTGTTTAGCATCTATATAGAATTTTTGTTTTGAGTTTTCTCTATTAGCTCTATTTTTAATATTTCTTCTTTATTTTAAAATTGTTGCCTTTCTATTTTAAATGTGTACATTCAATTCATTAATACTGTTTTTTCATTACCATACATTTTTGAAAATATATTTTTCCTAACAGGACTACTTTAACAGGATTGCTCCTTCAAAATTTTGCTAAATTACCCCAGTGTTGTTTTGCACATAGTTATTTTTCTATGAGTTATTATTTGACCCTCTCTCCTGTCAGGATAGCATCTTACATCTATAATTAGATCTATGCCTTTTGATGTGTTTCCAAGTATTTATTGCTTTTTGTGTTAGTACACTTATTTGTGTTGCATTTACTATTTCTGCCTTCTACTATTATTTATAAATCCTTTGTTCTTTTTTGCATGTTTCGTTTTTGTGAAGATGCCATGCAATGTTGGCAAATATAGATATCCTTTAACATTCCTACACAGAAGAAAAAATTTTTAAGGTCTAACATTTCAACAGTTTTCCATATTTTTTCACTTCTCTTTTTGTCATATTTCTTCATCTATTAAAGTCTCCTTTAATTATATTATATTTATATATATTTTTTGTAATTGAAGTAATTTTTACTTGATGAATTTAGATGTTATCCTGTTCCATGCAAATGTTTAGTATTCAGTATCTTTGAGTATGATATTGTTCCTCTATTTATCTCTTTTGGTATTTTGAGGTTTTATTTTTCATAGTCTTTAACATGATTGAAACTCATTTTTTGTCATGTGACCTATATTAGAATTTCCTCCATCTTCTGAATTTAACTTGACATATTTTTACTTTTAAACGTTTCAATTTTGTTTATTTATTCTGTGTCTTCCTGGATTTTTTGATTTATTCATATACATGGTTGCAACTTTTAGATTTCTTTGCATCCATTTTAATTAAAGTAAATTAATTTTTTTTATTCCTTGATTTCATTTCATGTTATTCTCCTCCATGGATCTTGAAACCTGGACAATAGATAGACATTCTTTATCCTCTTGGTCTTTCCTGCATGGATTTTTTTTTTGAGTGACTTAAGATCTCATTCAGAAAGTTTTGCAATACCTTGAGGTTTGAAGCAACTAGCACAAAGTTATCCACAAACACTATACAGAGAAAAATTTTCTGTACTTGGACTTTTCTCCTTTTCTCATCCAATACCTTGGTGAATTTGGTTCACATTTAGAGAGCATACAGATCCCTACTTTATGTCTTCCCTTATGCGTATTTATGATGAGAGGTCACTGAAGAGGATTATTTACTTTGTAATATTGTTCAAAAAATTTTAAACTTCTTAATGAATGTAGAGAAGATTGCTTGCTGAAAAAGAATCTTTAAGACATTATTTTGCTCTACTAAATCAAATCCTATTTCATAATCAATAAGAAATAAGCACAATAGAATCTTATTTTCATTACATCTTCCAGTCAGCCCATAAAATGGTAGTCCATTGTTGAATATCAATTGTTCCTTACTAATGTTCCTCTTATGAATATTACAGATCTGTGTATAGATAACTCTTATAATTAATTATTTTAGATGTAAACAAGAGTAGTGAAGAATTCACTCAATATATTATCTAAAAAATTAGGCAATTTGTTGAGTGTTCCCTCTTCTACTTCTCCTCTGACATCATGCACTACCATATTTTCTTGCATGTACAGTCTCTTAAGAAAACATGTTCCTTCTCCTGATCAAGGTCACTCTTCTACATATACCTTTTTTTCCTGTTCACTTTCATCTTCAGGTGATTGCCATAATTATCATCATGATTTCATATTCAAAATCTCACTATCTATAACCCTGCTACCTACTCTCCCAAGTCTCCCTCATCCTTAAAACAAAGCAAAAAAAAAACCACTTGTTAATGTTGGCTGTTGTCTTATCATATCTTTTCCCTTTTCTGCTAAACTCCTTACAGGAATGGGGAGGAGGTGGGAAAACATGTTCAATTAGTCATCTGACTTCCATCATTATATTTTAACTGAAATTGCGCTCTCCAGAATTGTCAGTGGTTTGATAATTTCCAAGTCTAATTCCCTTTTATTCCTTTAATCTTCATCATTTTTGTACTTTCAACATGATTAATACTGGTGACTACATCCTTGACATAAGATTTCTGGGCTTTTGTGACTGTTCTTTTCGTTCTCCTCTTGTTTGCCTGACTACTCCTCTGTAGATTGCTTTGCTAGATCTTCATCCAAGACTTTGTCCTAGAACCTTTTTTCTCCTTTTGTTCTACACTCTCTCAGTGATGTCTTCAGCTCCCATGAATCCAATTTTAATCTCTTTGCTTATAATTTCCTGGTCTATATATCCAGTTCTAGTCTTTCCTCATGAGTTACCATTCCATATTCTTAACTGCCTGCTGGATATTTTCAACTAGATGTTCTTACATTTATCTCAGATTCAAAATATTCAAAAAGAGAACTCAATACCTTTTCCCCTAAACCCACCCCATCTACCACATTACATAATTACTAGCAAGGGTACCACTATTCTCTTAGTCATCTTGACCCACAACTTTGGTATCATCCTTGACTCCTCATTTTCACTAAACCCATATATCCTTATCATTTTACCAGTCTTATCATTCTTTTTATTACAGCCTGTATTGTGTACCCCTTCTCTATATTTACACAGAAACTCCCCTTATTACCTCTTGCCTAGAGCTGTAATAGCTTCTTAATAGTAACATGGTACAGGTGCTGTCTTTTTGTGCCTTCCCAGTCACCAATGGAGTGAAACAGGGCTATGTGCATGTTCCCATGCCTTTTAGCATGATGTTTTCAACCATGTTGTCAAATGCTTTCACTGAGTAGGAACATCAAGGTCAACTACTGTACTACTAACGGTAAGTTCTTCAGATTGAAAAGGCTACAAGCCAAGATCAAAGTGAAGGGAGTGTTGGATCATGATTTTCTGTTTGCAGATGATTTTGCACTCAGTGAAGTCTCTGAAGGTGAGATACAATAAAGTATGGATCAATTCTCTGCTAACTGTGCTAATTTTTGTCTAATAATTAACACCAAGAAAACACAGGTGCTCCATCAACCACTACCACATCAACCATGCATGGAACCATCAATTGCAAAAAATGAAGATCTTCTGCGTGCTATGCATAAGTTCACTTAACTTGGTAGTGTACTTTCCAAGGAGGTACACATTGACAAAGAGGTTGACATTGCCAGAGTTAACTCAGTGTTTGGGAGGATCCGAAGAAAAGTTTGGGAGAGAAGAGGTATTAGACTGACTACCAAACTGAAGGACTAACAGAGCCGTTGTTCTGACCTCATTTTTGTATGGCTGTGAAACATGGACAGTCTACCAGCGCCATGCCAGGAAACGGAATCACTTCCATTTGAACTGTCTTAGGAAGATGCTGAAAATCACCTGGCAGGATTAGGTACCAGACACTGAGGTCCTTGCTCGAACTAAATTGTCAAGCATTTAAACTATGCTTCAGAGAGCGCAACTCCGATGAGCTGTCCATGTTGTTCGAATGCAAAATGTATGCTTGCCAAAAGGACTATTTTGTGGAGAACTCATATGGGGCAGGCGATCACACGGTGGCCAGAAGAAGTGATACATGGACACTCTCAAGGTCTCTCTCAAGAGCTTTGGATTTGATTGTAGGACATGGGAGACACTGACACAGGACTGCTCAGCAGGGCCTGCCCACATCAGAAAAGGTGCTGTGCTCTATGAGCAAAGCAGAATTGAAACAGCACAAAGAAACATAGAGTGTGCAAATTTGGCGTAACCACCCCAAATGTTCACACGGACTATTTGTGCCTAGTTTGTGGTAGAGTATATTGGTCTGATCAGCCACAGTCGTACACACTGAAACTTCACTTTATCGTGGTGATGTCATTTTGGTCCTCTTCAAGAATGAAAGACAACCACCAACCAATAACCTCTTAATTGATCTCATTGCTACAAGTTTCCCTTCTCAACCCATCCTCTACACATGTGAGTAATTATCTTAAGTTGCTAGTATGACCATTTATTACTTCTCCTCCCTCCTTCCTCACTCAATAAATTAGTTTTGACCTCCTGGGTAAAATATACACTCTTTTGTTTGACATTTAAAGATTCTCATAAACTTCCATTTTCCTAATTTTGCCATCTTCTCCCACATCATGTCCCTCTGTGCACTCCGTGATTCAGCTACACCTGCTGATCCTAAGGGAAAAAAAAACATTTTTACTCCTCCTTCTCTTACTTCTTTTCTTCCTCCTGTTCTTTCTTGCCATGCTAGCACATGGACAGGAGCAACCAACTAAATAGAGAAAATGTCACTGAGGAGGGCAAAGCTCACCTTCTCTGTCAATGCAACAGTGACAACACTACACCAATTGGATTCTTCATTCGTCTCTGAAGTTGGAGGTGCCTCATGGTGTGGTTATAGTTACTCTTTCCACATCACAGTGCCCCTGTGATCTGGAAAATCTACACAAAATATTTTGGCCCGCCCTTCATACCAGAGAAGGGGTCTTAATTATTTTTCTTTTTCTCTTATAAAGGTGTTTGCAGCACATTCTTATACTATTTGGGCTGATATTATATATGTGTGTATGTATGCATATATATATATGTGTGTATACATACACATGCACACATGTATGCATCACACATACATAGATTTGTGTGTATATGTATATACATGTATACATATGTATATGAAACATTTCTGAGTCTCTAAACTTTTCCTGTGTCTTCTTCTGGCTTTTGCATGTCATCTGTAGTTTCCGTAAAACTCTCCCCAAATTCCCATTTAATTTCTTATGCTGATCTGTGATTTACCAAAACTGTGGTGATGTTGAGTGAGGGGAGGGATAACTGTTTAAATTTTCTGTCTAAGGGGAAAGTCATGATGTGGATAACTGTATAAAGTATTGGATCTGTTGTCAGGAATAGTGGAGCACAAATCCAGCCTCATTATTAGTTCTTGGACAAGTCACTTAACTTCTCTTTACCTTACTTTCCTCAGCTGTACAATGGGGCTAATAGTAGTACCTATCTTAGTAGGGTTGTTGTAAAGATTCAATTAGATAATGTCTGTAAAAAGTGCTTACTTAGCTCAGTAACTGCCACTGTAACTGAAACAGCAACTGTTTCAATGCTTATTCCTTCTCTCCCCCCTCTGCTTTTGTTAATGGTATAAGTTTATTGAATACACACATTGCCTAGCCCATTAATGTTTGCCTGCAGTTTCTTGTTAGGCAGGTTAACCTGAAGCAACACAGCCACAGGAATGAAGATAAAGGCATCCAAGAAGGCAGTTGTGTTTTCAAAGAAAAATTTCTGGAAGTCCAGGAACTGAAAGATTAAGGTTAGAGATTCCTTGACTTCTTGATAAAAATCTTCCTCTAGTTCCTCCTTGTCTTGAGGCCTCCAGTCCTTACATTTCAGTAGGACTAGGTATTTCCCTTATATATGGGATCATAAGAAATTGAATGGGCAGGGTATCTTCATTCACCTTTCAAGTCAGCTTCACATAGTTTTGGTCTACTCATAAAGTATGAATCAATACCACCAGTCACTTCTCCAGAAATAATATGAAAGGCAAAGTGTCTGGTTCCTCCTCAGGTGAAATATTATAGTCTGCATAATATATCTGTTTCCTTAGAGGACCAATGATCTTTTATGATTGTAAGATGGCCAGAATATCAGTTGATCCAAGAACAGGCAAGGTCCCTGAGGGACTACTCCAGTGTACCTTGAAAGGAATCTTAGTAAATCACTAAATCTTACATAAGTCAACACAACGAGGGTTTCCAAGTCTAGTGAATGAGTCAATAAGTTTTTATTAAGTACTGACTTGGTGCCAGGCACTGTACTAAATGCTGAGGATACAAGAAAAGGCAAAAAACAATCCCTGCTCTCAAGGAACTCATAGCCTAATGGGGGAGACAGCATGAAAACAACTATGTATGTACATATGCAGGAAAAATTAGAGATAATTAAAGGGAAGGCAATAGCATTAAAGGGGCTCAATAAAGTCTTCTCCTGAAAGATAGTATTTAAACTGGTGTTTGAAAGAAACCAGGGAAACTGGGAGTCAGAAATGAGGTGGCATTCCAGGCACAGGGAGAGTCAGTGAAAATTGCCAAATATATAAGATGGAGTATTTTCTTTAAATTTAGTTTTACTTTTCAGCACTCAGTTCCACAGGCTTTTAATTTTCCTCCACCTCCCTTCATCCTTAAGATGGCATGCAATCTGATATAGGCTCTACATATGCATTCATATTAAACATTTTCACATTAATAATGTAAAGAAGAATGGAATGGACCAAGAGAAAGAAGAAAGAAAACAAAACAAAAAAGAGAGAGAGCAAATAGTAGGCTTTGATCTGCAGTCAGACACTATGATTCTTTCTCTGGATGTGGATAGCATTTTCCAAAACGAGACTTTTGGAGTCGTCTTAGAACCTTGCTTTGCTAAGAAGAGTCAAGTCTACCAAAGTTAGTCATTGCACAATTGTAGCTGTAATTGTACACAATGCTCTCCTCATTTTACTCCCCTCACTTAACATCAGATCCTATAAATCTTTCCAGGTTTCTCTGAAGTCTGGATGCTCATCATTTCTCAATAGTATTCCCACATCCTCTCCAACATTTATCATCTTCCTGTTCTGTCATGTTTGCCAATCTGATAGGTGTGATGTGGTCCCTCGGAGTTGTTTTAATTTGCATCTCTCTAATCAAAAGTGATTTAGAGCATTTTTTGATATGACTATAGATACCTTTAATTTCTTCCTCTGAAAGTTGCCTGTTCATATCCTTTGACCATTTATCAGTTGGAGAATGACTTGTATTGCTGTACATTTGACTCAGTGCTCTATATATTCTAGAAATGAGGCCTTTATCCCCTAGATTAGCTGTAAAAATTCTTTCCCAATATACTACTTCCCTCCAAATTTTGGTTGTATTGGGTTTGGTTGTGCAAAAACTTTTCAGTTTAATGTAATCAATCCATCTTGTACTTCGTAATGCTTTCTATCTCTTCTTTAGTAAAAAATTCTTCCCTTCTCCATAAATCTGATAAATATACTATTCCTTGATCCTCCAGTTTGTCCATGGTATCAATCTTTATAACTAGATCGTGTACCCATTTGGACTTTCTTCTTGTGGATGGTGTCAGGCATTGGTCTATGCCTAGTTTCTGCCACACTGTTATCCAGTTTTCCCAGCAATTTTTGTCAAACAGTGAGTTCTTATCCCAGAAGCTGGGGTTGAAGTGTTATGTTTTTAACTGATTTTTTTCATTGATGTATTGTTGTGAAATATAGAATATTGTTACCTCTGATTGAAGACCACCCAAAGGATAATGGAGTGTCTCATAGAAGTCATGGAACATATTGCAACACATTGCAAATGAATAATGGCATATAAGAACTTAAGGGAAAAGCTAACTGAATTGTAAAAAGTTCTACATGGAAAATAATAGTAGATGACATTAATGGAACTTTTTTACTCAGAGAAATATAATGAAAGAAAAAAGATAGAAATTAAAGATCTGAATAGAGTATCAGAAATATAAAATACAGACTTTTGGGAATTATGGAATGATAACTGAAATGATTAGGTTTATGGGGTTTTTTGTTTATTTTTTTGTTTTGCATTGCATGTCTACTTTGTTACTCTTCCCACCAAAAATAATCCTATGATGAAGGATAAAAGATTCATAGATAAATACAGAAATACAGAAATTCTAAAGACATTTTATAGACCACTGGACAATAAAACAACAAATGAAATGTAAACAAAAGAAAGGGGAAATTGAGATCAAATAATTATATTTTTAGTAATGTGCATTGTACAACAAATAACAGAATAAAATTAAGAACAGAAAAAAATAACAATGAGACTATGAACATACCTTTGTCAAATACAACCAAAGTAATTCTTAGAGGAAAAGTTAGACCTCTGCATCCTTATGTTACTGAAAGAAAGAAGTGACAAATCAGTTTCATATTAAACTAAGAGAAAATACCTACCAACAAATTAATGATTCTCAAACAAGAACAAAAATAAAAATTTAAAAATCTGACAAATTTAATTTAGACTTAGAATTCTTCCATTGATAAATAAAATAGTCATTCTAATAAAATTCATAGACAAGAGTTTATCTATTATCAAACTTATCAAAAGAAAAATCAAGGAAGATAAATTTATCAGCGACTTTCAGCAAAGATGGTAATTTGAATATTTCTAGACAAGGCCAGCTTTCCTGAGAAAGAAAGTCATAGAAATGAAAAAGTGCTCCAGATGAAACAAAGATTTGATAAATTAAAAAGAAACAACAGTAATTCCTCCATTCAGTTCAGCATTGCAGAAGCAGATGTACAGAATACTATAAGTATTCTGTTCAAGGACGTATCCAGGGCAGGTGGAGACTAAAGAGAGCATGTTCTTCCATTAAAGGCCTGCACTGTGGAACCAGTTAATTCCTGGTAGATGATTGTGCAAGGAGACAGAAGGGCTGAAACTGTCACATACATTGGGGCCCTCCAAGAGAGTGTATCTAAAACCAATATAGATTTAGTGAGGTCAAGCTAAGGAGCATGAAGTCACAGACTTATGGAAAGTTGACTGTTAGAAGAGACAGAGACAGGGCCAAGACCAGTATATATTGAGCTGCTGGAATATAGAGGCAACAAGCCAGGATTTGAGGTATGTCAGCATCTTGTCCCTCCTCTATCCTAGGCCATACCTGTGGAAGATAGCCAGGAGTCAGCAACCTCATCAAAAATATAGCATTGCAGCAGCAGTAAAATCAGGACTGGAGCAGGAAAAGGATTAGACACTACATCCAAGAATGAGGGAAGGAATAGAACTGGAATCTGGTTCTAAGTGTTAATAAAGGAACTGATCATGGGAATATGTGTAAAAAGAAAAATTCTCTTAATACATTGAAGAAATTCTATGCATGAAAAGAAGATAGAGAAAAACATAAAGCAACTTTACAATAAATGCAGAGACCCAGAAAAAAAAGAAAAGACAAAGATTTCAAGAGTCAGTGGAACAAATGAAGAAAGAGCTCAAAGGATAAAAACTAACAGTAGAGCAAATGCAAAGAAAATGAATGACCTAGTGTAAAAATATTGGATATCTTAAAAATCGAATTGATCTTACAAAACACAATGATCCAATGAGACAACAAGAAACAATCAAAATATTGGGGACAAAAACCAGAATATGTGAGATAAGCACTATTTAAAAAATAAACCTGTAAACAGAATGTGGACACAGATTGAAAAATAATAAAATTCCTTGCAAATAACATATAAACAAATAACCTAGATACTGTATTTAAAGAAATCATAAAAAAACCTTAGAACTAATAAAACTTTAGAAGAAAATGAAAATCTATCAGTAATTTTCCCAAACTCCAAATTAAACACTCCCAGAAACTTTATCATAAAAATTCTGAGTTCTGTCAGATAACAATTACTATGATAAACCAGAAGTAAAGTGGTTAAGTACAAGAATGAAAAGCAGGTTCACACATGATTCGGTTGCATCTTTGTTTAAGGAAAAAAAAAAACTTGAAAAGCTACATGGGAAAGCAAAAAATAAAGAGCGTATGACAAAAAAAAACCATGGTAAATATGAACATAATACTAGAGAATGAGCGTATTGTTAATAGAATGGTGGACGTTCAGGCAATGCTTTCGAAAAAATCAGAGTTGTGTACAGTCTCTCTCCCTAAGAAGGAAAAGAAAAAAAGATACATATAGACAAAAGTAGGTAGAATGATCTAATTAAGGAGGTAATAGAATAATTTACTTAGAAACTCTAGAGAATTAACAAAAAGAAGCCATTGTTAGTTTTAGTACAATAGGAGGAAATAAGATAAATCCAGAAAAGCAATTAGTATTTCTCCATCTGGCCAAAAGCAAAACCCAGAAGGTTTTATACAGGACAATAAATTCTTCTGAAAATGACAGCAAAACCCACCAAATATCTGGAAACCAATGTAGAAAAACATATGTAGTAGTTATTTAAATATAGCTCCAATGTAGATTTTAACATTTTAATCATTATTCATTTATTTTTATAGCACAGAGACTCTTTAGGTTTTTTTTTTTTTTTTTTTTTTTTAGTTTTAAATTCTTTCTCTTGGCTTACCCCATTCCTCACTCAATGAGAAGGCAAGAAAAACAAAACCAATTACAAGGGTTTCTTCATAAATCCTTTGAAATTGTGGTGGTTCATTGTGATTAACAAATATTTCAGTGTTGACTATTTTTACAATATTACTTACAATGTACAAATTATTCCCCTGGTTCTGCTCTCTTTACTTTGCCTCAGTTCAGAGTTTTCGCTAGTTTTTCTGAAATCATTTCTTTCATATTTAGTTCTGTTCTTTTCATCAGGAATGCTTAAAATTCTTCTATTTCATTAAATTTTCCTCTCTGAGTTTGTTCAGTTTTAGTGAAGTTTATTTTTGTCTGTTATGCTATTTCCTTTGTCTTCCAGAATATTGTATTTCAGACCTTCCATTTCTTTATTTTTGTAGGATCACCTAATGTGATCCTAATTGTGGCTCCTGGATATTTGAATTATTTATTTCTGGTTGTTTGCAGTATGCTTTTAAAAAGTTCTGGATTTTGGTTGCAGTATTCTTGGGAGTTTTTATATTGGGATTTCTTTCAGAAGGTGACTAATGAATTCTTTTGATTTCTATTCTGCTTTCTGGTTCTAAGTTTTGCGGTTAGCTTTCCTTTATAATATTTTGTAATATGTGCCACCATCTAGACTGCACCTTCAAAGTAGATTTTAAGGAAATAAAAGTTGATAAGGCCAAGAAGTAACCAAAATTACCTTGTACTAGAAAAAATAGACACATGATTCAGTTGAATAGATTAGATAAAGCCTCAAAATAAATGAATATAGTATCTTAGTCTCTAAAAACACCCCAAAACACCAGATACTCAAGGCACTAATTTTTACTGCTCAAAAAACTCATAGGCAGACTAGAGAAACATGAGTTTCTTATAACTTATACCACAAAGAATTACAAATGAATACATAATCTTAATATTTATTGTTTTTTATTTTTTAAATTTTATTTCTCATTTCTAGCACAGTTTATAACAGATAAAACAATTCAGACTTTTGGTCAGGTGATACTTCTTTTTAAAGCATTTACAATTTGGACCACAAAAGAATTTTTTTTAACATTAACCAACTGAGACACAAATAATATTTACGTTGCTAACTTCACAAGATCTTGACCTAATTGTCTCCACAGTATTACTAAGAATTAAAGGACCCTAACTTATTGTTGTTGGTCTCAAGTCCTATGCCTAATAGCTTAATTTTAGAATTAATCTCAGATGTTCCCCTACCAATAATCTATAATGTAATAGATCTGGTATTAAGCTTACAAACCTTTTGACTATAGGAAATTGCCACCAAGAGTAGAGACCTTGCAGGAATACAATATCTCCCCAACTTCATGTCAGTTCCAGGCAGGATTAGATTGTCCACTGGCATTCAGTCAGGCTTAAAGTCTGCCAGGTGTTAGTGGGGAAATTACGTCAGGAGAATCCTACCTCAGCCCAGACTGAACAGTCACTCTCCTACCCTTCCCATGAGATCATCTTTTTCAGTTCATACCAGCAATCTCATAGGCTACTGGCATCATGGATTGGAGATTCAGACTGCCTTTCTATATATTCATACTTGGAGTTAGACTCAGAACAGTCGCTTAATAGTCTCATAGCATCTAAAAATGGCAAGTTCCAATAACCAGGTTTCAAATATGATTATAATTTAGTTTTGGCTAAGGAACATCTTTTGAGGCAAGTCTTAAGTGGCTTACATGCTTTTCTATACATGTTCTAGTTCCTGATTGAATAGCAATCATAAAATCAAATTTACCATTAAAACCTTAACCTTTCCATCAGTGCCAAATTTTACCCGAAGTTACCTTCCTCTAGGATATTTAGACTAAAATTCTTTTCCCCAAACTAAAGATGTCATTTATTTATTCTCAGTAATTAATTCAGTCAATTGTTTTAATACTAATTGCTTTTACCTCCCTTTGTAACATGTCCAATTTTTCTCCTCATCACTCCCCTCCCCCTGCTTCCTAATACCTTGCATTCTGATTACTCCTTCCCTCAATGTACCCTCCCTTCTATCACACCCCACTCTTCCCTTATCCCCAACTTCTCTCTTTTCTTGTAAGGCAAGATCAATTTCTATACCCCATTCCCTGTACTTCTTATTTCCCGATAATATGCAATAAAAATTCTCAACATTCATTACTAATACTTTGAATTCCAACTTCTCTCCCTTCCCCCCTCCCCAACCCCACTGAAAAGGGAAGCAATTCAGTGCAGACTAAATATGTCTCGTTTTGCAAAAGACTCCCATAATAATTGTGTTGGATAATACTAATTATATTGCCCTCTATCCTACTCTATCCCCCCTTATTTTCCCCCCGACAATTGACCTTGTCCCTTCTCGAAAGTGTTTATTTCTAGTAATTCCCTTCTCCCATTTGCCCTCCCTTCTATCATTCCCCTCACCCCACTCGTCGCCTCCTTCCCTTCTTTTCTGTGATGGGATATACATTTTCATATCAAATTTAGTGAGCATGTTATTCCCTCCTTCAGCCACATGTGGAGAGAGTAGCTTCATTTTTCCCCTCTCCCCTTCTCCCTTATCTCCTCCATTGAACAAGATTTTTCTTATGTCTTTTATGAGTATAGCCTGCCCCATTCCATTACTCTCTTTCTCTTCTTGAAATTTTCCTCCTTCACCCCTCAATTTTTATTTTATTTTATGTATGTGTGTGTGTATGCATGTACAATCTCTCCAACTACCCAAATACTGAGAAAAGATTTAAGAGTTATAAATATTTTCTTTCCATCTAGTAATATAAACAGTTCAGCTTTAGTGAGTCTTTTACGATTTTTCTTTCTTGTTTACCTTTTCATGCTTCTCTTGATTCTTGTATTGTAAAGTCAAATTTTCTATACAGATCTGGTCTTTTCCTCAATATGAATGATTGAAAGTCCTCTATATCACTGAATGACCATTTATCCCCTGAAGTATTATACTCAGATTTTCTGGGTAGGTAATTCTTGGTTTCAATCCCAGTTCCTTTGACCTCTGGAATATCCCATTCCAAGCCCTTTGATCCTTTAATGTTGAAGCTGCCAGATCCTGTGTTATCCTGATTGTATTTCTACAATATTCAAATTGTTTCTTTCTAGCTGCTTGCAGTATTTTCTTCTTGATCTGGGAACTCTGAAATTTGGCCACAATATTCCTAGGGGTTTCTATGTTCGGGTCTCTTTCAGGAGATGATTGGTGGATTCTTTCAATATTTATTTTGGCTTCTGGTTCTAGAATATCAGGACAGTTTTCCTTGATAATTTCATAGAAGATAATTCTAGGCTTCTTTTTTGATCATGGCTTTCAAGTAGTCCCATAATTTTTAAATTGCTTCTCCTGGATCTATTTTCCACGTCAGTTGTTTTTCCAAAGAGATTTTTCACATTATCTTCTATTTTTTCAAACTTTTGGTTTTGTTTACTGACTGCTTGGTTTATCTCATAATCATTCATTTCCCTGAACTCAGTTCTCTCTTTCAATCAATTATTTTGTTCAGTTAGCTTTTGAACCTTCTCCTTCATTTGACTAATTTTGCTTTTTAAAACTTCCTTCTCCTCATTGGCTTTTTGGATCTCTTTTTCTAATTGAGTTAGCCTCTTTTTAAAACTGCTATTTTCCTCAGTATTTTTTTTTTTTGGTTCTCCTTTAGTAAGCTGCTAACTTGTTTTTTAAGGTCTTCTATTGCCTGATCCCAGTTTAAGTTCCCTTTGGAGGCCCTGGAGGCAGGGGGCCTTGTCTTCCTCTGACAGTATGCCTTGTTCTTCCTAATCTGAAAGGATGGGGGGAGACACCTGTTCCCCAAGAAAGTAACCTTCTATGGTCTTATTTTTTTCCCGTTTTTGGGGCATTTTCTCAGTCAGTTACTTGACTTCTGAGTTTCCTCTCCACAACCACCTGGCCTCCAGTTCTGCCAAGCCAGCACTGGGGGCTGAGATTCAGATGAACTGCTCCAATCCTCAGGGGCTTTAGGCAGGGCTAGAGCTGCTATTCACTGTGAGATTAAGATCATCTGCTCAGGTGGGACAGGGCCATTACACAGTGCTCAGTTCCCTCAGGGGATTTTCAATGAGACCTTCAACAGTGGATGCGAGCTACTGCCTACTTTGAGAGCCCCTGTCTGCTGTTGTCTCTACTGCTGCCACCTGAGGAGGCTCAAGTTATGGGGACACCGTATTTCCTTCTCAGCCAGCCAAAAAGAGCCTCTTATTGACCTTTGGCTCCTGTGGGTTGAAGGATTTATGCTGCTGCTGGAAATTCTGTCCCTGAAGCCTGCTGGGTTCTTCTCCTCCTGGTGCCACGTGGCCAAGGCTGGGCTGTGCTCTGCTCTGTGTCCAGTGCAACTGACCTTTCCCGTGGGTCACTCTGGACTAGAAATCTCCTCCACTCTGTTGTTCTGTGGCTTCTGCTGCTCTAGAATTTGTTGAGAGTTCTTTTTTTACAGGTATTTTATGGGCTGTGGGGTAAGAGCTACTGTATATCCATCTTCCTACTCCGTCATCTTGGCTCCGCCCCCCATAATCTTAATATTTTAAAAATACATTTCAAAATTATTAGGGGAAAATAGAAGTGTATCTACTAAAGATACCAAAAATTGACACAAAGAAAGGAGAAAATGTTGAGGTACTGAATTAATTATGTAAAACTGAAAAGCTTTTAAACAAATAAAGTCAATGTGGCTAGAATCAGAGTAAAATACATAGATTGAGAAAATATTTTTATTAGATATCTGAAAATGTCTGCCATTCTCAAGATAAACAAAACCGATACTCAAGAGTTGCCAAAATTTATGACCTTAACTTTCATATCTGGCAGAGCAATGTGTCCCTCAAGGGAAGGTTGTCATAGGCTAGCATCGGTGTTTTCCATCTGTCCCAATGTGGTCTTCTTCTATCTATGCCTGCACAAGCTTATTTCCACTCTTTGCTGTCAGTCCAATCTCCTAACCTGCATGTGGATAATTCCTGTGCAAAGGAAAAGAAAATTTCCTTTTCCCTCAGACCTCCCATCTCCCCCTGGAGGAGGGACCATTTGTCCCTTGAGTGAAGAGGATGAGGAAAATGGTGGGGAACAGGTTTTCCTTCTCCTATTCTTCAAGTTCTACCTGTATCTCTTGCTGAGTCCTTTCCTGCCTAATCTCTAGAATTTGGAGGGAAGAGGAATAGTGAAAAGGGCCTTCCATCAGACCATCTCATACTGCATTTGTCTCTAGCCTATTGTTCAGCTTCCTTTGGGAGGAGGAGTGGTGCCTTCCATTCAGTGATGGTTATATCTTACACATCCCAGTGATTTGGAGCTCCTGTAGGCCATCATCTTAACCCCATTTCACTTAATACTCCCAACTCAAAGTTCCAGTGCAAATTATCTATTCTTCCATTGTACCCTATAGACTGCTTGTTCTACAAGCAACAAACTTCCCTTCATCCTACATATTTTCTTCTCCTACTCCTACCATCTACCATCCATTACAGAAACCTGGCTTCTCTCTAATAACATAGTCTCCCTGATCACTTTTTCCAGTACTTACTGTACCTTCAGTCACTCCCCTCGGCTCTCTGGTGTAGGTGGAGAAGTTAGATTACTCCTTGCTCCCCATTGCACTATCAGGTTCTTTCCCTACCTCCAGCACTCATCAACTTTACCTCTTATGAGGCCCATGATATTCATAACTACCATGTAATCAAAATCCTGCTAGTTGTTGTTTACAGACTTCCAGTTCCTGCCTCATTTCCTCAATGAATTTGGTACATGACTCAGAATGTTTTCTCTCCTC
This sequence comes from Notamacropus eugenii, assembly GCF_028372415.1. Taxonomy (NCBI): domain Eukaryota; kingdom Metazoa; phylum Chordata; class Mammalia; order Diprotodontia; family Macropodidae; genus Notamacropus; species Notamacropus eugenii. The sequence goes on from NC_092874.1 coordinate 321,050,635, forward strand.
TCCAACTCCTGCCCTAGGTGATTTTAGCATACAAATTGACTCTCTCAAACACCATAAGTGTTTACTTAAGTCTACTCAGTCCCTCAACCTACTAACATTTCATTACCTATTTCTCCACCTCACTTTATCCATATACAAAGATGGCCATATCCTTGGTCTTGCCATAATTCACAGTTTTACCAACTCCATGTTAAATAATTCTAAAATCCCCTTTTTACCTCACCCTCTGCTTTCCCTTACCAAACCTTACTTCTTATCTTCTCTATGACCTTCAATCCCTTGATGCCTCAATTAGTATTCCTCCAGGTTATCTCCCCTGTACTAGCCAATCTATCTTCTTTTCCCCATTTTGACCCCTTGGTGAACTAATTCAATCCCACAGCACTCCTCTTCTCCTGAATCCTGGTTCCCCTATGTAAGAAATTGTGCCATATCTCCCTGGGATCACAGGCACCATTTACCACCTTCACTTCTCCACACATAAAGCTGAATGAAGGTGGAGAAAATAATTTAACCATTCTGATTGAATCCAGTACAAATTTATACAGCCTCAACCGGGTCCTTACTGCTCCTAGTCAATCTTTTAATTGCCTTATCAGCTCATCACATTTTACAGAGCACTTTTTGAAATCTTTTTATCCCTCTTCAAACCTCTCATGGCTCTCTCTCCCCTCACCCTCTCAACAAAGATTCTTATTTTATAGAAAAAATTGAGATCATTTGCTATGCGTTCCCTCTTCTTCACTCTTAATTATTTTATATGACTCATATGACTTCTGTCATTAACTCCATTTTCACTCCTTTTTCACATTATGAAGTGGCCTTACTTCCTACCAAGGTTAACTTTTTTTACCTACTCAAGTGGCTGCACTCCATCCTGTATGTAACTGATTATTGCTCTATAACCCTCACACCATCACTTTTCAGTTTCTCCCTGACTATTGGCTCATTTCTTCCTAGTGATAAATATATACCTGTCTCTCACAACCTCAAAAAACTCACTTGTTCCTTTTATCCCCTATTCTCATATATCTCTTTTGTCCTCATATAATTAAACTTATTGAAAAGGCCATTTAAAAGGGGGCAGAGCCAAGATGGTGGAGTAAAAGCAGGGACTTACTTGAACTCTCCCCCAAATGCCTCCAAATACTTGTAAAAATGACTTTAAATTAGAGGATGGAGACAAGATGGTGGAGTAAAAGCAGTCACTTCCAAGAACTCTCCCCCAAACCCAGTCAAATACCCACAAAAAATTTCTCTAAAATTTTGGAGCTGCGGAACCCACAGAATGATGGAGTGAAGCAAATCTCCAGCCCAAGATATCCTGGAAAGCTCACAGGAAGTGTCTATAGTGCCAGGTTGGGAGTGGAGCACAGTTAAATAGGGACCATACTGGCACAACCAGGGCCTATGTGGTCCTCAGAGGACTGAATAACTGGCAGCTGTGACAGTTCCAGATTTCTTGATCCCCAAATGCTGAGGAGAACTTGGAAAGTCAGTGGAAAAAGTCTGTTGGACCAATATGAGAGAGTAATGTGGTCTAGCTCCAGTCCCAGGGTAGCAGAGGGGGTGTCAGAGCCCATGGTGGTTACAAAAATTGAAAATTGTAGGGCCCTGAGGCTTATTTGACATCTCTAAAATCACACTAAATAATTCTGAATACATGTAAGACTAGTCCTGGTGGAAATTAGACCATACTTAGAATAAAGAAATAACCAGAAATGCTACTTAAATAAAGACAAGCATCTTATTTTATCTTGAAGAAATAGAGTTCACCTAAGAATAGAATGCATATACATACATACATACATGCATCATATATGTGTGTGCATGTGTGTATATATATATATATATATATGTATACACACATATAAATGGTTGCCCTACTTTAGTGGTCAGCATCAGCTTCACTAAAATATCCCTAGCACATTTCATTCCTTCTAATTTTATCTACTATGTGTTGTCTCCTTCTTATCCTAGAATATGAAGATATGTCATTTGCTCCACTATCTCCCTTTCAAGTTAATCGTTATGATGCTTTTGATCAATATTGGCCTATACCCCCAAGTTGGTCCCATAAGTTTCTTTGTCATATATATATATACATACATACATACATACATATATATACACACATATATGCAAGTACATAACACATACACACACATATATACTAGTGATGAAACCACCAATAAATGCATTGTTACTTTATTTCATTTAAAGAAGAGATGAGATCATTCTATGCACAAAATCTTAAACTAGAATTATTGCAATTGTGTGATGTTTAAGGGGCTTCATCCAAAATATTTCACAGTACTTTAGACTCCCTACTATTTCCCTATATTAACCAACTTTAGCTTGTCCTTGGATCATACTTACAGCAGGCAACATTATAATTGTTTCCTATGCCCACTGATATTTTTCTCCTAGTACAATTACATATATGGACTTTAACTGAAAATAATTTCAAATGAAAGTGAGAGTGCACATTAGCTGAAGGATTAGCTTTCAGTATGCTCTTAAATTCTGGATAATCAAAGCCAATTACAACCAATAACACTTATAATTATATTGTTAAATTTTTAATTGGAGTTATCTACTGTATATTGGCTGGAAAAGTACTTCTCTTTATCACCTCTCCCTCTTTGGATATAATGAGTATCATTTTCTAGTAATTTTTTTTAGTTTTCCAAAGGAGATGAGCTCCTTTATATTGTGTTTAGAAAAACAAAGACAGGAAGATTGAGTTCTGAATCTTGCATCCTTGACTTTCAAGGAAAGGGTTAAAAGCTTTGAATTTTATCCACTGTTCAAAATTCTATAATTAGGTAGCAGATTTTAGTAAACTTTAATCAGGCAATTCTAGAAAGTTGACTTTACTAGTAATACTGATGATAATAATGATTTTCACCTGGCTTCACTACTTTGAAACTTTTCTGACTTACTTCTCCACTATGCTCCAAGGAAGTTCATTGTTGGGATAACCTCACCATCACAATCTCATCAGCCTTAGTATTCCACTTCATCATTACCTTTTGCTTCTCTGATTGGAGAGCAGGGAAATGAACTCATAATCTGTATTTAAGAAGAGAACTCACTTTAGAACATCTGATTTCTTATCTGGTTGCACTACTTTGGGACTTCTTTGACTTACTTTTTCACCTTGCCCCATCATGAAGTACCTTCTCTCCCCACCGCATTTTCAGCTTCCTTTTGTCTTCTCCCACTAGATTTTTAAGCTCCTTGAGGGTAGCGAGAGTCTTTCTTTTTTCACATTTGTATCTTCAGCACTTTTAGCACAATAGCTGGCACATTGTATATACTTATAACTACCCCTTCAGAACTCAACCCTTCATTTGTGCCTAACACATAACATACATTTCATAAACACTTACTGACTGACTTACTGGATTAAGGGTGTGGGCAATGGCCAAATAGGATAATGCCAATCATGGACTTTATGTATCTTGATAATTCTATAGTAGCTGGAAAGATCAATCAAGAACTTTGAAATACTGGTGAATTAGACTGTGGAAATATCATGAATTGTGTTAACACGACAGCGAGTGTGATGCAACTGCTCCTAAGAGACAAAGAAATATATGAGGGCAACTTGGGGATATAGGCCAATCTTGATCAAAGACATCATGATGATTAACTTGATAGGGAGACAGTGGAGTAAATGACAAATCTTCATATCCCAGGACAACAAGGAGATAAGACATGCTAGATCGAATTAGAAGGAATCAATACTCCTATATGCTTGGGATGTTTTAATGAAGCTGGTGCTGACCACTAAAGCAGGCTAACCATAAATGAACATTAAATGGGCTGAAGACAGGAATTCTTTAATTATGTACCTATATTATAACATGATAAAATTAGAAATAAATCTTACTAGTTATAGACAAGGGCTTTATAACTATATTTTGTCAATAATACTCTCAACTTCGGGTCAGATAACTACATATTAAAGTCTAATGCAGAACAATCATAAGAAATAACTTCATACTTAAGCATGAAATTAGAACTAAAATTGAGTTTGATGGCATGTATCTTGCTAGAAAATTACCTATATTAAAACAGAATAATGCAAAAAAGGTCGCATTTGGCATAGGCATAATAAATGAGGACCTTTCACAGTATTTTGTGGAAAATACAAATAAACATTTTAGGACCACACACAATGGTATGGATTGGTGATCATTGCCATGCATTTTGTGATTGTTCAGTCATTTTTGATTATGTCTGATTCCTTGTGACCCCTATTTGGGACTTCTTAGCAAAGATACTGGAGTGGTTTGCCATTTCATTCAACAGTTTGTTTTACAGATGGGGAAACTAAGACAAACAGGATTAAGTGAGTTGCCCAGGGTCAGATGTCTGAGGCCTGATTGAACTCAGGAAGATGAGCCTTCCTGACTCTAAGTCCAATACTTTATTCGCTGGACTGATAAAAAATGGGTCCAAAAATAGTCCTAAGAGAATGAAATCAATCAGTTAATGTGCTTTTATTAAATGTTTATTATACCTCAGTCAGCGTGTTAAGTGCTGAGAATACACAGCAGAACAAAAAGACAGTCTTTGCACTCAAGGAGCTTAAATTCTATGGGGGGAAGCAACATGGAAAAGAGATGAAAAGGGGACAGAGAGGTAATGGAGTAAAGTGCAAAGTAAGATGCACATTTTGTGACATGGCCTATGCGGGAATAATTTTCAGTTCACTATATAAATTTGTTAAAATGCTTTTCTTTTTCTCTTTTTTTTAATTGAGGGAGAGAGATGGGAAGACAAAAAAGTAGCAGCAGCAACAAATGTCTTATAGTTTAAAACACAAAAGAAAACAAAATATAGCTCTTGAGTCACCTCATAATTTGTGAATGATGAGAAGGGGACAGATATAATGCTGCAGCCTCAGAGTTACATTCTCTTCTTCCAAGTGCCTCACTTTCCTGTATAATCAGTTGTTAAATCCTGTAGATCCTACCTACCCCTCCCATCTTTTCCTTCCCCTCTCCAGCAGCATTTCTTCATTTTTATCCCATCCTCTCAGTCAGTCACCTGTATTCAGTCACTAACTTTCCATCTCTGTTCCTGGCATCACACAGCTTCTATCCCCAGAACAAGAGGAGTTGACCCAGACTCCCCTGGCAGTTAATGAAGCAACTGGTTCTGTCAACTTCCTAAATTCCTAGTAATCTTATCTCTTAAAGAATGACCTATTTCTATAACATCCTGATGAAAATCTGACAGCTTCCAATGATTCATCTCTGCTCGTAAAATTTAGAATTCTTTTTAGTTTGGTTGAGAATTCATTAAAATAAAGAAATTAGCAAAAATATTTTTCTTGATTGCAATCTGTTTGTAGAACAGAGATGCCTTTACTCTGGCCTATATTTTTCTTTAAACCCCCTTTTCAATGTCCTCTCTCTTTCACTTCTCTCTCTCTCTCTCTCTCTAGCATATGTAAGAAATGCTCATCCAATCATTTTTAGAGGCCTCCAACAGAGAGAATCCAGGATCTCCTCAGGCTATCTATTCTACTTTTGAGCAGCTCTATTAGATTCCCCCTACCCTGCTACCCTGATATCAAGTCTGAGTCTGCCTTTTTGAAAATTCTACCAATTGCTTCTAGTTCTAGACTCTGAAGCCAAAGAGCACAAGCCTAATCCCTCCGATATGTGATAATCAGAATATCTACCTCCTCCAATTAACTGTTCTTACCACCACAAAACTTTCCTCTCATTTATGCCTCATTAGCTGAATTCTTTTAGAGGTCATTCTCTCTCACTTAAAACTGGTATAGCCAGTAGCAATATACTTCTAGATCAGACCTTCACAACATGGTGGTAGGTAGGGACCAAAATTAAAATAGGCTAAACTTCTTCCAGCTGTGGATAGGTTAGACTAGAGACAGACTGACAATGGTTGGTTGTTCCGGGCCATATGACAAACAGGAAATTGTGCAGTGGCAACAATACATTTTTCAGGGGCTGCCCCAGATCCTTTGCTGGGCCACAAGTAGTCCATGGGCAATATGTTTTGCAAGCATGCTCTAGTTGGTTGCATATCCCACAAGTCCAGTTACAATTGCCAGAATCGCAATAAGCTGTCAAGTTGCCACCATGTCCCATACTTTCTGGATTCTAAATTCATTTTTAAAAATTATATTGGGAAGTGTTTATTTTTTTGAAACATTGAAAATAAAGCACAAAATTACATCTTAGAAATTTTCCAATTTAACCAAATATGATGAAATCCTTCCTCCTGTAAGACTGCTTTATCAAGCCCTGTATAAAGAAAGATGTGAATTTAAATCAGCCTCATACATTTACTCCCAGCGTGACCCTGGGTAATTCATTTAGCCTTTCTCTGACTCAATTTCCTCACTTGTTGAATAGGGATAATAAAAGCATCTACCTCACAGGGCTATTATTAGGATCAAATGAGATAATATTCGTGAAGCACTTAGCACAATTCTTGGCACATAGTAGGAGTTTAATAAACGCTCGTTCCTTACTTTCCTTCCCTCATAATGTTGTCATTTGATACTTAGCACTAGTGGAGCACAAATACTGGAAAATTCTAGGAAGTTGAAATAGTCCTTGAATAATTGCTTAAAGATAATGGATGACTATTGTCCCAGCACAAGCTGACCTAAGTGTGGAGAAGGATGCATATCAATGGGCAGACAACTTGGTATAGTAGAAAATGCACTGAATGGCTCTGGAGTCAGACTATCTGGGTGCAAATTCTGTCTCTACCATTTTCTTACTATGCAGCCCAGGGCATGTTCATCACTTCCCCTGGCTGTGTATACGTTTCTTCATTTTTAAAACAAAGGTGTTAAACTATATGGCTCCTTAGATCCCTTCTAGCTTTATATCCATCATCCTATAATCCTATATCTATGTTTAATAATAAATAGCATTTAGATTGAAAGAAAATTATTTTGTGAAACGACATTGTAAGAGAAGTAGCAACAATCCTGTTTCACAAAAGCATATTGCATCAGCGCAAAGAGTGAACACAGATGAACAGGCACACATTTAGGAATCATTGGTCACTTAGATGCATGTGTAGTGATAATCTAGAGGGTGTTCAGAGTGCATCCAGGCATGGTTGCCCTCATGAAGATGATGAGGTCACTTGTTTACCATTTCTAAGAGACTCGTGATGATATGAAAGGGATAGAGTACTCATTCTGTAGCTAGAAGAGTGAAATGAAAGTACTTTGGGGACACTGTGAAGTATGCATGGATGTTCTATACTTGGTTCTGGTCAGCTAACCACTCTGGAGGTATTCAAAAAGATTTGTCAGCTTCATCTTTCAGTCAATTCCTTTAGGATCTCACAAACTAAAGTATCTACAAGTGCAAGCTCTGGATAGAGAATCTCTCCTGGGGGCCCTATAATGTGAAGGAACCAACTTTACTCTTGATGAATCCCCGTCCGTAGAAAGTTTGCTCTGCCCTACTCTTTTAGAACAGGCCCACTACATTTCTTCAATAAGAGTTCTAGATACAGACATGTTGATACATATTTAGCAACCATCTCTGAACAAAAAAGATACTTGACATATTTAAAGTTTAATCTGCATTATTAACATTTATCTCTCAGTTTCGTAGTAGAAATAAAAAAGAAATTAAATAATTTGTAGCATTTATTGATTTCCAGGTTTAAATGCTGATACTCAAACTTTAACAATTCGACTGATTCAAAGTCCCTTAACCAGTCACTTCTAATTAGCTTCAAAGCACCCCTGGTACCCTGAAGAGTCAAGAGATTCCCTCCCGCCCGCAATACCATCAGTTTTACCTTCCGCAAGATGTAGTCACCATTTGTATTGGCACAATTGATTAGTGCTCCAGTTCCATTTAATCATTTAACAAAAATTAGCTTTTATAAAAGGATACTTACTTCAAAGAGAAAAAAACAGGATACATGTACACACATTTCCTCCAGGAATATGGGGACATATGTTCCTTAAACCATCTTGGTCTCTGGAGCTAGTAGGCTTGACTTTTAGATTAGTTCCTACATTACATTAGCACCATCATGTTCACATGCAAAAGTCATATCAATGGTAGGTAAATATTTGTCTCCACTAACACTGGACTGGAGTCCTGAAGGTCACCTCTTCTTAGGCATTGAAGCTACACTGACTGAAGACCTAGTGACTGGAATACTAGGTTACTGAAGGAGACTCCACTCTCCTCACACTGCAGGGGCACTGATACAGCACTGGCTGTAAACCTGTACTTTGGAACACTGCGATGTTGAGGTACTCTTCAAATACTTCAAATGTGCAATGCGTTAGGCTCCTCTCCCTTCAGTGATCACCATGAGTGAAGGAATCACTAAGCTCCCCAAAAGTGTTGAGGCAAAGTGGATATAGCTGAAGTAAAAGAATTTCCAGAAAGTTCCCAAAATTAATCAAAAAAATCTCTCTTCACAACCTGGTTAGTTACTGAAATTATTTTGAGACTAACTAGAAATGCTCTATAGTTTCTCCAAAGCCCTTCCATTTCATGTTATCATGAATATCCCATAGGTAGGAAGTAATCTCTTCATATGGGGAGACATACTTAAAGGCATTGTGCATATATACCATACCACATTATACATGCATGCATGGCAGTACATATTGAGAGCATACAGGATGCACACGTAAGAATTATGGGGCACATTCTTGAAAGAGTAACTCATACCTCCAACACTGTATAGATGCTGATGTCAGCCCTAAGTACTTCCCTTTTAAAGTGATCAATTTTTTCTTCATAGCTCTTTTCCATTACTATTTTTTTGTTTTGGTTGATTATTTATTATTTAAAAAAATATTTTGTTATTTGGTTGTGAGGAGCATTGGGGACAGACCCTTGAAAACCGTCGGGTCATACAGCTATTGGCAATTTGAATCCTCATGAAATTTTTGTGATTTTTGAACCACTTAAGAACAATGACACCATGGAAAGGACTTTGCATTATTGCTGTGGATATGGAGAGGATGTAAGAGACTAAAAGTATTCAGGAAATAAAGCAACATTATATTTGCTGCTTGATACTGTGGAAATTTTTCATGTCAAAAGAATGATCCTTTATACTGAAGATGTAGGTCAAAGCACACAAAATTTAATAAGTATCACTGGGGTACTTGCAGGTACTATAAAACTGGGCACAGGGGTAGAAAATATAGGGGCTGTGACCAGGAATAAACTGCCTAGGCAACTTAACAAGATTAATGGATGAGATCTTTGTGGGAAGGTTCTGATAGATATGAATACCCCAACCGACATATAACTTGGGATGTTGATCACATTGCTTTGATGGGAGTGAGGAGTACCTTTTGACTGGATAATTGTTGGACCGTTCACAGCTCATTGAGGATGATGTATTGAGTCATGGCAATCAGGAATAAGGATGATTCATTTGTGTCAGGGTTATTGTGGTGGAAACATAAAGTTGTGAGATCTCAGCTGTGTTATAAAAATTAAGAATATTATAACAGTGCCCTTGTCTGAAGTCCTTCATCTCTCTTGAACAAAGACCTAATTAACCTCTCTTAAATAAAATACAGTCAAAATAGGGAGTGAATTTAATTGCCTAAAGGAAGCATAATCTAGAGTGAGATTTTAAAAGGGGGTTTATAGTGATCACAATAAAAGTGGCTCTGTCTTGTTTCTTGTTAACCTGTTTCAGAGTGAGAATATTGTTCTTGGCAAACCAAACAGAGAGAGGTATTCCTTTTGTTTTTCATAAACCAGATTTAAAAATGGAATTAGTACAGGGGTTGGTTAATTTAAGGGTGATATCTTCATGTATATATTAACATTGATCTAGTTTTATTGATTTTAAAAACTCTTAATGAAATCATGTGCTTTTGTTTTGTCGTTATTATGGAATCTTATTTTCATTGTTTCACAAATACTATAAAATATGACTTATTTATCCCCATAGTCTTTTCCAGGGAAACTCTTCTGCTGCAGAGATAACAGCTAGGGAAAGGTTATATAGAATCTTTCAGGAGTTCCAATAGAAGAAACCATTTGGTCTCAGAAGAGGGGAGAACCAGATGACTAAGAGATGGTGAGAGACTAAGACAGGTGGCAGAGTGGTAAAGACTCCTAGATGCCACTATCTAGAGGAATGGTGAGAACTTTTTGACCTAGGATCTTAGGAAAGAAGAAAAGCAATTATGTAGTCACAGAACTGAAAGAGTAGTAATAGACTGAGCCACAGCATGGAGGAAGAAATCTGGGCCATGTCTTCAAACAACAGAATGTATAGGTCTGATGGGAAAGGAGTTATCTTTCTGGGAACTCCAAATGTATTATGTCTCTTCAAAGACTGTCTGAAACCCATGGAAGAACCATGGCCCAGTGGTAAAGAGGAAATGGGAATCCCTGGAGAAAAGGAAAAAATTTTAAAATTGTGCTTGCCTGTGAGCCTTTTGTGGATTTTTAAAAACATTCTTTCCATTTTTATTGTTATTGTTGAGTCATTTCAGTTGTGTCTCACTCTTTGTGATCCCATTTGGGGTTTTTCTGCCAAAAGTACTAGAGGGGTTTGCCATTTCTCTCTTCAGCTCATTTTACAGTTGAGGAAACCGAGACAAACATGGTTAAGGGACTCAACCAGGGTCACAGAACTACTAAGTATCTGAGGTTAGACTTGAACTCAGGTCTTTCTGACTCCAGGCCCAGCACTCTATCCCCTCCACCTGGCTCACCATGGAGTGAGATAAAATCTGTCCAGCATTCAGCCTTCATCTATTCCTCTCCTGACGGTACTTCTGACTCTCTGGACTTCTTTGCCATAGTTCACCTGCCATCTTGCCATCTCAGTACTTTCTCATCATGACTTATCTGCCTTTTTACCTTGGAACTTCCCTCAATACCTGGGAGCTTCTCACCCTGGAACAGTTTTCCACCATGCAGTTTTCCTTCTCTCAATAACAAGTTTCTTCCTGGATCTCTACTTTGGGGACAGACTAAGGCTAAACATGCTTCATCCCCCTCAAAATCATTCTTTTGACTTTCCATACTTTACCACCATTCCCTGTTTGGAAACAGGGTATTGTTCTCTGGGTACTTACCTTTCTCTCCCCTTCCACTAGCTCCCTATTATGTTATTTTCCATCATTAGAATGTAATTTCCTTGGGCAACAGGCACTGTCTTTCTTTTTGCATATATTTCTATCCCCAAAGTTTAGCACAGTGCCTGGCATGTGGTAAATACCTAAAAAATGTTTGCTCTTTGCTTGTTGGTAATTTGTTAGTTTCCATGGGAATTATGGACCTTCTATTAGAGAATAAGAAAAAAATCTATTGTTTCATATTCTCAGAAGGAAACTGGATGGGGACAAATCAAGCTGATTCTAAGGTTCCCAGGGAAAAACCTAGGTGGTGTCATGAGGGAGATTTCTTAAAGAACTGAACTCTTCTATGTAAGACCAGAGTTTGGGCTTTGGTGAAACTGGCTATAGCTTTTAATTTACTTGGATGCAGATCGTTATGATACTAGGGAGAATGTAATAGTATAAAGGAGAACCTGGAATAATAACTTGTACTTAGTAGAAATTCAATAAAAACTTTTGAGGTTAAAATTGAGAGAAATTTAATGAGGGAGAGCTCATTTTCAACTGTGGATGAGGAAATAGCGCAGTAGATTTTATTAGACCTTGAAGGGGTAATGGTTTTCTTCTCAAGGTGAAGAAGGCTCTCAGCTGTCTGTGATTGTTTTGTATTTCCTAAGACAAAGAACAGCCAGGACATTCTTAGGATATGAGTAGAGTAGGTGTGGTTAGGAACTCACAATGAGATGTCAGAACAGAGTGTATTGAGAGCTGAGTATGAGAGTATTATGTAAATATCATATACATGTAATAGATATGTAAATATATAATATAGATATAACATTTGTGTGTGTATATATATATATATATATATATATATACATATAATAGAATGTGTATGAAGAGTTAGTGTCATGCTTTGGAACGATACTGAAAGAAAGTGTGTGAATCAAATGGTGAGAGAAAATGTATTATGTGTTAGTGAGTGGAGTTGTAAGGTTAGGAAAGAGTCCCTTTCTTGAAAAGCGATAGTTTTGTGGGTGTATGGAGATTTAGATTATTAAGAGGCTAGGGTTTTCTTTAGGGAGAACTTTGTTGAGAATTAGGGTGGAACATAAAGACAGATGTTTACACCTTTAGCATCCAACCAGTGAGATTAGAGTGTGTGCAGTTCCTAGTGCCATCCTCATAGAGTGACTGTGGAATTTAGAGACAGTGATAAAAGAGTCAAATGTTGTTGCAGTTTCCACAGATGAAAAACTAGCATCTGGGTTGGGGAAAAGGGACATTGGTAGAACTGGAGTGGAAAAAGTGTGCAGGATGGATATGAAAGAAAATTATAAAGAAGGTAGATCCTGAGTAATATCTTTAAAAAAAATTAAGAACTTCAAAAGAAAGACATAGGGATGGGAAGAGCACATTCTAGGCATGGGGATATTGCAATAAGAACAAAGGGTTGGAGTGAGATGAGGACAAAGTTGCCCAGTTTGTTATGAACATATGGCATATGAAGATCAATATAAAACAAGATTGAAAAAAATAGGCTAGAGACAGATTGCAGACTCTTATTACTAAATCAATAATTTATAATTTATTCAACAAGGAATTGTGGGAGCTTTTTTTTGTAGAACGATTTGATACAGTAGGAAGATAAGTCAAAAAGATGAATTAGTGAAGGAAAAAATGGCTGCAAGAAAATCAGACAGGAGAATATTCTAAGTGAAAACAGATGAACTAGATTTCTTATAGTAGGAGTAGAAAGGAGAGATCTGCTATATTGTAGAAGTAGAAGGAACTAGGGATATTTAGGATGGAGAAGAGAAAATACTATGATAATTGAAAGTATTTGAAAGCTTCCACATGGCAGAGGGATTAGATTTATTCTCTTTTGTTTGTCAAGACCAAACTAGAAGCAATGAATGAAATTTATAACTGGAGAAATATTTTTGACTATTAAATCTTCCCAACAATTGCAATAAAATGCCCCATGAAAAAAATAAGATTTTTGTACTAAAGGAATCAAAAGATAATAGATTCATAGATTTAGAGTTGTAAAGGAGATTTTAGACCATCTAGTCCAATCTCCTGATTTTATAGATTAGGAAACTAATTCCTAAAGAGAATTTATTACTTGCCCAGGATTCAAAGGGAGTGTCTGAGTCAGGATTTCAACCCAGCTATTTCTGACTCCTAGTGCAGTGCTCTATCTACTATGGCCCACCAACTTTCAGGATGTTATAGAGTATATTTGTTCATTGGTCAGGTAGTTGTATCTCAGAAGTATCATACTCAAGACAACATAAAAAAAGATTAAAATGTAAAATGTTTAATAAAGTAAATAAAATTACAATGAAATTTGCATGATGTTAATTTGTGATCTTCTAAGTTGACATGTGGCTTACAGGATCTTTTTTTTTACTTATTAGTGCTTAATACTGCTTGATTAGAAGATCTTTAGGGTCTTTTATAGATCTAAGATTCTATTCTAAGATTCATTTAATTTCTCTGTATCTTTGCCTCTACTTGGATTTTTCTCAGCATTCGTAACATCTTAGCTATTTATATCTATATCTGTTTCTATCATCTCTTTCTGTCTCTATCATGTACCACATCCACTTTCTGCATTCACAAAGGCATAACCTAAACTCCTACTTGGCCTGCTTCAAATACCTTCCAATTACTCTCCCTGCTTCTAGTCTCTCCTCACTACAATATATCTTCTGCACAGTTGCTGAAGTGATTTGCCTAAAGCCTAGGTCTGACTATGTCATTCTCCTACCCAGTAAACTCTATTGAAGAAATATATAGTAATTTGCCATTTAAAGCTCTTTATAACTTGGCTCTCCCCACCTTTCTAGTCTTCTCATACTTTTCTCCCTTCTCCACAGTCTATGTTCTTCCCATACTGGCCTATTTTTACTCACAAAGGACAATCCCTCTTCTTTCTTTATGCTTTTTTAATTGTCTTGCCCCCATGCCTGGAATGTACTTCTTTCTCACCTCTGATTATTAGAAGCCTTGGCTTTCATGGAGATACAGGTGAAATACTACGTTCTTCAAGAGGCCTAGCTTGCGTCCTTTCCCTGCCCTTAGCTGCTAGACCTTTCTTCTTAAGGTTTTCTGCCATTTACTCCATATGCTTCTCAGCCTGCTTATTTATATATTGTCTCTCCTTTGCATAGTTTGATTCATAGAAAACAATAATACATTTTTATTAGCTGATTGAATTCTAATTAATGGGTTGTTGATTATTTCTTCTTAATAAAGAATAAGAATACCATAATAAGAATAAATTTATTCTTAGTTTATTGCCTTACCTGTTCTTCTTAGATGCTTTTACTTTGCTATTACTCACTTGTATCAGTAGGCACTCCAACATACACAAGGAGATCTGCTACCACAGGTTCTTAGATCTGCATTCATAAAAGGAATGGCAACTTTTGAGGGGTTAACAATCACTTTAATCAAGCACATGTATTATTTCTTCACTCAAGCACATATATCATTCACCCAGTTTAGGGGAATCAGCACTCTGAACTTAAAAGAAAATACAGAGAAATCAAAAAGTCAACAGACATGGCTTCCTCTGTCTGAATTCCATAGAGAGTCCAATGGTATCAACATAGTTACCAGAGAGGTTTTCGTGTGGGTTTTCAAAGCCAGGGTACTCCTTAAAGTGACTTCCCAGAGTCTTCCTCTAGCACTCAAACCTTCTTATAAAACTAAGCCCCAAAGTAAAATCTCACCCTCAGAGAATTTATACACTTTTTAGAGCCAGAGACTATAACCCTCTGACCCAGTGCTTCAGTAGAAAAAACAAAAAGTACTTGGAACTCTTCTGCAAAACAGCTCCCCTAATCAAGCTTCCACAATGGGCAGGCCCATAAATGGGTGGGAAAGAATTTCTCTAATCACATTATTCAATCAGAGGCACTTTTAGTAAAGCAAAAACAGCAAAAGATCCCAACTTTGATTGCTGAAACACCAAAGAAATAGTGAGCAGGGACTTTTAGTTATCTTAATATTGGATGACAGATATCTCAATATAGTTAGGAGAGCTTAAGCACAATATACACTCACATAATACACTTATAAGCCTGAGAACTTAAGTAGAAATATGACAACTAAGAATCCTTTTGCAAATCCTCAACTGACTTTTTCTCTGACTTTTAGACTTTTCCCACATTCATCTGGCTATTAAATGAAATCAGACTTCTTTTGAAAAATCTTTATGTTTTTAACATGTTTTATTAATTCTCTTTTAAAAAAAATCAGTGTCACTTGAGAATGACTCCCTATCCAAATAGAATCTTTTTTGTACAATAAAGTGAAGCAATAGATCAGCTTTTCCTACATTACATTAACATAGTAATACAATACTTCCAAGAATTCCTTAAAGATATTTTTAGCGCTTGCTAGGCTTTTCAATCCTAAGAATGCACAACTTGGAAAAGAAAAGTCATTACTTTTCCCAGCGAATTCCCTGTACACATTTTTAATTGCCTTAGGAAAAGAACAAAACAAACAGAAGTCATCAGCCTTGAAAATAGTTTTCAAAATCCCTTGACCTATAATTTTTGCATTTATCCCATCTATGATTAGTAGCACTACTTCCTATTACTTTAAACAAGTCTTCTACCTTTCACTGTATGCTATATCATACTACTCTACATAGGTCCCTGGAAAGTTAATTTAATGTCCTGAGTATGAAAACTCTTTGATTTAGTGCCTTTCACAGTGTCTGAACAGGTAGACTTGATAGAAATTGCATGCTTAAAACAGTATATACTTAATAAATGTGTTAAGGTGGGGTAAATACATCCTCACTTGCATTTTAGCTTTTATACCATAATTTTGTAGAAACAGTTTTCAGTCAACCAATGATAGACCTTAAGAGAAGAGACAAACAAATAAACAAAAAAAGACTAAGAGAAGAATCTTTGAAAGCTTTTTTATTAAGTGAAATGGTGACAGAGAAGAGGTAGGTTCTGATTGGCTTGGCAGGAAAGGTTCATTACAACCTTCATGTTCTAGATAAAAGAGTAAAATTAACTAGAATAAAGGATGTCAGAAAGTAGAGTGAGAATGGAATTCTAACTGAAACCTGTGAGAAGATTTCCTCTGGGGGCGTCAATGAGAGAAGAAGAGGCTTTAGTTTCAGTCTCCCCATCTTCTTTTGATTAAAAGAGGATGTTCCATCTTTGAAGGATACATAAAATGTTGGATTTTTTCTTTCCAGTGATGTCTTAAAGACATTCCCAGATTAGCTGATGACAGTGTTAACACATTGAGCTGGTTTGTTGTCTTCCATTTTGAAGAGGAGCAAAATGACATCACTATGTTAGAGTAAATTTATAGTGTGTCTGACTGTGACTGATCAGACCAATATGAACTTGGAATGCTCTACCAAAGGAAGGGTACATATTCATGTGAATATTTGGGGTGGATTCTCTAAATTTGTGAATCTTGTGTTTTTTCAAGTTACTTCAATTCTGCTTTGCTCATAGAGAACAGCACCTTGTTGGATGATGGCACATCATGCTGAGTGATTCTGATCCTGAGTCTTCCATATCACACAATCAATTCCAGATTTCTTGAGAGTGTCCTTGTATATTTTTTTGACCACCACATGAGTGCTTATCTTGTATGAGTTCCCCATAAAATAGTCTTTTTGGCAAGCACATGTTTGACATTTGAACTTGTTCAACCCATCAGAGTTGTACTCTCTACAGTAGAGTTTGAATGCTTGGTAGTTTAGTTCATGATAGGACCTCAGAATCTGCTATCTTATCCTGCCAGGTGATCTTCAGAATATTCCTAAGGTAATTCCATGTCAGCAACTCCGTTTTTTGGCATGGTGCTGGTATATTGTCCAAGTTTCACAGGAATTCAACAATGAGGTTGTTCAAACTTTCAGTTTGGTAGCCAGTCTAATACCTCTTGTCTCCCACACTTTCCTTCAGAGTCTCCCAAAGACTGAACTAGCTGTGGCAACTTTACCTCCAAGTTAGCAACAAACTGTTACTGCTCAGAGAAGTGTCCTAATTGTTTATATTAATTCTTCTGGTAGTCATTTTGCCTTGGGGCCACTGTTTTTATTTCTTTTTCTTTTTTAAAATACAATTTATTTCTTTTTTGGTTTCTATTCCCCTCCCCTTTATTTTCCTGTAGAGCAAAATAGATTTCTATGCTCCATTGAATGTACATCTTATTTTCCAGTTGCATGTTAAAACAATTTTTAACATTCATTATTAAAGCTTTGAGTTCCTTATTCTCTCCCTTCCCACTCAACCTCATTGAGAAAACAAGCAATTCAACAGTGGTCATACATGTGTAACCATACAAAACACTTCCATAATAGCTATGTTGTGAAAGACTAACCACATTTCCCTGTGTCCTATCCTGTCTTCTATTTATTCCATTCTCTTCCTTGACCTTTCCTCCCACAATAACGTTTGCTTCTGATTATCCCTTCCCCCAATTTGCTGTTCCTTCTATTATCTTCTCTCTCTTATCCTCTTCTGACCACCTTCCTGCAGGGTAAAGTACATTGCCACATCCAATTGAGAGTGTTATTCCCTCCACAAGCCAAATCTCGTGAGAGTAAAGCTCGCTTATTTCCTTTCATCTACCCCTATTCCCCTCCATTGTAAAAGCTCTTTCTTGCTTCTTTTATGTGAGGTAACTTCCTACATTCTACCTCTCCCTTTCTATTACTTCTAGTACATTTCACTGAATGGTAAATTTCATTTTTTAGGTATTCTCCTTCATATTCAGGTCACCCTGTGACCTCTGTCTATGTGTGTGTGTATATATGTGTGTATATATATATGTGTGTATATATATATATATATATATATATATATACTGTATATATACTCTAATTCTGCGTATATATATGTATATACACACATATATGTATATATACACATATGTATATATGTATATGTATATATACACACACTCATCTACATATACATACCTACACATATGTAATATACACATACATACATACCCCCGTATATGTGCATATGTATGCAAATGTGTGTGTGTATGTATATATTCCCTCTAAACTACCTTAATACTAAAAAAAATCTCATGACTTATAAATAACATCTTTCCATGTAGAAATGTAAACAGGTCAACTTTAATGAGTTCCTTAAAGCTTCTCTTTCCTGTTTACCTTTTCATGTTTCTCTGGTATTTGTAAGTCAAAATTTCTATTCAACTCTGGTTTTTTCATTAAAAATGCTTGAAAGTCCTCACTTTATTTAATGGCATTTTTCCCCCTGAAATATTATACTCAGTTTGGCTGAGTAGGTTATTCCTGCTTTTAATCCTATCTCTTTTGTTCTCTGGAAAAACATATATCAAGCCCTTTGCTCCAGTAGTTTAGAAGCTGCTAAATTCTGTGTTATCCTAATTGTATTTACCCATACTTGAATTGTTTCTTTCTGGCTGTTTGTAATATTTTCTCCTTGATTTGAGAACTCTGGAATTTGGCTACAATATTCCTCAAGTTTTCCTTTTGGGATTTCTTTAGGAGGTGATTGGGGAATGCTTTACATTTCTATTTTACCTTCTGGTTCTAGAATTTTAGGGCAGTTTTCCTGCATGATTTCTTGGAAGATGATGTTCAGACTCTTTTTTTGATCATGGTTTTCACATAGACCAATAATTTTAAAATTGTATCTCCTGTATCTATTTTCCAGATCAGTTGGTTTTCTAATGAGATATTTCACATTGCTTTCTAGTTTTTTATTCTTTTGGTTTTGTTTTATAATTTCTTGGTTTCTCATTATTTCCTTAGCTTCCATCTGCTCCATTCTAGTTTTTAAAGAACTATTTTCTTCAGTGAGCTTTTGAACCTCCTTTTCCATTTGGTCAATTTTGCTTTTTAAAAAATTCTTCTCCTCATTGACTTTTTGGACCTCTTTTACCATGTGGATTAGTCTATTTTTAAAGGTGTTGTTTTCTTCAGCATTTTTTGGGGGCTCTCCTTTGACAAGCTATTGAATCGTTTTTCATCATTTTTTTGCATTGCTCTCATTTGTCTTCCCAATTTTTCTCCACCTCTCTTACTTGATTTTCAAAATCCTTTTTGAGTTCTTCTATGGCCTGAGGCCGTTGTATATTTTTTTTGGAGGATTTGGATATAGATGCCTTGACATTGCTGTCTTCCTCTGCTTGTATTTTGCTCTTCCTCACCTCCCCCCCCCCCCATAGCCTTTCAAATTCCTGTAAAAAGTTACTCTAAATAAATTCTGGAGAAGAAGAAGCCACAGAATGACAAAGTGAAACAAATTTCAAACCTAAGAGATCCTGAAAGGCCAACAGGAAAAGGTCTATTGCATTGGACTCAGAACAGAGTGTAACCCAGTATGGGCTGCCTGGCACAGATGGTACCAGAGTAGGCTTCAAGGCACTGAATCACAGGAACTTGCTGTGGTTTCCAGATTTCTTAACCCACAAATGCCAAAGACAACTTCAGAAGTCAATAAGAAAGCTCTTTCAACTGGGTGAGAAGGGAGCATGGTCTGGACCCAGCCCTGTACCCAAGTGGCAACCACTGTGGCAGTAGCATTCACTTTTGGTGCCCTTAGTCAAAAGACCCTGGGGGGATCAAGTGTCTGATCTGGGTCTCAGTCGTGAGTGGAGGTCCTGGGGTTAGGAGAAGCACTGGCATGGCAGAGTTGGTAGTAGCTATGGAGAGGGAATCCTACTCACAGTTCCAGGGTAGAAAAGAGTGCTTTTGGTTGTTTGCAGACCAGAGTGCAGGACATGAGAGGAGTAAACTCCTCTCCCTTGATTGTGCCACCTTGGAGGAACTGAGAACTTACAAGTCCCTGGAAATATCTCAGAGAACAGCTGTGCAAAAGCTCTGAAGCCTAGGATAGTATACCCTCCACTTGACAAAGGACTCAAAAGTCAAGTAGCTGGTTGGGAAAATTCCCAAAAAGGGGAAAAAATAAGACAAGAGAAAGTTACTTTCTTGGTGAAAAGGTATTTTCTTCAATCTTTTTGGGGGAGGAAGAGCAAAGCATACAAGCAGAGGAAAACGGCAAGGTCAAGGTGTCTATATTCAAAATTTGTAGCAATTAATTATCATTTCAAGAAAAGATGCATGATAAATACTACACATTGGGTTGAGAACTGCCCATGTTTTCTCTGCTTCCTTGTAAGTTTAATTTTGTTCTCTTTCCTGTGCACTTTTTAGTTTGTTCTTTTTACTCCCTTCCCCTACCCCCCAAGGCTATAATTAAGTATGGATATATTTATATATAGATATAGATATATACATACACATATACCTATGTATATATATACACACATACATACATAAATACATACATACATACATACTGCATATGTAGACATACAGTTTCACTAACAAATACTACTCCTAATCTTTATTTTTGTGGTTCTGCAAATCTCTTATTTCCTATCCCTTCTGACTCCTCCACTTTGCTTTTTTTCACTACCTTGTCTTCCTATTACTTAGAATACCCTCCCTTGAAAGATTCGTCTTCTATCCTCTCATTCCCATAAATCTAAATACCCTTATATAACCCCCATAACCAATACCTTCCCCTTCCCCTGTAGAGATCCCTCCCTTATCCTCTCCCTCTTCCCTATCTTTGTCATTATATTTCTTATGAATTTAGAAGATTTTTATACATATATATCTATATATCACAGACACATATTGTTCCTTCTTAATACCATAACCAAAGAAAGTAGTTTATCAGAACTACTAGCCATTCTTCCCCATCTGCTTCTTCTGTGTCAGTTTTTCCTCTTGCACCTCATTTGTATAAAATAATTATTCTTTTTAGCTTTTCCTAAATGGTTTTACTTTTTAAAGTCATATCACATTCAGGTCTACTCCAAGTTCTCTTACGAACTACCCTATTACTAATGAAAATCTTAAGCATTTACTTTACATTTTACATATATAAAAGTTTAATGGTCTGTATTTATTGAATCCCTTGTGATCAGTCTTTGGCACATATCTGATGTTTCCCTTGGCTCTTGTATGTCAAATTTTCTTTTAAGTTCAGTTTCTTTTAAACAAAGTCCTGAAAGTCTGACAGTTCATCAAATGTCTATTTCTTGTCCATTAAAGATTATGTTTAACTCTTCTGGTTATGACATTTTTGACCAGAACCCCAATTCTTTTGCTCTTCAATATATAGTGTTCCAAGACCTGGGGTGCTTTAGTGTCTCCACCGTTAAATGGTGTGATTCTAATCGTGGCACCATCATATTCAAATTGATTTTTTTTCTTGCTGCTCTTAATATTTTTTCCTTGAGGTGGGGGTTTTGGATTTTGACTATAATACTCCTATGAGTTTTCCTCATTGAATTTCTTTTAACTGGTGATCTAATGGATTTTTTTTTCCTTTTCTACTTTCTCTTATTGCTCTAATGCTTCAGCAGAATCTTCTTTAATTATTCCTAGCTTTCAGGTAGTTCAAATATCCTTACGTTTTCTCTTCTTTATCTGTTCTCCAGAACAGTTGTTTTTCTTATAAGATGTTTCACTTTCTTTTCTATTTTTTAATTTTCTCTATTTTGCTTAATTATTTCTTGATCTATAACTTCGCTGGCTTCACCTTGCCCAATTCTAATTTTCAGTGTTATTTTCTTCCTTAAGATTCTGGATCTCCTTTTGTAATTGGTTGACTTTCTTTTCATAGTCTTTTTTTTTCTTGGACGTTTTTTGTTTTAGTTTTTCCTCAATATCTCTCAACTGATTTTTAAAGTCTTTAAAATTCTTCTATACATTCTTTTTGGGCTAGTGACCATTGAACATTACTCTTTGAGGGTAGAAGGGGGTTTCTTCACTTCAATATCCTCTTCTGAAGATGAATCCCAATCTTCTATATTCCTATAATAACATTCTATGGTTGGATTCTTTCTCCTTTGCTTGTGCATTGTTTTTATAGAGAAAGCTTAATTTTTGTAATCATCTGTAGTCCTAATGTATAGGGGATGGTAGGACACCTTTTCTAGCTCCTTCCTTACAGTAGGAAATGAGTAGTGTTATACTTAAAAGAATTTCTCTGATACCCAAATCCCACTGCTGCTTCCAGTGAGAAAACGACCCAATGTCCTGAGAAGCCTGTGTGCAGAGCTGTGGTTAGAGTTCCCATTGTATCCACACTGGCTGCTTCATCACTTGCCTTTTGCCACAGGATTTTAAGATAAGTAAAAATGGCAAAATCGTATGGGTGATGTCTTTTGATATGTGTACAAATTGGATTTAAGTGAGGCAGAGTTATATAAAATCTTTGGCCTTGCTCTTTTAGAGTCATCACAGTCCACTGACAAGACAGTTTAAAGATGACTGATGATGACTGGAGATGCTGCAGAAGACCTTGGCATATTCAATGTATAACCAAGCTCTAAGCACCCCACAGGCATCTGCTTCAGCTCTTGCCAGAACAAATTCTTCTCATCCATCCATTGCACCAGGGTAAGTCAGTATTTGCTTGGGGTAGAGAACCCCTACCTCAACGATTGATTGGAGATCGCTCAGTTATCCTCAATCTGGTTTAGTTTGTCTGTGGGAATGATTTACCAGGGTATGGCTGCTGTGTATGCCATAGCTTCTTGGAGTCACAGGTGGGAGCTAGATGGATCAGGTAGACACCAGAGGTGGAAAGCAGCCCTCACATCAGAGGTACTAGTCTTCCCTGAACACACCATAGACCCCAGCACTGGGAGTTAAGGACAAATTGAAAGTAGGTTGACCATGTTTAGGGTCAGCTTCTTGCATACCCCACAAATAGGACAAAATGGCTTTCAGCAACCAAGAGTTGTGCATTATTCTTTTGCCACTTGTGGTTTCTAAACTTTAGCCCACATAGTCCCCTAGGCTCTGTCCTCATGGGAGAGTGTCTTACAGATCATTGGGATGATGTTTTTTATCAACTTTACTTACTGGGTCATCTTAGTATATACTCCTTTCTAAAATACACACACACACACACACACACACACACACACACACACAGACACATTTAAAACTGCCTGACTAAATACATTTCTCAATCCATAGTCTTGAGGGGTAGCACACCAGATGGGGCTTGAGTCTTACCCCAGTAGGGATGACATAGGATGATATATAGCCTGCCTAGGTTTGGGAACCCGACTTATCAGTGACAGTGGGAGCTAGAATAAAGATTCTCCGAGTTTCCATGGGTTACAAATGCACATTGATTCACTGATTGATTGATTCTCTAACAACTTCCTAATGGACCCCTGAGATTCAAACCACCTACTTAGAGAAACTTATTTAGATTTAGGTATAGACAAGCATCAGCCCACAGAACTATCTTTGTGTTCCTGCATGAAGACGGATTCCTGTGATAATCGAACAAAAAAAAATGGAATTGAGTTGCCAGAGTGCCACAGTCTGATGCTTGTTAAGAAAATCCAATTTTCCTTTCTACAGTTGGGTTATTTCCTTGTCTGGAGCTAATTATCCATTTGGGAGAATTTAAAGTCTTGTCTGGTAAAAAAAAAAAAAAAGGACATAGACTATGAATTGTGTAAAGTGATGATACTAATTTGGGATCTCTAGGACATTCTAGTGGATATAGTGATCCAGCTCTCCCAATCCCCAAGGCAGTTTCAGAATTCCTGTAGCCTTGCTAGGAGGTCAGGTTAGGACTAATGAGACCTAGAATATCTCAGGAATATGTTCCAGACCTGAAATTCGCTCAAACATCCAAATAACCTGACAGATACAGATATATTTCAGAGACTCATTGATTCACATGGATGTCCAAGCTTCATTCTACATGGGGGCCCAGCCTATGTTCTCCACAAGAGCAGAAGACACTGGGTGGGAGACTGTGATAGGGGCTGACTGCTGTCTCTTTTGTTTTCACCTACCATCAAGGCTCCAAATATTTTGTTTTCACCATTGGTCTTATATTCCCAGGGCTTCTCACTATTCTTCAAATATTATCCTTTCTTTTTCTGAAGACATTCGTGAGATTCCCATTCTTCCCCTAGGGAAGGGAGAGGCTGTACCTACATTTGTGCAGCCACAGCTCTTCAAGCATGCATACATTAGTGAACTTCCAGTTACAGAAATAAAGTTAACAGAATGAGGGAAATGACAGTCTGACTTTATTCTTGATGCAATTTAATCTAATTCACAGAACATTTCTTATATGCTTCCATATGAAAGCTAATTTTTCCAGGCTTTGATGAAGCAAAAAATAAAACCCGATTAAGCCACTTTCTCCCTCAAAGAGTTTATGATGTGGTAGGGACCCTGGTCAGACCACTCAGGAATTATATTGTGCTTGCTTCTCAGCACCACACTTTAGGGATAATATTTACAAATTAGAATCTGCCCAGAAAATGGTAACCAGGTTGGCTCAACTTGGAGAAGAAAAGAGTTCATGTGGTTGGGTGTTTGTAATAACTATTTTAAAGTATTTTTTAGACTATAATATGATAAATACAGTATTTATTCTTCTTGCCCCTGTAGTTTGGGATCTGTTGCTAAATGTTTAATAACTATCAAAAATGTGTATGTGATATACTCTTAAGTTTAATCCATTTTCTTTGTCACTTGCTTAAGTCTAGACAATCAACAAAATAATGAATCAAGCCCTGACTTTTAATATTTGATGAGTACTAAGTGTAAATGCTCACACTTGAAAATTTCATAATTGTTTGTTGTTAACCAGTTTGTTCAGGCTCCAGCACAACCTATTCTGCCTGTAAGACAGAGTAGAAAAAATGGATGTAAGTTGAAGAAATGAAAATTTCAACTCAACATAAAGAACTGAATAACAGAGATATATAAATGTGGAATGAAAAGCAGTGAGTTCCTAATTACTGAAGTACTTCAAATGGATGATAGATGGCCACTTGTCAGGGATATTAAAGAGAAGGTTTCTATTCAGGTATGCATTAGTCTAGAAGACCCTTGAGGTAGTTCCCAACACTGAGAATTTGTGGTCTATTGATTCTTTAAAGCAGAAGAAATGGTGGGGCCTCAGTATAATTTGCCTTACCAGGTTTTAGCTTAGGTTGACTCTGTGGTAGCTTTGGATCTTTCATGTTCATCTAGGAGATCATTCAATGGCTCATCTCTGTCTTTGGATTCATGTAGGAGTTATTGGGATGCTTTCTAGAATGTTTATGAAATATATACTGAAGTCATGATAACAGTTCTGTATGTCTTCTCTTGATAATGAATCTATCTCAACCATTACCAATTTTAAAAAATTTATCTTGTATGCAGAATTTTTGTACAGAGTTAGTTGCATGTTGTCTCCACACTGAATTATGAACTCTTTGAGGATAGGGAGAATCTTTAAGTTTCCTTTATATCTCTGGGGATTAGCATAGTGTCAGACACTTAGTAGACACTAAATAAATATCTATTAGCTGTTTTCTATCCCAAATATATTTTTATGATGGAGACATGAAAAGAATGGGAAAATCTGTCCCATGAAGTAGGAAGAAAGCAACACTGTTTCTGTTTTCCCTAACTATCTCAATTCTTATGATAAAACTGCTTGGTTACCATGGAGATATATTGTTTGAATTGTCAGTCATGGAACCAAAGGTATCTAGAATTCAATGAGTCTCAAAATAAATAAGGCCTAGAAAGCTATGCAAGGTCAGTCTTGATGTAACACAAAATATGTTCGTTTTCTGATGGTGTTCATCTTTCCCTTCCCTACCTTCCTCAGGAAATTAGGATGGTCCCTGAAAAAAGATGTTAGTTAGAACTTATTTTAACCTTTTCTACCTCATGTATAGGGATAAGTATTATACAGTTTGTAAGACCAGACAGGTTATAATAGAAAGGGAGGTCAGAAGAATAGCCTTATACCTATTTTTAGCACAAAAAAAAATAAAGGAGTGATGATGACCTGCAGTTTTGTACAGTTTGAAAAATGCTTTTAGAATCGATGCATTTTTGTTTGTTTGTTTTAGGCTAGGCTCTTTTTTCTTCATCTCCTCTTTATCTGCTGCTTGTTTTTGGAAGGGTGATTTTATGTTTTTGTTTTTTCTCTTTAGAGGGGAATTTAGAGAATAGTTATCATTTCTTTTTTTATGTGTCTTTCTCTGTGTATGTGCTTTTTCTACCTAACCCAGAAGGTCCAAAAAGCTCCAGAAGTGGGACCGCTGGAAAGATACCTTCATTATTCCTTTTATTTTCCTACTGACAATGTCATTGCAAGATTCATATTCCGTGTGTGTGTGTGTGTGTGTGTGTGTGTGTGTGTGTGTGTGTGTATTTCTTATTTCTCACATAAACCTGAGTCCTGCTTATCTTCTCTGCCTCATGGTAGTGAGTGAATTTCCTACTAAAAGTTGACAAAGCTAAGTTCCCAAGGCAAAATAGTTATTTGAACTAGTTCTTTTGGTAAACAATGTTTTGTATTTTTGTTTATAAACTAAAATTATCCTTCCATGATATTAAGGTATATTTAATTCCTTATACTTAACAAACTCACATACTTGTTATTAAAGAAAAATCTGTCATTATATGAGTTGCTGTGTAAAATCTCTGTAAGTACACTATAAACAAATCTATATGATCCTTAATTCAAAAAACTTACAGGATATTTGTAAAAAATTATGTCTATGTGGGGAGAAGCCAAGATGGTGGAGTAGAAAGATACACATACACTTAGCTCTTGGCCCACAGCCCATAAAATACCTGTAAAGAAGAACTCTCAACAAATTCTAGAGCAGCAGAAGCCACAGAACAATGGATTTCTATTCCAGAGAGACCTGAAAAATGGACGGGAAAAGTCTGGGGCATACCGGATGCAGAGCAGAGCCCAGCCTTGCCTTGACCACAAGGCACCAAGAGGAGCATTTCTGAGCAGGCTTCAGGGATGAAATCTCTAGCAGCAGCGCAGATCCCTCAACCCACAGGTGCCAAAGCTCAGTGAGAGGGTCTTTTTGGCTGGCCAAGAGGGGAGTGGGGTGTTTACATAACTCAGGCCCCCTCAGGAGGCAACAGCAGAGGCAGCAGCAGACAGGGGCTCCCAAAGCAGGCAGTAGCCCGCATCTATTGTTGAAGGCCTCCACATAAACCCCTTGAGGGAACCGAGCCCCGTGTGGCAGCTCCGTCCCCACCTGAGCAGCTGATCTTAATCTCACACTGAATAGCAGTCCTGCCCCTGCCTAAAACCCTGAGGCTCCTGAGCAGCTCTTTTGAATCTCAGTCCCCACATGCTGGCTCAGCTGAGCTGGAGGCCAGGAGGTTGTGGAGAGGAAACTCAGAAGTCAAGCAACTGGCTGGGAAAATGCTCCCACAAAAGGAAAAAAATAAGACCATAGAAGGTTACTTTCTTGGGGAACAGGTGTCTCCCCCCATCCTTTCAGGTGAGGAAGAACAAGGTGTACTGTCAGAGGAAGTCAAGGCCACTGCCTCCAAAGGGAACTTAAATTGGGCTCAGGCAATAGAAGACCTTAAAAAACAAGTTAGCAGCTTACTAAAGGAGAACCAAAAAAATACTGAGAAAAATAACAGGTTTAAAAAGAGGCTAACTTAATTGGAAAAAGAGGTCCAAAAAGCCAACAAGGAGAAGGAGGTTTTAAAAAGCAGAATTAGCCAAATGGAGGAGAAGGTTCAAAAGCTCACTGAACAAAATAATTTGTTGACAGAGAGAACTGAGTTCAGGGAAACGAATGACTAGGAGTTAAACCAACAAGTTAGTAAACAAAACCAAAAATTTGAAAAAAATAGTAGATAATGTGAAACAGCTTATTGGAAAAACAACTGACCTGAAAAATACATCCAGGAGAAATAATTCAAAAATTATTGGACTACCTGAAAGCCATGATCAAAAAAACAGCCTAGACATTATCTTCCATGACATTATCAAGGAAAACTGCACTGATGTTATAGAATCAGAGGGCAAAATGGCTTTTGAAAGAATTCACTGATCACCTCCTGAAAGAGACCTGAACAGAGAAACTCCTAGGAATCTTGTGGCCAAATTTCAGATCAAAGAGAAAATACTGCAAACAGCCAGAAAGAAACGATTTGAGTACTGTGGAAATACAATCAAGATAACACAGGATCTGGCAGCTTCAACATTAATGGATCGAAGGGCTTGGAGTGGAATATTTCAGAAATCAAAGGAAATGGGATTGAAGCCAAGAATCACCTGCCCAGCCAATCTGAATATAATACTTCAAGACCAGATCTGCATTTAAAAATTTGACTTCCCAAGACAAGGATCAAGAGAAGCATGTAAAGGTAAACAGAAAAGAAAAATCATAAAAGATTCTCTAGAGTTGAACTGTTTACATCACTACATGGAAAGAAAATATTTTTGATTCTTGAATCTTTTCTCAGTATTTGGGTAGTTGGGGAGATTGTACATGCACACACATACACATAGATAGAGAGTACAGGGTGTGTTATATCAGAAGAAATGATATCCACACACGCACACACAAATAAAATAAAATAAAAATTAAGGGGTGAAGGAGGAAAATTTCAAGAAGATAAAGGGAGTGATGGAATGGGGCAGGCTATAACTCATAAAAGAGATTAAAAAATCTTATTCCATGAAGGAGATAAGGGAGGAGGGGAGAGGAAGAAAAATAAAGCTACTCTCCCAGCGTGTGGCTGAAGGAGGGAATAACATGCTCACTAAATTTGATATGAAAATTTATACACACCACAGGAAAGTAGTAGAGGAGGCAACAAGTGGGGCAAGGGGAATGTAAGAAAGGAGGGCAAATGGGAGAAGGGAGTCACTAGAAATAAACACTTTCGAGAAGGGACAAGGTCAGTGGTAGGGGGGAAAATAACGGGGGATAGGGTAGGTCAGAGGGCAATATAATTAGTATTACACAACATGATTACTATGGAAGTCTTTTGCAAAACAACACATATTTAGTCTGTATTGAATTGTTTGCCTTCTCAGAAGGGCTGGGGAGGGGGGGGAGGGAGAGAAGTTGGAGTTCAAAGTATTAGAAACGAATGTTGAGAATTTTTATTGCATATAATCAGGAAATAAGAACTACAGGGATAGGGGTATGGAAATTTATCTTGCCCTGTAAGAAAAGAGAGAAGATGAAGATAGGAGAGGGGTGGGGTGTGATGAAGGGGAGGGTACTTTGAGGGAAGGAGTAATCAGAATTCAAGGTATTAAGAAGCAGGAGGAGAGGAGTGATGGGGAGAAAAATTAGACATGTTACAAAAGAAGGTAAAAGCAATTAGTATTAAAACAATTGACTGAATTAATTACTGAGAATAAATCAATGACATCTTTAGTTTGGGGAAAAGAATTTTAGTCTAAATGTCCTAGAGAAAGGTAACCTCGGGTAAAATTTGGCATGGATGGAAAAGTCAAGGTTTTAATTGTAAATTTGATTTTATGATTACCATTTAATCAGGAACTGGAACGTGAATAGAAAGGCATGTAAGCCACTTAAGACTTGCCTCAAAAGACGCTCCTT
The DNA here is from genome assembly GCF_028372415.1 of Notamacropus eugenii. Taxonomy (NCBI): domain Eukaryota; kingdom Metazoa; phylum Chordata; class Mammalia; order Diprotodontia; family Macropodidae; genus Notamacropus; species Notamacropus eugenii. The sequence goes on from NC_092874.1 coordinate 321,080,177, forward strand.
AGCCAACGTGAAACTATAATCATATTTGAAACCTGGTTATTGGAACTTGCCATTTTTAGATGTTATGGGACTATTAAGTGCCTGTTCTTCTGAGTCTAACTCCAGGTATGGGTAGCAAGAAAGGCGATCTGAGTCTCCAATATATGATGCCAGCAAGCTGATGAGATGCTGGTATGAACTGCATAGGTGATCTCAAGGGAAGGGTGGGATAGTGGCTGTTCAGCATAGGCTGAGGTGGGATTCTCCAGACTCAGTTTCCCCACTGACACCTGGCAGACTTTAAGCCTGACTGAGTGCAAGTGAATAATCTAATCCTGCCTGGAAGTGACATGAAGTTGGGGAGATACTGTATCCCTGCAATGCCCTTATTGGTAGCAATTTCTTATAGTCAAAAGGTTTGTAAGCTTAATACCAGATCTATTCAATTACAGATTATGGGTAAGGGAACATCTGAGGTTGTCTAAACCTAAGCTATTAGGCATAGGACTTTAGACCAACAATAATAAGTTAGGGTCCTTTAATTTTTAGTAATACTGTGAAGACAATTAGGTCAACAACTTGTGAAGTTAGCAGCATAAATATTATTTATGTCTCAGCTGGTTAATGTTTAAAAAAAAATTTCTTTTGTGGTCCGTATTGTAAATGCTTCAAAAAGAAGTATCACCTGACCAAAAGTTGGAATTGCTTTATCTGTCATAAATTGTGTTAAAAATAAATAATAAAAATATTATATCTATGAGAAGATGGAGCAGAAGGAAATAAACATCAATATAGTCCTTACTATGCGCTAGGCATTGTGTTAAGCATCTTTTAGAAATATCTCATTTGATTGTCACAGCCATCCTAAAAGGTAGGTGCTATTAGTATTCCAATTTTTCAGTTGAGGAATTAAAGGCAGCTAGTAAGTGTCTAAGTCTTCTTGACTCCAGGTCCAGTGCTCAATCTGCTGCCACCAACTAACTTCAATATCTTTGTGCTAGAATTTTCTGAAGTCTTTCTAAGAGAGTATTTACAGGGAAGTCAGTTGTGCTATTCACTGGGCCATGGAGGGCAAAAAACGTCTGAAGTCCATGAACCCCTTGGATATAATTTTGTTAATATGCCACTAAAACCTTCCCGGAGTGTTCTAGCACTTTACTTAGTCAGGAAGAGTAGGAAATTGAGGAAATTATTTTAAATAAAAAAAAGAAAAACCTTGATATTGAAGGAAAAGGGGGATATTTTTACCTTGGTTTTGAAGGGTATACTATGTGTGGGTAACTGTGTTGTTTAAACTTGTTGATAGATAAAAAGATCTAGTTTCTTTCTTTGTTTCATTTGTTCTGATATTATCTTTTATTCAAGTACTATCTCCAATGTTGATCACCAGAGAGTTAGTTAATTCATATTTGAAGGGTGTTCTAAATTCCATTGATTAAAGGTTCTTTAATATTTTGAACATTATAACTGTCCTTTGAGAGCTACTTTTTTAAACTATAAAAGAGGAAGCAACACTGGTAATGCCATCCTAAATACATTTGAGTTGGACAATATTGCAGAGACGTTAGATAGTACTGGTAAATTGTAAGAGTAAACCAATCTTGAAAAGAAAGACAACTATTTTTCCAGTGTCAAGAAGATTTTTTTTTCTAGCCTTCCATCCCCAGTGGGGTATAGAAGGAGCATGAATGGTATAACAAGGGAAATCAGCAGGAGTGGCTATTTTCCAGACTGCAGCTGCACAGATTGTCTGAGAAACTACTCTCTTTATATCTTCATTGTCTTGCCTTTGAATTATAGTTTCCTTCATTTTCTATTTTCTTCTTTCAATCTGTTTCATCATTTTAGTCTTCAAATATCAACTATTGGGAAATGCTAGCAAATCCCCCTCCTCCCCCACTCTTCGTTGAGCACCTTCTTTCCCTCATATAGCATTTTTGGAAAGTAGAAAGTTCAGAAAATTCATTCTCATTTAACTCTATTGCCAAACCTCCTTTGCCTTTTTGCTTTTATGAAGAACTCACATAGGGCAGACGATCGCATGGCGGTCAGAAGAAGCAATACAAGGACACTCTGAAGTTCTCTCTCAAGAACTTTGGATTTGATTGTGTGACATGGGAGACGCTGGCCCAGGATGGCTCATCATGGCATGCCCATATCAGAAAGGGTGCTATGCTCTATGAGTGAAGGAGAATTGAAACAACTCAAAGAAAACATAGGATATGCAAATTTGTAGTATCCATCCCAAATGATCACATGGACTATCTGTGCCCCATCTGTAGTAGAACATTCTGAGCTCATATTGGTCTGGTCAGTCATAGTCGAACACATTGAAACTTGACTTCATCATGGTGATGTCATTTTGGTCCTCTTCAAAAACTAAGGACAACAACCAGGCTCTTCTCTAACATAATTTAGGGTGAATGGTTTAGTTAATGCTCATTTTAAAATTAATGTAGTCTTCATGACTTAATCATTCCAGAAGAATATTTATTAATATAATAATAATAATGAAACAGATATCAAACTTTGCATTATAAACAAGAAAATACTCCCACAGGTACACGTGTAGATAGTGTTTCATTTTTAACTAGTGTCCTAAACCATCAGTTCTTTTTGTTTTTGAAGTTTTTCATGTATTCTATCTGTTTATCTTATAAATTCTATTTAAGGAGTTACATCCAGTTCCCATTTATAAGGTGATAGACTCAATATACAATGGAGGGATGATGCCTTTTTTCAGGTGTCAGGGTTATAATCATCTTGAGCACAGATGTCATTCCATATACTTCTGTATCCCCTACATTAGAGGAGAGGGGAAGAATAAGATGACTATTTCTTTGCTAAAACTAAACTCTGCATCTGTCACCTACATTCTTTCTCCTTGTATCTCCTCTGTAACATTGGTGAGTTAGTCATCCATTTAGGTTCTCTAATTCATCTTTAATCCCTCAAATTTCACTGAGTCCCATTTCTCAGTCTAAAAGTATCCCTGAGTATAGGGATGGCTTTCTTTTATTAAAACAAACACACTAACAGACAACTAAGTACAACCTCCCCCAATATTTTCCAATGGCCCAGTCACTCTCTAAATCCCTATAACTTTCCCTCCCTTGGCTGCCTATCTTCTAGGAAGATTAACTCAACTTCATCATCTACTCACTTCTAAACTCTTTGTAGTCTGGTTGTTCTTGACACTCAATTGAAATAGCTCATGCCCAAACTTGCCAATTCCAATGGGCTTCCCCTCCACCCTTGTTCCTGAAATACTCTGTGGCATGTAACATTGTGGATGCTACGTATATATATGTATATATACACACACACTTATATATGTATAAATATATATGTATGTATATATGTATGAATACATATGTATGAATATATACGCAATACACACATACATATATATGCATGCATATATATATACATATATGCATGCATATATACATATATGCACTTAAGTATATACATATGTATACACACATGCATACACATACACATATGCACAATACATATATACACATACACATATATATTATGTATATATAACAAATAATCTATCTTCATGCTTTTTGATCCCTAGCTTTCCTTTGCTGGTTTCTTCTCCTCCCAATCCTTTCAAAAGATCTGCCTATGGCCCTCTTTTCTTCTATCTCTGCGTTATCTCCCTTCATAATCTAATCCAGAATCAAAGAAGTAAAGAATTTTAGAGTGTAAAAGGACCTTGGAAGTCATGTAGTTCATTTCATATCTGAAAAGGATAAAGATGTGATACAGTTTCAATTCAAGAACCTCTAATGAGAGAAAACCTATTATCTTCTTAGGCAACATATTTCACTACTCATTTTTCTAGTTTACTTTGTTTGGATTCAAGAAATCAACTTACTCAGCAAATGCACGTTAGCCTAGTCAAGTGGAGAGATGTGGAAGCTTGGGGAAACATTGGTTTACAATAAAAACTTATTTCTAAATCACATCGAAAAGAATTTGAACTAGGGCAGAATGGCCAAAATTTTGTCCCAGGGTGGAAAATTTAAAGCATAGCATTGTCTTTGGAATATTTTCTCCCACAACTACAAAGACCTTATTGTAATAATACTGGTAATAGTAGTGGTCTTTTTTTCTGCTCTGCCCTTTAATCTCTTAGTGATATACTGAATATTATACCCCAGATTAGCCAATGCAATGTTAATTTGTAGTATGGCTGTACCAAAATTTTTAGACTCTTAAATCAGAGACCCCAATGTGCTTCATGGGGAAGTAAATGGCACAAAATATGGGAAGAACAGCTAGATTAGACCAATTGCATAGAGAAGAGGTCTGTGTGCTGGAGATAATACACTTTCAGAGTTATGGAGGAATTTGTTCTTCAAATATTTGGTCTCAAGAAATAGAATAAGATATCAGTAGAAAAGAAATCCCAGATATCATTATCCAAAATAGGTAGTTAATATATCAGTAAGCATCAAACCATATGTCTATTTTCCAATATTTACACAATATTTGCGATAATAACTTACACATATATGAAGCCATCTTGGATGAAGCTATGAAATGGAAACAGACAGGAAAGAAGGTTCAATGGAAAGTGTGACTGATGTCTAATCAGAAGGCTTGAGGTCAAATGTCACCTCTGCTATTTATTAGCTGCATGGTTCTAGGTAAAATACTTAATTTTTCTAGGCTTCAGTTTCCTTATACATAAAATGAGGAATTGGCCTAGGTGACCTCAAAAGACCCTTCTAGGTGTGAATCTATAATACTCTTGAAGATTTTTGTAAAGAACTTTCTATATGAAGTTTGAGAATCACAGAATTTGAGGGATAGAAGAGATTTCAATAGCTATCTATTCTAACTCATATATGAAGCAATAGACACCATAACATACTCAGGAAGCGGTCACTCAACTGCTGCCTGAAGACCTCAAGGGAGAGAGAATCCACCACCTCATTAAATTAACTAAAAATGTAGAGGATACAAAAAACCACTGTTAATTGAGTCTGAAAACAGACCAAAACAAACAGAAAACATTGATTTAATCAAGGAAAATGCTGCTTTTAATAGGCTTCCAAAAAGACATTTCTCAAGAGTGTCAAAATCATTCAGGGTCCTTGACAGACGTAAAACTGTAAAACATTTGCTTTATGGTGCTTTATTGAACAAAAGAAGGAATAAGTGGGACATATTCTTCTTCATTTTATTTGATACTCTTATAGAGGATGTCTAGTAGAGAACAAATGGAAAGAAGAAGGTCCTTCATATATTCCTTAAAAAATTCACGAACTTGATCAATGTTAACAAACATGAATCTCTCTTTCTCTCTCTCCCTGTCTCTCTCTCTCTGTCTCTCTCTCTCTGTCTCTCTTTCTCTCCCTGTACTATCCTTTTTGTCTGTGTCTCCTTCTGAAATTTCTCCTGCTCTAATATTGAAGAATACTTTTTATTCCTTTACAACCTGGTCATAGTGTATAATTTCAGAAAACCTTTTTTATCTTTTTGCTAATATTTTATTCAAATTTATCTTTATTCATTAGAAAAATGGTTCTTTATTAATTGGGCAATTTCTAAACAATTATGGTAAATGAGTATAGTAGAATATGATTGTGCTCTAAGAAACAATGAATTTGGTTGAATACTGAGAAACATGAAAAGATTTACATGATTTTGAAGTTGCACTTACATGAATTTTACATGATTTTACACAATCATGAAGTTAGCAGAGCCGAGAAAACAAAGCACACAAGGACTATAGGATTGTAAATGGAAAGAATCATTACTCCAAAGCAATCAAAACTGAATACTACAAAAGAATACATGTAACCCCAAAGAAGAAATGTGAAAAGACCTCCCTCAACCTGCTGCTTTGAAGAGGAGAGAAATCCACAGGTATGGAATATTGAGCACCTTTTTAGACATTTTGATGTACTGATATTTTTTCTATTCTGTCTTTTTATTTCCTTAAATAGTAGTATTTGCTATATGGAATGACTGTCTGGTAAAGGGAATAGGGAGAGGTACTGGAAGAAATTTTGGTGATCTGAAATCAGAAAATATTAAAATTTATTTTAAAAAAGAAATAGTTAAATAATTGTTTATATTTGTTCTCTGAATTATCACTTCCTGATTTAGGCATCAGGATCATGTTTATTTAATGGAAGTGTTGGAAAGGATCTTTTCCCCACCTATTGGAATCAGTTTGTTCTATTTTTGGTGAATAAATCAACATCTAATTGACAAACAACTAGCATGTTTCAAGTTCCACTGAGCCATTAAGAAAATAATGGTATGACTGATAGGAAAAGGGAACTACAGTATCTATCTTTGTTAATTCATTTAAAAAAAACTGGAAGGACATATTATCCACAGTATCTTATAGTAGGTAAAAGGGTAGATAGAAAAATTGAATAAGCAATATTATTTGTCCTCAAGATTGGATTTGATGTAAGCAACACTGGAAGAGATGACTTCAGTTTTAGTCCCAGGTCTGCCATTTATCATCTATTTAACACTGGTGCACTTCAAACTCTAGCAAAACATAGGTTGTGCATTAGCTTGATTTTGTGTCATACTCTGAAATTAACAAAGTGCTCTGGGTGCAATAGACTCCTAAAAGGTATTTTTTGCTGGTTTATGAGACCTGTTATTGAAACTAAATGATTAAATCACTTCTCTAAAAGTCAGTGGAGTCCACCTGACTAAATTGTAATGGTAAATACACTGGTTGGGTCTCAAAAGTTAGAGTAATAGATACCAGAACCCATTAGTATTACTTCTAGTACCACTGGGGAAGAAGTAGCAACTAAACCTCTGAGGATCTCAGCTTATGGGTTTAAGAACAAATTGAGGGAAAAAATAATGGAGAGAATTCTACACAAATAACCACACTACACATTAGTATGTCGTAGATGTATAAAAGGATAACAAAGAGATATGAGACCATACGAGGGAGAGAATTTATTTTACTTGGCAAATTAGAGAAGGTGGAGAAGTTGGCATTGGAGCTGTCATTGAATGCATACTGATCTCTTTCCTGAATTGAATGTCCTTGAATGCAGACCATTCCCTGAAAAAGAGATCAGTACTTTCTCTGTGACTTTTATTTATGATAAGCTTCCTTCAGCAAAACCACAAAGGCTGGCTTCTCAGGGCTCATGGGGAAAAAAGATGGGGAATTTCATCTTATTCTTTCAGATCAGTCTTTTCAGAAAAAGTAGCACATTGTTCTGAACTCTGACAAACGCATAAACATATGCATGTGTTTACACTGAACCTCCAGCGATTTTTCAGAAAGCTTCTTCTTTTATGAACCAAAAGCTGCAGCCAGGAATAACAAAAGAAATGCTTTCATATATTAACAGGCAGGTAGGTTAACAGCTCTGCTCTCAGTTGGGTTTCCTTTCATTGTAGGTAATGTTTTAGTCAATTTCCCTATGTTTAGAATGTATTTCTGTGGGTAACACTCAGACAATCAATTCAGGAAAGATGGTAAGATGGTGAGATGAAAAAGCTCATCAAAAACCAGTAGGCAGAATCTTAAGGAGAGATGTGCACACATTGCAAAAATATACCATAGGGGAAATAATGAAGAAAATATGCATCAACCAAAGCAAAGTAGCTTAGTCTCCCAAAAATGTTTTGTTTATATGTTTATAAACATAAATAATTAAATGAAGAGAAAAGGATAGAGGGAAGGAGGAAGGGAGAGAGATGAAAAGAGGAGAGGAAAGGAAAGCACAGTGAGAGACAGAGTTAAAAAACAACAAAAATCAAAGGCACATAAAGAAATTGAGAAGAGAGAGAAATCCAGAATGTTTTACTTTTTCCTCACCAAAATAAAAAACTTGGATCAATTATATCTTTAATTTCAACAATTATTTATTAAACTTCTATTATATGTAGAGCATGCATCCATGAGAAACGCTAAAAGTGAGTGCCATCATATAAGATGTGATTTTGTAATAAAATTCAAAAGTAATGGTGATTTATTAGACTTCTTTTGATGAATAATCCAATTTAACAAACATTTATTAAACATGTTACATGTTTAATGAGAGGCAATTACAAATATCACTTTACCTCTTTGCTTTAGCTTCCTCAATAAATTTTTAAAGAGGAAAGTAATGATCAGAATGATTCATTAATTCTACCAACTACAACAACTACTACCAGAATTTCATTTAAAAATTTACATGAAGCACCTCATTCTAGCCTCACTATCCCAATTCTTACACCTACAGGCAGATTTGATTACATTTCCAGAGAACAGTTACCAACTTCTCCTTTTAATATTCTATAGCTAACCTTGAGGATTTGGGAGATCTTCTCTAGCACTGGTTGTATGTTTACTGGTCCAGTCTCTGATGACATGGACAATGGAAGTGAGGGGTGACACTTCTGGGCTCACTTCATTCCCACCCCCTTGGCCTTGATTACAGGCTGCAGGATTTAGGCTACACTTGACACTCCTGTCAGACTTTCTCTAATACCTTATTAATCTTTCCCCCGTGGAAGCTCTCTTCCTAACCTGGACTTTGCACACTGAAATCCCCTTTTAAGCCTCTTCCCATTCATTAGCTGGTCCCTCCCAGGACTTTTTATTTCAAGGTCATTCAGGCAACTCATGTCTTTATTTCTTTCCAGACTGCACTCATGACTCTCTTCTACATGATAAGTAGTATTTATAAAAGAATACAAAATCAACACAACTTACGCTTTGAAAAGGTCCAAAAATATGTGCAATGTGTAACATCTGTGGATCTTCCAAAAGGTAAGTTGGGGTCATCTTCTCACATCTCTTCATTCAAGTTGTGCTTGATTTTTAGAATTTTGTTACATTTACTTTTGATTTTTTATATGTAGTTGTTCCTTCTGTTTACATTGCTGTGGTCACTGTGTATATTGTTTTCTTGACTCTGCTTATTCACTCTACATCAGTTCATATATAGCTCTTTCCTTGCTTCTCTGTCCTCATCATATACATAATTTCTTATGGCACAATAATATGCCGTTACATTAGGACATCATGTACCATAATGGATTTAGTCATTCCTTTGGAGTTTGGCTGTAGTGGAGGTGGTGAATATGACTTTAAAGGAACCTTGCCACTGCCACTGCCAGGAGAGTTTTTGGAGATGATGTTTCCAGTGGACACATTCACTGGGTCGGATCAGAGGCTGAGTCTTGGTTGAAATTTCTGAAGAATGGAACTGTGAAACAAGTTGGTAAGTTTCTGATTTTTTCCGAGCCAAGCTAATACAATGTTGCAGGAGGGAACCTTTGGTTATTGTGCTTACTGCCATGGATACAGTGGTATTAGGGGACGTGTTACTATCTCATAGGGAAAGACTGAGCTTAGGGGAATGAAGTGGTCTAGAACCAAGGCTTAGCAGGGCTAAAGGAAGGAATTAGGCCAGGGAATACCTAGCTCTTCAGAGAATTTAGCAAGGTGGGTTTTAAGTATCCTATTAAGTTTTTTCACTTATGCCTCATGATGTTGTACATATCTGTTTTGGGATAACTTGTCACTATGTTCAGGGAAGGAATGCAATGTAAAAGAGCTAGCCAGCAACACAGTGCCTCATCTCAGACTTGCCTAAACAGGCTATATATCTTCTATAATACACACTTATAGCCCAGAGTTACATGATGTCACACATTTTGGAAAGAAGAAAGAAGACAGAATCAGAGGGCAGTCATTGATATTTACAGTCTGAAGATTAGGCATTCCTACTTAATTCAGTGATCAATTCTCTTCTCCTCTATGGTTACCACAGGGTGGAGAGCAAGAGATCTCCAGGCATTTGGGGCACCACTCTAAAGTACCAAGCACTTTAGCAGCTAGGAGACACAGTGTAATAAGTATTCAATCTGTGTTCAAATACAATCTACATCCCTTAGGAGGTGTATGACCCTAGGCAAAGCATTTAAGATCTTCTCCACCTCAGTTTCCTCAACCATAAATTGAGGATAATAAGAGGATTTATGTCTCAGTATTGTAGGGATCTAATGAGATATTGTGTGTCAAGTGCTTAGCACAGTGCCTGTACCATAGTAGTGCTTAACAAATGCACTTTTCTTTTCTTCCTTATATTTTAGCACACAGAAGCCCAGAGGTTGCCAAGGGAGCCTTAGGGGTTCATTCCAATGCATATTCTACAGGATATTCTTTAATCCAACCCTCAATACACCAATGAAACTGAAAACTGAAATAAGTATGTACTAATATATAAACTATTTGCAAACAATGTTTGTAAAAATATAAATTATCCAGATTAGCAGAATAGGAAGTAAATAATTTAAGGAATCTGACTGAGAAAATTACTTTAGAAAGTCATAAATGAACTCCCAAGAGGAGGAAATATGGATCCAGATGTATTTACAAGTATATTCTATCAAACATTTAAAGAATGAACCTTATTTTACATGAACTGTTTGCAAAAACAATCATAAATTCATAGCTGTAGGGGAAGTTAAAAGTTCATCTCAATCTGACCTCATCATTTTTCAGATGGAGAAACTAGGGCCCAAGGAGTACCCATAAATTGCCAAATGTTATACAAGTCTTAAGTGACAGAGCCTGGATTTCGACCTAGGTCTGCAGGTTCTGAATGCAATTCTCTTTCCACTGCGCCATAGATTTTTCCAGAATAAGAAATGTGCTTTGTTAAATTCTATCTTTGAAGCAAAAATGATTTTCATTTTTAAAGAAAAGAGAAAGCAGAAAAATGAGATTATAGGTTAACATCACTAATAAAAATCAAAACAAAATCTTAAATAAAATATTAGCAAGGAGATCATATTATTTTATGTGTATATATGTATAAATACATACATAATACATATATAGATATGTGTATATATATGCATTTATGTGTGTATACATACACACATACACATATACATATATATGTATAATGCATATTTTCTGTATAAGTATGTGGATTCTTACCCAGACTATCAAAACTGTTAAACATAATGAAAATTAACTTGAATGAATGGCAAAGCATTTTTAAAAGCATTTAACATGTGTCAACCACTGTGTAAATGCTGGCTAAAAAAAATAAAAAAGTGAGAGATATTCTCTCAGCAAATTCACTGTGGGGGAAAATAATTGATAAGAGAAATTTCCGCCATAGAGCTGAGGGAAAGGTTGAAAGATACCAAAGTTTCAGCAGAGGGACAGATGGCAAAGCCCAGTGGTTTTTAGGGTACATAAGTAGGTCACATTATATAGTTACAGGGGACTTCCATTTGCAAGGGCAAGACATGTGATAATGATTGCAGGGAAGATGGAATGGCTTGATCATCTTCTATTTCATCAGGAGGAATGAAGGTATTGACATCCATCATATGCAAGTCATTTGAGCACTTATATCGCCAGGGTGAAGAAGAAAGGTTGATGTCTTGGTTCATTTTCTCTCTGCTACCCATAAAGGATGGCTTCTGGGGACCCCTAGAGGCAGGGGAGAGAAGAGACAGAAATATAATGGGAGTAGGCTGCCTCTAGTTGTGGTGGGTCTTCCCATGCCTTTCACAAAATATGATATTCATTTATGTTAAAAATTTATGGAAAAAGCATATTCCATGAAAATAATTTTTTAAAACTTCTCTCTATAAAAACCAAGATTTAGAATTATATGTAAGGGAGAAATGTTGGGAACTTTCTCTAAAACTATAAGGGTTGAAACAAGTATGCCTATGACAGTATCAAGACATTGATTGTTATTTGACATGTCAACTAGTGAATTGAAAAGTATTTAGTAAGCACTTACTCTAAGCACACAAGTAGGTAATGGTGATTCAAAAGCAAAATGTAGTAGTCCATGTTTTCACGGACTGCATTCTATTAGGAAAGACAAATGTACATATATGTGAGTATAAAATACATACACACATATACCTACATATATGTATATATATATATATATATATATATATATATATAGTAACTTTATAAGGAATGAAGGAACTAGCAGTTTTGGGAAATCAAAAAGACTTTGAAGGAAAGAAGACATTCTGTGAATTGAAGATAAATTAATGTACTCCAGGTATAGTAAAGGCACAAAAATGGGTTATGGGCACAAGTAATAATAAGGACAGATTTTGTTAGACAATGTAGTTCATGAAAAGGCTTAATGACTATTCTAAGGCTGTAAAGGTAGACTGGAGCTAGGGTATAGGGGTGTTTAAATTCCAGGCAAAGGAGTTTATATTTATTCCTTGAAGTAATAGAGAACCATTGAAGTTTACTCAGTAAGGGAGTGACATAGATTTATTGGTGAGGAAAATCACTTTGGCAGTAGTTTGGAGTATGGAATGGAAAGAGGAGAGACTTGAAAAAAGGGCAACCAATTAGGAAGCCATTCCAATAGTCCCAGTGAAAGGTGGTGAAGGACTGAAGCTGGTAACTGTGTGAGTAGAGAGAAGATATTGGATACAAGAAATTTTATTGAAGTGGAATCAACTCTTGATACAGATTGTATACAGCAAATCGGGCAGAATGAGGAGTAAGTCGTGACTCTAAACTTGAAACTAGAATGTACCCTTGATGGAAATAGTTGTTGAAGAAATATATTTGATGTTATCCTTATAACAGATCTTTAATATCACATTTATTTCTCCATTTACACATAGTCTGTAGGGAGAGCTCTAAATTTTAATTCATAAAAATTATAAGATGATGATGGAGTGGCTTATAGAGAGTCTATATAGAGAGTCTATATATAGAGTCAAGATTACTCGATGGTTTACTTTGGGTGAAATGACTTGGAAAAGAAATTGTATAGAATAGAAGAAATTAAGTTGTCTCAAGGTTCCCTTGGATATTTGAAGAATAAGATATAAACTACATTTACAAAATTTCCCAGCTGTATACTTTTAATTGCTGCAACTTTTAAAATGAGTAAGTCTTGGTTCATGGAAGAGTGAACAAGCTTATTCACCTCCCTACTATTCTTTAATTATTTCCTTTAGGTGGTAGTATTCAAGGCTCACTTACTTTTACTTCCACACAAGGAAAGTTAGAAAGAAGTACAGGTTGAGTGGTAAGCAGCAACAAGCAAAGAAAAAAGAAATTCAAGGGATAAGCTTGCACAAAAAGGAGTCAAAACTATCTCCTTTTGTAGATGAGAAGACAATTTACTTAGTGAATTCTAGAAAATGAATAAAAAAATTGAGATAATAGTTTCAAGAAAGAAGCAGGACACAAAATAATTCAGAAAATTAATCATCTTATCTGTATATTATTAATGAAATGGAGGAGGAAGACATAAGAAAACATTCTATTTAGAGTAGCCAATGAATGAATAAAATATCTGGGAGCTGTTACAAAGACATACACAGCTTATGCAAACATAATTAAAAAGCAATTTTTACAGAAATAAAAGAAGCCCTAAATTTATGTGGGTCACAGTCTTCCTATCTACCCTAACCTCAGGTCTTATACTAGGGGACTTCAATATGCATGTTAATGTTCTCTCAATTACCTTGACCTCCCAGTTCAACAACCTCCTCAGCTTCCATAAGTTTCACCTGCACCTTATTACAGGCACACACAGAGATAGTCATCACCTTCAAGAATTGAGAGATGGCTGTTACAACTCTTTGCTCTTCTCTAAATCTACCATATCACTCCCTCCTCTGTTCATCTCAGTAAAGGATTTGACCTTTTACTACCGAGAAAATAGAAGTCCTTTTGCTGTGAAATCTTTCTCCTTCCCTACCCTATGTCTCAAACTCCTTTGCCATTATTCCCCATTCTCTGCTTTTACTCTAATTTAATGAAAAGGCCCTTCTTTTAAAGGCCATTCTTAGTAGTTTTACTCAATACCATCCCCTTCTGCTGCCTTCAGAAGACTGTATTTGTTACATTAATCTACAACTTTCCCTTCCTATCTTCTCCCACCACTTCCAGCACTCATCTTCACTCCTCTTGTAACTACTGGCTCTTTTGCCTCTTGCCTACAAATATATCTATATTTCTGGGGGCTATTTGCAGTCATCCTGATCTATATCTTTCTACTGGACCCAGATGATCCAAGAGGAGAAAGTGAGGCTGGTGATTTTGTACAGCTCACTTAAATCCATTTCACTTGCAAGTCATGGCATCACCTTTCTGATGTCATAGTCCTCTTTGAGAACAAAGAAAAAACAAGAACAGCAATCCATATCTTCCCAATCTTTCAAAACAAATGAAAATGTAACAACGAACAATTGAAATCTACATCTTCTTATATCTCTCTGCTCTGTCATAAGCTCATTGAAAAAACTGTTAAAACATACTTCTCAAACTTCTCACCTTCTTTCAATCTGAAATCTGACTTCACTTAACTGAAAATAATCATTCTAAAGCTGCTAATAATTTCTTAATTGTCAAATGCAGTGATCTTTTTTCAATTCTCTCCGTTTTTGATCTCTCAGCAGTACATGACTTTGTTGACTACCTTCCTATCTCAGATGCTCTCCCTTCTCTCTCAAGTCTCCTCCTACCTACATAGGAAATTCTTTCTTACTCTTGTTTAATGGATCATCATCCATGTCTCATTCCTCAACTGTGAGCTGTCCCAAGCCTCTGGGTCACTCTTTCTCCTCTTTATATTCATTCTTTGTGAACTGATGAAATCCCACAATTCAAGTATCATCTATTTGAGGATGATTCTCATATTTCTTTAACTATTCCTAGTAACTATCCTGAGCTCCACACCAGTTTCTAGCTATGTGTCCTGTAAGCATTTCAGCTCACCATGTTCAGAACAAAACTTTTCCCCCAAAACTAACTCTATTCATAATTTCCCAATTTATTTTGGGAATATTACTATTTTGAAATAATATTTGGAAATGTTGTTATTTACCATCTTCATACTTATTCAGGTTTGCAATTTTGGAGTCATGTCTATTATTATCTCTCCTTCATCCTCCATATACAATGAATTGCCAAGATCTAGCAATTTGGATTTGTTGATATTGTAAGTGGTTTCAGTATGGGAAAGCAAAAGAAGAACCTTTTGGGTGAAATTGGACTTAGGCTTTCAGAACTGAAATTATTCCTAAACTCCTTTCTGATATTTTACAAATAAATGCCTACCTGATTGTTTTCCCCATTAGCTGGTATAGTATAATTCCATAAACTCCAACCTAATAACTCTCAGGGGAAAGAACATGACCAAGAAGTGGAGCTTGCCCCAATTCACTTCAGCAATTTCAATGTTAATACCCCATTCTTAATATACATGTTGACTTTAATCATCATAGTAAGACTTTGGGCAAATCAAATTGGAGTATATCGCACCAAAAGACTTTGGTTTGACTCTCAGATCTGACCTTTGATGGCTATGTGACTATATGAAAATAACTTAATCTTTCCGGATTTTAGTGCCCTCATCTGCAAACTGAGATTGGAAAAGATTTCTTGAAGAGCTCTTCTAGTTCTGAATCCTGTATCGTGGATACCATAATGATTATTTAGATTCAATAGGGTTTTAAAAACTTTTTTCCTGCTTTTCTTTCTTTTCTTTTCATTTACATTATTGGTTTAAGTCAATGAGTACAAAGTAAATTTCCACCTAAAGGAGGGATTGTATTCCTCAAACTATTATTAAAAGAATAACATACTACCATAAAACTATATATTTTGTATAGTTCCACTAAATACATTAATTTTCATCTAAGTGGCAACCTAGGTTTTCTGTATTGTTATCTATTTCTAAGTCCTATTTAGAATAGTATCATTTTTGCATTTATATTTTTGTTTTTTAATGAGCTATTTTCTCCATCAAAATATTAAAGTCTCAAAAAATATAAATAGGCTTTTTATCCTAAAAATTTTCATCAGGAGAATTTTTTTTAAAGATTTTAAAATAGTTTGTTGCACAGCTTGGAGAGAAGGCAATGATTAAAAAGAAAAATGGATCATTGCAGCATGATCAAGAATAGTCATTTTGTATGATGAAATTTGATTTGATTATCCAAGAAAAGTAATGAATTGGCATCATGGAAATAATCAGTGTTAATAGACTCTCATTTTTCATTATCAATAGGGGGAAAATAATTGCTATCAGTATATTAAGAGGACTTTTTTTTGGTGAGGCATAGCTTATTTTTAAAGTAGCTCATTTTTGAAAATGTTTCTGTTGGCACTCATATGAGCTGAAAAGTATAAGCTTAAGATAAAGGGATAATTTCAGTCATTCACAAGGCAAGGAATCAAATTATAAATAAAAATGGAAAATGTGAATCACAGGAAAATAAATTTATTAAAAGTTTCTAAAATTCAAAAACATATACACATGCATTCATACTATTAAACATAGTATTTTAAAAGTTATTTTTAATTCAAAGGCTCAGTCGCCAGTCAAAAAATTCTGAAGCAAAGACTTCATTCACTTGATTCATTACCCTTCTAAAGTTGACTGAATCAGGCTAGTATTGGTTAGGTAGTCCTTTTTTCCTACCTAACTACAAACAAACAAACAAAACTATCAGGCTATTGGTGTTTTGGAAAAAAATATCTAATTAGAGTACTATTAAAAGTCATTTGGACAAATGTACTTGTCCCTAAATGATACTAGAATTGCAGATGAAAGCAAGCATTGCCTATAATGAAACTTTGCCTAATGCAACGTAAGATAACATGATAACTACAACATTCAAAAAAGACTATAAAATACATGCACAGGAGACCCTTTGAATTGAGAATTCATGATTTGCACTTCTGACTCACTGTCTGTAATTTGTGGCATGTTCTGTTGATCCATCTTTTCTCTAAGGGCTGACTTTGCTTTACTGAATCTCATGGGGTACTGATACATTCACAAAGGTGTGTGTGTGTGTGTGTGTGTGTGTGTGTGTGTGTGTGTGTGTGGTAGGAAGTAGGGGCAGTTGCAGGCTGTGTGGAGATATGTTACAGAAACATATTTTTGAGATCCATTACCCACTGCATTCCCCCCAATTGTGTTGTTGTTGTGGAAGGATTTATATAGCTCAAATACTATGCAGAGTTGCCTGTGATAGACAGGTCATAGTGGAAAATCTGGACAAAAGGTGATCCATTGGAGAAGGAAATGACAAACCACTCCAGAATCTTTGCCAAGAAAACCCAATGGACAGTGATAAAAGGACAAAAGAGATGACATCAGAAGATGATCCCCTTAGGTCAGAAGATGCTCAGTACACTATGGTGGATGAGAAAAGGAAAATTACAAGTAGGCCTAATAATAGTGAAGTTTCTGGGTCAAAGGAAGCTTAGTCGTCGATGTATCCGGTGCTGAAAGGAAAATCTGATACTGTAGATCAATATTGCATAGGAACTTGAAACATATGATCTGTGAACCAAGGTAAGTTGAATGTAGTCAACAGGAAATGGAAAGATTAACTCCCATCCTGGGAGTCAATGAACTTAAATGGATGGGAATGGATAAATTTAATTCATATGATTACCACATAAGGTAGTGTGGACAAGAATCCTTTAGAAGAAGTGGAGTAGGCCTTATAGCTAATAAAAAAGTAAGAAGGAGCCAGAATGGTGGAGAAAAGACAGAGCCTCACTTGAGCTCTTCCCAAAACCCGTCCAAAAATCTTTAAATAGTACTTCAAAACAAATTCTGGAATGGTAGAACCCAGAAAAGGATGGGGTGAGAAATTTCCAGCCCAAGACAACTTAGAAGTTTGGTAAGAAAGGTTTGTTGCCCAGCAGTGAGAGTGGAGTGCAATTCAGTTCAGAGTGCACCTCAGCAAGCCAGAAGTAAGCCTTAGGGTGTGTGTGACTGAATCAGTGGTGGTTTCCAGACTTCTCAGCACACAGACAATAATGGAGTTAGAAAACTAGTCAGAAGAAAATGACAGTGGTTTCTTTGTAGCACCAAGGGTAAGAATCCTTTGCATTGCCCACATTTGGATCTGAATCACAGTTCTGAGTCTCTATCCCAGGGTGAGGAGAAACACTATCATACCAGAGTTTGAGGCTACAGAGAAGCTTGGACCTTACTGAGAGTTCGAGCACAATAAAAAATGATTGTACTCACTCACAGGCCAGGGCATAGGACAGAAGAATAATAAACACACCTCTTCCTAGATAATATCACCTTGAAAGAACCAAAGCTAACAGGTCCCCAGGATGATCTTTGAAATAGCTGCACAAAAACCTAAAGCTTGGGACAGTGCACACACACCCCCACTCACTCCTGAAGTAGAGCTCCACTTCAGCACAGAGTTAAAAGTGAAGAAATAGGCTTGAAAATGAGCAAACAGTAGAAAAATCCTGACTATGGAAAGTTGCTATGGTGATAGGGGAGATTAGAGCACAAACTCAAATGAAGACAGCAAAGTCAAACCTGCTAAATCCAAACCTCAAAGGAAAATATGAATAGGTCTCAGGTCATGGAAGAGCTTGAAAATAATTTCAGATGTCAAAATATTAGGAAAATAGAAGACAAAAGAGCAAGAGAAATATTAATATGCAAGAAAATAATGAAAAAAGAGTCAACGGCTTTGCAAAGGAAGCACAGAAAATATTGAAGAAAATAACACCTTAAAAAACAAAATACAGGTGCCAAGAAGAGTTTAGCCCAGCATGGGTCATGCTGCCACAAGGACAGGACTGGAGAGGGCTTCAAGGCATCACCAGCAGAAGCTGTGGGTCTCAGATTCATCAACTCACAAACACCAACGACAGCTTCAAAGGTCAATGAGAAAGCTCTTTCAGGTGGGTGAGAAGGGAACACAGCAATCTAGCCTGGGCCCCAGGCAATAGCAGCTGCCATTGGTAGAGCCTTGGCCTAAAGCCCCTGGGAGAATTGAGCAGATGATCTAGATCTCAGCCCTAAGCCTTTACCAAAAGGTAAAGAAGCACAGGAAAAGTTGATCCAACCAATTGCAAAATTCCAAAGAATAGCAAGGAGAAATAAGATTTTTTTAAAAACAGAATGGGAAAGACAAGATATCTCTTCAAGAAAATTACAGATATCAGAAAAAGTTTCATGCAAAATTGGGCATGATCAAAAACAAAAGTGCTACTGATTTGACAGAATCAGAAGAGATTAAGAGGTGGGAAAAATGCACAAAAAGAACTTCCTGAGAGAGAACTTACCATCACCAATAACCACAATGGTGTGGTTTCTTATCTAGAATCAGACATCCTAGAGAATGAAGTCAAAAAGGCATTAGGAAGTGTTGCTAACAATAAGGTTAGTGGAGGTGATGAAATTCCGACTGAACTATTTAGAAACCCTAAAAGATGATGTTGTTAAAGTGTTGCACTCAATGTGTCAATAAATTTAGAAAACTCAACAGAGGCCACTGGATTGAAAAAGATCAGTTTATGTCCCAAATCTTAAGAAAGCAATGGTAAGGAATGCTCAGGTTACTGAACAGTTGTGCTCATTTCATATGTCAGCAAGTTTGCTTAAAATTCTGCAAGATAAGCTAGGTTTCAACAATATATAAACCAAGAATTACCCAAAAGAGCCATCTGGTTTTTGAAGAGACAGAGGAATTAGAAACCAAATTGCCAACATTTGCTGGATTACAAAGAAAGCAAGGAAGTTCCACCAAAAATCTGCTTCTGGTTCATTGTATGGATCAGAACAACATGTGGCAAGTTCTCAAAGAGATAGAGATATCCAGTCATCTAGTCTGCTGAGGAAGATTTTTGTGGGACAAGAAGCAGAAGTTAGAACTGAACATGGAACCACTGATTGATTTGATTGGATAAGGAGTAGGACAAGGCTACATTGTTGTGACTTTATTTATTTAACTTATATGTGGAGTACATTATGCAAAATGCCAGAGCAGACCCAGCAATAATGCTTCTGGGGCTGGATCCCAAAGAGATCATAAAAAATGGGAGAAGGACCCACATATACAAATATATTTATAGCACCTCTTTTTGTGGTGGCCAAGAGCTGGAAATAGAGGGGATACCCATCAATTGGGGAATGACTGAACAAGTTGTGGTATATGAATGTAATGAAATACTACTGTGCTATAAGAAATGATGAGAAGGTGGACTTCAGGAAAACCTGGAAAGACTTATGTGAACTGAAGCTAAGTGAAGTGAGTAGAAGCAGAACATTGTACAGTGAGGGAGGAGTGTTTTTGATAGAATTGCCCTTCACAGAAATGCAAAGACCTAAAATATTTCCAAAGGACTCATGATGCAAAATGCCATCTTCATCTAGAGAAAGAACTGTGAAGTTAGAATGCAGAATGAAGAATACTATTTTCTCTTTTGTTATATTTTGTTTTGTTTTTCTCATGGTTTCTTCCATTCACTCTAATTCTTACATGCAACATGACTAATGTGAAAGAGTGTTTATTAGGAATGTATGTGTAGAACTCACATAAGATTGCATGTTGTCTTGAGAAGGGAGGGGGAAACAAGAGGGAGAAAATTTGGAACTTATGGAAGTGATTGTTGAAAACTGAAAACAAATAAATTAATAAATTTGTGGAAGAAAAAACAAAAAAAATGGCAAACCAGATAGATCAAAAGCCAAAATTAAGGTTACAGGGAGAAATATCAGCAATTTCAGATATGCAGATGATGATGGTCTGATGGCAGAAAGTGAAGAGAAATTAAGATGTCTCTTGAGAGGGTGAAAGAAGAGAGTATAAAAGTTGACTTAAAGTTTAACTTTGAAAAAAAGCTAAACTCATAGTAACTGGTCCCTTCACTTTATGGCACATAGAGGGAGAAGAAATGGAAGCAGTGCAAGATTTTATATTGTTGGGCTCAGATTTACCACTCAGATGGTAAATGTAGCCATGAAATTAAAAGGTGCTTGCTCCTTGGGAAGGAATCTACGACAAATCTAGAAAGCATATGAAAAAACAGGGACATCATCTTGCCAACCAAGGGCTGTATAATCAAAGCTATGGTTTTTTCAACAGCAATGAATGGCTGTGAGAGCTGGACGATAAGGAAAGTTGAGTGACATAGAATTGACTTTTCTGAATTTTGGAGCTGGAAAAGACATTTGAGAGTCCCTTGGAAAGTAAGATCATATCAGTTAATACAGGCTATTCACTGGAAGTTCAAACACTAAAGCTGAACCTTAAATAGTTTGACTACCTGATGAGAAGATGAAACTCCTTTGAAAAGACACTGATGTTGGGAAATACGGAAGACAAAGGAAGAGAAAACTGCAGAGGATGATGTGGATAGTTTCAAGGAAACAATGAACATGAACTTGAACAGACTTTAAGAAATAGTACAGGACAGAAGGACCTAGCATGCTGCAATCCATGGAGTCACAAAGACAGGAACACAACTGAACAAAAATAGTAACAATTCTCTGGTAACCTGGTGATGTGTGTGTAGTGTGTATAAAAAATTCCCAGTAGAAGAAAGAAGGAGAGCTCTGGAAGATTTAGAGTTTACCAGTGGAAAACTGATCTGACTATTGATCTTAGAGACCTTTAGACTTTAGTTTTCAGTCAAATAGTCAGTTGACTTACAGTCAACTTGTTTTTTTGAGACAAATAATAAACATTTATTTTTTTTTTGTGATAAAGTTACTTATTTATTTTTACTTTGCACCACTCACTTCCATAAGATTTTGAGTTCCAGATTTGTTCTCCATCCTTCCTCTACTCCAATCTCAAGAAGGTATGAATATGACATAGGCTCTATGTATACATTAATATTAAACATATTTGCACATTAGTCATGTTCTACAGAAGAATTAGAGCCATCGGAAGAAATCATGAGAAAAAAACCACACACACACAGAAAGAGAGAGAGAGAGAGAGAGCGCACAAATAGTATGCTTTGATCTGCATTCAAACTCTTTAGTTCTTTTTCTGGATTTAGATAGCATTTTCCATCATGAGTCATTTGTAATTGTCTTAGATCCTTTCACTGCTAAGCACAGATGACTATCAAAGTTAGTTATCACACAGTGTTACTCTTACTGTGTAAAATGTTCTGGTTCTTCTCACTTCACTTAGCTTCAGTTCATGTAAGTCTTTCTGAAGTCCATCTACTCATCATTTCTTATGGAACAATACTATTCCATTATATTCATATACCATAACTTTTTCAGTCATTCCCCAATTGATGGGCATCTCCCCAGTTTCCAGTTCTTGGTCACCACAAAAAGAGCTGTTATAAATACTTTTGTACATGTGGGTCCTTTTCCTGTTTTTATGATCTCTTTGGGACACAGAACTAGAAGTAGTATTGCTGGGTCATAGGGTATACACATTTTTATAGCCCTTTGGGCATAGTTCCAAATTGTTCTCCAGAATAGTTGGCTCAGTTCATAACTCCACCAACAATATTTAGTGTTCCAGTTTTCCCACATCCTCTCCAACATTTATCATTTTCCCTTTTTTTGTCATGTTAACCAATATTAGAGGTGTGATGTGGTACCTCAGAGTTGTTTTGATTCGCATTTCTCTAACCGATAGTGATTTAGAGCATGTTTTCATATAGCTGTAGTAAGCTTTAATTTCTTCTGAAAACTTTCTGGGGGTGGAGCCAACATGGTGGAGTAGAAGCAGAAATTTGCTAGAGCTCTTCTCCCAAGGTCAACCAAATACCTGTAAAAAATGACTATAAACAAATTCTGGAGCTACAGAATCTGCAGAATGATGGAGCAAAGCATATCTCCAGTCCAAGATAACCTGGAAGGTCGATGACCAAGAATCAGAAAGTATTTCTTTGACACATGCATTTTCTATAAGTATGCCTCAGGACCATCATTCTTTAAATTAGTGCCCCTTCTCCTTATGGACTTAATGCATATTTATGGGAGAGTACACTCGTGGCTCCAGGGAAAATGACTTGTATCAACTACTGTTGCTATACCTTCTTAGTAAACCTCCTTTTCTCAAAGCTGGTGGAACCAACTGACTAATTATATATGCCTGGTGTAGGAAGGTGAAGTACATTGTTTAAGGAATAGCTAGTAGTCCAATTTCATTGGAATGTAGAATTCATGAGAGAGAGTAGTATTTGATAAGGCTAGAAAGGTGTAGGTAGGAGTCAAATGGTTGCCAGCCTTAAAGAATTTGTATTTTATCTCACATTCCATATCTCATAGCGGCAGGCTAAAGAAGTCTTTTGAATAGACGATGACCTAGTCAGACTTATGTATTGTGGAGATTATTTTGCAACTGTGTAAGGAATAAATTAGATAAAGGAGGAATGGAGACTAGAGACAAATTAAGAAGCAATTGCAGCAGTTTAAGCAAAAGGTAATGAGGGTCTCAACCAGCTTGAAAGAAGGTGGCATGTTTAGATAAATGTTTAGAAGTCAGTATTGATATACACTGGAAATTAATTGAATACTGTGAAAGAGGTGAGGAAGAGGGAAGTCAAATTCTGAAGCCCAGGTTACTGGAAGAATGATAGTCTTCTCAAAAGAGAGAAGTTTAGAGAAGCTCATTCTATGAGGAATTATATGAGAAGAAGACCTTTTGTCTGTCATAGTTAAGGAGAAATTGGATGAGCGGTAGAAAAAGAGAATGGATATGAATAATCTATATAGAAATAATCTTTAATTGAAAAGAGAATAAAGAGAATTCTTGTGAAAAGACTTTTTTGTTGTTCAGAGTGAATGAAAGGATATGGGACTATGTTTTCAGAATTGAAGTCATAATAGTGGTTCTGAGGTGACTCTAGATATGATCATTCTCAGAGTTATAATACTGTAAATAATTACTTATGCTATTATATTATTAATTTTTTATTAATTAATATAACAGTCTATTTTCCAGTAATTTAAATGTTTAATCACAGGGGGATAAAGGATTTCACAGTAAGAAATTTATGAGTACTATTTGAAAAGGAAATTCCTACAGTTTTGAACAAATACTGTTTGATGAACGGGGTTGCAGTTCTGAAATTAGTTGATTAGTTGAAAGAAAGGTTAAAAATTTATGTGAAAAAATTCAAATATAACTCCTGGATTTTCCTGGAGCTAAGGGCTATAAAGTGAAATATTAGAGCAATTCAAGTAGGAAGCTA
The DNA here is from genome assembly GCF_028372415.1 of Notamacropus eugenii. Classification (NCBI taxonomy): domain Eukaryota; kingdom Metazoa; phylum Chordata; class Mammalia; order Diprotodontia; family Macropodidae; genus Notamacropus; species Notamacropus eugenii. The sequence continues at coordinate 321,104,124 of NC_092874.1, forward strand.
AGGAGTGATCACAATGGAGTGTGGTCAGTCCTAGGCTCCATGTTGATACACATTTACTATACATCTACTATATGGAAATGCAGAAAAAAGGAAAAAGATAGTCTCTGTCATCTGACCCTGTTAACATGTGGAAGGTTTTGTCTTGGAGTTTCGAAGTTTTTTTTTTCTTTTTCTTCCACATAAATATTTTCTCAGAATTGAAATGTTTTGCTGCTAGAAAAATGAATGACATCCACTTGACTTGTTTTACTATTTTATTTGATGCATATTAATTGCATATACCTATTATTCCAATATAGAATTTTCATCCTGGTTTTACAAATGAGGAAACTGACTGAGAAAGGTTAATTTACTTTCTTATGATCTGGTAGGTAGTTAGATGGTATAGTAGATTGAGTGCTGGACTTGGAGTCAGGAAGACTTGAATTCAATGTGTGACTCTATGCATGTTTCTTAACATTTCTGTGTCTTAGTTTTCTTACCAGTAAAATGAGAGTTGGACTTGATGGCCTTTAATATTCAAATCTTAATATTCTTAATCTATGATCATTTGATTTTATATAACTTGCAAATGCAAGAGACAGAGTTTGAACCTGGTTATTTCTGAGTCTAACTCCAGCTCTGCATTCTGTTGTTGTAGTCAGTTCCCCCTAATGATAGACTCTATTAAAAGTCTCAAAAGCCAATAAGAAGTATAAAGGAATGTTCCAGCCAAAAAGCAGCTTTTTCAGCTGTCCATCCTCATCTGAAGGGCAAGAATAGCTAAACAAGGACCTGGTGAAGTTGCTATGGAACGGGTAGGGATTTGTGTGCTGTGCAGAATACTAGGGAAAAAAATCACGCTGCTTTCCAAAGGTAATGGAAACAAAACTAGTACGGAGATAATTAGATATTAAACTTGGGATGAGTTCATTGTGCATTTTCATGTGAATCAGTCTCCTGATAAGATTCATTAAGAAATGCACATTAAAGAAATTGGCAATTGCCTTCCTTTTAGTCAAGTGTCTCATTTCTAACAACATTGTTAGCGTGGTGAGCACTTGGGTTAGTAAGTTCATTTCCACCGGTGTAGAAGAAGTCTTTTTGACTATAATTTAATTGTACAGCCTGAAAAGAGTAAGAAATTGTACAGATTCTGATTCAAAGGTTCAATGCTACTTTAATTAGCAGAAGTAGAGAAGGGAGTCAGGTAATAGTAGGAACTGATTCAAATCTCTCTTCTCTTCCATGTATAGTTGAAGTAAATGCTGGTTTAAAATCTGTACAAATTTTCCCAAAATATCTGACAATAGCAGCAGTAGTAGTAGCCATCCAGCCAAAAGCAATACTTATGAAATGTGTTAATCATTTCCCTAAGAGGGTAATACAATATATGGGGAGGAAAGGGTTCTAGCCATCAACCACTAGTGGAGAGATATTCTCAACCAGTGGCAATCTGAATCTATAATAGCACAGAAACACATAGATTACAAATCTCAGATAACTATTCACAAAATCCCTCTTTCCAAAGAAATATACTTTATTAAGAAATTAAAAGACAATTATGGTCAACCTGAAAATTCTAAAACTCCTTGTGTTTTTTTGTCTTTTTTTTCCTCTTCAACTCATATCTAATTGACATACCTCATTTTTATCTTACAGAAAAGAAAAGATACAAAACTTCCAAATTATGTTACATTCACTCAAAGAAATCTTAATGGGAAAAACTAAGAAAATCATTACTACAAAACAAAGCAAACAACTTTTATGCCTTATGGTAATGTTCTCACGCACTGAACTTCACTCTGTGAAATGTAACTCAAAGGAGCAACATTACTGCATACTGCAGCATATTGCAACTAATAATGGGAAAGGAAAACATATTATTACTGACAAAAGTTATGATATGAGAGGCATCATCATCTGCTAGAAAGAGAGCTGGCCTCAAAATCAGATCGATCTGAATTCAAGTTCCTCACCTAACACATGCTGTCTTTATGACCCTAGGTAAGTCACTTTACTTCTGAATGTCCCCAGGTAAGATAAAGAGATACAATGAAGGTGGGAGTTGCCTTGGTAGAGGAAGTTCATCAGTGGGAACTTCCTACACCTGTGAAATCCTGAATTCAGTTAAACATGCCCCCCCCCAACACCCCACCCAAAAAAGCCACAATAATATTAAGTATTAATTTAGTTAATAATATAAAAAAATGATTTTTTGCAAATACTGTATCTAAAAGAAAATAGCAGATTTCTAATATCTATCCTGATTTGGAGAACCCTACTACTTCAATCAAAATTTACTTTCTCTTTACATATTCCTATGTATTTGTGCTTGAAAAAGTATAAATGTATATAATAGGCATGCCAAAAAGGTCATGCAATTTTAGAAACTGCAAAAGATATAATGAAACTTTAGTGTTCAGTTTTAATCTAAATTTGGTGTGCCATTCAAATGGTGTTTTAAATAACACTCATTTCAATATAAGTATACATGATAAATATATTTATCTTTTAGTAGTGTTGCTCATCAACAAATTCTGCTCCCAACAGTAATCTTAAAAAACAAAAAAGTAACCTCCCAAATAGAATCCCACAGGCAAAACTAACTCTACAACTAGTAAATAGGATGATCAAACTATGCAAAAATTCAATTTAATTCTAGGAATATTTATTAAATGCTTACTGTATTCATTGTGCTAGGTGCTGGGTATAAAAAATATCAACCACAAAACAACTGCCTGAAGGAGTTTCAAATATAATGGGTTGGGGGAAGCAATGACATTTCTAACTTTAATACCAGCTGCTGAGTCCAATGTTCTGAGTCACTCCTACCATTCCCTCATCACTAAGTGTGACCCATCTACTCTGGACCCACACACATGGTCTGGTTCAGTCTAGCAAGGATCTACAATCACACTATCTGTTAAATTCCCAGAAAGAGCCTTGCCTCTACTTCCTTTTCATACAATTGCCCCTTAACCGTTTTTAATGGTAATTTGAATTGGAAAATCTTTCCCATTCATGAATAAGCCCATTAAGTTACATGGAGCCTATGGCTGAAAGGATGGGGCAAGAAGAGGAAGAGCTAGAGCAGAGCTGGAAGTTAGCCTTGAGATCAGTCAGAGGTAGGAAGGATACAGGCTCCTGGGTAGTGTGAGTGATTTTGTGATTGTTTCTGATTTTGTTTAGGAGGGCCTGCTTGTGGTGAATATAATGGACCTGGATTGTGGGAAGCCTAGCAGGCGGAAGGTGATTGTCCTCTCCATTGTTTTGTGTATAAATTTTTTTGTTGTGATGGATTTGAGTCTGAATAAATGTTTTGGTTCTGCCTTCCATGTGGAGAGTCTATGGTATTTCATGGGGTTCTTCTGTGTCCTCATCTCTTTTGACCTTTCTGAAGCTTTAAATGCCTTCTCTTGAATAGTTTTTTTTCTTCTGTAGGTTTCTGCAGTTGCTTCCTCTTTTATTTTTCCCCAGTTTTCTTTGCTGTCTCATTATGCTCCTTCCACCATCTAGCTGTTGGTATCTTCTATGACTGTTCTTGATCTCTCTCTCTCTCTCTCTCTCTCTCTCTCTCTCTCTCTCTCTCCAGTCTCAAACCTTGCCAATCTCATCTACTCCTACAGCTTTAAAGATCACCTTTATGTATTTGCCACACCTCTTTGAATTATTCCCTACCTGTAGCTTATGCTTGTTATCAAAAGTTTTCAGATTGAGTCCCCAGAGGGGTGGCTATTCTCTGGTTCCAAAGTATGTTAACAGTCTGGGCTTGGAATAATGTAATTCTTAATCATACTTATTGGTGTGCTTTCTCTTAGCAATCAGTCAGTTGGCAAGGTTAGCTCAGAGAAAGATCATTATATGAAATATCATAGTAATGATGACTATAAAATATTCATCCCATAAATTTCTTTTTACATAAATACATTCTACACCCATACATGGAGTGGTGGGTGCAAATTTAGAGTACAGTGTTAATGAGGTATACATGTTGGAAACAAATATGTCTAAGGCTAATCTGTCAGGCTTCAAAATCCTTTCTCTCCTGTAGATTCCTCAAAATGTTCTTCCCCCTGCTAGGAGAGTTGTTTCACTGGGCTCTCAGGGTCAATTCTTCTCTGCAGTTTAGCTCTTGATTGCCGGGATTGGTCTTTAGTACCTATTTAGCTTTTTGATACTAAGTCATATTACTTGAAGCTATTTCCTCCCTTGAGTCTTTCTATATCCACTGTATGCTTCTCACCTCCTTCAGCTGTACCTCAGCCACTTTGGCTCTGATACTTTAACTTCTTCACCAGATGCTTCCTTCTCAGAGGTTGCTATGAAGGGAGAAGAGGAGGGGAATTACCCTTGTCCTCTCCCCAAGTGCTCATCCTTCAACCATTAGATCCTGTCTCTACTAGCTCAATGTTGTGAACTGCTGGCTGCCTCCATGGTTTAGCTATTTAAAGACTGCAGGTGTGTGGCCAATTTTTAATCCAGTCAAGGCATTTTCCCTTATGATTCACTCAGACATTGAGAGATTTTCACATGTTGTAATGAGAACATCAGTTATTAACATCTTGTTATGACATTCATCGTTCATCATCTGTGCCTATATCTTATAAGCACAACAATTGACATAGGGGAGAAGATCAAAGTTTCCCTTCCTTCCTCTATGTATACATATACCAAACCACATGCAGACATAGATATATGTATATATATATATATGTAGAATACATATATGTATACATATACATATGTATATATCTATCTCCTAAATCTATTTTTCTTTTTCCTTCCTTCCTTCCTTCTCTCCTTCCTTCCTTCCTTCCTTCCTTCCTTCCTTCCTTCCTTCCTTCCTTCCTTCCTTCCTTTCTTTCTTTCTTTCTTTCTTTCTTTCTTTCTTTCTTTCTTTCTTTCTTTCTTTCTTTCTTTCTTTCTTTCTATCTGTCTATGATAACTTTGTCTGTGGGACTAAATAAAACTTCTGAGTAAAATTGGGAGAGAGAAATCAAGAATATTAGAATACAACTTTAGAGTACACCCACAAATTATAGAGTAAGAAAAGTATCTTGAGTCAACAAAGAAAACTGAGAGTATATGAGAGAGAGAGAGACAGAGAGAGAGAGAGAGAGAGAGAGAGAGAGAGAGAGAGAGAGAGAGAGAGAGAGAGAGAGAGAGATCTCAATGGTTCCTGAAATAAAACACAAGCCAGGAGCAGAAGCATGATAAAATAGTAATAATAAAAGCTCATATTTATATAACACCTTACAGTTTGTGAATCACTTCATGGTACCTTATTATCTCATTTTATACTTGGTATTCCTATGAGGGTTGATGTGTTATTATCAACATTTTAGTTGAAGAATATGAGTTACAAAGGAATAGTAGTGATGGGGGATTTCAATTATCTAGCCATCTGCTAGAGCTTTCTCTGCAAAATGCAGAATAGCTAAATATTTCTTGATTTAGCATAAATATAATCTATTCTTTAAAAACTGGAAGAACCAAAAAGTGATTCAAGTTGTACTTTGGATCTAAGGAGGAACTGAGATCTCAGGTGGAAATAATAAACAAGTTAGAGACATGTGATTTCATCTTAAAATTGGTGTTAGACAGAATACCACAAGACACAATCTAAGATGTAACGTAGATTTTTGGGAGAGCAAATTTCAAAGGGCTATGATAAAAGGAAAGGTTATTGAAGAGAATAAGTACGTAAGTGCTTCCTGTATTTCCGGTATTGTCAACATTTGGTGAACATTATCTCATTTGTTCTTCATATCAACCTTGTGAGGAAGGTGCTATTATTATCCTCATTTTAGATGGCGAGTTTCTTAAGAACAGGAATTATCTTTTGAATCTTTTGTGTCCTTAGTGCTTAGCATAATAGTTGGCACATATATCCTTAATAAATGTTTATTGATTGATTTTACCGTTGAGCAAACTGAGGCAGAGAGAGGTTAAGTGACTGTCCAGGGTAAGTATCTGCAAGCAGGTTTGGAAAGATTCCACTTCTGGAAGCCAAGAAAGTAAAGTACGAAGTAAGTCACTCTCACCCTCCCTTACAGACCTCTGAAACCCCAGAAAATATCACCCCAGAAAAATCTTTGTAACAGTTGAGCCAGCAGAAAGATGAAGTGCAATAGTCTTGTATCCCAGGAAGCTTGGGGGATTAATGGGAAAAGCCCCTCTCATTCTAGGGGAGAGGGAGGGGGAGCAGCACGGTAATCAGCAGCAAGCCCCATCTCAATAAACTGCTGGGAGATCCTGACCCCCAGGGTGGTGGAGCAGGCAATAACCAACACCAGGATCCCCAAGTGTTCTCAGCACAGGCAGGGAAAGCAGTGGACTCTAGCTGAGAAAACCATCATCTATTCAGGCGCTCTCAGCAGCAAAATATCCTGGTGCTTCAGCATAACTCCAGGAAGCACAACTCCAGGAGGCACACCTCCAGACTGGCAGACATCCTGTAGTCATACATTAGAGTGCTTTGAAGAAGCCTAGGTTGCCAGGTGTACCCCAAGAGCCAGACTCCTCACCCCACACTCTGAGAGTTCCAGTGTTGTTGATCCCAGCTCAGTACCAGGTAAGCTGCCAGACCCTACAGCCTCCTGGTCTCAGTGAGACTAGGTCTCTGGCCCCCAGAACAAGAAGCTTGGGTCAGTGCCCCCTGCCTTCTAACAAGAGAGTTTAGCTTTAAGAGCCAGGAAATAGGCAAACACCATAAGGAAAAAGTAGAAATAGACAATGACCATAGATTCTTATTATGGGGACAGGGAAGATCAATGAAACCACATGGAGTTCTGTCTACTGCACCACGTAGGTACCTCAGAAAGAATAGGTACAACCCCATGTTCTAACATTCTATAGGGACAATCAATATAAGAAGAGTGGGATGCACTCAAGGATAATATTGTGAAGACATAGAAATAGTGTCAATATTGATGAAAAAGAAAGATTATAGAAAATGATGTTGATGTAAATGGTACTTAACAAATAGCTTAGATTTTTAAAAAACAGTGATCTGTCTGTCTATCTATGTATCTAGCGATCTATCTGTCCATCACCTCAAAGGCAATCAATGGACAACGAACCCAAGAGTGTGATACATTCTTGTAAGAAAGGTACGTGGCCTAAAAGCTTAGAATTATTTTCAAACATTGGAACATTGAGCTGAATCTAATCATGTCAAATTAAGTATTTCACATGATTAGATTCAGAATCTAATCATGAGAAAGCAATAAATGAAGTAAAGTTTTATATCTGGATTAAAAGATAAGGATTATAAGAAGAGGATGAGGAAGGCATGACTAGATGGTAGAAAATGATCCAGGGATTTTAGTGGACAACTAGCTCAGTATGAATCAAGTGTATGATATGGCATCAAATGTTATCTAAGGTTAAAAAGGGGAGACTTTTGGTTAATATTGTGGCATATTCACTGAGATGTTAAGTGGGAGAGATGTCATTTTCTATAAACTGGTGAGAGTCAGTCCCCTTAAATATGAGTTGAAAAGATTCAACAATGCCCTTTTAGGAACACTGGCAGTACCAAATTAACACCTAGTAACACACTGGTACCTCTGTTGGAGGTCTGAGAACAGGACAATTGCCAATGTAAGATTGGAAACTGCCAGAGCCACAGTTGGGTGAGAGGAAACTCCTAATTGGTAATATACAAAAGGAAAACAGAGGTGGGCTGAGGTGAATGTTCAGCAGTAGATCTCCAGAAATAACTGAGACAGAAGCCTGAGAAAGAGAGGGACCTAATACAAGTCACTCTAATAAAATTAATAATAATAATTAATATTTATATAGCCCTTACTAAGTGTCAGGTGCTATGTTAAATGATTTACAATTATTATCTCATCTGAGTTTCACAGCAAGTCTAGGAAGTAGGTGTTATTATTAACTCCATTTTATAGATGAGGAAACTGAGGCAAGTAGCAATTAAGTAACTTGCCCAGGGTCAATAGATTTAGTAAGCATCTAAGGTCAGAATTGAACTCAGGTTTTCCTGACCCCAAACCTGGCATTCTATCCACTGTACTGCCTATCTGGTAGTAATGGCATCCAGAAATAAAGGGGAACAGGACCAAATGGAATTCATCTAAGAGTAATATAAAGGGTGTCCTTGTGTTTGTGCCTGGCCCTGGGACAGAGTCTTAATCCAGGAACCAAGGCTAGAAATATGAACAAACAGAAGAAAATAAGAACACAATGAAGATATATTAAGGGTTGAGAAGTCCAAGAGGAGAACCCAGAAGAGAGTAACTCAACAATACATATATATATATATATATATATATATATATATATATATATATAGTATTATATGTATACACACATATGCATACATACATATACATACATACACACATATGTGTGTGAATATTATATATATATATGTGTGTGTATATAATGGTTTAGACATATGGACTATGAAACTGCCTGGAAGGAAGGATGCAAGAGATTCAAAAAATAGAATTGAATGAAGGACTCTGAAGGGAAACATAGGATAAGAATAGTTCTATGTGAAAGATAAAACTTATGCAGAGAACTATCTAAAAACTGAAGAGAGAAAACAAAACTTATGATTCTGGGAGACAAAATAAATTAGAAGAAAGTCAAAATACAGAAAAAATGGAAGAAAATATGTTATCTACAATCAAAAAGGACTGATTCAGAAGACAGTATGAGAAAATAATTTTTTAGGAATCAACTGATTTCCCCAAACAATGACCAAACATAATCATTGAAAAAAATCATAAAAATAAACTGTCCAGATCAATTAGAACAAGAAAGAAAGTAAAAATATGAAGAATTATATAGTCACCCACTGAAAGGATACCCAAAATGAATATGCCCAGGAATATTGTCAGACAAAATCCAGAGTTTCAGAGTCAAAGTAAAAACACTTTAAAACAGCAAGAAAGAAAGAGTTCAAGTACTAGGGAACCATAGTCAGCAACCACAACACAGGACAACTCAACTGCAACTACCATAAAGAAGAAAAACTAATGTTAAAAAAATTCTCTATAAAGTGAAAGATACACATAAGATGAGTTATCCTGAAATACTGAATATAATCCTACAAAGGAAAAATGAACCTTGCCTAGATTAGAAAGATTCCTAATATTCCTGATACAAAAAATATAAAAATTTAGAAATATAAATGCAGGCTTCAACAGAAACATAAAAAGGTAAATTCATCTGAACAATTGAAAGAGACTAAATGAAGATGAAGTCATTATATTCTATTGGGAGAAAAGAGAGAAGTTTCTCTTCAGAATTTCACTATCTTTAAGGGTCACACTAAGAAGTAAGAGAAACACAGATTTAGGATTGCCTGTAAGAAAGGAAAGAAAAAAAGAAGACAGAGGAATATATAAGGAATGAAATGAAGAAGGGGGAGGAACTTATAATTTCTCATGTAGCACCCCCTGTACTAAAGGATTTAGTGTAGCTGGAGTAAAGTTGGCTATGTGGTATTGGCATGTCTAGCTTACTATAATCCAATTAATAATGAGAATCTTGCCTTAAAGAGTAAGTGTTACTTTTCTCTTTACTTAGAGGAGAAGTCTCATGAGAGCCGAGATGTGAGTAGGTATGGAAGAGAGCTCACATACTCTACAAGGGATGTGAAATAATTAATGAAGTAGGCATAGAGCCAGGTTAGGCAACTATCACTGGAGCAACACTTGGAGCTTTTTGTCTACAGCTTCAACTCATCACATCAAGCAGAGTAGCTTGAAACTAAGATCAGAGGTGTAGTTGGGCAGACTTTTCATAGTTAAACTTGGCATATGGGAGAGCTGACATTAGATAATGATTTCCCCTTGTTCCTCCTCCCTCCTCTTGACTAGGAGAGCATATGTTAAATCCGAAGCTTACTTGTTCTCTAAAATTTGTTTATGTTTCTGCTCAATTAGTATTCAAAGCTGGCATAAGATAAAAGTGTCATTCACCATGGCAACCTTTGATTTGTATGTGTTTCATTAATCAGAACAGTGTGTGAAAGAGAAGGGCAGTGACCAACATGTTATAAAAAGGGAGAGAATGAGACAGTGAAAATAGATTCTATTGGACTTAGATGGGATCTTCTGAGTTGAAAACTCACTAGTTTTAGAAAAGGAAAGAAAATTCTATTATTTGTACTCCATGACCTTTCCAAATGGGGTAAAAATGTGAATCCAATTTTCTCTATAGATAACAGGCAAGATCATCAGTAGTTTCTACATTGTAGGAGTTTAGGAAACCTGTCACAGTCTGGTCAAGGTGATTTTTCTACAAGTCACTAGAGAGAGGTGATACCAGAGGAAGTAGAAGGAAAAAAGACCAGTGATGCACACATTCCAGAGGTGGGACCCAGAAAGAAAGAAAAATAGGAAAATAAGAATCCTAATCTTTTCTCTCTTTCCTAACAAAATCTTTTCATATTATACAGTCAACCCCTCATGAAGACATAGTTTCTACCTTAACTAGAGAGACTACAAGATAAAGTACATGCTTTTGATTACATAAAATTGAAAAGTTCTTTCACAAATAAAATAAATGCAGTTTAAATTGGAAAGGAAACAGTTACCTCAGATAAATCTGTGAGGCAAGCTTCTCTGGTCAAAGTTTGATATCTAAAATAAATAGGGAATAAATTCAAAAGTATAAAAATGGCAGAAATTCTCCTGTGGATAAATAATCAAAGGACTGGAACAAAAAATTCTCAAAAGAAGAAATGTAAGCTATTATTAACAATATGCAAAATACTCTAAACCATTTATAATACAAAAATACAAATTAAAACAACTCCAAATTTCTATCGCCACTATCAGATTGAAAAAGATGAGGAAAAAAAAGAAAATCGTGATCATTGAAGAATCTATGAAAAAACAGGCACAGCAATGTGCAATTGCCAGACTTGGAAACTGACGAAATCATTCTCAAAGAAAATTTGTAATTATATAAAAAGTCACTAAACTGTGAATACTTTTTGATAGAGGTATGCTGTTATTACGTATAGACTCCAAAGAGATAAAAAAAAGGTAAAAGAACGTTTTGTTATGATACATAGAGGTGTATATATATATGTATGGCTGTCTGTCTGTCTATCTGTCTGTCTATCTATCTATCTATCTATCTGTCTGTCTATCTATCTATCTATCTATCTATCTATCTATCTATCTATCTATCTATCTATCTATCTATCTATGTACTTTCTTTTTTTTTTTTTTTTCCAGAGTCTAACAAGGGTTAGGCTTTATTCAGGGTTTTGGTTACATGTGCAGGGGGAATTCTTCCTGAGGAGAGAGGAATCTCCCAAGGAGGCAAAGATCTTACAGTAAGAGAATGGAAGTGGAAGTGGGAGAGGGAGAGAGGGGAGAGGGAAGAGAGATGAGAGGGAAGAGGGGCCTTCTGTCCTCTAAGGGCCCCTCAGCGCTAAGAGCGCCTTCAGGCTTTCCTGACCCTACTTAAGCTCTCCGGCCGCATAGTTTTTATCTATGTACTTTCAATCAGGTAGATAAGGCTAGTTATTCTTTAAGAGGAATTGAGACTTTCCTTGAGACTTGAAACTAAAGTTTCAAACCACTGACATCTCTTCTCTTTGCTTGAGTGTCTTTGAATGGTCTTGTTCCAGTATCAAACTTTAACTGCCAGGGAACTGGATTGAAATAGACCCCAATCAGTACAAATTTCATCCCCTATACAACCACTAAAATGCTTTTCCTAAAGTGCAAGTCTAATTATATCACCCCCAACCCCGACAAACACTCAGAAATCTCAGGTAGTTTCTTATTGCCTCTCTGAGCAAATACAAAATGTTCTGTTTTGCATCCAAGGCCCTTCCTAATTTAACCCTCTTCTACCTTTCCAGTCTATATCAATTTAGTTCAATTCAACTTTATAGACATTTATCAAGCCTCTTCTACTTACTACATCACTGTGTGAATTGCACATTAGGGAAGTTAACTAAATGTAGAAAAAAGCAAGGTGATTGGTTAACTAAATATAGAGCAAAGCAAGATGATTACAAGTAAACTTCACCAATGAACACCATGTTTGAAATATAGAAGTATATAGAAAATATACAAAAGTTTCCAAATTTGATTTGAAAGCTTTACTTTGGGAATCACTCATTTTCTTGCTGTCTAAACCTTGCCATCTTACCATCATGACTCTTACAATCTAAATATTATATTTCCCCTTACAATCTAAATAGTATACTCCTCTTGTGTCACATCTTTTTTTCATAAATCACCATTTTACTTGCAAAAATTGTTGCTTTATTCTAAACGATTATCACATCACATGAAAATATATGTATATGTAAATGCTTTTACTTGTATATGCATAGATAACTTATTTTTCATTTCTATGCCTTTATAAAATTTTTTTGTATGATGCATCATAGTGATTTTCTTATCTTCCTGGTCTCCAAAATGGTGAATCAGACAGCTTTATTGCCACTGTGTTCTTTGGGACTTTCCTGTTTAAGATATTTAGCACATTACAGAGGTAAGGAACTAAACAATGCCTTAATGGCCTATAAGAATGAATCTACCTTGCTCAATAACTAAATCAGTACCAGGAAGTAACTTGAATACTAGAAACATATATTTTTTCACATTACTGCTACCACTTGCCTAGTTATTTATTTTGGTATTCAACATTGGTTTAAAAATAAAATATAGTATAAAATAAATTACAATGTACTTTTTTCCTGGTTTCTAGTACCCTTAATCAAGATTTTCAGAAAAAACTTTATGACATAGTTTATGGGATTACTCTGAAGGGTGGTGCCATTGGTATTTATTCTATTTTTTATGTTTTTTAATATAAAACTTATTTATTTTTCATTTCTTAACATTCACTTGCACAAGAATTTGAATTTAAAATTTTCTCCCCATCTCTCCCCATCCTCCACCCCAAGACAACATACACCCAATACACCCTTTCCTTCAGTCTGTCCTCCCTTCTATTATCCACCTTCTTCCATCTCCCTTCCCTTCTATTTTCCTGTAGGGCAAAATAAATTTCAATACCCATTGCCTGTATAGCTTAATTTCCAGTTGCATGGTAAAACAATTTTTAATATTCATTCTTAAAGCTTTGAATTCCATATTCTCTCCCTCCCTCCCCACCCACTCTCATTGAGATAGCAAGCAATTCAATATAGGTCATACACATGTAGCACCACAGAGCACTTCCATAATACTTCTGTTGTAAAAGACTAACCACATTTCCCTCTGTCCTATCCTGCCCCTCATTTATTCCAATCTCTCCCTTAATCTGCCCTCCCACAATAGTGTTTGCTTCTGATTATCCCTTTCCCCAATTTGCTGTCCCTTCTATTATGTTCCCTCTCCTATCCTCTTCCCCCTTGCCCTCCTTCAAGGTAAAATAGATTTCCATATGCAATTGAGTGTGTGTTATTCCCTCCTTAAGCCAAATCCTATCAGAGTGAGGCTCAATTATTTCCTTTCATCTCTCCCCTATTCCCTTCCATTGCAAAGGCTCTTTCTTCCCTGTTTCATGTGAGATGACTTGCTGCATTCTACCTCTCCCTTTCTCTTACTTCTAGTACATTCCATTCAATGGTAAATTTATTTTTTAGGTATTCTTCCTTCATATTCAACTCACCCTGTACCCTCTGTATGTGTGTGTATGTGTGTGTGTGTGTGTGTGTGTATATATGTATATATAGAATATACACACACACATATGTATACACACATACACCCATGTACATATACATACCTACCCATATATGACATATACATGCATACATATTCATACACACCTACCTACATATATGTATATATATATATATATATTTATATATATATATTCCCTCTAAATACCCTCATACTGAAAAAGATCTCATGAGTTACAAATAACATCTTTCCTTGTAGGAATGTAAACAGTTCAGCTTTAGTGAGTTTCTTTCCTTTATACCTTTTCATGTTTCTCTTGCTTCTTGTATTTGAAAGTCAAATTTTCTATTCAGCTCTGATCTTTTCAACAAGAATGCTTGGAAATCCTCTATTTCATTGAAATTTCATGTTTTTCCCCTGAAGTATTATACTCAGTTTTGCTAGGTAGGTGATCCTTGGTTTTAATCCTTTGACCTCTGCTATATCATATTCCAAGCCTTTCAATCCCTTAGTGTAGAAGCTGCTAAATACTGTGTTAACCTGATTGCTTTGCCACAATACTTGAATTGTCTCTTTCTGCCTACTTGTAATATTTTCTCCTTGACCTGGGAACTCGAATTTGGCTACAATATTCCGAGGAGTTTTCCTTTTGGGATCACTTTCAGGAGGTCATAGATGAATTCTTTCAATTTCTATTTTATCCTCTGGTTCTAGAATATTAGGACAGTTTTCCTTGATAATTTCTTGGAAGATGATGTCTAGACTCTTTTATTGATCATCATTTTCAGATAAACCATTAATTTTAAGCTATCTCTCCTGGATTTATTTTCCAAGTCAGTTGTTTATCCAGTGTGATATTTCACATTGTCTTCTATATTTTCATTTTTTTGGTTTTGTTTCATAATTTCTTGGTTTATCATAAAGTCATTAGCCTCCATCTGCCCTATTCTAATTTTTAAAGAACTGTTTTTTTTCAGTGAACTTTTGAACCTCCTTTTCCATGTGGCCAATTCTGATTTTTAAAGTAATCTTCTTCTCATTGGCCTTTTTGACCTCTTTTGTGATTTAGGTTAGTTTATTTTTAAAGGTGTTATTTTCTTCAGCATTTTTTGGGGTCTCCTTTAGCAGGCTGTTGACTCACTTTTCATGATTTTCTTGCATTGCTCTCATTTCTCTTCCCAATTGTTCCTCCACTTCTCTTACTTGATTTTCAAAATCCTTTTTCAGTTCTTCCATGACCTGAGACCACTGTGTATTTTCTTTTTTTTTCTTTTTTTTTTTTTTGGAGATTTTGGGTATAAAAGCCTTGACTTTGATGTCTTCCTCTTATGGTATGCTTTGTTCTTCCTCATCTGGAAGGATGGAAGAAAATACCTTATCACCAAGAAAGTAATCTCCTATGGTATTATTTTTTCCCCTGTTTTGGGCATTTTCCCACCCACTTACTTGAATTTTGAGTCCTTTGTCCAATGGTGGGTATACTCTAGGGAACTGTAAGTTCTCAGTTCCTCCAAGGTGGCACAATCAAGGGGGAGGAGTTTACTCCTCTCCTGGTCTGTGCTCTAGCCTGTAAGCAACCACAAGCACTCTTTTCTGCCTTGGATCTCTGAGTAGGATTGACTCTCCACAAACACCATCAGCTCCACCATGCCAGTTCTCTTCCTCACCCCAGGACTATTACTCAGAACTGAGACCCAAATTGGCAGTTTGATTACCCCAGAGTCTTTAGGCAAAGAGCTCCAAAAGTGAATGCTGCTGCTGCCACCTCCACAGTGGCTGCCACCACCCTGGGGTTGGGGTAGGGCCAGATGGTACTCCCCTCTCACGAAGATGAAAGAGCTTTCTAACTGACCTTTGAAACTGTCTTTGGCATTTGTGGGTTGAGAAATCTGGGAACCTCTGCACTGTGAAGCCTGCTCCAGTCCTGTCCATGCTGTGCCATGAGCCAAGTCTGGACTGTCCTGTGCTCCAAGCCCAGTGAGATAGACCTTTCCTGTTGGCCTTCCAGGCTGTCTTGGGCTGGAAATCTCTTTTACTCTGTCATGTTGTGGCTTCTGCTGCTTTAGAATTTGTTTAGATATATTTTTACAGGTATTTTATGGGCTTTGGGGGGAGAATGAGAGCCATCTAGTTCTACTTTGCCAACTTAGTTCTATCTCCCCTTGGTGTTTATTCTTGTGCAAAGAGTTTGTATTGAGTACACATGCTAGGCCTACCCATCAAAACTTGATGAAGATCAACCTCAATAGATTGTTTATTCACCTCAGGGCTCCTAAAGTTATATTGAAGCATCTGTTACTCCTGCCTAACAAAACCACAGCCCCTTTCCTCCAAAGAAATGCCCAGTGACTGGTTAGTCAATGAGCATTTGTTAAGTTATTACTATATGCCAGGTACGATACTATGAGCTGGTGATACAAAGAAGGAAAAAAAGAAAGACCCAATCAGATTAGCCAACTATTTTGAAGAACAGTTTGAAACTATGTTCAAAGGGCTACAAAAATGTGCATACCCTTTGAACCAGTAATACCACTTCTAGGGCTGTATCCCAAAGAGATCATAATAATGGGAAAATGATCCACATGTGCAAAAATATTTGCAGCAGCTCTTTCGTGGTGTCCAAGAACTGTAAATCGAGGGAATGCCCATCAGTTGGAGAATGGCTGAACAAGTTGGGGTATATGAATATAATGGAATACTATTGTGCAATAAGAAATAAGGAATAGGCAGACTTCATTAAACTCAGAAAGACACATATCAACTGATACTGAGTGAAGTCAGCGGAACCAGGAGAACATTGTACACAGTACATCATGACACTGTGTGATGACTGATCTTCATATTCTTAGCCCTTCTCAGTAATGCAAGGACCTAAAACAATTGCAAAGGACTCATACTAAAAAATGCCATCCACATCCAGAGAAAAAACTGTGGAGGCAGAATGCAGAGTGAAATAGACTATTTTGTCTTTTGTTTTGTTTTTCTCTTCATGGTTTCTCTCATTTTTTCCAATTCTTCTATGCAACAGGACTAATATGAAAATGTATTTAATAGGAACGTATGTGTAGAACCTGTATCAGATTGCATGCTGTCTTAGGGAGGGAAGGGGAGAAAATTTAAAAGTTATAGAAGTGAATGTTGAAAATGAAAAACAAATCAATAAATTAATTGACTGAAAAAAAGAAAGCCCCAGTCCCACAGAAGCTCATAGTCTAAGACGGATAACATGTAAATAATTATATAAAAATAAACTATGTACTAAATGGGAATTAGTTTAGGAAACTAAACTTCATAAATAGGAAACTATTGTTTGTCCTTCATTCTTGAAGAGGACCATGACATTAGGGAGGTGATCCATGACATGCAAGTGAATTGGATTTAAGTGGAAAAGGGCTGTGCAATGTCACTACCTTCACTTTCTTCTCCAGAGCCCTCTGGGTCCAGGGACCAGATATAGATCAAGATGACTGGAGGTGGGCCAGGATACAGTGGGGGATGCACTTGGCCTTTTCAAGCTAAGGACTTTAATAGGTCTCAGTTTGACTAAAGCAATGCCCATTCAATGGTTAAGGCTTAATAAGAAATGAGGCAGAAAATGGCCTCTTTACCTAGCTAAAAAGAATGATAAGGGATGGGAAGACGGGCGAAAACAGAAATAATCACTATCTACATTAATTCTGAGCCAATCAGGGTACAAAAATGACTGAGTAGTGTTAGACCTGGGTCCTATTATTGGTCAATCAATGAGAGCCAAAGTGATACAGGAAATAATCAACGGAGGGAAATTATTAGAATCAAGAGAAATTTGGAAAGATCTCCTGTAGGTGGGTGGGGCTTTGAAGTAAGCTAGGAGGCAGAGATGCTGAGGGAAATAATTCTAGGTGTGGGGGACAGCCAGTAGAAATACCTAGAGTAAGGATAGTGTCTTGTAAGAGAAATAGCAAGGAGTGTAGTGTACTTGGAACTATGATTATATGATGGGGTATAAGATAAGAAAACTGCAAAGGTGCAGGTGGGGCTAGGTTATGAGGAGCTTCAAAGCCAAACAGATGGTTTTATATTTTACTAGAGGTCTTACTAGCCACTGAAGTTTCTTAAATAAGGGGGTGATATGGTAAAGATGAGAATGAATCACTTGACTATGAACCAATTCTTAAAAATAATATTAATATCAACTATCATGTATCTGTTTTGGGTCATCTTGAGATATAGAGAAAAGTTACCATTGTACCCAGGATTGGGGAAGCCCAGCCAAAAGAACCTATCCTTGATCAGTGTATATTCAAAGAATTGCTTTGAGGTCTCCCTCACTGAACTAGAACAATACTCTTCTCTATTTGTCTTCTTACTTCTCTGACTATTCATTTTCAAGATCCTTTGCTTCATCACCATCTATTTCCATCTCCTAAACATGGAGCTCTATCCTGGACCTTCTTACCTTCTCTTTACATTTCCTTGGTGATCTTTTCTCATGAGTTCAATTATCATCTATATACAGGTAACTATCATATCTATTTGTTCATCAGTAATCTCTTTTCTGAACTCCAATCCTTCATTCTCAGAGGTGTCCTCAATTAGATGTCACTTTGGTACATCAAAAGTAAACTAGTTTTTCCACTCAAGCTTTCCCTTCTTCCAGTTTCCTTATGTCTGTTTAGGCCACCACTATTTCTTCCAAACCCTATGTTTCCAACTTCAAATTCTTGTGTTTTCCTCATTGTTTATATCAATTTAGTTGCCATGTCTTACTGATTCTATTTCCACAGCATCTCTTGTGCCCATATTTGATAAACCTTCCCTATGAAACTTGTGGGGAGACATAGACAAGGTCCCCCCAAAACAAACAATCATAGATGAATTATAATTTGCATAAGTGGAGTGAGTACCCACAGTGATGAGATATGAGTGCCATTGTCATGTTGTTGTTCAGTCATTTTGTAGTCATGTCAGACTCTTTGTGACTCCATTTGGGGTTTTCTCGGTAAAAATACTGAAATATTTTGCATTTCCTTCTCCAACACATTTTACAGATGAGGAAACTGAGACAAACAGGGTTAAATGCCTTGTCCAGGGTCACAGAGTTAATAAGTGTCTGGGTCCAGATTTGAACTCAGGAGATGAGTCTTCCAGACTCTAGACCCAGCACTCTATCTACTCTGCTATCTAGCTGCCCTCCGTTATAATATTGGAGCACATACATTTCATTTGAGGGTAATTCTCATGTTCTGGCCCATCAATTTAATTGACACTCAAGCAGGGATTACTTTTTGTGAAAACTAATTGTGCATGACACCAAGCACTAAACTGATCATTACTTGAAACATTTTAAGTTCTTGCCAGAGAAACAAAATTACATAAAAGTTCTCCTGCCACCTTAATCCCAAGATTTTGAATCCATGGAAACTTACATCTATGTTTAAATCTAAGTAATGAAAAAGTTAGTCTCTAGCACACTGCCTCCTGTTAAATTATCAACACTGGAAGGTTTATTTAGTGTAATAACAATATTTCAGAGATTAAGGAGTTTCTTGCAACAAAACTAACCGTGTATCACCACTTTGTTTTTTATTTCCCATGACTGTCCAAACAGCTCTTCTCCGATGTGCAGAACAATGAATGAATGAATATTCGTTCACATTATCCAAATTAGAAGTGTGAAGTATTTTTAAGATGTCTCAAAACTCAGCTTTCATTTCAAAGCGATTTTGTGCTTTGTAGTTGCCTCTGATCATTTCTCATGCTATCTAGAAAATTAATTAAAACAAAAAATAGTTTAACTAGAAACAATACTCAACCAAACACAATTTTTCAATCCATTCTTCCTGCTGTGCTTCTTCTGTCTGCTCCCATTCATGTTACCATCCCAGGGATATGTGAATTGGTAAGAATTCCCTACATCCCTCCTCTCCAACACCTAACATGCCATCCATCCCCTTACCCTGTCCACATTTTGCATTGAGAACAATCAGTGCTGTCTTTGATTTTGGAAAAGGCATCGTCTTGTGACTTCCCTTGCATTCTTGACTTCATCTTTCTTGTGCCACCAATGCCAATCTCCTACATGGCATGAGCTCTCCTCTATTATATTGAAAAATCCTTTGAGGGCAGTCCCTCCCTCTCTGTATCCTTGTCTCTCTGTTTCTATCTCTCTCTCTCTGTCTTTGCCTCTCTGATTCTTTATACCCAGAACTTAGCACAATGGCTGGAAAATAGAAAATGACTAAGATGTGCTTTCTCATGCATTCATTATCTCATTATTTCATTCACTTTCATCTCTGGTATGTAAGGAATGATAAAAAAAAGAGACAACTTAATTGATATTCTACTACTTATTTGGGTATTCCTTTCCTGGTTTTGTTTCTTAATTTCCAAGATTTAGCTGCCTCCTTATGCTGCTGTTTCTCCTAATGTCTTCTCATCCTGGGATATCTCTTAGTACTCCAGCCCCCTCCTCCAATTGGTAAATTCTTTCTGGGGTTTCCATTTTGCAAAATAGCCTAGTGAAGTCAGACTTCACTCCTCTCTCTCTTGTGTTCTGCATCTCTCAGAGGACTGAGCCACCATGCCCTAGGTCAGGTACCTCCTTCAACCCCTTTCCAAATTCCTTTGATGTTTTCCTCCCATTAGAATAAGCTCCTTGAGGGAGAGGCCTGGCTTTCTTTTTACTTGTATTTTTATCCCCAGAGCTTAGCACAATGCCTGACACAGAGTAGCAATTGTGATGCTTGTTTTTCTTCATTATTAAAAAAAATAAATTAGTAGTCCTCATATCCTCAGAAGGTTCAAGCTAATGTTCTTCTCTAATTTTTTTTAAGGGTGACTGCAGCTAATTTTTACATTTCACAAGAGGGCCATAATAAGTACAATAATAAGTTCAGATTGTCATACCCCCTTTCTGGGGCTACTTTTCAAACTCACACTCAAACTGGCAGGTTGAATTCCCGTAGTGATCTGGTCATTCTGAGCTTTCTAGGGTGTGATCCTTTAAGAGTTTTGTTCATGAACCACTATGTTTCCCATGAACAATTATTCAGTCAAACTCGATTTTCTTTTAGAAAAGAAATTTTCTAAAATTTGTCCTAAACTCCTGTTGTGCTCAGCGTCAGTTTCCAGCTTTGTGTAACTCATGGAAAGCAATGTGTCTTTGAAGCCTCATGTACATTCCCTGCTCCGGACCTCTTGACATCCTACTAACTTCTCATCCCTAATATGGCTAACTTATATCTGTAACTGTATTAGCATACTTTTATATTCACTGACACTTTGGGATGATTTGTTCTAAAAAGAAAGTAAATCCCCTGTCAGAAATAAATTTCGAAAAACTTTCCTGCTGGCCAAAGTTCTTTTATGTGCCATGACACTCCTTAAGTGAACGTTTATGGAATCACACACTTTTAGAAATGGAAGAGACCTTAGAGGCCATATATTTTCATTTTGCAGATGAGGAAACTGATTCTGAACGATGTTGCATTCCTTCCCCCAAGCCACACAACTAAAAAAGTGATGGAGCTGGGACTCACATGCAGGGTTTTTGACTCCCTGAACAATGTATTTCCCTTCAGACAAGGCTGCAGCATTGGACTTTGAAAGGTAAAGTTGTGAACAGTGTCACTTTGGCAAGTAGTTGTTACAGCCTCCATCTAGAAGACAGAATTATCTCTACAAAGTGTAAAAGTTAACTCTTCAGTCTTTTCAAAAACATCCAGATACATAATCTCATGTCTGCTCAGGATTTTTTTTTTTTAATTTGAAGAGTAGCTAATCTATTTTATGGCAAGTACTGACTATGTTTTATTGTCCACTGCTAGAAACAAGTTGCAACAATCTGATAAGAAGATAAATAATTGCCAAGCAGCTGGATCACAGTATATAATTATTTTTCCCCTTCAAAGTCTAAAAAGAGAAGCCATTAAAATGCATGAAATATGCAGCATCCTTCCAGCAAATATATTACATTATTTAATTAGCTGTATTTTGTGACCTGAATATTTTTCATAAACACAATCATTAGAAAAACACCCAACTTTGAATTTTTTCTGCCCTTTATTGGATTAGTTTGGAACTTCACCATTTTGGATTATAATGGAGCAAGAAGGTGAGTATGATGACCATCCTATTACCAAAATTCACATCATTATGGCAACTTTAATACAATGCAGCAAACTTTCTCTTTTTCAAAGTATCATTTACACAATGTTTTGGGTCAGGTAGATTATCAGGCTAGGAGTCATAAAGACTCATTCTCCTGAGTTCAAATCTGATCTCAGACACTTATTGGCTGTATGACCCTGGGCAAGTGTTTTCCTCAGTTTTTTATTCTAAAAAATGAGCTGGAGAAGAAAATGACAAATCGCTCCAGTATCTCTGCCAAGAAAACTCCAAATGGGGTCATGAAGAGCTGGGCATGACTGAAACAATTAAATAACAGTAACATGATGCTTTAAGATTTGCAATCACTTTATCAACATTACCTCATTTTATACTCTGGGTGCTATTACAATCCTCATTTTAGAGATGAGGAAACTCAAGGAGAGAGAACTTAAGTGTCTTGCTCTTGGTCACACAGTTAAACCATTTCTGAAGCTGGATTTCACCTTGGTATTCCCAAGTCCAGGTTTAGCACTTTACCCACTTCCCCACTTAATTGCATCTTCTATGTCCTAGACATGGTGAGAGATCTAGGATGCAAAGAAAAAAATAAAAATCCCTTTCCTTAAGTTGATTACATTTTACAAGAGGGCCATAACAAGTACAGTAATAAGGCAGATTGTCATGTCCTCTTTCTGGAGATATTTTTCGAACTAGCACTCACAGTGGCTATTCACTCTCAGCTTTCTAGGGTGTAATCCCTTAGGAGTTGTGCTCATGAACCACTATATTTCTCATCAACAATTACTCAGTCAAGTTTCATTTTCTTTTAGAAAAAGGATTTTTTATAAACGTGTGGTAAGAATGGCTGGTACAAATGACCACACACACACACACACACACACACACACACACAATGTTAATGGGGAGAGTTGACTTGAAGTATAGTGTGTGTCATATATATATATATATATATATATATATATATATATATATATATATATGTATATATATATATATATATATATATATATATATATATATATATTAAACATATGTGGTAAAGGGATGCTTCTCATTACTGACCCAAAAGTTTTTTGGATGCTCCATGAAGTGCCCATGAAGTTCCCCTGAGGCAGAGTTGACTTCTGTGCTCTGAGAATTGGTACTCTTTTTGAAGTTGCTACCGTCTTTCTGTAGTCAGCTAATGCTGTTTCCAGTGCTCCAAGTCATAACCACTCAGCTAGCCACCGTTACTTTCTCCAGCCACCAAAATTTTAATGGGACAGTTAGGTCTCCCAGACTCACAAAACTGTGCTTATAAGGATCCCATTCTAAATAACAGCCAATGTTAATATAGCACTTACCATTAACCAGGCAATATACTAAGTCCTTTACATATTTTATAGCATTTGATCATTACAGGAACCCTGAAAGTTAGGTGCTATTTTATCTTCATTTTACTTTTGAGAAAACTGGGGCCAACAGAGGTTAACTAACTTGCCCAAGGTCACACAGCTTTTACCATTTGCCTAAGATCAGGAGAAAAGAAACAGAGAGATGAAGTCAACCTCACACTCATAGATTCCAGAGCAAGCTGGGTGACCCTCCCTCTCCCTACTCTTAGGACCAGTTTAAAGTAGTCTTGCCTCAAAGAGAAGGGAAAGGGAATAAGCATTTATATAGTAACTATTCTGTGCCAGTCATTGTACTAAATGGCAAATAGAACATCATTTAGTCCTCACATCAACCTTGTGAGGTAGGTGGTGTTATTATCCCTACTTTTCAGCCAAAGTAAGTGAGGCAAAGAGGACGTAAATGACTTCCTGAGTGTCATACAGTGATCCTCAAACCAAGACATTATTAAGTGTCTGAGGCTGGATTATGAACTCAGGTTTTACTGACTGCAGGTCCAGAGTTCCATCTACTGCACCACTTAACTAGAAAGAGAGAGGAATAGAGAGGAGGGGTGACCCTTTTATATTCACTTAGGTTTGCTGTAGCAACAGGAATCATCAGATTTGTGGGTTGCCTAGGTCAATTAGAAGATTTTTCATCATTGAATAGTACCAGCCCCTCAGTCATGCATGGTCAAAAACGGGATCTTCTTGAATTTCAACATTATTGTTTGGACCAAAACCAGGCAGGGAATAACTGAAAATGTTTCAGATACCACCCATCGCCTGCCACCCATCTCTCCTATTTGTATATCCTCTATTGTAAGCACAAAGTAAAACAAAAAGGCAAAGGAACACTGAAACAAATGGATGGATTGGGGAAAGCTTCGTGGGGATGGTAGGTAAATCCTCTTAGTCAGCTATGAATGGGGTGGACTAGATGATCTTTGAGGTCCTTTGAACTGAGATTGTGAATTTCTATGAGCAGAGTTTTGCACAAAGATAAGCATTCTGAGAAGTAGAGATAACAATTTATCTAGAGAATGACCCCTTGTAATAGAATGGAGTGTAAGCAATAAAAAGAAAGGCACCAGTTCTTAGACCACACCAAAGATTAGAGTTCAGGGTTACTTGGTGAGCACTTCATAAAAGGATTAAATGAATTCTGAGGCCAGGAGTGACTGGCACCTCTTTTCCCCTTTGCCCGTTTAGTCTGTATATGCATCTCACTTTCTATTCTCCCCATAAACAGTGTGTGTATGTGTGTGGGGGGGGGGAGAAGGGGGAGTGATCCTCAAGGTTTGGGGAAAATGTTTTATATCAAATATTCTTAATAGAGCTCCTAGAAAATTTCTCTTAGCTCAGTGCAGTTTCAGTACTGTCCCTCATGCCTGGAATGCTTCCTTCTCTTTTCTCTGCCTCCTGGCTTACTGGCTAACTTCAAATCCTAGCGAAAATCTTACTTTCTACATGAAATTTTTTTCTGGTCTCTTAATTCTAGTATCTTATCTTATTTCTCATTTTTTCCTGTTTATTGCTAATTTGTTCTTAGCTTTTTGCTTGTCTTCTCCTGAATTATATTGTCTATTCCTTAAAGGGTATGAATATCTTTTGTTTTTCTTTGTATCCCCATCATTTAGCACAGTGTCTGATTCATAGTAGGTTCAATTCAAATAGAACAAATATTTATTAAACATTTACTTTGGGCCAGTCACTGTACTAAGCAATGGAATACAAATAAAAAAGAGACAGTCTCTGCCCTTATAGAGTTTAGAATGCAATTGAGAAAGAAAACACACAAAAGGAATTTGAAAAGGAGTAGTGAAAAAGTGAATATGGGTATGGAGACATGTCATTCCATTGTGCTTATTGACTTACTGATTGAGATGAGGGTAGATTGCATCCCTTGCTAAAATCCTGTATTACTCCTGTCATCCACTGCCTCTGGTCCTACTTATGTGCTGGTAATAGAACTGTAGGAAGTCATACTATTGAGCTCAGTACTCATTTATGTTATCAAATATTGACTCCTCACTTCAGTGTGGCAATCCTTTTCCTTAACCAATTCCCTAATCAGCTCCC
This sequence comes from Notamacropus eugenii, assembly GCF_028372415.1. Lineage (NCBI taxonomy): Eukaryota > Metazoa > Chordata > Mammalia > Diprotodontia > Macropodidae > Notamacropus > Notamacropus eugenii. Next base: position 321,129,310 of record NC_092874.1, read on the forward strand.
AGAGGCTCCAATTCCATTTTTCAAACTCCCTCTCCACCCCGTTCTCTTGAATTCTCTACCCCATGTTTGTTTGTGTGTGTGTGTGTGTGTGTGTATGTGTGTGTGTGTGAGTGTGTGAGTGTGTGTGCATGTGGGATACTATTTTGTGCTGCTTCTCCTCCTATTTGTTTGATTGCTCTTTTTCAGTCTCCTTTGATGACTTTATTATCTGTATTACACATTCCCTAAGTTTGGAAGTCTTGGTCTCCATTATGACCTCTCTTCTCTTTTTCTACTCTCTGTTTCTCTCTTTTTCTCAGTCTCTGTCTCTTTCTCTGTAAAGTCATAAATTCTTGTGGGTATAATTACAATCTCTAGGCAGATGAGTAAAAAATGTTTATATCCAGCCAATATATGTCTCTCTTGAGCTCCAGTCCCATATCACCAACTGCCTATGAAATTGGATGTCCCAGAACCATCTCAAAATCAATATGCTTGAAACACAACTCATCTTTCCCTCATAATCCTTCCATTAACTGAATTTCTCTATTTTGGTAGAGGGCACCACCATCCTTCTAGTCTCTGAGGTGTGTAACTTTAATGTTCCCAATTCCTTTCCCTTCCTCACTACACATATCTAACTAATTAGCCAATTTGTTTCTTCTAACTTTTTGTTTCACACATCTGGCTCTTAATTTTTACTTGAAAAGTCATCATTTTATTTCATGTCCTCATCACTTCTTATCTGGATTACATAGATGATCTCCTAATTGGCATCCCTACTTCAAGTACTTATCTTCAATTCATTTTCCATATAACTGTGAAAGTTATTTTATTTAAGTGATGACCTTAGTATGCCTCCCTCCCAGCTCAAATACTTAATATGGCTCCACATTTTTCTTAAGATAAAATAGAAACTCTTTGCGGATTTTAAAGCCCTTCATGACTTAGCCCTGGTCTATCACTCCAAACTAATTATTCATTACTCTTCTTCCAATACTATGATCGAGCTAAACTGGCATTCTCCCACACTTGGCATTCCATCTCCAGTCTCATTAGTTTTGAATTGGTGGATTTTGATGCCTAGAATTCACTTCTATTTCACCACTACCACACAGAATATCTTGCTTCCTTCAAGATGAATTCAAGAACTGCTTTTTACATGGAGCATTTTCTACCTACCCTTCCAAACTGCTAATGCTCTCCCTTCCCAAACTATCTTGTATTTAAATAACAAATATTTAATTTGCATTTATTTTGTATTAATAATATATGTGTAACACCCACACACAATAGTATATAATAATTCATGCATAACAATATGTGTAGATTGATTTTCAGGTCTCTCTGCAGATCACACCACCTTGAAAGCATCAAAAATTTCCATATCCTCAGAAGCAACGCTGAAAAAAGCAGTATGAAAAAAATATAAAGTTTGAAACAATTCCTCTCCACCCCCCATGCTGGAAACAGAGCTCAACATTAACATAGAGTTCAAAATCAAGAAATATGGTGGGAAAATGAGAAAAAAACAAAGAAAAATTCTAACTGTAAAAACTACTATGATGAAAGGAAAGACCAAGACACAAATTCAGAGGAAGACAATGAGGTCAAAAGAGGAGTAAGCAAAGCTTTAAAATGTGTGAATAGACAATAAGTCCAGTAAGAATTCCTGGAAAGGCTAAAATGATTTTCAGCATCAAATAAGAGTGATGAAAAAGTTAAGTAAATAAATGTCAACAAAAGAAGATAATTATGAAAAGACAACTAATAATTTCGTAAAACAGGCTCAAAAATACTGAAAAGAATAATAACTTTAAAAACCACCCTTTTCCAAATGTAAAAAGATACAAAAGCTCATTGAAGAATCTAATTTTTTTTTAAGTTTGGAATTAAGCAATTGAAAGCTAATTACTCCATGACACATCAAGAAATAAAAATAATGAAAAAATAGAATGCAAAATATCTAATCAGAATAAAACAACTAACCCGGAAAATAGATTAAGGAGAGATAACTTGAGAATTATTGAACTACCTGATAGCCCTCGTGAAACAAAAACATAATATTCTGAGAAATTTTAAAGAAAATTACCATGAAATCTTAGATCCAGATTGTAAAATAGACATGGAAGGAATCCACTGCTCATCATCTGAAAGTGATACCCAAATAAAAACTCTCAGGAATGTTAGAGTCAAATTCCTGAGTTACCAGGTCAAAGAGAAAATACTTTAGGCACCAGAAACAAAACATTCAAATACAGTGGAGCCAAACTCAGGGTCACATAAAATTTAGTGGCTATCACAGGAAGATCACTTGAAATATGATATCGTAGAAGACAAGAAAAACTGAGATTGCAACAAAGAATAACCTACCCAGCAGTATTTAGTATACTCTATCAGAGGGGGAAAAGTGAATATTTAATGAAATAGAGGACTTTGAAACATTCCTGATGAAAAGCCAGAGCTGAGTGAAAAATTTGACTTTCAAATACAAGAATCAAGAGAAGCATAAAAATGCAAACATGAAAGAGAAGTCATAAGGGACTCAATAAGGTTCAACTGTTTACCTTTCTACATGGGAAGAGGATACATGTATCTTCTAAGAATGTTATCATTATTAGGGAAGTTAGAAAAAAGAATGGGAGTGAGTTGATTATGTTGGGATAAGGTATAAGAAAATGGATTGGTGAGAAAGAGGGATGCCCTAGGAAGAAAGGAAAGAGAGAGAAGAAGAATGGGGAAAATTATCTCACATGAAAGAGGCACAAAAGGAAGAACTTTTATAGTGAAGGGGAAAGTGGTGGAATTGGGTAGGCAAAACTTGAACCTTATTCACATTTGCATTGATTCAAGAATGGAGAAAAATACACACACATACATACTGAATTGACAATATGTCTATATTACCCAACAGGGAAATATGAGCAGGAAGGATAAAATAAAGGGGGCAGGGTGATAAAAGGGAGGACAGATAAAAGAAAGTGGTGAGAAACAAAATAAACTTTAGAGGAATGAGCATAAAAAGAGAAAAAAGAGATGGATAATTTTTAGAAAATAGGATGGAAGAAAATGCACAATTGATAATCATAAGTTTAAATGAGAATAGGATGAAATTAGCCATAAAATACAAGTAGATAGAATCATGGATTAGAAACCAGAATCCAATAATATGTTGTTTATAAGAAACACACTTGACACAGAGACACACACGGAGTTAAAATAAGGAACTGCGAGAGAATCTATTATGTTTCAGCTGAAGTAAAAAACATTGCACATGGGTAGATGAAGCCGATATAATTAAAATGAGCATTCCATCTTAAGTTAATTTGCTTATTCAGTGCCCACCAATTAAACAACTAAAGAACTATTACATAGAACTAGAAAAAATAATATTTGAAAAATAATTCATCTGGAAGAACAAAAGGTAAAAAAAAAAAAAAATCAAGAGAATAGTTGAAAAAAATGTGAATGAAGGCAGCCTTGCAGTTCCAAATTTCAAACTATATGACAAAGGAATAATCATGAAAACAATCTGGTACTGGCTAAGCTAAAGAGTGGTGGATGAGTGAAATAGATTAGTTATACAATGTCAGACCATAGTACTCTATTGCTTGATAAACCAAAAGATCCAAGCTTTCAGTGTAAGATCTTACCACTTGACAAAAATTACAGGGAAAACTGGACACAGTTTCACAGAAACTTGGCATAGACTAATCACTCGCACCATATAACAAGGTCAAAATGTATAAGAGATTCAGACATAAAGGGTAATATCAGAAGTAAATTAGGAGAGCATGGAAAAAAATATACCTACGAGATCTATGACCAAGGGAAAAGTTTATGACCAAATAAGAGGTAGAAAATATCAAAGGAAGTAATATGGATAATTTTGGTCACAGCAATACAGTCAAAATTAGAAGGAAAACTGGAACTTGGAGAAAAAAAATCAATAAGGTTAAAACTATCAAATAGTCACATGAAAAATGCTCTAAACAAGTACTGAATAGAAAAATTCAAATTAAAGAAACTCTGAGATACACATCATACCTGCAGATTGGTTACTGTGACTGAAAAGGAAAATGACAAATGTTGGAAGCAATGTGGAAAAATGAACACTAATGCACCGTGAGTGAAGTTGAAAATTATTCCAAGCATTCCGAAAAAGAATTTGGAGCTATGCCCAAAGTGTTAAAAAAAATTGTGCACACTTTTTGACCAATCAATACCTATATTAGGACTGTATCTCAGAAAAATCAGAGGGAAAATAAACTCTGTGCAAAAATGTTCATAGCAGCTCTTGTGATAGGGAATTGGAAATCAAAGTAATACTCATCAATTAAGGAATGACTTTATAAATTGTGGCATATGATTATGATGATATACTCTTTTGCCATAAGAAATGAAGAGCAGGATGATTTTAGAAAGTCTTGGAAAGACTAGTGTGAACTCATGCAAGTTGAAGCAGAACCAGAGCACTGAACACAGGAACAGCAACATTGTATGGATGATCACCTGTGAAAAACCTAACTACTTTGGTTGACAATGATCCAAGAAAATTTCAAAGTATTCATGATAAAAATGCTACTCATGTCCAGAGAGAGACCTGAAGAACTCTGAATGCAGAATGAAACATACTGTGAAAATTCTTTCTCTGGTACTTTTTTTTAACATGACTAATATTCTATGTGACTTCACATGTAATGGTAAGCAAAAAAGGATCTTTTTCTGTTTTAATTTTAGTATAATCAAGAACTATAATGCCTCTATTTGAATGTGAGGATTTTCCCCACTCATTAATGGTCCTGCCCATTGTGGGAAGCTTGATTAGGGGAGTTGATTTGTAGAAAGGTCCCAAGTACCTTTTGTTTTTTTCCATTGAGGCATTGGGTCAGAGGGTTATGTCCTCTGGCTCTAAAAAGTGTATAAATACTCTTAGGGTGAAGTTTTACTTTGGGGTTAATTTTTGGAAGAAGGTTTGAGTGCCAGTTGAGAGTCTGGGAAGCCACTAAGCAGCCCCCCTGGCTTTGAAAATTCAGATGTTGGTGCTTTCCTCTCTGGTAAAGATGCATGTATGTTTATTGTCAGGCAGTTTGGAAGCACTGTCTGTTGATTTTTGATTTCTCTGAAAGTTTGACTTTGATTTTCTCTGATACCTGGGCTTGATTAAAGCGATTTTTACTCCTTCAAAAGTTGCCTCTCTTTTTTAGAGAAGCAGATCAAAAACCTGTGGTAACAGGCCCCTCTGTGTATGTTGGGATGCTTACTGTTACACAAGTGCAATTGTCTTCTCAAGGAGAAGGGAATAGTGGGAGGGAGAGATTTTGAAATTCAAAATTTTAAAAATGTTAATTTTTTACATGCAATTGGGAAATATTTTTAAAAAATAGCAAAAAATTATTAAGGTTAGAACCCTAACTGTAAAAACATATTAAAAAAGAAGTGGGCTTAAAGTATATACTGGGCTGGGCTTAGATACAGAAAAAAAAAAGGAAAAAAGCCCCCAAAAATTCTGCCTCCAAAATATACTGATTTCACCATTCTGGTCAAGTCATTTAATGTCTCATTTCTTCAGGAGACCCTCTCACTATAAGTTTACATAATGTTTGCAGATCTTCAGGGTAAAGGGAGAACTAGAAACTTTAAAAGTTAGTAGAAATGCAGAAATATTCTAGAAATATGTTGTAGGAGTAGCAATGCTAATCTCAGACAAAGCAAAACCAGAAATAGATCTAATGAAAGGAGATAAGGAAGGAAACTCCATCCTGTTAAAAGGCACCATAAAGAATGAATCAATATCACTACTAAGTAGGCATGCTCCAAGTGGCATACCATCCAAATTCTTAGAGGAGAGGTTGGGGAAGTTGCAGGAAGAAATAGACAACAAAACTATACTAGTGGAGGACCTCGACCTCCCCCTCTCTGAACTTGATAAATCTAACCTTAAAATAAACAAGAAAGAAGTTAAGGAGGTGACTAACTCTGGGTAAGGTAGGTATGATAGATCTCCAGAGAAAACTGAGTGGGGATAGAAAGGAATATACCTTTTTCTCAGTGGTATATGGCAAATACACAAAAATTGACCATGTTCTAGGGCATAAAAACCTCACAATCCAGTGCAGAAAGGCAGAGATAATCAATGAATCCTTCTCAGATCACAATGAAACAGAAATTATATTTAATAAAAGACCATGGAAAGATAAACCAAAATTAATTTGAAACTAAATGATCTAATCCTAAAGAAGGAGTAGGTAAAACGACAAATCAGAGAAAAAATCAACAGCTTCATTCCAGAGAATGACAATAATGAGACAACTGACCAAATCTTATGGGATACTGCAAAAGCAGTTCTTAGGAGAAGTTTTATATGTTTAAATGCCTACACGAATAAAATAGAGAAAGAGGAAATCAATGATTTGGGCATGCAGCTGAAAAAGTTAGAAAAAGAACAAATTGAATATCCCCAAGTAAATACCAAATTAGAAATACTGAAAAACAAAGGAGATCAATAAAATTGAAATCAAGAAAACTATTGAACTAATAAATAAAACTGATAGCTGGTTTTATGGAAAAGCTAAAGAAATTGAAAAACCTTTGGTCAATTTGATTAAGAGAAGGAAAGAAGAAAACCAAATTCCCAATATCAAAAATGAAAGGGGTGAACTCACCTCCAATGAGGAGGAGATTAAAACAATCATTAGAAATTACTTTGTCCAAATTTATGCCCATAAATTTGACAATCTAAATGAGATAGATGAGTATTTTAAAAAATATGTTTTTCTTTCTTTATGTCCCCACATCTTAGCATAGTGTATAATATAGTAAGAACTTAATAAATGCTTATTAATTTATCTCATATGTTTGTCTCTGGTATTCTAATGCACATGCTTTTTCAAGGGGGAAACAATAGTGAGGAGGTAATTTGTAAATTCATATCCATGCCTATGAAGAAGACATTGAGCTTCATAAATATTTTTCCCAATAGACCGTGAAGCAAACTTGTACATACAACATACACACTAATTCACAATATAGACTGATTCTCATTTATTTATCCAGGCAATTTGAAATAAACTTGGAAAACTAGGCATTTTTCTTTTTTTTTGTTTTTAAAGAAACGAGTTAATAAATATAAATTTTGTCAATATTAAATATAATTCAAGGAAATCAAATGCGAGGAAGTACTTTAATCAGATAATCTGTTTTGTAAAGGGAAATAGACGGTATCACAAAATACCAGATCAGCGTTTTCATATCTTATTTGATAAAGCAGAATGTTGCTGACCAAGCAGATTTTTTCTTTCCTTTTTGACAGATGCTTCCTGAGAAAAATAATGTGAGCAAGTGCACACATACATCTATATCAGAACAATAAATGAAGCAATATGAAATGAACAACATATTTGCATTTTGCTTCAGAGACAAATTGCCATTAGAAATGCCACAGAATTATTGCAAAACAAAGACTGAAGTGGTAGAAATTGTACTTTATAATGATTCGTTAGAAAATAGATTGATATGCTAAAATTATCATTTTCATTATTGGCAGTCAGTTGTAAAATTGTCATAATAAGTACATAAATGACAAGATGAATTATTATGTCAGCAGGGTCATGTATATAAAATGTGATTATTTTATCACAGTTATACTAATTCCTCAGAATAAGGAGAAAAACACCAGTAGAAACTTAGAGAAGAAACAAACTGAGATCAGCAATTATTCCAGAAGATTGGAAGTAGGAGGGCATAGCTTCCTTGCATCAATTGTATGAGTAAAAAGAAATAAAACACCCCCGTTTAATTTTGCACGCCCTTTCTTCTTTCAGAGTATATCTCATCTTCTTCCTTCCTTATGATTTTATGATTTAAACATAACAGTTATGTACTCACCTCCCACCCACCTCTTTATTTTCCTGCAAGTATTTCAGATGTTGGAAAACTTATTCACCAGTTTGGGATTCAGATTCTTCAGCTATAAAATTAGGGGGTTAAGCTATATGATTACTAAGGTCTCTTATACAATTTTAGATCCAACAGCCTGAATTTAAAAGCAAAGTGAGTTGTAGAGCCAAAAAAGCAAGATGCATAGAGGGTACAACAATGTAAAAAAAGTACAACCATCACTAAAACAATCAAGAATGAATATTTCATATTTACAAAGAATAAGCTTGGCCACAAATCAGAGGTATGAGAAAATACATTCCCTACCTTGTTTGTAGTGGTGGTGGTGGGGTCCACAAGTGTGGAGCGTTGTGTATATTATTAGATTTTGGGGGATGTGTTAATCTGTTTTGCTGATTCACCACCCCTTCTTTATCTTTATTTTTAGAATTATTTTTGTCTGGCTTTCTGAGATGAATGACGGGAGAATGGGGAAATTTAGTTGAAGTAAAAATAAAGACATAAAATTATCTTAAAATGAATTTTAAAAATGATGTGAGGCACAGAAATACTTGCCCAAGGTGATATAGCTAGTTAATGGCAGAATTGTTTATCTTGTACCCTGAAATCAAGTATAAAGCTTTTTTTCCTACTATACACAATGCCTCTCAAGTATTTTTAGTTCATTCTACAGCTCCTTTAAGTTCATTATTTCTTATATTTATGTTATTTGTGTAGAAATTCCATTTATAACTTTATAACTTAGATCTTCAAGAGTTGTAATTTTCTTCCATATATTCTGTGATTCAGTTACTCCAGACCTCTTGGAGTTCTTACCACATGGTACTCCATCCCCTAACTGCATGTCTTTGATTTGGTTGTCTCCTGAGCTGGGGTACTGTATCTTGTTACCTCTATCTCTTAGCTCCCTAACTTCCTTCACTGCTCAGTTAAAAAAAATCTTATATAGGAAACCTTTCTCAATTTCCCAGGATGCTTGTCCCTTCCTTTCTGAGACTGCCATCCATTTATTCTGTAAATATTTTGTTTCTGCCTTGTTTTATTTAAGTTGTTGCTTCCATTAGAATATGAGTTCCTCAAGTGCAGGACTGTTTGTGCCTTTTATTCCCTGCATGAGCTTAGCATAAGTCTTGGCTCACTGTAAGTGCTTAATAAATTCTTGTTGACAACTGGTAAATTTCTCCAAGATGATATGTGGGGTATGCCAAAAATTTTAGTTTGGTTTAAAGCTTTAAGACATTTGGCACACCCTGTTTTTATAGTTGTACGGACCACCACTAGACTCATGCTCAGACTGTCTATCTTGATAGATCTTCCAGAGCTTGTGAATCACAGCAATAGTCTTCCAGAATCCAGATTCAACTGTACAAAATAATTAAGTTTTCCACTTCCCTGAAAAATGCATAACCTAAAGGTATTTGCATATTTCTACAACAACTATTTTTTAAATCAGAAATTGTCACATAGGAAAAATAATAGCAGCATTACCAATAACTATTTCTATTGGAATAATTAAAAGTATTAGCATTACTGATCATATCAACAACAAACTAACAGAAACCACATAATTATATGAATAGATGCAGAAAAAGCTTTTGACAAAATGCAACACCCATTCCTCTTAAAAATATTGGAGAGCACAGAAATAAAGGGAACTTTCCACAAAGTAATAAGCATTATCTACCTGAAACCTTCAGGAAGCACTATCTGCAACGGTGATAAGTTAGATGCATTTCCAATAAGATCAGGGGTGAAACCAAGACGTACATTATCACCACTATTATTCAATATGGTACTGGAAACGTTAACTATAGCAATTAGACAAGACAAAGAAATTGAAGGAATAAGAACAGACATAGAAGAAAGTAAGTTATCACTCTTTGCAGATGATATGATGATATAGTTAGAAAATCCCAGAGATTCAAGTAAAAAACTACTTGAAATAATTAACAACTTTGGCAAAGTTTCAAGTTACAAAATAAACTGACAAAAGTCTTCTGCATTTCTTTATATTAGTAACAAAGCCCAACAATAGATAGAAAGAGAAATCCCACTTAAAGCTAGGGAAGACACTATAAAATATTTGGGAGTTTACATGTCAAAACAAACCCAGGGACTATTTGAACACAACTACAAGACACTTTTCACACAAATAAAGTCAGATCTAAGTAAGTGGAAAAACATCGGTTGCTAGTGGGTAGGCACAGTCAATATAATAAAAATGACAATTCTACCTAAATGTAAATTTACTTATTTAGGGCCATACCAATTAAACTATCAGTTAATTATTTTCTAGCACTGCAAAAAATAGTATCCAAATTCATCTGGAAGAACAAAAGGTCCAGAATATCAAGGGGACTAATGAAAAAAAAATGCTAGGGAAGGTAGGCTAGCCTTACCAGATCTCAAATTGTATTATAAAGAAGCAATTATCAAAACCACTTGGTACTGGCTAAGAAACAAAAGGATAGACAAGTGGAATATGCTAGATTCACAAGATACAATAGACAATTAATATAGCAATCTACTGTTTGATAAACCCAAGGACCCCAGTTGATGGAATAAGAACTCACTGTTTGACAAAAATTGCTGGGAAAACTGAATAAAAGTGTGATTGAAACCAGGCATAGAGCAATGCCTGACACTGCACAAAAGAATAAAATCCAAATGGGTACATGATCTAGGTATAAAGATTGATACTATGGACAAATTGGTGGAGCAAGGAATAGTGTATTTATCAGATTTATGGAAAATGGAAGAATTTTTGACTGAAGAAGTGATAGAAAGCACTATGAAGTGCAAATGGATAATTTTGATTACATTAAACTGAAAAGTTTTTGCACAACCAAACCCACTGCAACCAAAATTCGGAGGGATATAGAAAACTGGGAAAGAATTTTTCCAGCTAACGTTGGTGATAAAGGACTCATTTCTAGAATATATAGAGAACTGAGTCAAATGTGCAAAAATGCAAGTCATTCCCTAATTGATAAATGATCAAAGGGTATGAACAGGTAATTTTCAGAGGAAGAAATTAAAGATATCTATAGTTATATGAAAAAATGCTCTAAATCACTTTTGATTAGAGAGATGCAAATCAAAACAACTCTGAAGGACCACATCATACCTATCAGATTGGCAAACATTACAGAACAGGAAGATGATAAGTGTTGGAGAGCATGTGAGAGCATTGAAACACTAATACATTGCTGGTGGAGCTGTGACCTGATCCAATCATTCTGGAGAGCAATTTGGAACTATTCCCAAAGGACTACAAAAATATGCATACCCTCTGAAAAAGGGGGGGGTATGACAAATTAATAACCAGACTATAATGTGATGATATCCAAAAAGTTAAATTAAGTGGTGAGAAAGAAGGGTGTGCTAGGAGAAGGGAGGGTAGAACGGGGTAAGTTATCTCACATGAAAGAGATATCAAAGAGTTTAAACAATGGATGATAACATAAGTGGGGTGGTAGACAGTGTTTGAACTTTATTCTCATCAGAATTTGCTCAAAGAGGGAGCAACATGCACACTTGTTTGGGTACAGAAATATGTCATCTCTCTGAGAGTATGAAGAGGGAAGGGGGTTAAAGGAGGGAGAGTTAATAGAAGAAAAGGAAGATGGGGGAGGCAGAGGTTATAAGCAAAACACTTTTGAGGAGGGACAAGGTCAAATTAGAGAGAGAAGAAGAAATGAGAAGAAAAAGTAGGATAGAGGAAAATACACAGTTAGCAATCATTACTGTGAATGAGATGAACTCATTCATGAAATGGAAGTGGATAGCAGAGTGGATTATATGATTTAGACATAGGAGGTTATGCCATAACTAACAAGGAAAGCATAGAAGAGTTCACCTCTCAGATCTATGCATAAGGGAAGAATTTATGAACAAAATTAAGATCATCATGAAATGTAAAAAGGATAATTTTGATTACATTAAATTAAAATTTTTTGCACGAGCAAATTCAATGCACGCAAGATTAGAAGAAAAGCAGAAAATAGTTTTTTTTTTCTAGCAAGTATCTCTGGTAAAGGTCTTGTTTCTCAAATATATAGAGAACTAAGTCAAATTTATAACAATAAAAATCATTGCCCAATTGATAAGTGGTCACAAGATATGAGCAAGTTGTTTTCAAAAAAAAAAGTTATCTACAGCCTAATGAAAAAAATGTTCACTACTGATTAGAGAAATACAAGTTAAAACAACTCTGAGGTACCACCTCAAGCTCATCAGATTAATTAGTATGACATAGAAAAATAGTGAAGGGGATGTAGGAAAATTGAAATACAAATGCAGTGTTGGTGGAGGTGTGAAAAGATTCAGTCATCCTGGAGAGTAATTTGGAGCCATGCTAAAAGGGCTATGAAATTGTGCATACCATTTGAACCAGAAATACTGGTATAAAGTCTTTATCCCAAAACGTTAAAAAGAAAAGAGATATATAAGCAATTGACTAAGAATTGAAAATTGGGGGAATGCTCATCAATTGGAAAATGACTGAACACATTGTGACATATGATTGTGATGGAATCATATTTTTCTATAAGAAACAATGAGTAATATGGTTTTGGAAAAACCTAGAAAGACGTACATGAACTGAGGTAAGGTAAAACGAACTGAACCAGGAGAACATTATACACAGTAATAACAATATTATATGATGATCAACTGTGAATGACCCAGCTCCTCTCAGAAATGCAATGATCTAACACAGTTCCTAAGGACTCATGTTCAAAAATGTTATTGACCTCCAGCAAAGAACTGATGGAGTCTGAATACAGATCACAGCATACTTTAAAAAAAAGGGTTTTTTTCTTTGGGTTTTTTTTTTTGGTCTGTGTTTTCTTTCCCAACATGAATAATACAGAATTTTTTTTGCATACCTGCACCTGTATTGTCTATATCAAACTTCTTGTCTTCTCAGGAAAGGAGTATGGGAGGGAGGGAGAATTTTGAACTCAGAATTTTAAAAATGTGTGGTAAAGTTTTATATGTAATTAGAAAAATGGAATATTAAGAAGCTTCATATTCATTTAAATAATATTAAAATTGCCCCTCATTATGTGAATACCTACCTTGCCTAACCCTAATCTTAGCCCTACTTACAACCTACTAATTTTATTAGGTTGGAGATCAAATCATGCCCCTTGTGTCCATGAACTGCATCTTTAACCATTTCTAAAATGGAAACAAGTAGTAACATGTCATTCTACCAACACCAATGTCATAGCTGGGCTTTACTATATTTTGCAGTAAAATATTTCCATTGAAATAGACTGATAAAAAAACAGCATTGTTAGATCCTTAAAACTCATTTTTGCAGAATCACTGTACCTGTTCTTTTCTTTTTAATAAATGATATATGAAGTGTAAACATGAAAGGGTCAGGCTGACTGACATTTGGAAGAAAGTGACCAAATTCTTTCAAGAGAGAAATCAAAGAAATAAGAATTCTTTAAACTTAGGGAATATGGAATTTTCATTTCAGAGCAAAGCTGCTGCAGATTTCTCATCAACTTAAAATGCAAATGCCTTCATTAAGTAATAACCTACCCTGTGGAATCCTGCAGAATCACCAGGAAAATAGTTTCTAAGATTTCTGCACTGTTAAAAAAGAAAGAGATAGCATAAACAGCTATAAAAGTGATATTGTGAACATAATTGGCTAGTAGTTTTCGCTTTTCATGCTGCATGTGTGAGTGTTTGTGTGTGTGTGTGTGTGTGTGTGTGTAAAACCTTTTGTATTTTAGAGCTATTGAATAATTTCAGATAGTAATGAAGTATTTCCACATTATAGAAATTCAACAATCTTGATTTTCTTTCTCCCCAGTGATAAGGAACATGATAACCCCTCCAAGATGAAACAGATGGTCTTCATGAATTACTGTGACTGAAAAAATAATAGCCATGTGTTGATGATAAGTTTATAAATTTAGCTAGACTGAACTTTAAACCTTTGGTTTCCAAAATTCTTTGACCATATGGGGCTACCAGTAAGATAAAAAGAGAAAAAAACAAAGAAAAATCAAAGCAGGAAAAAAAAGGACACCAATGTATAAATTACATATTTTATGCGTACTTCTATATTGATATATGATGCATATTATGAAATAAAATTAGATTTTTAAGGTGAGATGGAGATGAAACTTTTTGAAAATAATCCATATTGCTTTATTTATTAATAGTCCAAAAAGCATTTGCTCTTACAAAACTACTAATGTTACTAATATTTTTGAAAGAGCAATGATTGAATAGGCTGAATAGATTTCATTACTTTTTCAAATCTTGTTTTAACATTCTGTGATATAGAGATTCAAAGGTCTGGGTCTAATTTCAGTTTATTTTTATATTAACTCTAACGACAATTTTAGCAGACTCAGATACCTCAAAAAGATATGTAGAACCAAAAAGAAAAAGCACATCATCACCTGCACTTCCCAAACTTTGACGCTTACTTTTTCAACACTATCTACAAATTATGCAAATATTTTTGTTGAAATTTCAGTTTTCCCTAATGTCAATCAGTAATTCTTATAAATGAATCTGCAGGTGTTGGAGTTTTATATTTTTAACAAATAGAGTCAAAGTCTATTGAAACTCTTCATTTTGAAGATTTTAAATAGGCTATAAAAATTTTGTTTCTAAATTATTTAAGTATTCAGATATAAGAGTGTTTAATAGGTGACATGCTTGTACAGGGACCTAGTTCATGCTAAACCATTTTTGGTGATGAAAACTTAGTTTATAAAGGTCTTGATAATCATCATCACTACATACTATCATTAGCTAGGCATTACATTTAGAGGGAAGTTCATCGTTAATGTTAGTTCGTGGAAATCCATATTTCAAATAACTTTTATGATAAGTTCTATAAGATATAAGATACATTTTTTTTGTTTTTAGCCTTTTAATGTGATAAATAAAGAGTTTATACTGGAAGGGAAAATACGCATTCGGTCATATTCCTGCTCATTTATGCTCACATTGTGAGTATTATCTTTAAACCATAATTCTTTAAAGGAGTATTTTAACGGCTCTTATCCATTTTATGAGGATTAGTTTTGTTAAAACTAGACAGCAGAATATAGAAGCAAACTCATTCAAGTCTATGCAAACTACAAATATGTTACAATATACCAGAAATAAATGAATTCGTGATGGTGCCATGGTCAAATCTCATATACTGCGCAACTCCTACTCTTCCTTCACATACCTGACACAGATCAAGTGGAAGCATTAATGTCAGTCTATATTATGTATTTCCAATGGTCATTTTGCTTTTATTTTTATATTAAAATGAACACTAACAATTGTTTACTATTTTCTTTCCATACCACAGGAAATTGTCTTCTGCATCTCTGGGTTGCATGCACCCTACTTTGAAGACTACTGTCTCATAAAACAGTTAAAGTCCTCTTTTTATGTTTCTATAAATCATCACTCAAAAGTTTTATCTTGAAACCCTTTAAATTTGGTGGGATGAGTCAAAATTTGTACTCAGCTTTTGAAAGCAGAAGGTCACTCCAGTTATGATAAACAGACATACAGGTAGATAGCCCAAATAATAATTTTATTTAAAATTTTCTAGTAAGTACTTGGGACAAAAATTCAAGAGAACAAGACAGTTCCTTCAATCAAGGAACTTAAATGCTAATGGAGAAAATATAATAAAATAGAGACTAAATGGGGAAGAAGCACTGAAAGTACCTTGAAAGTGAGGTATAAGTCTAAATCCACGCACAACAATAAAAAGCTCCCCTACCAAGCCCAGGGTGATTCAAGGGTCAAAGTGTAAGTTTTTCAATAGTATAAAGACTCAAGAGTGGATAGTCTGGATGGCCAGGAAGTGACTGGAAAGATATCAGAGTAGTTGTTTGTCTTGCTATCACAAAACTCCAAAACTAGAAAAAGGGATTATGTAAGTACTATAGGGAAAATAAAGCTGAATTCACAAGATAAGACAAACATGCCACAATGAAAGAAAAACATCATGAAATAAGACCATAGAATTCACATTTTTAAACCTTCCATTCATCTTTAATTTCCAAATCCACTCTACAACAGGAATCATAACCACAAGCAACTTCAGACAGCATTGTGATTTTGTGTCCCTCTCTGAGCTTCTGGTCCAGTATCCTACATTGCAGTACCTCAGTCTGAACCACCTTCCCACCTCACAAGAAATAGCATCTACTGCTTCTGGTCTGTCAGTTGAAGGAAATGTATAGTGATTCTAGGGAAGGATGATTTGGACAGCTGTCAGCATAGAGCACCCAGAGGATCCCCAGATGGAAAGGGAAGGGAAGGAAACTTCATGCCTCCTCTAAAGAGAAGTGTTTGGAAACCCAATAGCAGTGAGCAATTTCTAGATTTTACTCTAGAAAGAATCCAGGTCTGGCCAATCTTATGCCATTAAAAATAAGGTTGAGAATGCCCAGCCTCAGGAATCTTCAGGCATACAAGGTGTGGAAGCGAAAGACTGAGGGGGCAGAGAATACAAAAAATGCCTAAAAGATCAAAAGCTAAATATGTGTCTAATTAAAAGTCTAACTCACAAGCAGATGAACACGTTTCCTAAACAAGAAATAGCAATACATTTGTCCCACAAAAGGAAGACTTTCTTCTGCAATTTTTGATAATAATTTGCAAGCACAGAGCATTGACTTAATTTTTAACCATTTCATAGAATTTATGAGTAAACCCTTGGCCACCAGGGTCCCTTTCCAGTCCTTTGATAGTTGCTTTATTGCTTCTTTAGTTTACTTTTCTGTGATTAGAATATATAAGCTCTATATTATTATTATTCTGCTAATTCTGTATATTTCTTTTACAATTTAAATTTTCCTAGCAAGACAAAGGAGGCTGTGATAATTCTTTTTGTTTTCTCTTTCTGGTGGTTATACATTGTTCATTTTTTATTTAATTATTTGATTTTCTTCCTTATTCCTTTGTAATCAGGTTATCTAAAGTTTTATTGATTTTGTTAATATTTTCCAAAACTTTTTGCTTTGCTGAACAATTTTATAATCCTTTTTCTATTTTAATGTACCCATTTCTTCAACAAGTGCTTATTTTGTGTTTATTTATTTATTTTAAATTTATAAATAACACATTCAATAGCTTAATCCTTTCTTTTAAATTTTGTTAATTTATGATGTCAGATATATATTTTTTTTTCTCCAAGGATTGCACTAGAGTTTTTTTTTTTGTAATCCCCTCATCATTCTATATTAGTCAATAAGTAGGCATTTATTAAGTGCCTAATGTGTCAAGAATTTTGCTTTACACTAGGGATATTACAAAAAATTCAATAGCCTCTTATCTTAACGAGCTTACATTCTATTAGGGAAGACAATATGTACATATAGAAGTATATATATATGTATATATACATATGTATATACATATATATATATATATAGAATCAATACTTACAAAATAAACACAAGAGAAATTAAGTACGTAAGGAAGAAAACAATTGAGTCCAATGATAGAGTGTTTGAAAAAAAACTAAGAACCAAAATTACTTTGGGAAATACTCCCTATTTGATAAGAACTTTTGGGAAAGTTGAAAAGTAGTTTCACAAGAATTAGGTTGAGTTCCTTATCTCATACCATGATGATTCACATGGTTCACAATAATGAATGAATATAAAATGAATTTATTATATCACTCTATATCAGTTACAATAAATCTTCCCTTGCTTCTTTCATATTTACAAATGGACATGCAATATGTATGTGTATAAAAAACAAAAAAGTTGGGTTAAGAGAGAGATTCTTGTATACTAAACTAATCAGTTGCAGATGTGGGGAATTTAGGTTACCACTGCTTTCTAAGAAGTCTTTTGATCTCTCTAGGCATGCCTATCCAAACTGAGTATTGAGGTCCACAAATGGTCAAGTACATATACTCACATTTACCTCAATATGTCTAAAAGTTAAGGTTTATAGAGGTTGACAACATCATCTAGACATGTTGTATACTTAGGAGCTGATAGTCTTTGGAGCTGAATTTAGAGAATTATGTGGAAAACATAGAGAAGGGGTATTTTGAATTTGTTTTAATAACCTATTAGAGTGAAGGGATATCAACAGCACATATGAAGGGAAATTATTCATCTTAGTTAGAATTTCCAACTAGAACAAAATTTCATACCTACATATCTGATGTCTGAATGAATAAATCACTATCCTGAATGTCATTTTTAGCCATTTCAGGCTCTTTATATCCTCCTTATCATAGATGTTATTACATTTCTCCCTCAATTATTGGTTATAGTTCCCTGATTTTCGGTTTCTGGATTTGGTTTGACTTATTTAATAGAAAGACTGACCAATGAGATCCCAATTCATAGAACATACTAAATTTTCTATTCCTTTTGGTTGCACAGAATATGTCCAGGTATTTACTGGTTTCCAATGGAATGACATGCCTACACTTGGTAAGTCTGCTCCAAGTCATAAATGACCAGAGGACTTGCAGTATACAATGAAAAAGAGTCTTCCAAGATGGTCTTAGAGCCAGAAGAGCTGGTAAACCAAAAGATTCTGAACTCAATCTAAATTCATATACAAAAGTATCAGTATGTACACCCTTGATCCTTTTTGTTCTTTTTCTTCCCAATAGGGATTGGGAAAAGAAGTATTATGACCTTCTCTGTGAGGTAGGAGAAGGAGCTATTATATCCCCAGTCTTGCTGTCATGTGTCTTTGGACAAATGGCACCTCTGTTTCTTTTCTGTTTGATATTTCATGATCATAGATGAATGAGTATTATGAGAGGGGAATGCTTAGGCTATTGGTGAGAAAGAAATTCATCAAAGGCGTCAGAATTTCAACCAGTGACCAGAATCAGTAGCAGTAGTAGCTGAGTTCAGTAAGAAACCAGGGTCCAAGAAAAGCAACCTCCTTGACTTCGTAATGTTAATGGAATGTGAAGATCTTTCCTGTCCATTAATAGACCTACGTGACCTACTTTGGGCTTAGGTCCAGCTGACAGCTGTGATGGATCCTGAGTCACATGGAGTCTGAGTCAAAAGTCATGGTGGGAGGACCTTGCTGAACAGGTAGAGAAAGATAGGTTTAGCAGAAATGGAGAGTGAGGTAGAGTTGGGAGAGAGGTCAAGGCAGAGCTGAGGCAGAGCAGCTAGTATGACTGAGAGGAAGGAAATTTGCCTAGGGGGCTTGTTTGTGGGGAGGCCTAATGGATGGAAGACTTGGAGATAGAAGTGCTGTTTAGATTGGTGATGTGCATAAACTTCTTTGTTACAGTGGTAGAACTGGTTTTCTGATATCTGAACAAATATATTGGTTTCATCTTTCAGGAAGACAGTTATTTATATTTTGTGAAATTATCCTGGAAATACACATGCATATTCATAGAGGCTACTATAAGTGTCACATTGGTATTGCAAGTGGTGGCAAGGAGGGGATTGAAAATTATAAAACCTCCACTTGGAGACAGAAAGTCTTTAGGGAAGAAAATGGGTATCCTGGGAAGGGAGGATTTATCTTATTCCTCCATGTCAAAATAGTGTGTTAAAAGCACAAGACTTTGTGAAAACTGGGAACTAAGGCTATAGAACAGAGAACCCAGAAATTCAGAAAGATGTTTTCAAGGAATACCAATAGACTAGGGAAAGAAAAAACAGGGGTATGTAGAAGAGGATGGGCATTGTTAACAAGTTTTCATATTATATGTAAAAGTAGAAATAAATTGCTGGAGAAAAAGGTTTAGCTGAAAAAGGAGTTAGCTGATTTGCATGAGAAACTTTATATGCTACAGCTTTAGAACTTCTTATTAGAAGAGCAAGCTAAAAAGTATCAGGTGGTAGTAGAAAAGACACCTGTAAGTTTAGCTCAGAAAAAGCAAAGTTAACAAGAGGAAGGTTCATGCAACCCCTGCAATTGCAGAGCCTGATTGGGCCCCAGATGCCTGAAAGGAAGACATATGGGAAGAAAATGAACACATTTAGATGAGGAGGCTTCTAGGAAGGCAGTCATTCACCCAATACTACAAAGGAAACATAAGAACTGGGGGGACACACAGTGTTTAAGAAAGTAACTGAAGATTTTACTCAGTAGAAGGTCACAGATATTTTAAGTCAATTTACTCCAAAAATGGGAGAATCTTTAATATCTTGGATGGTGAGAATCAGTGACAAAGGGGCCAAAGGAGTATGGGTAGGTAACATAGATTGTTTGAAATTCATAGGTATTGGTCAGAATCCTTCTGTACAACAAAATTTTAGGGATTACCATATTCAAGTAAGTTACAATGGGACTAATCCGTTGACTTTAGCTGCCAAGAGATGCAATAAACAGTATACCACTGACTCTATGTGGCTTAGTATAGATAGACTCTGGTACTTGTTTAGAGATAATATGAGAAAGTTAAAGGAAGAGGTAATGAAAATTGCAATTATGATTGGAGATATAGATTCATATCACACCACTCCCTTAACAGTTTCACACAGAAATATAATAGTGAAGGCTTCTCCTGCTGTTTATAAATACACAATTCTGATTCTACTAATTGGGAAAATAGGGCACTCTCTTTTGGAGGTTCTGGAAAATATTTCACAGTAAAGTGATTTAGAGGAATGGGGAAAAGACAAATTTCCTCATGAGAGAAGAGTAAATAGCCAGTGGATTCAAAGTCATAATAGATTAGCAAGGAGACAAATGTTTACTGTTTTATTAAAAGTAGGGATAGATTTTGGAAGAATAGATGGTATTGCAACTAACAAACTATATAAGATATTCTGAGAGAAGGAACTTAATATTAGACATAACAGGGAAGTAAGAACTTCCTCTCCAGATCCTACTGAATCACTGTATCCAAGTGTTTCACACCTGCAGGGAGAACAGGAAATTGGCCAAACCTCAGCTCATTTTAAAGAAATATGCAGATGAGATTACAGACCTCATATCGGTTTAACCATATACTAGTAAAATTGATCAATTACTCTAACTAGGGCATTAATAGATGTTGGGTCAGAAGCCTCTCTTATATAGGAAAACCCTACAATAAGGAAGATATAAATTAGTGCAGTTCCAGCTGGTTTGTGGACTCCGGAAGCACAACTGATGTGATATTTAACTTGCTTCTTGTTATTGTCACCTTATTCTTTTTGATCTTTGTTTGTTTAATCTGTTTGCTGGATTTGTCTCCTGTAGACTTAGTGGATCTTGGTACCTTAATCTCCTCCACTTGTGGATGACTGGCTACTTAAGCTGGATGTCACCATCTGTCCATGACTGTGATGCATCACCCTGGACCTAGCATCAACCTGTCTTTGATAAAGCTAAATACATACAGTCTAAAGAACTGACGTCTCAAAAGGAATCTTGCAAAGCAAGAACAGCCTCCAATCTCAGTAGGAAGTAGTTACAAAGATGAGACCTTCATCCCTTACCCAAGGGATTTTCGTTCCCAATCATTTGAGAGAGAAATGATGAGGATTGCCACACTAAGATATTGTTTCATATGTTTATTTTGTGTTATCCCTGTTATATTTTTGTGAAGTCATGTTGATACCACTGTAATGCCAGTGCAATACCCACAGCAGCCATTATGGATATGCATGTGTATTTCCAGGGTAAATTCTCAAAATGCAAACTCTCTTCCTCAAAGATGAAACCAAAATATTTATTCAGATACCAGAAAGACAATTCCACCATGGTAACAATGTAGTTTGTACACATTACCAACAAAGGGAGCACCACCATCCCCAAGTTTTCCCTCCATCAGGCTGTCACACAAACAAGTTTCCCTGGGTAAAACTCCACCCTTTATCACTCATGCTAACTGCTCTGCCTCAGCTCTGTCTTGCTCTCTCTCAGCTCTGCCCTTCCTGCTCAATTCATTTTGCAAACTTGTCCCACCCTTGGCTCCATGTGACTCAAGGTGTGGGCTAGGTCAAAGCTCAGAGTAAGTCACATGGGTCTATTGAGGGGCATAGAGGTTCTTCAAATTCCTTTACCATTACATGTGGTCTCAGGATCTTCCATGTCCATTAATAGATCAATGGGAGTTTAGGGGTAACTGGTATCAGCATAACTTTACAATAATATAACAGGGATAACACAAAATAAACACACAAAACAATATCTTAGAGTATGGGCTTGAGCATAAGCACTCTATCATTCTCGCCTCAAACCAACGGAACTCAAAGTCCCTTGGGGAAAAGGGTGACGGGATCATCTTCTATAACTACTTCTTACTGAGATTGGATGTAGAACTGTCCTTGCCTAGCGAGGTCCCATTTGAGGGGTCAGTTATTTAGCCTTTGTTTGGAGCTTGATTGATGCCAGGTCCAAGGGTGACTCATCACAGTCATGGACAGAGGGTGACATTCAGCTTAAACAGTCAGTCATACACAGGTGAGGGCACGAAGCCTATAGGAGACAAATCTAGCAGACAAATCTAGCATACCTAAACAAGCAAATAAGATCAAACAGTATAAGGAGACAATAACCAGAAGCAGGTTAAATATTGCATCAGCTGTGCTTCTGGAGTCCACAAACCCACTGGAACTGCACTAATTCATATCTTCCTTTACTTCAGGGTTTCCATATATAAGAGAGGCCTCTGACCCAACATCTATTAATGGCCTAGTTACAGTAGTTCATGCATTTTTCAAGTATATAGTTAAACTGATATGAAGTCTGTAATCCCATCTATGTATTTTTTTAATCTGAGCGGGAGTTTGGGCAATTTCCTCTTCTCCCTGCAGGTGTGACAAACTTGGATACAATGATTCAGGAGGACATGTAGGAGCACTTCTTACTGCTCTATTCTGACTAGTATTAAGTCCCTTTTCTCAGTACATCTTATATAGTTTGTTAGTTGCAATACCATCTATTCTTCCGAAATCTATCCCTGCTCTTAAAGCAGAAAACATTTCTGTCCTTGTTAATCTATTATGACTTTGAATCCACTGGCTATTTACTCTTCTCTCCTGCAGAAATTTATTTTTTTCCCCATTACCCTAAGTCACTTAACTGTGAAATCTTATTCGGCACCTTCAAAAAAGGGTGCCCTATTTCCCCAATGAGTAGAGTCAGAGTTAAGTGTTTATAAGCAGGAGGAACAGTGTTCACTATTATATTTCTACAAGGAAACATTAAGGGAGTGCTGTGATAAGCATTGGTCTCTCTCACCATTATTGCAGTTTTCATTACATCTTCTTTTAACCTTCTCACACTGTCTCTAAGCAAATATCAGGATCTATTTACACTAGGCCACAGAGTCAATGCTTACTGCATCCCTTAGTAGTTAAGCTAACAGATTAGTTCTATTGTTATCTCCTTGAATATGGTAATCCCTAAAATTTTGTTGTACACAAGGATTCTGACTAATACCTATGAATCTCAAACAATCTATGTTATCTACCCATACTCCTCCACTCCCTTTGTCACTGATTCTCATCATCCAAAAGATTAATGATTCTCCCATTTTGGGGGTGAATTGACTTAAAATATCTGTAACCTCCTGCTCAGTAAAATTCCCAGTTACTTTCTTAAATGTTGTGTAGCACTCCTGGTTCTCCTGCTTCCTTAGTAGTCTGGGAAGCATGCCCACATTTTTAGGAGCATCCTCATATAAATTTGTTTTATTTTCCTCCCATGTGTCCTCCTCTCAGGTGTCTGGGTGCCAGTCAGGACCTTCAAATCAAAGGGTTGCATTCACTTTCCTGTTGTTAACATTTCCCGTCATTTTTTTTTTCTGAGACATACTGAAAATTGTGTTCTCTGTTATCACCTGATACTTTTTAACTTCTTCTTCTAAAAGAAAGTTTGGATGCTGTAGCATAGAAAGTTTCTCTTGCAAATCAATTAACTCCTTTTTCAACTGAAACCTTTCCTCCAGAAATTTCTCTACTTGTATATATATAATACAATAGCTTGTTAACAATGTTCATCCTCTTCTACATATTACTGCCATTTCTTTTCCTGGTTCTATTGGTCTTCCTTGAAAACATCTCTATAAATCTCTTGGTTCTCCCTTCTGTAGTCTTAGTTCCCAGGTTTCACAAAGTCCTGTCTTTTTACCCTATTGTCTTTTCAGGGAGGAATAAGGCAAATCCTCCCATTCCAGGATACCCATTTCCTTCCCTAAAGCCTTCCTATCTCCAAATAGAGGTTTTATATTTCATAATCCCATCCTTGTCATGATTTGTAATGCCAATGTGATACCCACAATAGCCACTATGGATGTGCATGTGTATTTCCACAGTAAATTCCCAAAATAGAAATTCTCTTCCTCATAGATGAAATCAATATATTTATTCAGTTACCAGAAAGCTAATTTCACCATGTGTTAGAGCAAGGACCCTGATATACTCAGGAGGGCTTGTTGAATAGGTTCTGAGATCTGCTTTTCTAAAAGGAAAGCAACTTTTGAGGGGTCAACAACAACTTTAATCAAGCACATATATCATTCACTTAGTTCAGGGGAAAAAATCAGTACCATGAACTTTAGAGAAAATACAGACAGAGAAACAAAGATCAACCAACAGACAGGGCTTAGATTTGTCTGATTATAAGCAATACCTACATAAGAGATGAATAGACAGATGCAGCTATCTGACTATTACATACATACATAGTTACCAGAAAGACATGCAGTGACATTTGAATTTTCAAAGCTGGGATCTCCTTAGCAACTGCCCAGAATCTTGTCTGACCAAACACACATTTTCATTGAGTAAGCTCCAAAGTAAAACCTCACCTCAGAGCCACTTTTCACAGTCAGAGGGCATCACAACCCTTTAGAACCCATGCCTCGAGGAGCATACACTGGACAGGCAGTACCAGTGTGGTCCCTGCCATGGTAGGGCTGAGTAGGAAGCCCTGGGTGGTCTGAGACAGTGGCTGCACTCCAAAATCTTGGGCATATCAGTGCAGGACCAGAGTCCAGTGGAATCAAGTGAGAGCCATGGAACCCCAGCTAACTGCAGCAGCTGCTCCTGAGACTCTCAGCCTACAGATTAAATGTATATAAGTCATCTACTTGAAATTCTGGGAGCCAAGATGGCAGAGTGATCAGTAAATGCTCTACATCTCCCCTTGTTGACCTTGAAAAAGCCACAAAATATTCCGCCAGGAAAAATCCTGGAACAGTGGGATCAGTCAAAGGGGCAAACATTTTCTTAGCTCATGAGGCTAGGAAAATCACAAAGTGAGGGGAGAAGGGTGGGTTCTTCTTACAGTGGTTGAAAGGGACCAGTGCAGGACTGGAATTGTCCCAGACAGCCCCACCTCAACAAACCAGGAGGAGATCCTGGGCTCCAGGGGGTGGAGCCTACAATCATCAAAACCAGGACCACAGGTGTGCCTCAGAACAGCTAACGAATAGGGAAAACACTAATGCAAACAATAGTTCATCAACCACTGAGCCTGCCTGTGCTCAGGAGTGGGGATCTCCTGTGGGAAGACCACCCCTCCTCCACACTTAAAGCAGCCAACTTCAGGGTAACTCCAGTGAAACTGGCCTCTTCTTTGGCACATTAGCCAGCTCAGCATCAGGTAAGGTACTGCATTCTAGTCTCTAGCTGAATGAACCAGAGGCCACAATATACAAAGCTGCAAGTTCTAAACACAAGAATGATGGGACAGAGTTCTCTATGCCTCAGAAGCAGAGATCCACTTTAAAAGCCAGGTAAAGGACGATCATCACGAGGAAGAAGCAAACCAGAAAAGATAAGACCATAGGAACTTTCTGTGGGGACAAGGACAGAAACACAAATACCAAAGAGGGCAGTATTGAGACTATACTACCATCTGAACCTTCAGAAGGGAATATGAACTAATATCAAGCCCAAAGAACATTCTTGGAAGAGCTTAAGAAGGATTTTAAAAGCCAGATTAGGGAAATAGAAGAAAAACTGGTCAATGATTTTAAAAATATAAACAAAGAAACCACGGAAAAATTTAAAAGGAAAATTTGACTAATGGAAAAGAAAGCACAAAACTTAACTGGGAAAACTGGACAAATGGAAAAACAAGTATAAAAACTAATTGGACAAAATAACTCCTTAAAAGGAACCATTGGTCACATGGAGAAGAAGATTCAAAAGTTAACAATTCAAAAGTTAACAAAGAAAACAATTTGATCAAAATTAGAATTGGGCAAGTAGAAGCTTATGACTCTATGAGACATCAAGAATCAGTCAAACAGAATGTAAGGAATGAAAATATAGAAGAAAATGTAAAATATCTAATTGGAAAAAGAACTGATCTGGAAAATAGATCCAGGAGAGAAAATCTAAGAATTATTAGTCTAACAGAAAGCTATGATGAGAAAAGAGCCTGGACAATATCTTCCAAGAAATCATCAAGGAGAACCGCTCAGAAGTCCTTGATCCAGAGGGCAAAATAGTCATTGAAAGAATCCACCATTCACCTCACAAAAGGGATCCCAAACTAAAAACACTAAGGAATATCAAGCCAAATTCCAGAACTGTCAAGTGAAAGAGAAAATACTGTAGGTAGCCAGAAAGAAACAGTTCAAATATCAAGGAGCTACAGTCAGGATCACACAGGACCTTGCAGCTTCTACATTAAAAGATCGAAGGGACTGGAATACGATATTCCATAAGACAAAGGAACTGGGACTGCAGCCAAGGATCAATTACCCAGCAAAACTGAGCATAATATTTCAGTGAAGGAGATGGACATTCAGTGAAATAAGGGATTTTCAGACCTTCCTGATGAAAAGTCCAAAGTTCAATAGAAAATTCGATCTTCAAACACAAGTCTTAAGAGAGGCATAAAAAGGTAAACAGGGGAAAAACTTATTATTCAATATAGGCAAACTGTTTACATCCCCATAAGGGAAGATGATACTTGTCAGTCTTGAGAATTATATATTTATTATGATATATAAAAGGGATATGCATAGATAGAAGGAGTGGGTATATAACAAATGATGCTAAAAGTGTGTTTTAAGGGTGTGAAAGGACTGTAACAGAAAATGTGAAAAGGAGGAGACAGAAAAAGGTAAATTACATCACAGGGAGAGGCACAAAAATATATTACAGTAGAGGGAAAGAGGGGAGGGAGATGAGCATTGTTTGAGAATTATGCTCATCTGATTTGGTTCAAGGAGGGAACAACAAATTCAGTTAAGTATAAATCCAACTAGCCCTATAGGCAGTAGTAGGGGAAGTGGGAAAGAAAAGAGAGGGGAGGCTAAAAAAGAACCCATACCTCATTAGAAATTAAGAAAAGGCGTGGACCTTCCTATAAAACAAATCTCCCCTAATCAAACTTCCCTTAATGGGCAGGCCCATTAATGGGTGAGAAAGATCTTTAACTCTCATAATTACCATTACACCATGGTAGCAACAAAGTTTGTACATATTATCAATAAAGGGAGCACTGCAATCCCCAGACATTCCCTCTGTTAGGTCTCCCCAGAAACAAGCTTCCCCAGGCAAAATTCCATCCTCTCTCACTCACACTAGCTGCTCTGCTTCAGCTCTGCCTTGTTCTCTCCCGGTTCTCCCTCACTCTCTCAGCTTTGCTCTTCCTGCTCTATCTGTTCAGGAAACTCCTCCTTTGGCTCCATGTTATTCAGGCTATGACCTAAGCCAAAACTCAAAGCAGGTCACATGAGACTATTAAGGTGCATGAGAAATCTTCAAATTACCTTACCCTTACAACCAGCCACCCCTAAACTCCCACTGACCTATATAATGTGCATGAAAGATCTTGGGTACAAATGTAAAGTTGATGAAATGGGAAGATCTTTCCTGCCTATTAATAGGGTTAGGTGACCTGCTTTGAGCTTGGGAGCAGCTGACTGTTGTGATGGAGTCTGAGTCACATGGCATGGTGGGAGAACATGGCATGAACAGGTCGAGCAGGAAAAGTGGAGCGGGAAGGGAGAGTGAGGCAGAGCTGGAGCAGAGCAGTTAGTTCTGTGAGTGAGAAATTTTGCTTAGGGGAGCTTATTTGTGGGGAAACCTGATCAAAACTTGGGGATGTTGGTGCTCCTTGGATTGGTGATGTGTATAAGCTTCTTTGCTACCATGGTGAAATTGGCTGTCTGGTATCTGAATAAATATCTTTGTTTCATCTTTGAGGAAGAGAGTTATTTATATTTACCCTGGAAATATTCATGCATATTCAGAGAGGTCACTATGGGTATTGCATTCATGTTACAGCCTTAGAAGAAGCCAATTTATCTGAGTAATGGATATGACTTGCTACTTGCTAATGTAAACTTGATGGGGTCTCAACGAAAGGGAGAAAATGACTCGGGTCTAGGAGTTACGAAGTACCTGTCAGGTCCACATGTTTCATACATATCTTCATCTCCATTTTTTAATAGTATGAGTTTGAGCCCATTATCTCCAGGGTTCTTGTTGTTTAAGGAAATAATTTACATTCCATTTTGGGAAGAATATGAAAATTCTTGTTTTTGCTACACTTTTTCAGTAAATACCTTTAGCAAAATCTAATTAATTCACCTGGTTGATTGATATCAGGAACATATTGAATTGAAACTAACATATATTAGTACTAGAAATACAAACTTCTCAAATATGCACCTTGAATCACCGTAGAGGGAAATATTCAGCCACCTCTCAAAACAGTAGGAGTTCAGGAAGAAGCCACAGAGAGAGTGTACAGATGGGAATACAGAATACCTTTTTAAAAATATTTTTTCATGAGTTGGCTACAACCTTAATTGTCATCTACCATATTTTAGGAATTTCTGTTTCTTAGGATTTCAGCTAAATAAATAAATGAATAAAAGTGAAAACAAGAAGGAAAGTTACCTTATCCCTAGGCTGCCAGATAGTGCAGCAGTCCCACAGGCTTAGTGTCTGAATATAACTACTTAGGGAAAGTTTATAAAGAGTCAGATGTTTCATTACAAGCACTAAAAAAGTCAGTTGATAATTGAATCATTTGATTATATCAGATGGGAGTTAGAATGGAAATAAAGTACTTAAAAATCACCTCATCTATTTTTTTCTACTTGATCTTTTTTAAGTGAGCAAACATATAGAAATGTATTTATACATTCTTACATAAATGTGTTTATGTATTTACTTCTATACCAGATATACTGTTAGTAAAGTTTGAATTTACTATTTTCAAGTGAGTTATTTAGAGAGATGAGCTTTCTGAAACAAGGACAATGTTTAACTTTTGAGTGAAAACAGCTGCCAAAAATGTAACAGAAGTTCTTAAAATGGCTTGTAATGAATTTTATAGTTAATTCAAAATAATCTTAAATGTGTATATACTAACTACATATTCTCAAGTAAGTCATTTTATATCTAGGACTTCATTTCTTCATCTATATGGTGTTGCAGATCCCTGTTTAGTGCTAATATTCCACATATAAAATTATAAAGCGTTCTCAAGTTTAGTTTTTTAATGGAGAAAATAGTGAGAAGTGCCAGTGTATAACGTTTGTACAAGATCAGCACATTTGACACTTAATTGGGATTGTTTTCTGTGTCCAGGGTTTGCACAAGGTCATTGTTGGGGTGGAAGGAGTGCCTCTCCTTTGCAATGGGTGCATTAAGTGGTGTGACACCAGCCTATAGGCAGTTTACTTCCTCCATCTGAGGACTTGTCTCTCTTTTGTCTTGTGGTCTTAGCTCCACTAGGTGTAGGGGATTATTTGCAGTTATACTATAGTTCTCTCTATTTATATATTTTTCTGTTGTGGAAATTTGTGCTTGTTTAGGAAAACAATTTCAATGTGCCTCCACTGAATTTGTTGCTTTAGAATAGAATCGTTGTCTACATCTTCTCTCTTAAATGGAATTAGAGAAATTTAGTCTACAAGATTTTATTTTTTAAAATGGGAGGGAGAGGGTTCAAAACCATATCAATGAAAGAAACATAATAATTGGGGTTGGGGTGGAGTTTTTTTGGAAGGGAAGAAGCTAGTGACTTATGAGGCTAGTTGCAGAGGTCAGATCAGATTCTCCTCCACTCAGTTGCCTCCTAAAGGGAGAAAAGATTGTCCATTTATATAACCAAAATGTGAACTTTGAACTATCCCCTCTTTGACTTGCAAGGCAGAGGAAAGTATAGTTCCTCTGGATGCTCGGAAGTTCTACCAATATATATTAATCAGTTCTTGGCTGGGTGTGTGTGTATGTGTGTGTATGAACATCCCTCAGTTTCCATTTTCCATCATCTGCTCACTGGAGGCTAGAAAGAGAAGGAGAACTAACCCCCCCCCCCCACTTTTTAGGGAATAGGCAAAGGAGTTATTCCTTCCAAAATTTCTACAAAAACATCTGATTGAATCTCTTTATTACTGCAGTGCTTATATTGAAAGTACAACATATTTGTACATCTTTTATATCAAAGGAGTTAGTATTTATAAAGTGCTTAGCACAGTGCCTGGCACATAGTAGGTACTATATCAATGTGTATTTTCTTCCCCTTTCCTTCTCCCATATACCCTTTTATCAATTAAAATCATTATAGATATACTTATGTTCAATTTGAAAGTGTGTGTGTGTGTGTGTGTGTGTGTGTGTGTGAATCCTTAATGTGAATTTGTATATGAATACTTCTTGCCAACCTTACTAAATACAGTGGAAAAACTGAAACCTGAATACAGGTCTCAACTCTTGACTCATGTAGATGGATACGCTCTATTTATTAGTTTTAACTTAGTTTTTAATCAATTTTGAAACACTAATATTATTCATTTGAAACTGTGCTCATATAAATTTCCCTAGATATATAAAATTTTTGCTCCATTTCTTTCATATTTTCTGGCTTTAAATGCCCTTTGTAATCTGACTCCAACCTTGAAGATTGCTAAACCTGTATTACAGATGTGAAAACTGAGTTAAAGATTTTTAGAACATAAGATTTAAACTGAAAAGGTCCAAAGACTCTGTTACCTTTACATACAGAGCAATAAGGCATAAGTAGCAATATCTCTATATTCTCTGACAGAAGGCAAAGACAAATTTTCTTTAGGAAGAAAGATGTCAATCCACCCATGACCTCCACTTCTCCTTATGGGAACAAGTTCTTCATGGAAAGGTAGAGATATTGGAGTAAAACTATTTCTTGGGAATATTCTCCTCCTCATGACCTCAAAATGGGTAAAGCTCCCATAAATTGTCTCATAGACTGCACAGAACAGTTTACTTACTAGAAGATATGACTTAGTAGATGTTCATCTTAGAATTTTTAAAATGACCATTTTCACCTACTGCTCATTTCAATTACACCTACTTACCAAAACCAATTAAAAAAAAAAAACTTGCTATCTAATTGTTTTTCATAAGCAGTTTCTAAATTGCGAAGTTAACGTCTCTCTCCTCATTGCACAATATACTATGATGAATTCAATAACTCAGAATGTATAACAAATCAAGCAAGCCCAGTTGTGGATATCCATTAAGTAGGAAATGGTAGTCTTAAATATTTATCTAACCCACCAGAGATCAGGGTGTATATTTGATTGTGATCTAGGAAAGTGCCTCATCCTCCTACCAAACATTTATTGGCAGATATTTTCTTTTTGATTTACAATAAAAATTCATTGCCCCTCCTTCCCTTAGGACTGCCACCCCAGACTGAGATCTAGATCTGAGTATGGGCAAAGCAGCAGAGTCCTACCTTAGGGTTGGCAAAAACACTTCAATAATATCCTTCTGACCAGTTGTTTGACCCCCTTGTGATCTGTGGGGTGAGAGTTCCTGAAGCAGCCACAGCTGCTGCCACTGCTGATTCAGTCACTTCCAAGGCCTGTCTGTTTTCCAGGGCTGGGGATCTGTGGGTGCAGCCTTCACTGAACTGTACTCTTCTATCACTTGGGTGCAGCAGAGCTTTCTTGCCAACCTTCCAAGTTGTCTGGGGCTGGAAATTTTTTTCACTTCATTTTTTTTTTGTGGGTCCTAATGCTTTAGAATTTGTTTAGAATGATTTTTAAAGGCATTTGGAGGGGTTTGGTGGAGAATTCAGGCAAGTCCCCACCTTTACGCTGCTATCCTGGCTCCATCTTTAAGACAAAAATTCAGATATAAAATAAAAAAAAAAGCTATGTTGAATTATTGCTTGGAGCATTAACAGATAAATTGCTCATATACAGAGATTTCATTTGTGGATATTCTGTAACTGTCTGTCTTGTCACTTTTTTAAAAACAGAAATTAAAAAAATGGATTAATGTTATAATAAGGAAAATTCTGACTTTACTACAGCAACTCAAAAGGATAACTGGATGCTTTAGGAGATCCAGGATACCACATTACAGGAGGTCTTAAGCAAATAAGCATTTATATCATAGATAATCATTTGTTAGGTATATTGTAGAAAAAATTTTTAATTAGATATGAGTCCATTAGATAAATGTCCATTGAGATTGTACCTAACTCTCACAATCTGGATCTTAGAAAATATTCTCTAAGATTCATTGTGAAAAAGATTCTTACTATTTCAACTGAGCATATCATGACTGTTATAAAATGCAAGTAATTATAAGTTGTTCTATTTCATATATATATATATATATTGCAAACCTTCCAAACAAAATAAAGAAGAAAGAAAACAAAACATTAATTGCATTCTATATGCCAAGTTCTAGGCTTGAGCACCATGGATATAAATATGAACCACAAGAGACTGTTTTCAGTGAAGCTCACAGTCTATTAGTGGAAGACCACATATATGGGTGAGTGGTGACCAGGGATTTTGGTTTGATATTAGGTAGATAGATAGATGGATGGATAGATAGATACATAAACCATTTAGCTCTTTCCATGTGCCAAGCACAACACTAAGACCTTGGGATATGTATAAAAATCCCAAGATAAAACTTACCTCCAAGGAACTTGCATTCTAAAGGAGTAAGATGACATATAAGAGAAAACTGAAGATAGGGGAAAGGGTTACCCAAGAAGGAGGATGAGAACGCATAGCGAAGCAACTGAAGGATAGTTCCTAGCTAGATTTCTTAACAAGAGAAAATGAAAAATTATAGTGACTCTTTGAAACAATTTTATCTTTCTCCATCCTCATACATTTGATAATTGATAAATAATAAATGATAATTTAAAGACCCTAAACTAGCCCAGTGAGACTTAATGATATAGTCTCACATAGAAAAAGCCATAAAGAAAGCTGTGGAGATTGCAAATAATCTCATGACCAACTTCAGGAAGAACATTTCTCCAAAGCTATTGTGTCAGAAAATCTAAAACATATGCAAGAGAAAAAAATGGTGAATCACTGTATGTAAAGGCCAAAGTGTAGACATGGAGAGCAGTAACCACACCTCTCCCTGGATCATACCATTCAAACCTTACAGACCCCTAGAACTAGCTCTGAAAATAGCAGCACAAAAAACTTGAAGTTTGGATACTGGCCCCCCACTTCCCAGATGAGCAGTGCCCAATTTCAATATAAAGTTCAAAGTTAAGAAATAGACTGGAAAATGGGCAAACAGCAAAAGAAAATTTGACCATAAAAAGTTACTATGGTGGCAGAGAATACCAAGACATAAATCCAGAATAAAACAAGAATGTGAAAAAAATAGTTCCAGAGGATAAAGAAGAACATATTGATTACCTCCTGAAAGAGATCCAAAAAGGAAAATTTCCAGGAATATTATAGTCAAAGTCCCAAGCTCCCAGGTAAAAAAGAAAACACTTCAAACATCCAGAAAAAAATCAAATATTATACAACCATAGGATGATACAGGATTTATTAGCTTCCATGTAAAAGGAGTAGAGAACTTGGAATATCATGTTGCAGAAGGTGAAGGAATAATCTACCAAGGACAGCTGAGTATAATCTTTTGGAAGGAAAATGGATATTTAATGAAACAGGGAACTTTCAGGCATTCCTAACAAAAAGACCTAAACTAAATACAAAATTTGAATTCAACTTCAAGACTCAAGAGAAACATAAAAAAGGAAGAAGAGAGTAATCACCAGTGACTCAATAAAGCTAAACTGCTTCCATTACTATACAGGTAGTGTAAAAGCAAGCACCCAAGCATATACAGGAGGGTCTTCTATCACAGGATCTTTGATCTGCTTTTCTAAAAGGAAAGTCAACTTTTGGGAGGTCAACAATCACTTTAATCAGGCACATGTATCATTCACTTAGTTCAGGGGGAAAAGTTAACACCCTAGACTTCAGAGAAAATTCATAGAAATCAAAATCAACAGACAAGGCTTCCAACTGTCTGACAGTAAGCAATGCATACACCATAAATCAACAGAAAGATAACTGTCTGACCATACATACATATTTATTAAAGAGAGAAGCACCAACATCTAGGTTTTCAAAGCCCAGGGGCTGCTTAGTGGCTTCACAGAGTCTCATCTGGGACACAAATCTTATTGCAAAAACTAAGCCCCAAAACAAAACATTACCTCAGAGTATTTATACATTTTTAGAGTCAGAGGGCATTACAATCTTTGAGAACCAGTGCCTCATTAGAAAATTAAAAAAAAGGTGTGGGCTACCCTTCATCAAGCTTCCCTTAATGGACAAGCCTCTTAATGGGTGGGGAAGATCTTTAATTCTCATAATTACCATTGCAGGAAGGTGATACATGTAATTCTTAAGAATTGTATAATTATTAGGACAGTTAAAAGAAGATTATATAGACAGAGAACATGAGTGTAAGTTGATTATGCTGGAATGATAGCCAAAAATTTGAAGGGGTGAGAAAGAAGGGCATACTGGGAGAAGGGGGAAGGGAGAGGCAGAATAAGGAAAATTTTCTCACATAAAAGAGGCACATAAGAAAGAACTTTTATAATAGAGAGATAATGGGGGTTTGTGGAAGCCAGTACTTGAACTTCACTTTCATTAGATTTAGTTCAAAAAGGGAAGAATATATGAAAAAAGTTAGTTCTATATAGAAATGTAACTTCCCCACTCTTATTTCTATTTTACCCTCTGTGTAAAAAGGGCAGTTTTCCATGATAATTTCTTGAAACATGTTCTCTTGGCTCTTTGTTTGATCATGACTTTCGGGTAGTTCAAAAATACTTAAATTATCTCTCCTCAATCTATTTTTCAGGTCAGTTGTTTTTCCAATGAGATATTTCACATTTTCTTATATTCTTTTCCATGCTTTCAATATTTTTCTAGATATTTCTTGGAATCATTAGCTCCCATTTGTCTAATTCTAAGTTTTAAGGAATTATTTTAATTAGTGATCTTTTGTCCATCCTTTTCCATTTGTCCAGCTCTCCTTTTTAAGGCATTCTTCTCTTCAGTGGATTCTGTGCCCATTTCCCAAATATATAGAGAACTGAGTGAAATTTAGTAATGCTTTTACATATTTTAATTACTAAAACTTAAATATACCATAAGAAAAGAAAAAGAAATACATTATAAACTTAATTATAGAAACATAAATACCAAATAAGAAAAGAAAAGGAAAAAAAATAAACTGAAAAGGATATAGCAAAATACAAAGGGGACACAAAACACATGGCAATAAATTTCCATTTCAAGAAAGACTATATAATAAATACTACATGTTGTGTTGAGAGCTGACCATCTTTTCCTTCCTTTCTTGTTCATTTTCTTTTGTTCATTGTTGTGCATTTTTTACTTTATTCTTTTCTCCCCTGTAAGTGTGAATATATTGACATGTAGATTTATAAATATACATATATAGACATATACTTTCCTTAAATTCAACCTTTGATTTTTATTTTTGTTTGTGCATAACTCTTATTTCCTATCCCTACTAACTTCTCTACTTTACTTTCATCTGCTACTTTGTCCTTCTATTACTTAGCCTACACCCCTCTAAGAATTCCTCCTTTTCTCATACAATTCCCACCAATCTAAACACCCTTTTTAACCAGTTCCCTCACCCTTCCCTCTAGAGGTTCTGTCCTTCTCCTGTCACCGTTTTATTTCTTCTGAATTTGGAAAACTTTTATATTCTTCTAGATATATATATGTTGTTCCCTCTTGAACTCCTTCCCAATAAAAGTAGGTTTCCAAAATTAACAGCTCTCCTCCATCTAATTCCTCTGTTTTGGTTCTTCCTCTTTCACCTCATTTGTATGAAATAATTACTCTTTTAGCTGTTTTTAAAAAGTTTTCCTTTTTAAAATCATATTATACTCAGGCTCACCTCAATATTTCTTACAAACTATCCAATTAGTAAGAACAATCTTAGGCATACGTTGTATGTTTTATATACATAAAGGTAAACAGTCTGTGCTTATTGAGTCTGTTATAAGTAGCCTTTGACAGGTATTTTAGATTTCTCTTGACTTTTGTATGTCAAATCTTCTATTAAGTTCAGGTTATTTTTTAAACAATGTCTTGGAAGTCTGACAGTTCTTTAAATGTTCATTTAATCATTTTTTTATCCTGAATTCTGCTTAACTTTGCTTGGCATGATATTTTTGACCAAAATTTCACTTCTTTTGCTCTTACAAATATAATGTTCCAAGACATGCAATCTTTTAGTAACACTGCTGCAAAGGTCTTATGTGACTCTGATTGTGGCACCATCATATTTTATTTTTTTTCTTGTTGCTCAAAACGTTTTAACCTTCAGCTGGGGATTTTGGAATTTGACTATGATATTCCTATGCATTTTCCTCATAGAATCTCTATTAGGTGGTGATCAGTAGATTTTTTTTCTATTTCTGCTTTCCCATCTTATTCTAATGTTTCAGGACAATTTTCTCTAATTATTTCTTATATTATTGTATCAAGATTTTCTTTTTGATCATAACAGTCAAGTAGTCTTATGTTTTCTCTTCTTGATGAGATGTTTCACAATCTCTTCTATTTTTTCATTCTTTATATTTTGTTTCATTATTTCTTGATCTCTTATAACTTCACTGGCTTCCCCTTGCCCAATTTTGATTTTTAATGACTTTTTTTCTTCCTTAAGATTCTGGATCTCCTTTTTTAATTGGTTGATTTTTTTTTCATAATATTCTTGTTTTCCTTGAATTATTTTCATATATTTTGCTTTTTTTCAGTCTCCTTCATTTGATTTTTAAAATCTTTTTTAAAGTTCTTCCATGAATTCTTTGGCAAGTGACCACTGATGTTACTCTTTCTGGTAGAGGAATGATTTTTTTGCTTCAATATCCTCCTATAAAGATGAATCCTGGTCTTCTCTATTCATATAATAACTCCCTATAGTTGGATTCTTTCTCTTTTGCCCATGTATTTAAAAAATGTAGTAGTTTGGTTTTTATAATCATCTCTAGTCCTGGAGAATGGGGGATTGTGTCTCTGGCCTCAGATCCTCCTTCAGTTCTCCTTTTTGTTCTGGAGCTGGAATCAAGACCTTCAGCTCCCGTAAGTGCCCAAAGCCAGCAGCATTCCCATCCTAGTGCTTCTGAATTCACCGGGAATGTGCTGGTTCTTTCTTATCCCCACTATGTCTCCATGGCACAGTTGAGTCTGGCATTTCTTCTCATCAGACAATCTTCCCTGCCTCAGATATCCTACACTCCTTATTTTCCCAATGATAAAAGTTCCTGTAACTGGGGCTGAGGCAGCCTTCCAAACCAGCTAATCCTAGGATTGGCTACTTGTTGTTTAAGTGGACCTGAGACCTATCCTGGAGGTGTTTACTCTTAACAGGGACCATACCACATCCTGGAATATTTCTTCATATCTTTTCTAATTGTCCCAGGAGAGGCTCTGTTCTTCCCATACTCTTATTTATTTTTTACCACTCAATATTCACCTTGAATAGCTATTTCATCTCTTTTGTAGGGGGAAAAAAACAAAACTTTAAGAGTCTAGAATTTCCTGACCTACTCTGCCATCTTCCCAGAATCCTCTTCAACTGAATGAAATTTTTAAGAATACAATTCATTCCCTAATTGATAAACGGTGGAAGGATATGAACAGGCAGTTTTCAGGTGAAGTAATCAAAGCTCTCTATAGTCACTTGAAAAAAATACTCTAAATAACTATTGATTAGAGAAATGCAAATTTAAACAACTCCGAGGTACTGCCCCATACCTATTCAATTGGCAAATAAGATAGAAAAGGAAAAAAAAAATGACAAATGTTTGAGGAGATGTTGGAAAATTGAGAAGCTAATCCATTGTTGATAGTGCTGTGAACTGATCCAAACACTCTGGAAAGTAATTTGGAAGTATATCTAATGAGCTATAAAACCATACATATCCTTTGACACAGCAATACCACTATTAGGTCCGTATTCCAAAGAGATCAAAAAGAAAGAAAAAGGTGTACATTTACAAAAATAATTATATAAGTTATTTTTGTGGTGACAAAGAATAGGAAATTGAGGGGATGCCCTTCAATTGGGGAGTAGCTGAACAAGCTGAAGTATATGATTGTGATGGAATACTATGGTGCTATGCAGGATGACCTGGAAAGACTTAAATGAATTCATACAAAGTGAAATGAACAGAACCAGAAGAACATTTAATGCAGTAATAGCAATATTATGTGATGAAGAATTTTGAATTACTTATCTATTCTCAGCAATACAATGATTCAAAACAATTCTGAAGGGTTTATAATAAAACGTGTTATCCACCTGCAGAGAAAGAACTGATGAAGTCTAAATGCACATGGAAGCAATTTTTTGTTACTTTTTCTTGTTTTTTTTAAAAATATAGCTAATATGGAAATATGTTTAGCACGATTTCATATAAGTAATTGATATCATATTGCTTGTTTTCTCAAGGTGTGTGGGAGGGGTTGGGAAGAAGAGAAATAATTTACAAATCAGTATTTAAAAAGAAAAAATGCTAAATAATAAATTCAAAATATTTTAAAATATTCACAGAACCCATGTTAAGAACCTCTGATTTAGAAGTAGTTGAAAGTTATGAAAAAACACTAAGAGAACAAGAAACTAAGTCATAGAAGCTGATGAGCTTGCAGCTCTGATAGCTATTGACTCCATTTGAGGATAGACTTAGAAACAGAAAAAGGTAACAAGTGGGCAGATACAGCAGCCAAACTACAGTCCTTGATAAATTTCCACTTCAGGATTGACTCAGATGGCTCTAGCCACAAGGGCGTAGTGAAATCCTGGAACAAAGAACATTATAGAAACAGATCAGTTCCAAAACAATTAGTCAGTGGGTCTTGATGGGATATGAAGAGGTCTAGGAACAGCTGCTTTTTGGGCTTAAAAGTCATTATACACCCATTAACAATAGGCTTACACAGACTAACCCAGTTGGACAAAATTGTCTGATTCATTGTTTAGAAAGTAGCAGAGAGTCAGTTCTTCTGTTTTGTAAAGTAGGGCAACATCCCCCTGTTCTGTCTATAATTTGCAAACCATGACAAACCTTTAAGGACAAGACAGGCTCAGGAAAAATGACCTACCGGTCTCTTCGAAAATGTATACTTAGACTTGTGGCAATTACTAAGGACTAAAAATATATGAGTATACTTTGGTTATCATTGGCACATATTTTTTGGTTCAGTAAAGGGCTTTCTTTCCTGAAAGGGAAGGACCATAACAGTACCCCTTATTTCTTTTTGAGTAAGCTATTTTCTATATGGAAAAATCTGTATCAAATATCCAATGACTGGGGAACTCATCTCAAGAGCTCCTCAGTTTTCCACTCTTCAAATAATCCACTGCCCATATCACCATGCAAAGCTCAGGATAAAGGACAAGCTAATGGAACTCTGAAATTTAAATTGGTTAAATTATGTGAAAACATGTATCTTCCTTTGCTGGAAGTGCTCCCAGTCATCTTTGGGATTCTCAGGTCTGTGCTTCAAGATCACACACTTTGTCTCTCTATCAGGTAATGACTGGCTAGCCAATGAGACCAGGATCAGTACCTACAGACTCTCCTCAAGCTCATTATACAGTATCTGATAACTCCAAACGTCTGTTAGGAGCTTTTCAGACTCATTTTGTCAAAATGTTAATAGCCCATCAGGAGCCCATCAGAATACATTAGTTACACTTTAGGACCAGAAGTGTGAGTTGCCCTTCTGTGCATATGCTCTGACCACATATGTTTGCAACATGAAGGTTTCTTCATGCACTCAACCTGTTTCCAAACAGTTTCCTTAGAGATGCATGCTTCTCCATGTATGCTCTCTCTACATGTTCCCTCTTTGTTTTGATAGTAGATATTTATGGGGGCATTTGCCCTAAGCTTTTTTTTTTTCTGGCAAATGTTTTAGCACTACTCTTTTTTACTTAACCATTTCATTAAATTCCTTTGATTTGTATACAGTGAATCATCTACCTGACTACTGAAGGCAAAGGTATTGTCAGGAACTTGTGAGTTACAGTTTTAGTGACTATGGATCCACAAAGTCCTTTTAACCTGAGAGAGCTGTTCCCTTAATGACATGCCTTATGAGTTGAGTGCTACCTGGGGAAGACAAACTCTAGATATTACACTATCCGTCATCCAAAGCAAGAGTTCTCTAACTAATTATTTTCCTGATAATGTAAATACATTTATTTTTTACATCTCTATATGTGGTCTTTTTTATAATAATTTTAGAATTGAGCCAAGACTAGGGAAGGGCAAATGTGCTTTTCTTGTTTCTTGGGAGTTGATAGGGTGACACCGAAGTTTATAGATTCTGGCTTCTGAGTAGTAAAGATTTAAGTTCAAAAGTTCAAGGAAACAGTGTATATGACTGATATATATGTCTATAACTACGTGTGTGTATATATATATATATGTGTGTGTGTATATATGTATACACACAGCACACATTTACACATGTATATATAATGCAATTTATATTCCTCAAAATAGTCATTTATATCTAGATATTTCACTTGATAGAAAATAGACAAAACCAAAACAAACTGTAATACTAACACCGTATTACAGAAAGAACAAAATATAAAGTTATAAAGTAGCTGCATTGCATTGATTCACATAGAGAGACATGACAGAGTCAAGTTATCACACTAATTTCATAGATTTAATGACGAGTGGACCGTAGAACAAAATTAATGTTGTTTTTCCTCTGTAAACATCTTTCATTACTGGAAAGAGATAAAAGTTACTGTCAAAGAAACGGACAGAAATATAAGGAAAACAAAATTCCACAAAGATAAGTGAGTGAACTGTGTCCAAGTCTAGCTCCATTTAACTGCCACAAAACATGAAAAAAGTGTGCTGAATAAAAGAAAAGAAGAACAAGAACAAGAACAAAGAGAGGAAATAAGCCTCATTCCCTATTTTTTTTAGAAAGTATTTTAGTCATTTGCAAAAAGAGGGGAATAGAGAAGATAAATCCTGAGCCCCCTTCCATTTATGAATTTATAATCTATATTCTATGGAATTCTACTTATTAAAAAAAACACAAATGACTCTCAGACCTGTGGAATGTCCCTCTGTTTATTTGTATAGTGATTATGGGGGAAATGGTAGAAAATAAGAGAAATGGTACTAAAAATTTCTTCTCAAGATTGTTCATAAATATTTATTCATATATCAAAAGCAAAATATTTGTTTAGCAAATTAACATGGTATTTCAAAATTGTTTTTCTCCAGTCTTTTCAGTTTCTTTGAGATCTCATTGTTTTACAATACTGAAGTGGTTTGTTATTTCCTTCTTTAGCTCATTTTACAGATGAAGAAACTGAGGCAAACAGGGTTAAGTGACTTGCCAAGTACCACAGAACTAGTAAGTGTCTGATGCAAGATTTGAACTCAGAAAGATGAATCCTCTTGACTCCAGGCTTGGCATTCTATCCACTGTATCACCTAGATGCTTAATTTGAAGGTACAACACAATTATTTTTAACATTCTTGATGTGAAATCAGAAAAGGGAAGAAAGTTGCAGCTAGATAGAATGCTGTTTCACAAGGTCTCCTAGAACAGTCAAATAAAGGAGTTTATAGAAATCGTTCCATTATGTGTCTAAAAGACAATAAAAAATCACTTTAGATATTGTGACATTTAATCTGGCAGTCTTTATGACAGTAGAACAAAAGGTGAAGGTAATTGTCTCTTATGTGTCAATGTCTGTTGGAGAGGATGAAAAGAAACCATATGAATAATTAAACAAGAATCAAATCCTTATCTCTACTGATTGCTACTTATGTGACCTTAGAAATGTCATTTATCCTCTCTCAAACTCACTTTCCCTATTTGAAAAATCAGACATTTTGGTGATTTCCAACACCATATCTAGCTCTACATGAAAGAGTTTTTCCATGATTTCACACAATAACTGGCAGGGTTACTGAGGAAATCTTTAAAAGATAATCCAATGACATGAATGAACATTATAGTGTAAAACAGACTTTGCAGACATTTTTAAAAGAAAACACTAATATTGCAATAACAACTAGATTCCCACCAAAGAGAATGAAGTTACTGAAACATAGTCATAGAAATTAGAACTATTAAGAAGAGAATGGAAGGAAGATATAAGGAAAAAATGGTCTAAATAATGAAAAAGAAAATTAATTGTTTATAGCAGGAATTGGGATGATGTAATAAAGAGCTTGACTATTTGAATAACAGAATCATAGAGAGAAATAAAAAAGTTCAAAGACTGAATGGCAAATATCAACTCATATCGAAAAAAGAAACACTGAAATAACTCTAGACTATTTTCCAAGATAATGCCCCTGGCCTTGTAGAAAGAATTCAAGAAAATAACCTGGTAATTAATCGAAAGAACCAAAGAAAAAAACATAATCAAAGAAAGAACTTGATCTATACATTTGAGGAAATGATCCAAAAGAAAGTGACTAGGCTCTCTTAAAGAGAGCAAGATAATAAATCAATGGATTTCAGAGAACATCATCAATGAGGAATACAACATTTATCTCAACAAAAAAATATAGTAACTAAGTAATTAAAATAAAATAAGTCACTAAAAATAGTACTTTAGAGCTTTGGTGTAAAGAAGTCTTTCAGATATTCAAAAGGAATAAAGAAATAGAAGCTTGAATTCAGCAATATTAATTGTTCTTGACAATACGTTAAAGAAAACTTGGAATATGATATTGAAAAGCAAAGGAAATTGCAACTCTACTTCAAATATCCTAGAAAGTTGAGCATACATATACAAAAATAAAATATGTGCATTTCACAGAATAATAGAGTTGAATAATTCCTTCTTAGAAAACTAGCTTCTAGAAGAAATTTTGAAGTTCAAACAAATTAACAAAAAGAAAAATGTAAATATAGATACTTAGGTTGATACAGCATGAAAAGGCTAATGAAGTTAAAAAAAGATTAATTTTGCACTCAGAAAAGTATTGCTTCAGATTGGAGTGGTACAAAACAAAAATGAAATAAGACGTCCTCAAAGAAATTTCATCTCAATTGGGGAATATAATATCCACACAAATAAGGTTTACATATATATGTATATATGTATGTGTATACATACATATATACATATATATATATATGACATTATGCAATGCAATTTCAGGAGAGAGAGAGATAACAAAAAATTGGATCTGAAAAGATCTCTAGTAAAAGGTAGTAGTTCAGATGAATTCCATTCTACAGAGCAGATATATACAGGAAATATATTCCAGAGATAGGGACAACCTCTATGAAGTATTAGAAAGAGAACTAGAAGGTAGAATTAAGGGGGTTAACTAGGAAGTTAGTTCTGGAGGTGATGAATATTTGATCCAGGACATAACATGCATGAGTGGAGAAGATAGACATTAAAAATATTGTCCAAGTAGAATGAACAAGAGATGGCAATTCACAGGATGTTGAGAGTGAAGGAAGGGAAAGAGTCAAGGGTAATTCTAAGGTTGCTAATCTGAATAACAAGAGGGATGGTAGTATTTTCAGTAGAAATATGGAAGTTTTCATGAGGGATTATGTTCTATTTTTGGACTTGTTGAGGTTGGAATGACTTCAGGTTATCCAGATGGAAATGTCTAAAAACTAGTTGTATTACAAGACTCAAAGAAAGACATTAGCTAGCATTGGATAGATAGGTTTGGAAGTCACTTGTGTAAAAATGGGAGTTGATGAGATGACTAAAGAAGATTACATAAAAAAAAATAGAAAAGAGAGTTCAGGAAATTGTCTTGGCATATTCCCATGAGTAAGACCTGGTAGCTAATGTCTACAAATCTAGCTACCATGGATCCTTAGGCTAGAAGATCTTTGGGCTCGAGAGTTCAGAACAGCAATAGTCTATGCCAATTTGGCAATTAACACTGTTTGCCATTAATATGGTGAGCTCCTGGGAGTAGAAAAGGACTTCTGAAGGAAGGGAGAAACAGTGTAAGTCAGAAATACAGTGCTTTGGACTTCCATGATTCTAGACAAGATGGCAGAGTAAAGGAATCATTCAGCTGAGCTGAGTTTCCCACCTTTTTTCTTCCAACAACTTCAAAATAATGCCTCAAATCAAAATCAGAAATGACAGAGTCAACAAAAAGGAAACCTTCTCTTGGCTAAGACAACTTTGGAAGCCAGAAATAGAGATCAGTAACAAGGAAGTAGAGGCTGGCCATGGATGAAACAAAAATGTTGGGATTAGGTGGTGGAGACAGAAGCAGTAGAAGCTTCATAAGCCCTCAAGCCAGAGAGGATAAGGGGCCCTGGCAACGGATCAGAAAGAAGTTGCAGGGGGTGGAGCCAAGATGGTGGAGTAATAGGTGGACTTTCCAGAGCACTGCCCCCAAGCCCAGAAAAATATTTGTAAAAAATGACTCTAAACAAATTATGGAGCTGCAGAACCCACAGAATGACAGAGTCAAGCAAATCTCCAGTCCAAGACAGCCTGAAAGGTCGCTCAGAAGTGTCCATCGCACCACACTAGGAGCAGATCACAGTCCAGTGTGGGGCACTCTGGCAAAGACAGGACCTGAGCAGGACTTGGGGAGACTGAATTTTTCCAGACTTCAGGACCCCAAAATGTCAAGAACCAATTGGAAAGTCAGTG
Source organism: Notamacropus eugenii (assembly GCF_028372415.1). Classification (NCBI taxonomy): domain Eukaryota; kingdom Metazoa; phylum Chordata; class Mammalia; order Diprotodontia; family Macropodidae; genus Notamacropus; species Notamacropus eugenii. Next base: position 321,174,063 of record NC_092874.1, read on the forward strand.
GAAAAAGACTGTGTGGGAGCAGTGCAGGAGAGTGGAATGGTCTGATCTTAGCCCCAGGGTGGCAGAGCGGGAAGGGGATGAAGGAACCAAGGTCAGCCACAGCGGCAGCAGGAGCAGCTGCAGCCACTGTTTCTGCAGTTCTAAGTCAACAGATTGTGGGGGGATCCAACAGCTGACAGTACACTGCCCACCCCCACTGGAAGCAGAGAACTACCTTGACAAAGAGCTCAAAAGTCAAGAAAATGGCTGGGGAAATGAGCAAAAACCAGAAGAATCAGACAGCAGAATCTTACTTTAGTGACAATAGGGACCAAAACATGCAAAGAAAAGAAAACAAAGTTAAAACTCCTCCATCGAAAGCTTCCAAGAAAAATATGAATTGGTCTTAGGCCACAGAAGAGCTCAAAAAAATTTTTGAAAATCAAATAAGGGAAGTAGAGCAAAATGGGAAGAGAAATGAGAGTGATGCAAGAAAATAATGAAAAATGAGTCAACTGCTTGCTAGAGGAGACCCAAAAACTGCTGAAGAAAAGGACACTTTAAAACATAGACTAACCCAAATGGCAAAAGAGATCCAAAAAGCCAATGAGGAACAGAAAATGCTCTAAAAGGTACAACTGACCAGATGGAAAAGATCTAAAAGCTCGCTGGAAAAAAAAAAATCTTAAAGATTAGAATGGAGCAGATGGAAGCTAATGACTTTATGAAAAATCAAGAAATTATAAAACAAAACCAAAGGAATGAAAAAAATAGCAGACAATTGAAATATCTCATTGGGAAAACAACTGACCTGGAAAAAAGATCCAGGAGAGACAATTTAAAAATTATGGGACTACTTGAAAGCCATGATCAAAATAAGAACTGTACATCATCTTCCATGAAATTATCAAGGAAAACTGCCCCGATATTTTGAAACCAGAAGGTAAAGTAAATATTGAAAGAATCCACCATCCACCTCCTGAAAATGATCCAAAATGAAAAACTCCTAGGAAAATTGTAACTAAATTCAAGAGTTCCCAAGTCAGGGAGAAAATATTGCAAGCTGTTAGAAAGAAACAATCTGAGTAGTGTGGAAATGCAATCAGGATAATATAAGATCCAAGAGTTTCTACATTGAAGGGTCACAGGGCTTGAAATATGATATTCCAGAAGTCAAAGGAGCTAGGATTAAAGCCAAGAATCACCTACCCAGCAAAACTGAATATAATATTTCAGGGGAAAAGTGATCATTCAATAAAATAGAGGACTTTCAAGCATTCTTGATGAGAAGACCAGAGCTGAATAGAAAATTTGACTTTCAAACACAAGAATGAAGGGAATCATGAAAAGGTAAATAGGAAAAAGAGACCATGAGGGACTTTCCAAAGTTGAACTGTTTACATTCCTACATGGAAAAATAATATTTATAACTCTTGAGACTTTCTCAGTATTTGGGTAGTTGGAGGGATTATATCCATATAGACAGAGGGTACAGGGTGAGTTGAATAGGAAGAGATGACATCTTAAAACATAAAACTAAGGGGTAAGAGAGAGAGGAGAAAGGGAGGATAGGATGGAGGGAAATATAGTTAGTCTTTTCCAACATGACTTTTATGGAAGTCTTTTGCATAATCACACATGTATAACCTATATTGAATTGCTTACCTTGTCAGTGAGGATGAGTGGGGAGGGAGGAAAGTAGAGAAGTAGGAACTCAAAGTTTTAAAATCCAGTGTTAAACATTGTTTTTACATGCAACTGGGAAAGAAAGACTACAGGTAACGCAATCTATCTTGCCCTCCAAGAAAACAGAGGAGACGGACATAAGGGAAGGGAGGAGTGTGATAAAAGGGAAGCAGATTGCAGGAAGGGGTAATCAGAATGCAAGATGTCTTGGGTGGTGGGAGGGGAGAGATGAGGAGAAAATTTGGAACTCAAAATCTTATGAAAAATAAAAATAAATAAGTTGGAAAAAAAAAAGAAAGGACACCTGAGCTAGTACTGGACACAGACAAATCCATTTCCTTTACCTGCTTCTGAGTAATAATTTAAGGGTGAAGAACACTTTTGGTCAAGCGTGAACAGCATCCCTGAGATGCAATATCACTTTTGGTCACGAGTGATCAGGGGTCCTGAGAAACTGTATGGCTTTTGGCACCAAGAAAGCAGGGGCTCTAGGAGCAGTATTAATTACAATTCCAAGGGATAAGGGGTTCTTCTTCGGTGAGATCACACCACTTTGGAAATATTGAAAACTTTTAAACAGCAGTGCACAAAAAGCATGAAGCTTGAAATAGTGCCCCTCCTCCCTTCATAACAGAAACAAAGGCAAAGATTTAATATAAAGTTCACAGTAAAGAAATTGGGGCTGGGGGAAAGAATGAGCAAACAAAAGAACTTAACCAAAAAACACCTGCTACGGTGACAAGAAAAATCAAGATACAAACTCATAGGGAGACAACAAGTCAAAAAAGCCTTAAGTAAAGCAACAAAAAAAAGACATAAATGTGACACAATCCCAACAAGTATGCTCAGAAGAACTGAAATATGATTTCGAATCAAATAAATATGGTAGAAAAAGTTAGGGAAAGAAATGAGGGCAAAGAGAGAAAATTATGAAAAGACAATTGAAAGATTGGAAAAGAAGTGCAAAACAAAGCTGAAGAAATCAAGACCTTAAAAACAGAATTGGTCTAATGGAAAATGAGGTGTAGAAGCCCACTGAAGAAAACAATTTCCTAAAGATTAAAATTTAGCAACTGGAAAAATGACTTTACAAGATGTTAAGAAACAACAATACAAAGTAAAAAGAATGGAAAAAGATAGAAGAAAGTGTGTAATATCTAATCAGAAAAACATCTAACCTTGAAAATAGGTTGAGGAGTATGGGGTCTTGATTGAGAAAAAGCCTTAAAATACAGTAATAAGTGAAAAGTCATAAAAAATTAAGCTCTGTGAAAGCTGAAAGTCAAAAATTGGTGACCTATTTAAGTTATGTTTTAGACACAGAGTCAAAACTTAAGATACTATAACCTATGAAATCTAAAACAAGGATATTGTGACTCATATGTGATCAGTACATGATCTGTACACAAATTTATGTTTGGGCATATTATTGTCCTAACTCCCAAGTTCATTGCTAAGAAGAGAACCAAAAATATCCACCAGTCAGTAGCAGCGTACTCTCTAGCTTTTCCTGTATTCATTTGTTTTCTATAATTACCAAGTGGGTTTTGGGATTCATCAGCAAGGATCCACGAAACTCTCCAGCTGCTGCCCCAGACTGAAGATTACCCCTCCTTGTAAGCATTCATAATGATTGATTAAACAAATACCTATAGTCAATCTAGAGTTCCATGATGTCTTCCTTTGGTATCAAAAGAACACCCCATGTTATGACGAGATACAGAGTTCCCCAGCCAGGAGAATTCCAGACCTTACATGAAGAAATAATTTATATCTTATTGGATGATGGAAAAGCCATAATCAAACAAGGATGCTAAACAACATATTTCAAGAATTGTCAAGTAAAACTGCCGTGATATCTTGGATCCAGAGTTTAAAACAGAAATGGAAAAAAATTCACTATTCCCCCCTGACAGTGATCCCAAAATGAAAAAAATCCCAGGAATATTATATTCAAATTCCAGAGCTCCCAGGCCAAAGAGAAAATACTTCAAACAGCCAGAAGGAAATAGTTCAAATGCTATGGTGCCATGGTCAGGAGCCCAGAAAATTTTGTAGCTACCTTATTAAAGAAATGGAGTAATTGGAACGTGTTATTCTGGAAGGCAAAACAGCTAGAATTATAACCAAGAATAATCTACTCAGCAAAACTGAGTATACTCCACTGAGTATAAAAATGAATACTTAATGAGATAAAGGGCTTTCAAGTTTTCATTACCAGATCTTAATAGAAATTTTGACTTTCAAATACAAGATTCAATAGAAGCATAAAAAGTAAGCATGAAGGATATATTAAAAGTGACTCAGTAAGGTTAAACTTTCTGAGTGGGAAGATGACACATGTAACTTCCTAGAACTTTAACTTTATTAAGACAGTTAAAATGTTTCTAAACAGATAGAGGGTGTGGGTGCGAATCAGTTATGTTGCACTGATGCCACAATGGATTCCGCTGTCCTTTGACAGGGACTAGAGCTGGATGCTGCTCCCTTATTACCCAGCTGAAAGAACTTTCTTACTGACCTTTGAAACTGTGCTTGAAACTGTTGTTGGCTTTTGTGGGTTGAGAAAGCTGGGAACCAAAGCTGCTACCCATGATTCCACTCTCTGAAGCCTGCCCCAGTCCTGTCTGTGCCATACGGTGCGGTTAAGGCTGGGCTGTGCTCTGCTTTGGTCCGATGCAATAGACCTTTCCTGTTGACCTTCCAGGCTATCTTGGGCTGGAAATCTCTTTCACTCTGTCGTTTTGTGGTTTCTGCTGCTCTAGAATTTGTTTAGAGTGAATTTTTAAAGGTATTTTATGGTCTATGGGGGCAGATCTAGAGTAGGTCTGTCCTTCTACTCAGTCATGTTGACTCCGTCCTATGGGTTCTGAGTGGTTAGTTATTTGAGGGAGAAAAAGTAATCAGTAGGCTATTGCAAAAAGATCAATGGAACCAGTGGACAAGAAAGTAGAAGAAACAACTGCCAGAAATTAAGGCAGTCCAACATCTTACATTTGCATTCAACATGCATTCAAAAAGGAAAGAGCCAAAGAGCTATTCCCCAATAGATAAATGGTAAAAGAAAATGTACATCTTTTTTCTTTAGAAACAACACATTTAAATCTAGCTATTTAAACTTAAATTAAGCCTTAATTTGTCTCTCAGCAATTTCATCTCATTGTTCCTTGGTCTGCTTTTTAGGGCAAGCCAGAATAAATCTTAGTCCTTTGTTATGTGATATCCCCTCTATTACATGGAAAGAAAGAGCCATATCATTCTTATGATTTTTCTTTAATTTTATCCTTCAGCTAATTCTTTCATCTGATGACTACCCTCCATATGGTGGCATCTTGATTTCATTGGCCACTAGCCTCTAGATATCTAATATATCATCATTCTCTCTAAATAATAATGCTTATAATCAAACCTAACATCTCAAGGATTTTGCATTAATTCTGTTCATAGCTCTTCTCATAGGCCCAATCCAGATGTCCAGACTGGTCCTTCTCCTACCCCCACCTTTAATCCAACAGAGATATTTATAGTTTTTTTTTTTTACTTCAATTGATCCCAGTCTCTCCATTAAACCACAGGCACCTATCATCTTCTTTAATCAGCCTAGACTCTTGATTGTAATTCTACTGAAGTAACAAACACATGTATAGTATATGTAAGAATATTAACATTTCAATTGCCCATGAGTTACATGATAGTGTGGTACAGGAACTTCTCTTTTTTCTCTACATCCTTCCATCTTTGTTTCCTTTAAATGTCTTTCTCTTCTGTTGCACAGTTTTAAGAAATTTTCACTCACTTCTATTCTTTTCACTCTATTATTTCCCTTATCTTCTCATTTTTTTGTCTGATTTGTGTGATTTGCTGCTCATTGGGTTGGTAGAGAAGACTTCATGAATGAGGTTGAATGTATTCCAAGCTGATTGCTTATGCTGCTTTCTTGGGGGGGGGGGATTTGTCAATATTTCAACACTTTTCGAAGAACATGAGAAAATGTAGATAGCACCAGAGCCTCTGCTCTGACTAGTACTTTGAGCTTTCAAGCCCTGAGCTTTTTCAAAACAACTTTCAAACCATAAACACTTTTCTTTTATGCCCTTTCCCTTTATATGTCTACTCAAGCAAAATAATCTTCTTGTCTCCAAGGGTATGTTTGTATTGTAGTTAGAAATTATTGAAAGTATTTGAGTAAAAGAGATAGAAAAGTGCTGACAATTTTTCTTCTTTCTACTATAAAACTGCAGTGTAATTGAAAAAATCTTTTCAAGGCATTTGAATATATTTCTAAACTTTTCAAATCCCTTTCAAGCAATGAACATCTTTTCTTTTAAACTCATTTTCAATTTGAAATAGCTTAGTTGTGTTTCCAAAATTGGATTGGAGGCTGCCATATAAAGGATATACTGATAAAACTACTTTGTCTCTATATCCTGCCAGGACTCTAAGCTAGAGTAGGCATGTGATCTGAGAATGTTTTCTTTTTTTTTTTTAACATAGTTCTGTCAAGCAAATTATGGGTTATCTTTTTTTACCCTCCAGGTGGAAACAGGTGGGAGAAGGATTTTTTACTTAGGTGTTTCGGTGACTTCTATTATGTCAGAAACATTCCTGAAAATTAGAGCTTGTGTAGTACAAGTATAGAGACTAATAGGGAGGAAAATCAGTAACCATCTAGTACAATACATACCTTAAAAAAGTTCATTCTATCGTGTTATTGACAAGTGATCATTAATCATCTATTAGAAAAATAAATTGTATTGAGCAGAACAGAAATTAGTCCTGGAGCAGAAATTATACAGAAGGAATTTGGAAAGCCAGTGTATTCAGATTATGCACTGGAAGAAAGCAATAGATTAAGATGTTGATATACATGTAATGAACGTGTCAGTATATGAAAACAGACACACAAATCATAAATGTTTCCCATACTGCACCCAATGGACATATACTATCCTGTGTTTACTCCTGTTTCCAAAGTGAATTTTCCTAGAATGACACAGTTCAAGTTTAATTCATGTTGCTCATTTGTGGAACTTTGGTAAATTGCTTTCCTCTCTGCTCCCCCACCCACTCTTTTTTTGCCCCTAGGTTCATAGCAGGAGGAATGTGTGTGGGGGGAAATGGGAATACAGTACAATTACTGAAGCTCATCTAACAACTTGTATTAGTTTTTTAAAAGATGAACTTCGCTCCAAAAAAGCTATGTGTTTTTTCTTCTTTTTATTCACTGATAAATTAGTGTTTTTCAAAATGTGACCAGGTAGCAATTTCTGATATCATTTGATGGCCTCAATTACTCTTCTTATGGATTTTGATCTTCTTTTTTTTCTCCTTGTAGCATGTTTCTTATTTTAACAACTACCTGTTCACATATTTTACCATTTATCGATTGGTTTTTATACTTTTATATTTGAATAATTTCCCTATATATCTTGGATATGATTTTGTCAAATCCTTTATGAGAGAAACTTACTATAAATATTTTGCCAATTAATTGTTTCTTTTCTCATTTTAACTGAATTAATTTTGTTTGTAAAGGTTTTCCATTTCTCGTTATGAAAACTGGCCAATTTATTAAATCCCCACTATATGTCAATCAATGTCTTAAGTGTCTTACAAATGTACTTGATTTGATTCTTATAACAACCTTTTGAATTATGTCCAACATACAGTCAAGATAACCGAGGCAGATAGATTAATAGACATACTCAAAGTCAGAAGGCTGGGGAATATCTGTAACTGGACTTGAATTCAGTCTTTCTGTGGACCCCGCACTTTCTCTGCTCTACTACATAGCTACCTCCTGTGATCTTTATCCCTTCTTTTGTCAAGAACTCTTTTTTCTTTATAGTTTCTTTGGTCTCTACTAGACTCACAACTTAAGAATGACATTGATATGACACCCATGAGAGGGTGGTCAGGATGAGCAATGGATGGTTAAAAGAACTGGGGATATTTATCCTGAGGGGACATAATAAGTTGTAAGCAAATATTTGAGTCATTTGGAAGACATGAGATCTGTTTTGTTATTTCCTAGATATCAGAATGATGAGCATTCTTATGCTTAGAAGTTGCAAAGAGGCAGATTTCAGCTTGGCAAAAGAAAAAAAAAACCTTTCTAACAACTAGATTTATCATTAAATATTTCTTCAACTTCCTAGTTTTACCTGAAAACTAACCCTTCCTTGAAGACACTATCTCCTTTTCAACTCTCCACTGGTAATTATGCTTCTTATTATTCATATCATTATATATCTTACATCACATCACTGTTTATTTCAATTTATCTACCATAATTTTTGAGAGTTTCTTAAACTTTGCTACTTCAATTCTTTTCCGATAGTTGTTTGATCTTCCTACCACATTCCCAATTTCATTAATTACATTAGAATCTGATTCAGTCTTTTCTTATACCCCATTCATGGCTTCAATATTTATACAGATAACTGCTCAGTCAACCTGGCCATACAACTATAGAATGCTAAACGTCTCTTGTTCCAGCCCACAGAATACGTGGCCAAATTTGAGTCTTTACTATTTTTTTTTTGTTTGGAATTTCATCAGCTCTGAAGTCCAGATCTTTCAATTCTAACATCCAAATACAACTTTGCCTAGCTCTATTTCACCTAGTTTCTCACCCACACTAAACCTAATATTGACCTTTCCCCAATCCAATTTTCACATGAGTGTAAAAATGCTTAAGTGATAGATATAACTACATAAAAAATACAACAACAACTTTTTGCCACTAAGATAAAATATGAATTCCTTAACCTGGCATTTAAGACTCTCCACAAACTCATGCAAGCTTTATTATACATTGAATCCCTCTATACAGTTCACATTTCAGTCAAACTGACCTACTCACTCCCCTTTCCCCCAAATTCAGCAAGCATCCCTTCTGTAATATATCTGAAATGATCAAATAAATACATAAGGGGAAAAGTATTTATAAGGTTCTGTGTGATAAGGGCTATGGGTTAATTTTTTTTAATAAAAGGAAAGGCAAAACTTGAAATCAAAGTCCATAAAGTTTAATAGGAAAGTCAATATATGTAAAGCAGAGAAGTAGGGAACTTTGGTCGGGTAAGCTACAGAGATGATGACTGGCTTTAGGAGATTAGGTTGACATACCTCCCACCATCCAAGAACAATGGCAGATTTTATTTGATAGTGGTTCATATGTCCAGTACTGAGAGAATCTGTAACTTTCTAAGGCAGTCCATTCCATTTCTCGATAGTTTTACTCTATGAAGTTTTTTCTCACATCAAGTTGAGTTTTTAAAACCTTCTAGATAGACTTCCTCAAAATCTAAGCTGTATGTCATTTGATTCTTGTCTTTCCTTGACTCTCTATAATATATTTAAAATGAATAGTCTATTCTTCCCAATTTTCCTGTAATTTCTTTTTTTAATTAAATTTTTTCTTTTTTCTTTTTTTGAACTTAAAGTGGCACAGAAGATAGACTGCTGAGCCTGGAATCAGGAAGACATGAATTCAAATTTGACCTTAGATACTTATTAGCTTTCTGGGGGTCACTTAACTGTGATCTACCTCAGTTTCCTCAACTGTAAAATTAGGAAGATATGGCACCTTCCAGGTTTGCTATGAGGATCAAGTGAGTCTGTAAAGTATTTAACACAATGCTTCACACATAGTAGGTTCTTAATAAATACTTTTTCCCCTTACTCTCTTTGCCTCTCTTCTCCCAACTTCACTGGAAAAAAAAAGAAGACAAGAAAAGCATATGCCTATAATTTCTCACCCAGTAAATTGCCTAACCTTGTTAGTACAAATTAACTACACAATAAGTTTCCTCTCGTTAGTTCTTTATTTGTTAAAGGATAAAGTTATTCTTCAACAATTCAAGAAATCATTAGCTATTTTTTCAGAAAAGCAAAAATTCCAGTAGCTGGATGAATAATTGAAGTCTGTCCTAACTGCTGTATTATGGTTATGTGCCAAGTGGGTGACCTACTTTTTGAATTGATTACCTCTTTCTTTCCATGGAGGCTACAGCATACCCTTATAAAAACGTCACTTTACCTTCTACCTGCTGAGCCTCACCCAAGTATTTTTCACCACTCTTCCTGGTTCTGGTTCTTGGATTTATTTATAGGAAAATATATTATTTTTTAAAAATGATACTCTCACCACTCTTCCTTATACTTTTCATTTTTCTTTTTGAATAAAGTATAATCTTCATAGCCATATTTCAATGTAGTCATCATTTTGCCAATTCTCAGCTATATTTATGAGGTCAAATTTGCCTCCCTGTATGAAGCTTTATTTTGTATTTACTCATGCTTTGTGTATTTGTGTCTTCACCTCCAAGGCCATAGATTTTATTACTGTATCCTATCTTAGACTTTGTCCCTAGCGAACTGAATATATCTACCACTATCTTTACTCTGGCATTTTAGATACTATATATCTTAGGTAGTATATATCTTATCTAAACTAGTGAAAATAAGACTGTGAAGCTAACATGACTGGTTAGAGGCAGCAACCAAGCCGAACTCTCTTAATATTCTCCTCCAAAGAACTTTAAATAATGCCTGAAGAAAAATTTTGAACAGCAAAGCCAAAAAAATTTCAAGATGAATTTTTTTTTCTGGAGTAAGAAAGTGTAGGAAGTAAATATGAGAAGTCTATGATATCACACTGGAGGGCTTTCTGGAGAACTTGCAAGCAGCAGGAGCAACAGTGATGGCAGTGACATTGGGAGCTCTCAGTCCAGAGATAGTAAAGGGATCATATTGCTGGTTGGAAAGATTTAACAGGGGAAACTTTGCTGGTATTCAGTACTGGGTAAGGGTTGCCCTTATTGGCAACTTAATTGCCCATATGTAGTTCTGTACCACAATTCCACAGCAGAGAGGAGTCCTCATGATGAATCATAAGGGAGCAGGGCTCCTGGTCTCACTTCCAAGGCAGAAAGGAACACTAGTGCTGACAACTACAGAAAAGTAGGGGACCTACTCATTAATCTAGGGCTGAAAAGAGTACTAGTGCTTTTGCCTACAGAGGACCAGGGTAAAGAAGAGAGAATAGATGAAGACAACAGTGATCACATCTCTTCAAATATCACCACCTTGCAAACACCAAACACTTGCAGACTCTCAGAACTATTTCTGAAAACAGCAGCATAAAAAAGTCTGAAACTCTAGACAATGCCTCCCTAGTCTCAAAGGAGCAGACCCCAACTTTAACATGCAGTCCAAAGTTAAGAAATAGGTTGGAAAAATAGCAAACAAGAGAAGAAGAACTTGACCATTAAAAGTTACTATGGCAATAGAGAAGACCAAGACACAAATTCAGAAGAAGATAATGTAAAAGCAGCAATAAACAAAGCCTTAAAGGAAGATACTAAGTGGACCCAAACCCAACAAGAACTCCTTGAGGGGTTGTCAAAAGAGATAGGAATGGTGGAAAAATTAGGAAGAGAAATGAGACTGATGTAAGAAAATTACGGTTAATTCCAATACTACATACAGTTAATTCCAATACTACATACACTATTCTTGAAAATTGGGGAAGAAGGAGTCCTCCCAAATTCTTTCTATGATACAAATATGGTTTTGATACCCAAACCAGGAAGAGACAAAACAGAGAAAGAAAATTATAGACCAATTTCCCTAATGAATATAGATGCAAAAATTTTAAATAAGATTTTAGCAAAACGAATACAGCATCTAATCACGAGATTAATACATTATGATCAGGTAGGATTCATACCAGGACTACAGGGCTGGTTCAATATTAGGAAAACTATTAGCATTATCGACCACATCAACAACAAAGCTAACAAAAACCACATGATTATCTCAATAGATGCAGAAAAAGCTTTTGACAAAATACAACATCCATTCCTACTAAAAACATTGGAGAACGTAGGAATAAAGGGAACTTTCCATAAAATAATAAGCAGTATCTATCTAAAACCTTCAGCAAGCATTATATGCAATGGGGATAAGCTAGATGCATTCCCAATAAGATCAGGGGTGAAACAAGGTTGTCCATTATCACCACTATTATTCAATATGGTACTAGAAATGTTAGCTGTAGCAATTAGACAAGATAAAGATATTCAAGGAATTAGAATAGCCAAAGAAGAAACTAAGTTATCACTCTTTGCAGATGATATGATGATTTACCTAGAGAATCCCAGAGATTCAAGTAAAAAATTACTTGAATTAATAAACAACTTTGGCAAAGTTGCAGGGTACAAAATAAACCCACACAAATCCTCTGCATTCCTATATATTAGCAACAAAGTTCAACAGCAAGAGATAGAAAGAGAAATCCCATTTAAAGTTAGGGTAGACAGTATAAAATACTTAGGAGTCTACCTGCCAAAACAAACCCAGGGACTATATGAACACAATTACAAGACACTTTTTGCACAAATAAAGTCAGATTTAAGTAAGTGGAAAAACATTAGTTGCTCATGGGTAGGCCGTGCTAATATAATAAAAATGACAATTCTACCCAAATTAATATACTTATTTAGTGCCATACCAATTAAACTATCAGACAATTACTTTCTAGAGCTGGATAAAATAATATCAAAATTCATTTGGAAAAACAAAAGGTCCAGAATATCAAAGGGACTAATGAAAAGAAATGCTTGGGAAGGTGGCCTAGCGCTACCAGACCTTAAACTGTACTATAAAGCAGCAATTATCAAAACCACTTGGTATTGGCTAAGAAACAGAGAGGTAGACAAGTGGAATAGACTTGGCACTCAAGATGCAGTAGACAAGGAATATAGCAACCTTCTGTTTGATAAACCCAAGGACCCCAGCTTCTGGGATAAGAACTCATTGTTTGACAAAAATTGCTGGGAAAACTGGATAACAGTGTGGCGGAAATTAGGCATAGACCCATACCTGACACCGTACACAAGAATAAAGTCCAAATGGGTACATGATTTAGGTATAAAGATTGATACCATGAATAAACTGGAGAAGCAAGGAATAGTGTATTTATCAGATCTATGGAGAAGGGAAGAATTCTTTACTAAAGAAGAGATAGAATGCATTATGAAATGCAAAATGGATAACTTTGAGTACATTAAACTGAGAAGTTTTTGCACAACCAAACCCAATGCAACCAAAATCCGGAGGGATGTAGTAAATTGGGAAAAAATTTTTACAGCTAAGCTCGGGGATAAAGGCCTCATTTCTAGAATATATAGAGAACTGACCCAAATGTATAATCATACAAGTCATTCCCCAATTGATAAATGGTCAAAGGATATGAACAGGCAATTTTCAGAGGAAGAAATTAAAGCTATCTATAATCATATGAAAAAATGCTCTAAATCACTATTGGTTAGAGAGATGCAAATCAAAACAACTCTGAGGTACCACATCACACCTATAAGATTGGCAAACATGACAGAACAAGAAAATGATAAATGCTGGAGAGGATGTGGGAGAGTTGGAACACTAATTCATTGTTGGTGGAGCTGTGAGCGCATCCAACCATTCTGGAGAGCAATTTGGAACTATGCCCAAAGGGCTACAAAAATGTGCATACCTTTTGACCCAGCAATATCGCTACTAGGACTATATCCCCAAGAGATCATAAAAATGGGAAAGGGTCCCACATGTACAAAAATATTTATAGCAGCACTCTATGTAGTTGCCAAAAACTGGAAGTCAAGGGGATGTCCATCAATTGGGGAATGGCTGAATAAATTATGGTATATGAATGTAATGGAGTACTATTGTGCCATAAGAAATGATGAACAAGAAGACTTCAGAGAGGCCTGGAAGGACTTATATGACCTGATGCTGAGTGAAAGGAGCAGAACCAGGAGAACTTTATGCACAGCAACAACCACAGTGTGTGAGAGTTTTTTCTGGTAGACCTAGATTTTTGTAATAACACAAGAACTTCTGAAAAAAAAAAAAAATCCCAATGGTGGACCTCAAGGCAAAAAGCCTTCCACACTCAGAGAGAGAAATATGGAAGTCACTCACATAATGTAGCAGATCATGTTTGTGTATGTGTATCTGTTTGTGTATCATGTTCTGATTTGTTATACGGATTCTTTCATTTATCTTAGTCTGACTACACAGCATGACGATAGTGAAAATATACTCAATAGGAAAGTTTATGTAGAATCTATACAGAATTGTATGCAGTCATGGGGAGGGAGGGAGGTAGTGGGGGGTGGGTGGGGAGGGATAAAATCGCAATTGTATGGCAGTGATTGTTAAACATTAAAAAAAAAAAAAGAAAATTACGAAAAAAGAATAACTTGGTTAAAGAAGCACAAGAAATAGTAAAAAAAAAAAAAGAACTTCTTATAAAGTAAAATAGGCTAAATAGAAAAAAGTGCAAACATTTTAATGAAGAAAGGAACTCTTTAAAAAGCAGAATTGGTCAAATGGAAAAAGATGTACAAGAGCTCATTATAGATAATAATTCCCTAAAAATTAGAGTTGGGCAATTGGAAACTAATGACTCTATGAGACATTAAGAAATAAGAAAACAAAGTCAAAAAAATGGAAAGAATATGGTCAAAGGATATTAACAGGCAGTTTTCAGAGGAAGAAATTAAAGCTATCCATAGTCATATGAAAAAATGCTCTAAATCACTGTTGATTAGAGAGATGCTAGTCAAAACAACTCTAAGATACCACATCACACCTACCAGATTGGCTAACATGACACAACAGGAAGATGATAAATGTTGGAGAAGATATGAGAGAGTTGGAACAGCTCTGTTGGTAGAGCTGTAAGCTTATCCAGCCATTCTGGAGAGCAATTTGGAACTATGTCTAAAGGGTTACAAAAATGTGCATACCCCTTCACCCAACAATACCGATTCTAGGCCTATATCCCAAAGAGACCATAAAAATGGGCAAAGGGTCCTACTTGCACAAAAATATTTATAGCAACACTGTTTGTGGTGACCAAAATCTGGAAATCAAAGGATACCCATTAATTGGGGAATGGATGAATAAATTGTGGTACATGAATGTAATGGAATACTATTGCACTATAAGAAATGATGAACAGGAAGACTTCAGAGAGGCCTGGAAAGACTTATATGATGTGATGCTGAGTGAAAGGAGCAGAACCAGGAGAACTTTGTACACAGCAACAACCACAATGTGTGAGGATTTTTTCTGGTAGACTTAGAACTTCATTGCAATGCAAGACTTAAAAATTTCCCAATGGTCTTTTAAGGCAAAATGCCTTCTACATCCAAGGAAAGAACTGTGGAATTCAATCTCAGTTTTGGTTTCTTTTACAATTTCTCCCATTCATTTTAATTCTCCTGTGCAACATGACTAAGGTGAGGGTGTATTTAGTAGGAATGTATGTGTAGAACCTATATGGAATTCTATTCCATCTTGTGGAGGGAGGGGGGAGACAGGAGGGAAAAGGGAAGGGAGGGAAAAAAATCTAGGTTATATGGAAGTGATTGTAGAACACTGACAATAAATAAAATAATAATAAACAATGAATGGAAAGAACAAAAGAAACCAGGAAATATCTCACCAGAAAAACAACTGACCTGAATATACATTGAGAAGAGATAATTTAAGAATTATGGAACTGCCTGAAAGCCACAATCAAATAAAGAGTCTAGACATTACTTTTTCCCAGAAATTATGGAGGAACACTGTATTGATGTCTTTAATTCAGAGGGTATAACAGTAATTGAAGGAAAACTACCAATCACCCTCTGAAGGAGATCGCCGAATAAAAACTCCCAGCAATTCTATAGTCAAATTCCAGAGAGTTCAGGTCAAAAAGATAGTATTGCAAGAAACTAGAAAGAAATAATTCAAATATCAAGGAGCCACAGTCAGGATGACACAAGATTTAGCAGCTTCCATGTTAAACGAGTGGAGGACTTGGGATATGATATTCAGGGGATAAAGTTGCTAGTCAAAACTGAGTATAATCCCTTAGGGAAAACAAACAAAAACATAATGATATAGAGGACATTCAAGCATTCCTGATGGAAGGACCATGGCTGAATAGAAAAGCTGACATTCAAACACAAGACTCAGGAGAAACATAAAAAGGTAAACATGAAGGAGTAACAATAAGGGACTCCACAAAGTTAAATCAGTTACATTCTCATATGGGAAGATGATACATTTAACTCCTAAGAACTTTATCTAATTATGGAAGTTAAAAAAGTTTACATAGACAGCATGGAGTGAGTCAATTATGTTGGAATAATCTCCAACAAAAAATGAAGGGGTAAGAAAGAGGGATGTACTGGGAGAAGGGGTAAGGGAGGAGTAGAATGAGAAATTTCTTTCACAAAGAAGGGTGCACAAGGAAGAACTTTTATAGTGGAGGTGAAAATGTGGGGCTTTATTGAACGCTTGAACTTCACGTTCATTAGAATTGGTTCAAAAAGGAAAGAATATGTGTACATGCTTTCTCTCTCTCTCTCTCTGTGTGTCTTATCATGCTGCTTACCTTCCAAGTCGGTAGGGAAGAGGTGGTGTGGTGGAATAGAATTTGAAACTGAAAATTTAAAAAAAAAACAACGTTTACTATAAAGAAATAATTATAAATGACTAGAAATATTTAATTTACTCCTCACTTTCTTTTAAGTATACTTTTGCACTTTGCTTTACTTGAGAGAGTTCTTTACAATTAGATTTCTATGCTTAATATTTCACTGAAACTTTTCTGTAGTCACCAGTGACGTCTTGATTATAAAATTCAATTATATTTTTCAACATTCATGCTTTTTCTGAAGTTTTTGTTGCTGCTGATTACTCACCTTAACCTATTTTTCATTTTCAGAGGTATCAGAAACAACTCACATTCTGAATGCTTTCACAGGATGATAAATTTATAGCTGCAAAGGCCTTAGAGTACATTTTGTCCAACTTTTCATTTCAAAGTTGTGAAAACTGAAGTTAAGTGAATTGTTCATGATCACACAGTGCCATAGTCTTAGATTTAAACCTCGAATTTTTGGCTATTTTCTTCACTCTTCCTCCAACTTCTGTAACTTTTCTTTATTCTTCCCAAATCATTTATGTAGGTGTTAGTCCATAGTATGGATGATTCTGTTATCTCTACATTTCTCTTTGAAATTTCATTCACTATGATGATCTAAAATATCATCCCTGTGCATATCACTTCCAAATTTTTGTCTGAAGTTCTGACTTCACATATGAATGTATCACTCTTAAGCAGCTGACATTATTAAATGTTGGAATGGATTTTTGAAATAACATCATTATATGACCCTGATTATGCGGGAAAGAAATTCTACCTTCAAATGTAGTCCAGGGTGATTCTCTCTAGACTTTTTACTTCCCAATCTCTCAGAAGTATAAACTGAGTCTTAAGGTTTTTGCTTCCTTGGTGGGCTCCATATATTTTAAAATATATTTTTATTTCGTTAAATATTTCACAAGTATATGTAAAAATTAACATTTAAAATTTTTTGAGTTCAAAATTAAATCTCCCACATGAAGTCTCCCTGAGATGGAAAGTAATTTTATATCAATTAAACCAGTGAAGACATTCAAAGCATATTTCCATATTAGCCATGTTGCAAAAGAAAACACAAAACAAACTCTAAATAGATAAGAAAAAGGTATGTTTCAATTTTCATTCAAAGTTCATTAGCCCTCTCTCTGGAGAAGGATGCAATTGTTCATCATGGATCCTTTGGGGTTATCTTGATGAGAGTAGCTAAGTCTTTCAGAGTTGATCATTCTTACAATATTGCTGTTACTGTGTTCAATGCTCTTATTCTTCTCCCTTCATTTTGCATCAGTTCATAAATATCTCCACAGATTTTTCTTCTGAAACCATCATGTTTGTCATTGTTCTTTTTTTTCACTTTTTAAATCCACTTTTATTTCTCTTCCTCCTCACACACTGAACTGAAGGTGTCTCTATGCACCATGGTTCCTCAAGTTATAAATCATTTTAAGTTGGCCAGGTACCTTTTTTATCATTTGATCCCCAAAGTTGTGTGGACATTGAGATAATAACCTGTGTTAAATCAATAAAATTTTTACTTAGCACAGCACACTAAGTTTCATAGATACTTGGAGATAAAACTACATCAAAACAGGACAAGACCACTATTATTACAAATTTTGAATCAGGTATTTACAAGTTCCTAATATAACATGTCTACGCCTGCACACTGGTCCAATGGAGCAGACAAAGGCAAAAGGCAATTACTTTGAGAACATTAAGCATTACTATTTGGAAGAACATTATTATACTACCCCAAATGTCGTGTACCACCCTAAATTTATCCAAGGTGCTTTCAAATATGAAGAGATATGATTTTGGGTATATATGTTCATACCTCAAAATCCTTTGGAATTCCTGCTTGGATAACACTGTAAGGCATATCCCTATAGTGTTTCAAACTGTCCACTTCATACCTATTGAGCGCAAAGGTGTGTAGGTTTTCTATTCTATACTTTATGCTACTTTTAATTCAAAGGGTGGTACTTCTATAAGATATAACTAACCTGGTTCTCTCCTGTCCAGTGGCCAGGGGGATATTGCATAGGTGCTACAGAACATTATCCCAGGTCACATTTACTCTTTGAATCTACATGCTAGACAAGTCTTAGGTCATTTCTGCTTTCTCAATACTTGATCCTATGCTCTTCTACTCTCTTCATCTCATCCTGTCTGCCATATTCTGTGATTATGCCCAGTTTCACTTTTCTTCATTCAGGGCTTAGGTCCATGCTGCAAATTCTATTCAGGCAATTTTCTTAGTGTAAAAGCAAGGAAGTAATGAAAATATTTATGTCTATCCTTATTGAAACATAAAGAATTGGTTTTATTACACAACAAAGATGTAAAAGAGCCAGAAACTGTTTATGCTCACTTAAAAATAAAAAAATATCACTAAGGTTTATGAACACATTTGCCCAGAATATTTTTGGATGGACACCATCAAAATTCCATAAGAACTTAGTTGAATGTAGCTCACATTGCTGTAAAATTCATTTTAGGCAGTATCTCTTAGTTTTCTGTTTCCAAGAATTATACTGAATATTTTAGCCTGATTTGGCCTTGATTAGTTTTCAGAGGTAAAGTCATTCAGAATCATAACTCTCTAGACATTTGCAATTAAAATAATTGTCTAAGCAACCAAAGGCCAACAATTCAGTAGAATATAAAAGAATATATTTCCACCACATGGTTCACAAGTAAAACATGTAGTACATATCAGAAGCTTATCTTTGCAACCATAAACCTGCCATATGTACAAAACCTACCCCAATTCATAAACTCAGGCCTACAAATGATATCCATAAACATCTGTTATGAAACATGATATTTTATTTTCCATTTGTACAGCAAGACAGTCTAAAATATGCTTGCATAATTGTTTTTCAGAGTAACAGCAATGATACATCATAAAACCAAATTTACCACTTTTAGAAGCTGATAATGGTAAAAGGAAAAGCAGGTTTTCCTAAGCATTTGCAACTCAAGTCAATATGTCACATTGGCAAACTAATTTACAGAACAGAAATAGAATGCCTTTTATTTAACTCAATGAGTAGGAGATGGGAAAGCAATAACACTTATGTGTTATTGTTTGGGGTTTTAATGGCATGTCTAAGCATTATGCATCAACTTCCCAGATGCATTATGAAGAAGAGAACCTGAAGAATTAATTCTAGGGCACAGTTCATTTGTTGGTTATTTTAAATGAGAATTGGGTCCCTGCAGTGAGTGAGACCTTATTAAGATACTTTTCTTTGTTCAACTTATGAGAGAGATTGTCAGAATTCTAGTTCTCTTCAACCTATCCCAAGTAGACCACTACAAAACTACTGTGAACTCCTTGTCTGGCTTTCACGGCCTGTTTTAATAAGAATACACACTTTTACCCAATATGGTTTTCCAGATCTCAGTAACAACTGACAACATGCAGAACCTACCATTTGATTGATTTATTGTTTGATTTTCAAATCAATCACTTCTCTACATTGCCTCATGAAAATCTATAAAGCATAGGAAACATCTAAAGGAGTTGTATCAAATATTATTTTAATACATACTGCAAATAAAGCACTTGTTATATTGTGAGTTGAGAAACAAACAAAAAAACATGCTTTTGTTTCCAAAGAACACATTATATTATGAGCTCTATTTCCAGGTGAAATTAAAATGTGACTAAGATAAAGAATCTGTTCTTTCAGTTCCTACCTAGTTTGTGACTATTTCTGTCCTTATGAGTACCTACACCAGAGTGCAGGTTAAGACAAAGGTGTGGGATAGGGTGGTGAATTTCAAAGCTATAGTTTTTTTTTTAATTTTATTCCTTTCCTTTCCTTTCCTTTCCTTTCCTTTCCTTTCCTTTCCTTTCCTTTCCTTTCCTTTCCTTTCCTTTCCTTTCCTTTCCTTTCCTTTCCTCTCCTTTCCTCTCCTCTCCTCTCCTCTCCTTTCCTTTCCTTTCCTTTCCTTTCCTTTCCTTTCCTTTCCTTCCTTTCCTTTCCTTTCCTTTCCTTTCCTTTCCTTTCCTTTCCTTTCCTTTCCTTTCCTTTCCTTTCCTTTCCTTTCCTTTCCTTTCCTTTCTTCCTTTCCTTCTTTCCTTTCCTTTCCTTTCCTTTCCTTTCCTTTCCTTTCCTTTCCTTTCCTTTCCTTTCCTTTCCTTTCCTTTCCTTTCCTTTCCTTTCCTTTCCTTTCCTTTCCTTTCCTTTCCTTTCCTTTCCTTTCCTTTCCTTTCCTTTCTTTTCTCTCTCTCCTCTCTGTTTTTTTTAATATCATTGTATCAAACATAGTATTGTTTTTGCTTTTACTCCTCCAATATTATGTCATTTGACTGTTCAGGCTTATGTGATAGGGTTTACAACAATCTCTAGATAAAGACTGATTTCAGCCTTTGACGCTAAGCTGTCTGAGTTTCCTACCATTCCAATCACTCCTGATTCCTTTGAAGGCTCTGTTTCTTACTGTCATCCCCTATACAGGCAAGTTTCCTAGCTTGTCCCTTTACTGTGTGCGTTAGACTTGAATCAAAGAACAACTGTGGGGGCCAGGAAGGTGTTCCTGTTTACACAACATATATACTTGCATATATAATGACATGGAAAATCAGAGATCATTTTGCTTCATACTGCTTATATGACTGGTGCATTTTCATAACTCAAATTATACTACTTTAGGAAGTGAGTGCCCAAAGGGACAATGAGTGACCAATGGCATACATGTAGAAGGTTGCAGACTAGTTTCATGACATTTCTATAGTTACCAAATCCTATTGATTTTCCTTTTAAACATCCCTCATATCCACTCCTTTTTGTTATTGTCACAGCCTCTACTCCCAATGGACTGCAACAAATTCCTGACTGGTTTTCCTGACCCTTATCTCTTCTCCTTTCTTGCATATTGCTATAATGTTAATTCTGCTTCTGAAGATCAAAGTCTCCAATCATTCCATAATTCCTGACTCATCAAGCTTAAAAACTCTGTCTGGCTTTTAAAGCTTGGGTTAATAGGAATTCACACTTTGTCCCAACTTTCTTTCCCCCAATTCAGTAACATATGACTCTTCTGTACTATGTACACCATGACACCTTGTAGAACCTAACAATTGACATTGTTTATTAATTTTCTAATGCCCATGTTACCATTGTGATGAAATATCACATACAGTAGGCTAAGATTTTGAAGAGAAACACATGCTCATAATGTTACATGTTAATCTCATCCAGTCACTTTATTTTAATGGTTATGAAATTGAGATCCTGTGACTTCCCCAATGTCACAGTACAGTAATTGACAGATATAGCATTCTGACTCAAGTTTTCTGTTTCCAAATTCAGCACTATTTCTACTGCATCAAGCTTCTCTGTTGAGGATCATATGGAAATAACTGAGTGGAAAAGATTATAGGTCTCAAAAAGGTTAGGTAACGAAATCCCCGAAATGTACTCAAAATATGCAGAAAATGACATGTGCATCAATAAACAATAATGATAGATATTATTTAAATAGTACTTAAAGATTTACAAAGCACTTTACAATATTATTTCATTTTATCTTCACAACAGCTCTAAGAGACAGTGACCATTTCATAGCTGAGGAAACTGAGATAGACAGAGCTTAAGTGAAGACATATCCCAGACACCACAGTTAGTAAGTGTCTGGTGATGGATCTGAACTCAGATCTTCCTGTTTCCAGGTTCAGCATTCTAACCATTGCCAGGGAAACCTATCTGCTTTTAATTACATGCAGGGTGCACATTACATGGGCAAGCAACACAAGCAACCTGGCTACAGGTGTAACCATTTGTCTAGTTTCTCTCATTACATTAAAAGTTGGTCTGATCACTGGTCAAAGAGACCTAACTTTCTTGTATGTCTGTTCTGGTACTTGAGCTAGTTGATGGACTAGTCTGATTATAGTCCTTCCAAGAATGATAGTCCTCCTGTCCTAAACCAGAATTTGTGGAAGATTCAGACTAACAGTGTTACATACTCTGTGCTTTGTCCCTGTACCCCAGGAATCTCTACAACTGTGAGGTTAGACAGAAAAGGCATTTTTTCTAGGTTCAGTCCTCTTCCCCTTGGGTTACAGTACATAGATTCTTCCTTATTTGAAATGATGATTTCTATTCTGTCCTTCAGAGAGTCTTTAGAAAACTAGTTGGTAAAGTTTTTTCTTAGAATTTACAGAACAAAATGTCCACTAGTCTCTACCTGCTTATCAGGAAATCCAGCTAACTCACCTAGGGACAATAAACAGCTATGATAATTGTCTTTATGGATGTCTGTTAATCTCTGAAGCAGATCTGTAAATGAGAAAATTGCCTAGACTCCCCACAACTAGATATGTACTAGCTTTTCATATGTATGCTACTCTGTTTTCTCTGTGAACACTGATACTTCTCAGGAAAATTCTGTTGCCTTGTTGAAGGTCTTGACAATGAACTCACACATTATACTAGCATTTATTTCTATCATAGCTCTTCTTTGTTGGAGTCATAGATCAGTGACAAGTTTCTTTTAACTTCTTTCTTAACTAATATGCATACTTGTTATGATGTATATAGTCTCTTCATCCTCAAAAAGTCCCAAAGACAAATCAAAAAGGTAGATGTGACTCTTACCTAAGCACCAGCAGACTTGGCACGAAAGTCTGTGGCATCATTCCTAGAAGAGCTATAGGGATGTGTTAGATTGTCCATACATTGAATACAATCAGATGAAAATGTGTTCTAGTTTTATTGTTCCTAACATGTTTAGGGTTCTTCAGTTCAAACTCTCAGCCTGTGAGACCCTTTGAGGGGAGTAAAGTGGAGTTCTAGATCTATTGATGACAGACAAAGCTAACATTTCCTTGAACAGTGTATTTTCGTGGTCTCTATCTTGGTCAGAATCTAAGCAGAGTCAATATGCAGAGATTTAGCTATCCCAAGACACTTTATAACTGTGGCAGCTTTCTGTTTCTGGTTGAGTAGGCCTTTGTATATCTTGTGAAATAAGTATTAACCATGAAAATGTATCTTATGTTCTTATTATGTCATTCTAGAGATAGAAAGTGAAAACAGAAAAATTCTAAAAGTTCTAATATTCACTTTTCCCAAACATATGGAACTGGTTTTTAGTACATTTTTTTTTTCCTATATGGAGCAGAAATCTCACATTACTTAGTGACATCTGTAGTTATCTTGGATCAATAAAATCTGTTTCTTACAACCTTCAGTGACTTCTCTTGACCCATGTGTCCTATGAATATCATCACACAGAACTATCATGTCCATAGAGTTATAACCTGATGGTGTTGCTATCTGAAAAAGTGTGGAGGTTTAGCTGGAAAATGAAAGCAAACGAAATTCAGAAATCCTTTCCTTTGGCTTTTATTTTGATGGTGAGGATTAAGGGAAATTTGTATTGGGATCCATGGTCATGATACTAAACAAAATAGTATCAACACAATATTCACAGGGTCCATGGCAGCAGTGAATATGCTGGAACAATTCTGAATCATGAAATACAACAGATGCTCCACATGGAAGACAGAGCCAAAACATTTATTCAGACAAAAGAAAGCCAAATCCAAACATCAGAAAATCAAATCAATCATAGTAACAAAGAAACCTGTACATAATAACAATGCAGGGGGAAGAACTAGGCTTCAGCCTTCACTCTGTTTGGCTTCTGATAAATCAGCTTCCTTAAACAAATCACAAATTGTCTCCATTAAACAAAATGCCCTTCTTTCACTCAAAGCCAACTGCCTGATTCCTTGTGTGCTTCATTTCTTAAACCTCTCTAACTTCCTCTCAACTTTGATCCAGTTCTGCTAATTCCTGCTCCATCCTTCTTGCTCCACCCCTTCATGTTCCATGTGACTTAGAGTCACGTGATTCAGGCTTCCATGTAACTTAAACAGGTCACATGAGCCTATGAGATGAAAAGGATCTTTCCATGGGGGTAGGAGCCATGATGACTGAGTAACATCAAGGACTTGCTAGAGATCTCCCTCCAAACCCAACCTAATACCTGTAAAAATGACTAGACAAATCCTGGAGCTTCATAACCCATAGAGTGATGGACTGAAGCAAATCTCCAGCCCAAGACAGCTTGGAAAGTCAATGGGAGGCATCTATTGCACCGTGCTAGGTGCAGAATGCAGTCCAGTGTGGGCCAGGCTGGCACAGACAGGACCTGAGCAGGCCTTGGAGGGACTGGATTTCAGACTTTATAACCCCAACACACCAAGGACCAATAGGAACGATAGTGGAAAATATCAGTCAGACCTGTGTGAGACAGTAGAGTGGTCCAGTGCCAGTCTCAGGATGGCAGAAGGGGTGGAGGATTCCACAGGACCAGCAGTGATAGGAGCAGGAGCAGCTACTTTTTCTGGAGCTTTACACTCACAGATCCTGGGAGATTGAGCTGCTGACAGTACATCCCCCAAACCTACTGAAAGCAGAGAACTACCTTGACAAAGAGCTCGAAAGTCAAATAATTATCTGGGAAAATGAGCAAAAACAGGCAAAAAAAGTCAAACTATGGAATCTTACATCTTTGGGAACAAGGAAGATCAAACATGTAAACGTAAGGAGAAAACAAATTTAAAAATCCTACATTCGAAGCTTCCAAGAAAAATATTTATTGGTCTCAGGCCCTAGAAGAGTTCAGAAAGAATTTTGAAAATCAAATAAGAGCAAGAGAGGAAAAATTGGGAAGAGGAAATGAGGATGATGCAAGAAAATCATGAAAAAGGAGTCAACTGCTTGCTAAAGGGGGTCCAAAAATACTGAAGAAAATAATACTTTTAAAAATAGACTAATCCAAGTGGCAAAAGAGATTCAAAAAAGCCCATGAGGAGAAGAATGCCTTAAAAAGCAGAATTAGCCAGATGGAAAAGGAGGTCCAAAGCCTCACTGAAGAACATAATTCCTTAAAGATTAGAACAAAGCAGATGGAAGCTAATCATGTTATGAAAATCAAAAAAATTATAAAACAAAACCAAAGGAATAAAAAAACAGCAGACAACGTGAAATATCACACAGGAAAATCCACTGATGTGGAAAATAGGTCCAGGAAAGGCAATTTAAAAATTTTTGGACTACCTGAAACCATGATTAAAAAAAATCTTAAACATTATTTTTCAAGAAATTATCAAGAAAAACTGCCCTGATATTCTAGAACCAGAGGGTAAAATAGATGTTGAAAGAATTCACCAATTGACTCCTGAAAGAGATCTCAAAAGGAAAACTCCTAGAAATATTGTTGCCAAATTTCAGAACTACCAGGCCAAGGAGAAAATGTTGCAAGCAGCCAGAAAGAAGCAGTTTGAGCATTGTGGAAACACAATCATGATAACACAAGAATTAGCAGCTTCTACATTAATGAATCAGAGGGCCTGGAATATGATTTTCCAGAAGAAGTAAGATTGGAACCAAGAACCACCTCTCTAGCAAAACTGAGTATGATACTTCAGGGGAAAAAATGGAATTTCATTGAAATAGAGAACTCACAAGCATTCTTGATGAAAAGATCAGAAGTGAGTAGAAAATTTAACTTTCAAACATAAGCATCAAGAGAAGCATGAGAAGGTTATCAGGAAAGAGAAATCATAAGGGACTTACCAAGGCTGAACTGTCTACATTTCTACATGAAAAGGTAATATTTGTAACTCTTGAGACTTTTCTATGTATTAGGGTAGTTGGAGGGATTATATACATATAGACAGAGAGCACAGGGTAAGTTGAATATGAAGGAATAATATCAAAAAAAATAAAATTAAAGGAAAAGAGAGGATTATATTGGGAGGAGAAAGAGAAAAATAAAATAGAGTAAATTATCTCTCACTAAAAAGAGGTAAGAAAAAGCTTTTTCAACGCAGGGGAAGAGGAGGAAGGTGGGAGGGAAAGAGTGAAACTTATTCTCAATGAATTTGTCCTAAGGAGGGAATAACATGCTCAGTCAATTTGGCATGAAAATCTATCTTACTCTACAGGAAAGGATGGGGAAATGGAATAAGCAGGGAGTGAGGGATGATAGAAGGGAAAGAAAATGGTAGGAGTGGGTAATTAGAAGTTAACACTTTTCAGGAGGGGCAGGGTCTAAAGAGAGAATAGAATAAATGCAAAGCAGGATAGGATGGAGGGAAATTATAGTTAGTCTTTCACAACATGACTGTTATGGAAGTGTTTTGCATGACTACACATGTATAACCTTTACCGAATTACTTATATTCTCAGTGGGGATAGGTGGAGAGGGAAGAAGGGAGAGAAGCTGGAACTCAGAGTTTTGAAAGTGAATATTACATGCAACTGCGGAAATAACACATACAGGCAATGGGGTACAGGAATCTATCTTGCCCTACAAGAAAATAGGGGGAAGGGAATAAGAGAAGGGAGGGAAGATAGGGAGAAGGGGTAAGCAGAATGTATACTGTCTTGGGGTGCAGGGAGGGTAGAAATGGAGAGAAAATTTGGAACTCAAAATCTTTTGGAACTGAATGTTGAAAACTATAAATAAATAAATTAATAACAAAGATATGATAAAAATGATAGTCTCACTAAGAAGTAAAATTACAGTAACAATAAGCCAAACTATATTATCAGTACATTCAGCCCCAAGATTTTTCTTATACTTTACACAGTTCACTGGAACAACTGGTATCAACAGACTTTTAACAGAGATAGCAAGAAAATAAGCATATAAAACAATATCTTAGGCAACTGTTGTCAACAGAACTTTACAGCAATAGGGATCACACAAATAATAGGGATCACACAAAATAAGCACATAAAACTCTTAGGCTGAGGCTTGAATGAAGGGCCCCATCACTCTCTCCTCTAATAAATAGAGCCCAAAATCTTGGGGTAAGTGGTGAAGGTCTCTTCTTCCATAGCCAATTCCTGCTGAAATTAGACATAAAGCTGTTCTTGCCCCCAAGAGGTCCCATTTGAGGGATCAGTTCTTTAGGTGGCATCCAGAACTTGGTCAATGCCAGGCCCACAGGTGAAACATCGTAGTCTTGGACAGGGGGTAACATCTGACTTAAGTGATCAGGCATCTGCAGGTGGAAGGTATTAAGCCTTCTGAAAACAAATCTGACAAACAAGTTGAACAGACAAAAAGCCCAGAAGAAACAAGGAGACAATAGCCAGAAGCGGAGTAGATGGGTCAGCCATGCTTCTGGAGTCTATGAACCCACTACCATAGCCTTTTTCACTGTTGTTCAAATTTGCTATTTTGGGGTCATCATTCTGTCTACAAGCATGCTTTCTTTAAACTGAGCTGGGGCCTGGTCAATTTCCTATTCTCCCTGAAAGTGTAATAAATTTAGATACAATGTTTCAGGGGGATCTGTATGGGCAGTTCTTAATTTCCTGCTCAGTCTAATATCAAATCCCCTTTTTTGATACATTTTGTATAATTCATTAGTTACAATGCCGTCTATTCTTCCAAAATCTACCGCTGTTCTGAATAGAGCAGTAAACAGTTCTTTCCTTATCAATCTATTCTGACTTTTCATCCACTAGCTATTCACTCTTCTCTCTCAAGAACATTTATTTGTTTCACTCATTCTCACCATCCAAGATGTCAATTGTTGTCCCATTATTGTCTCCTGCTGAGTAAAATTCTCAATTACCTTCCCAAACCCTGTGTGCCCCCTCCAATTCTCCTCCTTTCTTCTCATTGATAGAACTTCACTCTTATTATTGAACTTTGTTTCGTTCTCCTCCCATGTATCTTGTTGGCAGGTGTTTGGACCCCCATGAAGCCCAACTTGTGCGAGTGCTGGATGCAACTTCCCCTTGTTACTTTTTGCTTCTTTTTGTGAGCTAAACTAACAACACCATTTTCTTCTGTCATCTGAGATTTTCTAGTTTTCTCTTCTAAAGGAGAGTTTGCATGTTGCAGCATAAAAAGTTTCTCAGGCAAACCAACCAACTCCCTTTCCATCTGAGCTTTATCTTTGAGCAGTTTGTTTCTGCTTTTACACATAAGGTTTGTTAGCAAGGCCCAGTTTCTCCTACATACCTCTGCCAGTTCTTTTTCTGGTTCGACTGGTATTTCTTGCAAACTCCTTTGTAAATCTCTGGGTCCCCCATTCTGTAGCTTCAATTTCCAGTTTTCGCAGAATCCTGTACTTTTAGCCCATTCTCATGTTAGAGAGGAATAAGGCAAGTCCTCCCCTCCTGGGATATACGCTTCCTCTAAAGCCTTCTTACCTCCAAATAGAGGTCTGACATTTTGCGATTCCATCCTCACCACCATTTGTAGCACAACCAAGATATTCACAGCGCCCATGGGGCCATGAATATTCTGGCACAATTCTGAATCATGAAATACAACAGACTCTCCACGTGGAAGACAGAATCAAAACATTTATTCAGATACCTGAAAGTCAAATCCCAACAAAAGAAAGCCAAATCCAACATAGTAACAAAAATATCTACACACAATAACAATGCAAGAGGAAGCACGAGCCCATTCCTTCCCTCTGTTAGGCTTCCCACAAATCAGTTCCCTTAAAGAAATCACAAACAGACTCCCTCAAACAAAAAGTCCTTCTCTCACTCACAATCAGCTAACTGTTTGCCCTCATCCTTCACTTCTGACTGCCCTCTAACTTCCTCTTACCTCTGTTCCAGTTCTGCCTCCTCCTTTTCCACCCTTCCTGCTTCAACTCTTCCTACTCCATGTGACTTAGGGTCATGTGATTCTATGTGACTTTAGCAGGTCACTTGGACCTAATAATGAATGGGAAAGATCTTCTCATTAAGAAGTAAAATTGCATTAACAATAAGAAAAATTCATTATCAATGAAGCTATCTGACATAATGTGGAGGTTTAGGTGGAAAGTGAAAGGAAAATGAATTCTGATATCCTTTGTCCTTGCTTTTATTTTGATGGGGAAGAGTTTGGGGAATTTGTAATGGGATTCAGGGTCATTATAAAGAAGAAGAAGAAGAAGAAGAAGAAGAAGAAGAAGAAGAAGAAGAAGAAGAAGAAGAAGAAGAAGAAGAAGAAGAAGAAGAAGAAGAAGAAGAAGAAGAAGGAGGAGGAGGAGGAGGAGGAGGAGGAGGAGGAGAAGGAGGAGGAGGAGAAGGAGGAGGAGGAGGAGGAGTAGGAGGAGGAGAAGAAAGAGAGGAAGAAAGAGACGAAGAAAGAAGAAGAAGGAGAAGAAGAAGAAGGAGAAGAAGAAGAAGAAAAAGAAGAAGAAGAAAAGAGTATCATTCATTAAAAATAATCAGAAGAAAGTTGAAGTACAGAATTGGATACAGGAAAGCAAGGAAAATTTAAAAATCAATTTAAATATGTAACATTACATATGATGTATAGATATATATTTTTCAATCAGACAAAGATGTGGATAAAATAATTACCATGATGTAATGTGCAATTAAATACATAATAAATTTAAATAATGTATGCTTTTAAAATTAATAAACCATGCAAAATATGCAATACTCTTCTTCCAAGGGAAACTGTCATGTCTATTGTCATTTATTAAATTCATAAGATAATTTTTTTTATAAAGTAAAATATTTCACAATGAATTGTAATTGAGAATCTTTGGACACACTTCAAAGTTCTGGAAATATTTTTCTGAAGTGATTTTCAAAGATAAGTAGTCCAAGGATATATAAAAATCAATGAAATTACTGTCATGTCAAAAAAGGTGGAAGGCAAAAATACAAAATAGTATTCAAATTCTTAAGCTGAGTATGTATGCATGTATACACACATATATGTGTGTATACATATGTGTGCATATATACACATATGTATTCACACGTGTGTGTGTGTATATACATACAGACAGATAAAATTTGCAATCAAGTTTTCATTTGTAGTCATGTACGCTAAGGTTTTATTAGTTTGGCTGGCAAGACTTTGGTCAGTCCACCTCATTGGCTCCTCACCTTTACCACAAGAAAATGATATGAAGAGAAAAACGGTCAAGGTGCTGGCTTTCATATCTGTCCCAGTTCATCACAACTTCCCCAACTAGTCAAAGCTGCTGACTCATTTTCTAGGCGGAGACAGCTTTAAGTTTTCTTTTCCCTTACTCTCTGAAGAAGAAAAAAAATCAATAATTCTCTTTTGTTCAGCTCGGGCCCCTAACCAGAAGAAAATTCTCTCTGGTGTAGTAGCCATTTCTTTTTCATGAACCAGTTTATTGTGCAGTTTTTGTGTTTGTTTTTTAAACTCTATTTCCTTCTCATTTATTCCCTTCTATTACATTGCTTATCTTTCTTGCAACAATTAAACACATTCAGCCTAGACAATCAGCTTTAAAAAAGGAAACAAAAAGCAAACAAATTTTTAAGAAATTTAGAAACAGTCTCATCTATTTTTCTAGAAAAGAGAGACAGGGGAAAAGGATTGTGAAGTATCATTAACTTTGTCTCAGCAATCTGAAAATTTTCTGAAAACCTAGGATTTTCTCTGTGAAGTTGGCACATGGCATAATCAGAAAGCACCTATTTTGTGGCCTGGCATTGAGAATCTAATGAATGGCACCTTCCCTGAAGTTACTCAAGCATTTGTCAGTCAGTGGTGTGTGGTCATAGGGGAATCTTTGCTCCACTCACTATCTTTTGTTCACTTTGCAAATCAGTGTAAATCAGTGCCTCTCAAAGTTTCTGTCTTTTCTTTTTCTTAGTAGTTTGCTGGTCAGTATCTGGCCCCAAAGTGCCGTAGAATTTGAGAATCACCCAAGGTTATGTCAGGGAATTTCCACCGGCCAGATGCCAGTGATTTCCTACATCCTATTATACTCATTCTCTTTTTGTGTGCTAATTCTTTTTCTACTGCCTATAAACATTCAAAAATTTCCAAATCATTAAAAAATTCTTATTAGACTTTCCCATCCTTTTAGCTATCATTTAATATCTTACTTTTCTTAACCAAATTGTTTTTAAAAAGTAGTCTATATTTTTTGTATTCACTTCCTTTCTTCTCACTCACTTTTATCTATTTTCAAAAAAAACCATGATTTTTATTTTTCCTGTTACACATAAAAACAATTTTCAACATTTATTTTTAAGACTTTCTGTTCCAAGTTCTCTCCCCTCTTCAGCAGCCCTCCAATTAACAGGTAATTAATTTGATATATGTTATATGTGTATATTCACACAAAATATGCACATAATAGCTATGTTATGAATGAAAACATACACAAAAAAAAACTCAAGAAAAATAAAGTATGCGTCAATCTGCATTCAGACATCATCGGTTCTTTGTCTGGGAAAGAAAGGCATTTTTCATCATAAGTCCTTCAGAGATGTCTTGGATCATTATATTTCTGAGAATAACAAACTCATCATAGCTGATCATCCTACAATATTGCTGGTACTTTGTACATAGTACATTTCATTTTACAGTAGCTCACATAAGTCTTCCCAGATTGCTCTGAGAGCATCCTGCTCATCATTTCCTATAGTACAGCAGTATTTAATCATAATCATATAGCATAATTTGTTCAGTCATTCTCTAATTAATGAGTATTCCATCAATTTCAAATTCTTTGCCCTCAGGAAAGAGCTGCCATAAATATTTTTGGACAGATACGTCCTTTTCCTTTTGGAAAATCTCTTTTGGGATAAAGACCTAGGTACTGGCATTGCAACCTCAAAGGGTATGCATGGTTCTATAGGTCTTTGGGCATAGTTCCAAATTTCTCTGCAGAATGGTTGAATCAGTTCACAACACCAACATCGCATTGATTCCTCATTTTTCACACATCCTCTCAAACATTTGCCATTTATCTTTGTTGTCCTATTAGCCAATCAAATAGGTATGAGGTAGTGCCTCAGAATTGTTTTAATTTGCATTTCTTTTATCAATAGTGAGTTACAGTAATTTTTCATATGGCTATAGATAGCTTTGATTATATCATCTGAAAACTGATAATTTTAGATAATGTATCAATTGGGAAATGGTTCTTATGCTATATAAATTTGATTCAATTCTCTATATGTTTGAGAAATGAGGTATTTATCAGAGAAACTTGTCTCCAAATTTTTTCACCATTACTATTGCTAATTGTATTGCCATCCACTCAATAGATCCCCATTGTTTATTCTATTCTCTTTTTCCTTCCACCCACTCCCTGCTCAAAAGCGTTTTGCTTCTGACTACTCCAACTCCAACCTACTCTTCCTTCTATCACCTCCATATTCTCTTATCACCTTCCTACCTATTTTTCTGTAAGGTAAGATAAATTTATATATCTAATTAAATGTATACGTTATTCCTTCTTTGAGCCAATTCTGATGAAACTAAGGTTCACTCATTTCCCCTCACCTCTCCTTCTTCCCCTCCATTGTACAATATTTTCCTTGCCTGTTTTATGTGAGATAATTTACACCTTTCTACCTCACCCTTTCTCTTTCTACCAGTACATTCCTCTCACACAACTTAATTTTATTTTTCAAATATCATCCTGTCATATTCAACTCATACCTGTACCTTCTGTTTATATATGCTCCTAGGTACACTAATAATGAGAAAGACCTTGTGAGTTACAACCACCATCTTTCCATCTAGGAATGTAAGTCTTTTAGCCTTATTAAGACCTTTATGATTTTCCTTTCCTGTTTACCTTTTTATGCTTTTCTTGAGTCTTCTATTTGAAAGTCAAATTTTGTATTCAGTTCTGATCTTTTATGAAGAACGGTTGAAATTTCTCTATCTCACTGAATTTCCATTTACCCCCCCCCCTCCCCTTATGGATCATGCTCAGTTTTACTGGGTAGATGATTCTTTTTGTAATCCTAGCTTATTTGTCCTCCAGGAATGTCATATTCCAAGCCTTCAGCTCCTTTAATGTAGAAACTGCCAAATCTTGCATTATCCTTATTGTGGCTCCATAATACTTTAATTGTTTCTAATATTTTTCTCCTTGAATTGGGAACTCTGATATTTGGCTATAATATCCCTAGGAATTTTCCTTTTGTGATCTCTTTCAGGAGGTAATCAGTGGATTTCTACTTTACCCTCTGATTCTAAAATATCAGGACAATTCTGCTTGACAATTTCCTTTTTTTTAATCAATACCACTCATAGGCATTGTTTGTAGTTCAGTTGTTTTTGTCATCTTTGACTTTTTAAAATTAATTTATTTGTTTTCAGTTTTCAGCATTCTCTTTCATAAGTCTTAAATTGGCTTCTACATATATAATCTTATTAAATACATTTTCACATTAGTCATGTTGCATAGAAGAATTAAAATGAGTGGGAGAAAACACGAGAAGAACCAAAGCAAAACAAAACATAACACAAGAGAAAATAGTCTGCTTCATTCTGAGTTCAAATTCCATAGATCTCTTTCTGGATGTGGATGGCACTTTGCCTCAAGAGTCCTTTCGGAATGTTTTAGGTTCTTGCTTTGCTGTGAAGGGCTAAATCTATAAGAAACAGTCCTTGCACACTGTGGCTGTTACTGTGTACAATGCTATCCTGATTTTGCTCATTTCACTCAGCATCAGTTCATATAAATCCTTCCAGACTTCTCTGAAGTCGTCCTCTTCATCATTTGTTATAGCACAGTAGTATTCCATTAAATTCATATACCACAACTAGTACAGCCATTCCTAAATTGATGGGTATTCCCTCGATTTTCAGGTTCTGGCCACCACAAAGAGAGCTGCTATAAATATTTATGTACATGCGGGACCTTTTCCAATTTTTTATGATGTCTTTGGGATACAGTCGTAGAAGCGCTATTGCTGGGTCAAAGGGTATGCACATTTTTGTAGCCCTTTGGGTATAGTTTCAGATTGCTTTCCGGAATGACTGGATCATCTCATAGCTCAACCAACAATGAATTAGTGTTCCAACTCTCCCACATCTTCTCCAACAATTATCATCTTCCTGTTTTGTCATGTTAGCCAATCTGACAGGTGTAATTTGGTACCTCAGAGTTGTTTTGATTTGAGTCTCTCAAATCAATAGTGATTTGGAACATTTTTCATATGACTATAGATAGCATTGATTTCTTCCTCTGAAAACTGCATCCTTATATCCTTTGAACATTTATCAATTGGTGAATAATTGCATTCTTGTGAATTTGACTCAGTTCTCTATGTATTTTAGTAATAAGGACTTTGTCACAGACATTAGTTGCAAAATTCTTTCCCAGTTTTCTGCTTTCCTCCTAATCTTGGTCGCATAGGGTCAGTTTGTACAACCCTTTTCAATTTAATGGAATCAATATTACCTATCTTGCACATAATGTTCTCTATCTCTTGCTTGGTTATAAATTTATCCATTCTCCACAAGTCTGACAAATACACTATCCTTTATTCCCCTAATTTGTCTGTCGTATCAGGTTTTATGCCTAGATAATGTATGCATTTGGACTGTATTCTTGTATATGGTGATGGGCATTGTTCTATGCCCAGTTTCTGCTATACTATTATCTGGTTTTCCCAGCAGTGAACTCTTATCCCAGGAGCTGGGGTCCTTGGGTTTCTCAAACAGCAGATGCTGCATTCATTGACTACTGTGTCTTGGGTACCCAACTTATTTCACTGATCTACTACTCTATTTCTTAGGCAATACCAAGTGCTTTTGATGACTGAAGTTTTATAATACAATTTAAGGTCTGGTAGGGCTAGGCAACATTCCCTAGCATTTATTTTCATTAAATCCCTTGACATTCTGAAACTTTTGTTCTTTCAGATGAATTTCGACATTTTTTCTAGTTCTAGAAAATAATTATCTGGTAGTTTGATTGGTATGGCACTTGAAAAGCAAATTAATTATGTAGAATTGTCATTTTTGTTATATTAGCTTGACCTACCCACGAGCAAATGATGTTTTTACAATTAATTATATTTGACTTTATTTGTGTGAAAAGTGTTTTGCAATTGTGTTCATATAGTCCCTGGACTTGTCTTGGCAAGTAGACTTCTAGATATTTTGTAGTGTCTACTATAGCTTTTAATGGAATTTCTCTTTCTATTTCTTGTTGTTGGGTTTTGTTAGTAATACATAGAAATGCAGATGATTTATGTGAGTTTATTTTGTACCCTGTAACTTTGCCAAAGTTGTTTAGTACTTTAAGTAGTTTTTGACTTGATTTTGTAGAATTCTCTAAGTATATCATCATATTATCTGCAAATAATTGCTTCTTTGTTGCTTCTTTGTCTATTCTAATTCATTCAATTCCTTTTTTTTCTCTTATTGCTAAAGCTATCATTTCTAGTCCCACATTGAATAACAGTGCTGATGATGGATATCCTTGTTTCACCCCTCATCTTATTGGAAATGCAGCTAGCTTATCCCCATTATATATAATGGGTGCTAATGGTTTTAGATAGATACTGTATACTGTTCATTATTTTTAGAAAGGCTCCATTTATTCCCATGCTCTCCAGTGTTTTCAATAGAAATGAGTGTTGCATTTTTTCAAAAGTTTTTTGCTGAATTTGTTGAGATAATCACATGGTTTCTGTTAGTTTTGTGGCTGATGTGATAAATAACGTTGATAGTTTTCCTAGGACTGAACCAGCCCTGCATTCCTGGTATAAATCCTACCTGATCATAATTTATTACTCTCGTGATAAGGTGCTGTATTCTTTTTACTAATATCTTAGTAAAAGTTTGCAAATATATTCATTAGAGTAATTGGTCTATGATTTTCTTTCTTTGTTTTGGGTCTGCCTAGTTATCTAATATCTGGTTATCTGAATATCTAATCGGAACGATAATTGTATCATTAAAAGGATTTGGTAGAGTCCTTCTTTGTCAATTTTCCCAAATAGTCTATATGGTTTTGTAATTTACGGCTCCTTAAATGTTTGACACAATTCACTTGTAAATCCATCTGGCCCTGAAGAGTTTTTCCTAAGGAGTTCATTGATGGCTTGTCCAATTTCATTTACTGAGAGGGTTTTTTAAAAAAAAAAAAATTTAACTTCCTCTTCTGTTAATCTGGGCAATTTATATGTTTGTAAAATATTCATTCATTTCACTTAGATGGTCACATTTATGGGTATACAGTTGGCAAAATAATTTCTAATTATTGTTTTAATTTTCTTCTCATTGGAGGTGAGTTTATCCTTTTCATTTTTATATTGGTAATTTGGTTTTCTTCTTTCTTTGTTAAATCAAGCTGAACAAAGTTTTATCAATTTTACTGCTTTTTCATAACAGCAACTCTTAGTTTTATTTATTAGTTCAATAGTTTTCATAATTTTGGTTTTATTAATCTTTGCTTTTCAATACTTCTAATATGGTATTTACTTGGAGATTTTCAATTTGTTCTTTTTCGAGCTTTTTCAGTTGCATACCTTATTCATTGACCTTCTTTTTCTTTCTATTATTCATGTAGGCAATCAATGATATAAAACTTCCTTTCAGAACTACTTTTGCAGCATCCCATAAGTTTAGGTAGATTGTCTCATTATTGTCATTCTTTTGAATAAAGTTATTGATTGTTTCTATGATTTGTTGTTTAACCCACTCATTCCTTAGGATTAGATTATTTAGTTTAGAATTAATTTTTGTTCTTTGTTTCTATGGCCTGTCATTACATATATTTTTATTGCATTATTATTTGAGAAGGATGCATTGACTATCTCTACCTTTCTCTACCAGACTGGGAGGATTTTATGCCCTAGTACATGGTCAATTTTTTATATGTGCCATGTATTGCTGAAAAAAAGGTATATTCCTTTCTATCCTCATTCAGTTTTCTCCAGAGGTTGATCATATCTACCTTATCCAGAATTCTATTCACCTACTTAACTTTGTTCTTGCTTATTTTGAGGTTAGATTTATCAAGTTCAGAGAGGCACAGACTGATGTCCCCCCCACAGTATAGTTTTTCTGTCTATTTATTCCTGTAACTCTCATAACTTCTCCTCAAAGAATCTGGCTGCATTTATATTTAGTAATGATATTGTTTCATTGTCTATGGTGCCTCTTAGCAGGATATAATTTTCTTTCTTACCTCTTCTGATTGGATCCATTTCTTCTTTCTCTTTGACTGAGATTAGGATTGTACCCCTGGTTTCTTTTTTACATCAGCTGAAGTATAACATATTCTTTCCCAACCTTTTACAATTGCCCTGTGTGTATCCCCCTGTTTCAAATGTGTTTCTTGTAAACAACATATTATTGGACTATGGTTTTTAATCCATCCTCTTATCCATCTCCATTTTATGACAGAGTTCATCCCATTCATATTGAGAGCTATGATTAATATCTGTGTCTTTCTCTCTATCCTTTCCCCTTTATGCTTTCAGTTCTCCCTTCTCTATTCCCCTCCAAAATAGTTTTAATTTTTGACCACCTTCTCCCTCAGTCTTCCCTTTCTTTTATCAGCCCCCTCCTTTATATTCCACTTATACTTCACTACTCCTTCCCTCCATTTTAACCTCCCCTCCCTTTTCTTTCCCCTTTCCCTTCCTACTGCCTATAGGGCATGTTAGATTTCTATAATTAGCTGAGTTTATTGTTCCCTCCTTGAACCAAATCAGATGAGAGTACGTCTCAAACGATGCTAATCTCCCTCCTCTCTTTTTCTCTACTATAATGTTTTTCTGCCTCTTCCTGTGATATAATTTACATTTTCAGCCTCCTTCTTTTCACTTCTCCCATTACAACCTCTTCACACCCTTAAATCAAATTTGTCATCATCACATCGTTTAATTTGTACCCATTTCTTCTACCTATGTATACCTCTTCTAAACTTCATAATAAATATACAATTTTCAAGATTAACAAGTAGCATCCTCCCTTATAGGTATGTAAACAGTTTGCCCATACGGAATAACAAGTTTTCCCCCGTTTCCCTTTTATGCTTGTCTTGAGACTTGTATTTGAAAATCCAATTTTCTATTGAGCTCTGGTCTTTTCTTCAGGAAGGTTTGGAAATCCCTTATTTCATTGAATGTCTATCTCCTTGCCTGAAAGATTATGTTCAGTTTCTCTGGGTTATTGATTCATGGTTGCAGGACAAGCTCCTTTGTCTTATAGAATATCGTATTCCAATCCCTCCGATCTTTTAATGTAGAAGCTGCAATGAACTGTGTGATCTTGACTGTAGTTTCTTGATATTTGAATTGTTTCTTTCTGGCTGCTTGCAGTATTTTCTCCTTAACTTGATAGTTCTGGAATTTGACAATAATATTCTTTGGCATATTCAGTTTGGAATCTCTTTTAGGAAGTGATCAATGGATTCTTTTCATGACTATTTTGCCCTCTGGATCTAGGACTTCAGAGAGTTTTCTTGGTGATTTCTTGGAAGATATTTTCTAGCTTCTTTTTTTCATCATGGCTTTCCAGGAGACCAATAACTCTTAGATTTTCTCTCCTAGATCTATTTACAGGTCATTTGTTTTTCCAGTGAGATCTTTTACATTTTCCTTTATTTTTTCATGGTTTAGATCCTGTTTGACTGATTCTTGATGTCTTATACAGTCATTAGTTTCCACTTGCTGAATTCTAATCTTTAATAGATTGTTTTCTTCTCTTAAATTTGCATCTCCCTTTCCATTTGCCCAATTTTCCTTTTTAAGGAGCTGTTCTCTTCAGTGAGTTATTTTTTCATATTTTTAAAGTCATTCTGTCAGTTTTTATTCTCCAACGTTAATTTGGCTTTTAAATTCCTTCTTGTGCCCTTCCAAGAATGATCTTTTGGATTAAGACTAGTTCATGTTCCCTTCTGAGGATTCAGATGGGAGTACAGTCTCAATGCTGACCTTTTGTGCATTTATATTTTGGTCTTTGTCCCCATAATAAAATTCTTTGGTCTTTTTATTTTTGGTTTGTTTGTTGCTCATGAAGAATTCCTTTTTTCCTGCTTTTAAAGTGGATCTCTGCTTCTGGGTCATAGGAGCCTCTGCCCCACGGTTCTTTTGCTGAGAACTCAAGGTTTTGTGTGATGTGACCTCTGGTTCTTCCAGCTAGAAGCTAGAATGCTGCAGCTTTCCTGGTACTGAGCTGGCTGGTGAGCCAAGACAGAGGCCAGGTGAAATCTTTCTGAGTTTCCCTAGAGTTACCCTTAAGCTTGCTCCATGAGGTGTGTTGCAGGGGTGATCTGGGCGCAGGAGGTCTTCTCCTCTGATCTAGAGCACAGGCAGGCTCAGTGATTGATCTCTGCTGGTGTCTTCCCAATTCCCATTGCTGTGCTCAGGCATGCCTGGTGTTGCACATAGGTGTTTCATCACTGTGGAGTTCAGGACCTCCTCCTTGTTCCCTGAGATGGGGCTGACAGATCCAGTCCTGCACTAGTACCCTTCAGCCACAGCAAGAGGGTCCCTTCTTGACAATTTTCCTAGCCTCTCTAGTTGAGAGACTGTTTACCCCTTCAGCTGATCCCAATATTCCAGGAATTTTCCTGGGGAAATATTCTCTGGGTTTTTCAAGGTCAGCAAAGGGAGAATACAAGTACTTACACATCACTCCCTCATCTTGGTTCCAGAAGTTCAAGTAGGGGATTTACAAACATTTGATCTGCAGACTGATATTCTCAGGAATGACTGCTGCTGTTAGCAGTTGTTCTGCACTTCTCTCACTCAGTTTCACTGGAACCCTGTCCTATGCTGATATTTTTGAAAATTCACACTGCTGTATCTGATTCAGTCTGCCTAGTGGTTCCAGCTCCACTTTGCTATGATGGCATCCGTACTGGTGTGATGGCAATCAAATTAGGATCTTTTGCTGTTTTTGTTTTGCTAAAAGTGCCTCTGATTGAATAATGGGATTAAGATGGATGTTTCCCTCCCATTGATGGGCCTGTCACTTTGTGGGAAACTTGATATGGGGAGATGTTGTGTAGGAGGGTCCCAGTACCTTTTGCTTTTTCTATTGAGGTACTGGGTCAGAAAGTTAAGTCCTATGGCTCTAAAAAGGTATAAATATTCTGAGGTCGAGATTTTACTTTCAGTCTTAGTTTTTGTAAGAAGTTTTGAGTGCCAGATGATCACTCTTGGAAGCCACTCTAAAGAGCTACCCAGCTTTGAAAATCCAGATGTCAGTGCTTCCTCTTTGGTAACTGTGTTCAGATAGTTGGACTGTCTATTGAATTCAGTGAGAAGAAGCCATGTGTGTTTATCTTTTATTACTTTGGAGCTTACTGACTAGAAGTGTTTGATTGGGTAGATGAGGACTCTTGGAAGCTGCTAAAGATCCCCCTGACTCTGAAAACCCAGATTCAGTGCTTCCCTCTCTGGTAACTATGGTCAGACAATCAGGATCCAATTGTCTGCTGAATTCTGGCAGAAGAAGCCATATCTATTGACTTTTTGATTTCTCTGTATTTTCTTTGAAGTTCAGGGTACAGACTCCCCTGAACGAGGTGAATGATATATGTGCTTGGTTAAAGGAATGATTCATATGTTTGATTAAAGTGATTGTTAACCCCTTGAAAGTTGCTTTCCTTTTATGAATGCACATCTCAGAACTTTTGATAGCAGGTCCCCCTCTGTATGTTGGGTTGCTTACTGTTGTAGCTTGTACAGTCTGTCTGCTTTGCCTCCCCCAGTCCTGTGTAAAAGATCCTTTCTGTCGACCCTCTGGGCTGTGGTGAGCTGGATATCTTCTCATTCTATCTCATAGTGAGTTCTGCCACTCTCAGATTTGTTCAGATTCTCTTTTTAGAGGTATCTGAAGGAATTTTTGGTAGAGTTTACATGAGTCTGTGCTCTCATTTCGTCATCTTGGCTCTGTCCTCTGGTTGATAATTTCTTGAAAGATGATGTCCAGGCTATTTTTTGATCATGGCTTTCAGGCATTCCAATGTTTTTTGAATTATCTCTCCCTGATTTATTTTCCAGGTCAGTTGTTTTTCCAATGAGATATCTCACATTTTCTTCTAGTTTCTCATTCTTTTGGCTTTGTTTAATTATTTTTTGATTTCTCATAAATCATTAGTTTCCATTTATTCCATTCTAATTTTTAAGTAATTATTTTCTTCTGTGAGTTTTTAGACCTCTTTTTCCATTTGGTAGATTCTGCTTTTTAACCTATTCTTTTCTTCATTGCTTTTTTGGACTTCTTTTTACCATTGAACTTGGTCTGCATTTTTTAGGTGCTATTTTCTTCAGCATTTTTATGTGTCTCCTTTTTCAAGCTGTTGATTCATGTTTTATGATGTTTTGCATCACTTATTTCTCTTCTTAATTTTTCCTCCACTTCTCTTGCTTTGTTTCCAAAGTCCTTTTTGACTTTTTACATGGCCTGAGAACAATTCATATTTTTCTTGGAGGGGCTGGATATAGGAGTTTTGACTTTGTTGTCTTCTTCTAAGTGTGAGTGTTGCTCTTCCTTGTCACCATAATAACTCTTTATAGTCAAAGTTATTCTTTCTGTTCTTTGCTCATTTTCCCAAGCTATCACTTCACTTTTTAACTCTTTGTTAAGGTTGAATTCTGCTTCCTGAGAGGCAAACTGTCTCAAGCTTCAGAGGTGTATCAGTAAGCAACCCAACATACACAGGTTCTTAAATCTCCATTTATGAAAGGAAAGGCAACTTTTGAGAGGTTAATAATCCCTTTAATCAAACACATGTATCATTCACTTAGTTCAGGGGGAAATGTCAGCACTCTGAACTTCAGAGCAAATACAGAGAAATCTAAATCAACAGACTGCACTTTCAAACAGTCTGACATACATCACAGATCGACAAATAAACTGCCTGACCACATATACATAGTTACCAGCGAGGGAAGCACCAACATCTGGGTTTTCAAAGCTTAATGGCTTCCCAGAGTCTCATCTGACACATAAAGCTTCTTCCAAAAACTAAGCCCCAAAATAAAACCTCAACCTCAGGGTACTTATACACTTATTGGAGCTAAAAGGTGTCACAACCCTTGAGAACTGGTGCCTCATTAACAAAAGTTATGGACCTTCCTCAGAATCTTCCCAGGCCCATTAATTGGTAGGGAATATCTTCCTATTAAGAAGCAAAATTATATTAACAATAAGTAAAAATGTATTACCAATACCAGGGGTTATGTGCAGGTATTATTTTAGAGGTTCTTCTAGGGACCTGCAACTTATCAGTTCTTCCAAGACAGTTGCTATTGTGTTTGTCCTTCATTCTCAAAGAGGACCACGACATCAACATTATAACATGACTTGCAGTTGACTTGGACTTGAGTGAGGGAGAGTCACAAGCCTCACTTTTTTCTTCTGAACCATCTGGAGATCCAGTGGCCTGATATTCATCAGGATGACTGAGGATTACCCAGGAAGCAATGTGAGACCCTGGCCCTTTCAGCAAAGTCTTATCACATTCTCACTTTGAGTAAGAAACACCCATTCAATGAATGGGCTTCTTTATGTTACTGAAGGGATGTCTCCTTTAATCATAAAAAATCAAACTGAGAGGGGAAAATCCTCAGGGTTCCTGGGTAAAAGTGAAACAATTACTATTTAGTTATTACATTCACTCTGTGGTAGGTGGGTGGGGACTTCTTGTCTAGTCTACGAACTCCAGAGTGAGTTGGTTTTAAGGTTTGATCTGTGAGGAGAAAGTGTAGCCATTAAACCCAAAGGAAATAAAGGCCACGGAGTGTACCTTCCTTGGGCTACAACACCAGAGGAGAGGAGAGGAGAAGAGAGGAGCTGGTACTCACTTACAGTTTGTGTTTGTCCTTTGTTCTCAAAAAGAATCATCATCAAGATGATGACATGGCTTGCAGTTGAATTTGATTTGAGTGAGAGAGGGATGTACAAAGTCATAAGCCTCACTTTCTTTTCCTCTCCAAGGTAGTATGATCTAAGAAGAGGTATTTACTACTCTCCTGGCCTGTGCTCCAGGCTGTGAGTGACCACAAACACTCTTTTCTGCCCTGGTACTGTGAGGAGCTCCTCCCTCCAATGATGCCACAAGGTCTGCTGTACTACTGCTCTTCCTTGCCCTGGGACTGCCATCTGTGACTGCGACCTGAAAATACCTCTACGATCTCCTTCTGATGAGTTGCTTTACCCCCTTACCGTCTGTGGCCTGAGCACTCCAGAAGAATCCACTGGTACCCCTGTTGAGCATTCAGTCACTCCCAAGGCCCACTCTTTGTTTGTTGTGACCAGGGTTGTACTGGCAAGGCTTTTATGGATTGTGCTCCATTCTCACCTAGGTGTGACAGATCTTTCCTGCTGACTTTCTAAGTAGTCTTTGGGGTCTGTTGGCTGAGAGGTCTGGAAGGTGCCAGTGGAGATAGTGATTCAGTCACCTGAGTCCTGTTCCTAGTTCCCTGGGGCCTGCCTGAGGTACACTCTTCACCACATTGTACTCTTCTCTCACTCTGGTGTAATAAACCTTTCCTGCTGATACTCCAAGTTGTCTTAGGCTGGAAATAGCTTTTACTCTATCTTTTTATAGTTCAGCTGCTCTTGAATTTGTTTAGAGTCATTTTTAAACATATTTGAGCTATTTGTGGGAGAACTCAGGAGAGTCCCTGCCTTTACTTTATTTCTTGGCTCCCTTCTCACTCACTTTGTAGTCTGACTTCTGACTTTATTGTTCAACTGAAACTATTGTATCTGAAATTCTTAACTTTTTGTGAGTGTGTTATGGGCTCCTTTGGCAGTCTGGTGAAGATTATGGACCACTTTTCAGAATAATGTTTTTAATGCCTAAAATGTATAGGATTACAAAGGAAACATTGAAATATTGAAATACAGTTTATAGATGGGAAGATTTCAATAATGTGCTGTCTAGTGATAGGTTTAATAATTACAATAATTTCAAAATAGTGATGAGAGTAAATAATATTTTGAGCTATCTGTAACAAATGTAATACAAAAATATCTGTGATAGCTATTGGTGACTAAGTTATAGGCCCCACTACTACCATGGTTTATTGTCTACATTCATAATTCATAATTCATGCAAATGCTGAGTTAAGTTAGAAGTCAGTAACAATGGTACTTTAGTTATACATCCAAAATCATGGACCCTCCAAAATCTATCCATG
Source organism: Notamacropus eugenii (assembly GCF_028372415.1). Classification (NCBI taxonomy): domain Eukaryota; kingdom Metazoa; phylum Chordata; class Mammalia; order Diprotodontia; family Macropodidae; genus Notamacropus; species Notamacropus eugenii. The sequence continues at coordinate 321,218,133 of NC_092874.1, forward strand.
GACTCCAGGTTAAGAAATCCAGTTCTAAAGTTACCAATAATCTCTGAAGTGTCCTCTTCTCAATCTTCATCTTTCTTAACATCTCTAGAACATTTTACTCTGTTGATAGTTTCCTGGACATAACATCCATTCTGTGCTTTTGTGTTACTCTTCTCCCTTGGATTCCCTCCTACCTGTCTGTGCCTTCTTAGTCTCTTTTGATAGAATATGAATCTCATTTTGCCTTCGACCTGTGGTTGTACTTCAAAGTTCTTTCTTGAGTTGTCCTCTTTTTTTATGCTGTACAGGTTCTTATCGTCTCCGAGGGATTTAGTTTTCATGCCTATGAAAAACAAATCTCTGTTCACTCTCAGATATGTCCTTCTTCATAGAGATAATAATGATAGACAAATGCTCTGCAATAGTCTCTCCCTCATAAACTGCTTAGGAAACATTTTAAGCTGGTTGTGCAATCGGTATCACAAACTCATTATATGTAACACACAATGTAATTGTCACAGGCCATGGAAGAACTCAAAAAGGAGATTGAAAATCAAGTAAGAGACGTGGAGAAAAAATTGAGAAGACAAATGAGAGAGATGCAAGAAAATCATGAAAAGCGAGTCAACAGCATGCTGAAGAAAATTACACCTTTAAAAATAGGCTAACTCAATTGGAGAAGAATGCTTTAAAAAGCAGAATTAGTGAAATGGAAAAGGAGGTTCAAAAGTTCACTGAAGAGTTCTTTAAAAATTAGAACGGAACAGATGGAAGGTATGCTTTATGAGAAATCAGGAAATTACAAAACAAAACCAAAATAATGAAAAATGGAATAAAATGTAAAATATCTCTTTGGAAAAACCACTGACCTGGAAAATAGATCCAGGAGAGACAATTTAAAAATTATGGGACTACCTGAAAGTCATGATCAAAAAAACAGCCTGGACATCACCTTTCATGACTTTACCAAGGAAAACTGCCCTGAAATTCTGTAACCAGAAGGTAAAATAAATGTTGAAAGAATACACCAGTCACTTCCTGAAAGAGGTCTGAAAAGAGAAACTGCTAGGAATATTGTAGTCAACTTCCAGAGTTTCCAGGTTAGGGAGAAAATATTGCAAGCAATTGAAAGAAACAATTCAAGTATTGTGAAAATACGATCAGGATAACACAAGATCTAGCATCTTCTACATTAAGGAATTGAAGGGCGTGTGGATATGATATTTCAGAAATCAAAGGAACTAGGGCCAAGAATCACCTACTTAGGAAAACTGAGTATAATACTTTAGGGGAAAAATGGTCATTCAATGAAATAGAGGACTTTGAACCATTCTTGATGAAAAGACCAGAGCTGAATATAAAATTTGACTTTCAAAGACAAGAATCAAGAGAAGCATGAAAAGGAAGACAGGAAAGAAAAATCATAAGGGACTTACTAAAGTTGACCCGTTTACATTCATACATGGAAAGATAATACTTGTAACTCTTGAAACTTTTCTTAGTATTTGGGTATTTGGTGGGATTATACACACACACACATATATCTATCTATCTATCTATCTATCTATCTATCTATCTATAGAGAGAGAGGGAGAGAGGGAGGGAGGGAGAGATAGAGACAGAGAGACAGAGAGCACAGAATGAGTTGAATAGGAAGGGATCATATTTAAAAATTAAAATTAAGGGGTGAGAGAGAAATATATTGGGAGGTGAAAGGGAGAAATGGAATGGGGCAAATTATCTGTCATAAAAGAGGCAAGAAAAAGCTTTTCCAATGGAGAGGAAAATGCGGGGAGGTGAGAAAGAAAAAGTGAAGGTTATTCTCATCACATTTGGCTCAAGGAAGGAATAAAATGCACACTCAATTTGGTATGAACACCTGTCTTACACTTCAGGAAAGTAGAGGAGAAGAGGATAAACAGAGTAGGGGGGATGATTGAAGGGTGGGCAAATGGGAGAAGGGAGCAATTAGAAGTAAACGCTCGTGAGGAGGGACAAGGTCAAAAGAAAAAATAAAAAAGATAGAGAGGAAGATAGGATGGAAGGAAATACAGTTAGTCTTACACAACATAACTATTGTTGAAGTCATTTGCAGAACTACACATGTATAGCCTATATTGAATTGCTTACCTTCTCAGTGGGAATGGGCGGGGAGGAAGGAAGGAAGAGATGTTGGAACTCAAAGTTTTAGGAGCAAATATTGAGAACTGTTTTTGTGCACAACTGGGAAATAAGAAATACAGGTAACGGGGCATAGAAATTTATCTTTCCCTACAGGACAAAAGAGAAGATGGGGATAAGGGAAGGGAGAGTTGTTAGAGGGTAGGGCAGATTGGTGGAAGGGGTAATCAGAATGCTTGACATTTTGGTTTGGGGGGAGGGGAGAAGTGGAGAGAAAATTTGGAACTCAAAATTTTGTGGAAATGAATGTCGAAAACGTAAAATAAATAAACAAATAGTTAATTAAAAAAAGAAACTTCAATATCAGATGTGTGTAGTCATGCAAAACACTTACATAACAATCATGTTGTGAAAGACTAACTATATATCTCTCTATTTTGTCCTGTCCTCCATTTATTCTATTCTCTCCTTTGGCCTGTTCCTCCTCAAAAGAGTTTGCTTCAGACTCCTTCTTTCCCCAATCTGACATGCCTTCCATTATCGCACCTTTCCTATCTCTCCCTCCACTCCCGCTTTCCTGTAGGGTAAGATAGATTTCCATGTCCATTTGAGTGTGTATATTATTCCTTCCTTAAGTGAGATCTGAATATCTCTCCTCTCTTTCCTACCATTATAAAAGCTCTTTCTTGCTTCGTTTATGTGAGATGAATTACTATATTCTATCCCTCCCTTTCTCTTTCTCCCATTATATTACTCTTAAAACTTAATTTTATTTTTTAGATATCATCCCTTCATATTAAACTCACCTTGTGGTCTCTCTCTGTATATATATATATATATATATATATATATATATATATACACACACACACACACATATGTACATATATGTGTGTGTATGTATACACATATATATGTGTATGTGTGTATGTATGTATGTATGGACATACATACTACCTCTAACTACACTGTTACAGAGACAGGTTATTTCCTCCAACTACCCTAATATTGAGAAAGTTTCATGAGTTCCAAATATCATCTTTCCATGTAGGAATGTAATCAGTTCAACTTTAATTAAAGTCCTTTATGATTTTTCTTTCTTGTTCACCTTTCCATGGTTTTCTTGAATCTTGTATTTGAAAGTCAAATTTTCTATTCAACTCTGGTCTTTTCATCAAGAATGCTTGCAAGTCCTCTAATTCATTCAAATATCGTTTTCCCCCTGAAGTATTATACTTCTTTTTTCTGGGTAGGTGATTCTTTGTTTTAATGTTATCTCCTTTGTCCTCTAGCATATCATATTCCAAACCCTCCAATCCCTTAGATTAGAAGCTGCTAAATTTTATGTTATCCTGATTGTTTCCACAATACTTAAATTGTTTTCTTCTGGCTGCTTGCAATATGTTCTTCTTGACCTCGGGTAAAGATAATTTAAGTGGGGAGATCTTTCTCATTCATTCATAGATCCATGTGACCTACCTGGGCTAGAGCAAGAGCTGGAGGAGAGCTGACAGAAAATTTTGTCAGAGAGCAGTCAGAACTAACAAAGATGCAGGCAAGCAAGTAGTTGGCTAGCATGAACCTGCCTGTGATTATTTAAGGGAGCTTATTTGTGAGAAGAGTAGCAGGGGGAAGGCTTGGGCATGGTGTTTTCCTTTGTATTGTTATTGTGTATGAATTTTTGTTGCTGTTGTAGATTTGGCTTTCTGGTGTCTGAATAGATGTTTTGGTTCTGTCTTCCATATGGAGAGTCTGTTGTATTTCACAATTCAGAATTCTGCTGGTGTATTCATGGCCACCATAGGCGCTGTGGATATCATATTGGCGCTACACCTGGGAACTTTTCTCTTGGGTTCTGTTTCAGGAGGTGATCAGCGGATTCTTTCCATTTCTATTTTACCCTCTGTTTCTACAATAGAATATCAGGACAGTTTTCCTCGATTATTTCTTGAAAGATGATGTCTAGACTCTTTTCATAATTATGGCTTTCAGATATTCCAATAATTTCTAGATTGTCTCTTCTGGATGTATTTTCCAAGTCAGTTGATTTTCCAGTGAGATATTTCACATTGTCTTTTTTTCATCCTTTTTTGTTTTGTTTCATAATTTCTTGGTTTCTCATAAAGTCATTGGCTATCATTTGCTCCATTCTAATTTTTAAGGAATTATTTCATTCAGTGAGCGTTTGGACCTCCTTTTCCATTTGACCATTCTTATTCTCCTTGGATCTTTGGATTCCTTTTGCCATTTGGCTAATTCTATGTTTAAAGGTGTTATTTTATTCAGCATTTTTTTTTTGGTCTTCTTTAGCAAGGTGTTGATTTATTTTTCATGATTTTCTTGCATCACTCTTATTTCCCTTCCCAAATTTCCTCCCTTTCTCTTAGTTCATTTTCAAAATCCTTTTTTCTAGGGCCTGACACCAATTCACATTTTTCTTGGAAACTTTGGATGTAGGAGGTTTAACTTTGTTTTCTTCTTCTGGTTGTATGTTTTGATCTTCCTTGTCACCAAAGACGCAAGTATGTTTCTTGTCACCAAGAAAGTAAGATTCTGTATTCTGATTTTTTTTTTTTGCTGTTTTCTCATTTTCCCAGGCAATTTATTCCACTTTGAGCTCTTTGGTTAGTGGAGGGTGTACTGCGTCAAACTTCAGGGATTTTGTGTAGCTGTTTTCAGATGTATTTCTAGGGAACTGTAAATTTTCAGTCTTTCCAAGGTAGCATGTTCAAAGGAGAATTGTTTACTCCTGTCCTGACTAGTACTGTGGTCTGTGAGCAATCACAAGCGCTTTTTTTTCTGCCGTGGAACTGTGAGGAAGGTTCCTTCTTGACTGCTGCCACAAGCTTCACCACTTCACTGCTCCTCCTTGTCCCAGAACTGCTATCTAGGACTGTGGCCAAGATCCAAGCATGGGCAAAGTGGGAGAATCCTCTCTCAGAGTCAGCAGAGTGATTCCTGCAATTCCCCTCTAATCATCAGCTCAATTCACCCATTGTCCATATACCCAAGAGCTCGAGAAGCTCCACCCTGTGACTAGGGCTATATCACACTCTTCTCTCACCCAGTTGACAAACCTTTCCCACTGACCTTAAAAGCAGACTTTATTGTTTATGGGTTCAGAAGTCTGTAAACAACCACAGGTGCCAGTGAATCCATCCTCTAATGCCTGCTCCAGGTTGGTCTGTGTGGGCACAGTCCATAATGAGCTGCGCTCCTCTCCCATTCAGGTACAATAGATCCTACCTGTCAACCGTCCAGATTATCTTGGATTGGAAATTTGATTTGGTCTGTCGTTTTGTGGCTTCTGATTTTGTTTTAGAATTTGTTTAGAATCATCATTTATGGATAGTTTGAGGGCTTTTGGGGAGAGGTCAAGCAAGTCCCTGCTTTTACTCCACATCTCGTCTCTGTTCCCCAAGTGATTTTTTAAAGTGAAGATCCGTTCACATGCTTCTTGCTGCTGCTTGCTGTTGGTCCTTCAGTCTTGAAGAGGACCATTACATCTGGAAGATGATATCATGATAGGCAAGTTAATTGGATTTAAATGAGGGAGGACTGTGCAAAGACAACTGTCTCACATTCTCCTTTGAACTCATCTGGATTCAGTGGCCAGGTATGGATCAGAACAGCAGGAGATAACTCAGGATTCAGTGGAGGACCTTAGTCTTTTCAAGCTAAGGTCTTTAACAGGTCTCAGTTGCACTGACGTGGCATCTATTCAGTGATTAAGATTTAATAAGAAATTAGAGAACGGCCTCTTCCAAAAGAAGTCAATCTGGGAGGGGAAGATTCTCAAGGTTTCTGGCCGAAGCAGAAACAAGTGTTATTTAGATTCATTCTGAGCCAATCAGCAGCACCAACAATCTCTGTAAAGTGCGTATCTGTTCAACTAATTTTCTTATTCAACTACATCCAATGGCTCCCTACCTTTTACCAACTACCCAGTTTGGCATTTAAGTGTTTCACAACTTAGCCATAATTAAACTTTCACTTTTATTACAGATTACTTCCTTTCATGAGATGTACAACTTAAATGAACTACTCTTCTTTCTATTCATAATATGCAACACTCCAGCTTCCATCTATTTGGGTTCAATAAGGTATTCCTGGTGCCCATAAAGAACTCTTTTCATACTTCATACTTCTGCCTTGCAAAATCCCTCGTTCAAGCACCATCTTTAGTGTCTGCTTAGTAAGTACTTATGGATCAAGTGATTTGAATGAATTTCCACACCAACAAAATCCTAGATCCTTGACTTATGTACTTTTGATTAGGAGAAAGTGAATGAAAAAGGAACCAAATTATATTGAACTGAAACAGTTTGTGGAAGTTTACACATTTTATAAAACTTTCTCTACTCAGGCCTACACATCTTTCCAAATAGTTGATTCCTATTTGCTTCTTCTATGAAATTGGATGTAATCTCTTCTTTTGATGGAAATCCTCTGCTGGGAAAATAATAGCAAAACCTAGCAGAGTACAATATTTTTGTTTCTGAAACATCTGTCACCTGCACATGTCAAAATGATTTTCTAAAGTCAATGACAGTGAATGTATGTGACTGATCCAGAAGTGAGAAATAATCCTCAAAACTAAATTAACAAATTGCAATAAGGTTCTGAAACAAATTCGAGAAGGGCACACTAATGAAATATCTTATGAATATCTAGGAATAAAGCATTCAAGAAAAGAGATCTCATCAACACCCGATTATGCAAAATTAATTTTACTTTTTGAAGGTTTACTAGACTGGTAGATTAGGAAGACATGGATAGTTTACATAGATTTTAAGTAAAAGGTTTGATAAAGTCCCAGTCTTCTTATGGAAAATATGAAGATGCAAACTAGATAATAAAATTAAGGAAAGATTCAGAACTGGATACATGATCAGACTCAGAGAGTATTTGGTAACAGTTAAATAAGAATTTGACAGGAGGTCTGCCCTAGTGTGCCCCAAGGATTTATGAAGAAAATTTGGAATGAATTGCTATATTGTGTAAGAGTTAGGATCTCAAAAGCTCTCCATGGGATTGAACACTGTGATAAATCTAATTAGGTGAAATTTAATAGGAATGAATACAAAGGATTATATAAGTTTGAAAACAAGATCCATAAGTTAAGGGTGAGGGAGGAATAACTAGACTGTGGCTACTTTGGGGAAAAAATGGTCTAGGGTATTTAAAAGAATGTAGAATCTATCTGTGTCAATCATGTGATAAGGTAGCAAAACAAATTAATGAGATCAGAGAGGCAGCTAGGTGGCAAAGTGGACAGGGTTCTGAACCTGGAGTAGTCAGGAAGACTGGAGTTTAAAACCTGTCTTTGATATTTAATATCTTCACTTAATCTCTACCTATCTTACTTCTTTCATCTACAAGATGAAGATAATAATAATACCTATTCCCAGGGATGTTATAAAGATGAGCTCAAGTAATATTTGTAAATTTCCATATAGATGCTAATTATCATCACCATCATCATCGTTATCTTGGGCTGAATAAAAAAGATTTCTAGGAATAAGGTGATAAGCCTCTATTCAGTCGTATTTACACTAGGTCTTTAGTACTTTGTTGTGTTCTAGGTGACAAAATTCTAAGAAGGACATTGATAAGATAGAGAATACCCAAAAGGGACTAGCCCAGATGGAGAAAGGCCTTGAAAATATATCATATGATGATTAGTTGATGGAGCTTGGGGAGTTTTAACATAGAAAAGAAAATGATCAATCAACAAGCATTTTATCATATGCTTACTTTATCATATGCCAGGCTGTTCTCTAATCACTAATATGCACCAAAATAAAATAATTCTTACCCTCAAAGAGCTTGCATTCAAATAGGAGAGACAACATTAATATAGGTACTCAGAAGACATATACAGAGTAAATGCAAGGAATGTTTAAATGGAGCAACTGCAATGGATAGGAGAATTCATAGACTTTTTGTAGAAGGAGGTATTTGAGCTGAATCTTGAAGGCAGAAAGAGTGATTAAATGTCAGGTAATGAAGAAGATCATTATAGACCTGGAGGATAGTTATTGCAAAAGCTGGGAGATGAAATATGAAGTGTCATATGGTAGGAATGGAAAGTAGGGTATTGGGAGAGGAGTTTAAGATTCAACAGGTAGACAGAAACTGGACTGTAATGGGTTTTGAATGTCAAACAAAGGACTTCATTTTTGATCTTGGAAGAAATAAGTAGACACTGGAGTTTAATGAATAGGTTCAAGGGTTTCCTGTGCTTTAAGAAATTCTCTTTGAGAGCTCTGTGGAAAATGAATTATAGTGACAGATGAACCAGGGAGACCAATTAGGAGGCTAATGCAATAGTCTAGATGAGAGGCTGTGATTGCATGAACTTGGGTTGTGGCTGTGAGTGGACAGACTGGAATAAGATAGCTGTGCTAAAGTACATGAAGGATAGTCTTATGGGAGGATTAGTCTCTCTCTTAATGTCCAGGGAGGACAGAACAAGAAGGAATGGGTACAAAAAATCCAAAAACAAATTGAAGTTTGATGCCAAAAAAAGCAAAACAGAAATAGACAAAATTTTTTAATAACTAGAGCCTTCAAAAAATGGAATAGACTATTTTGAGAAGTGATGGGCTACCTTCACCCTACTTCAGACAGAGGCTAGATGAGAATTTGATAGGTGTTTTTTCGTGAGGATTTTTCTCAGATCCAGATTGGATTAGATGCCCACTGTGGCTCCTTCTAATTCTAAAACTTTATTATCTTTTGATTCTATCTGTTATTTTAACTAATCAGCCATAGAAAATTTTCTTCCATATTAACCTGACTGTCAGAGACATATGAGCACAAGTCTAGCCCAAGTTATTTGGATTTTGGCTGTACCTGTTCAGTTGTTTCAGTGTTCACTTCTTCCTGACCATACTTGGAGTTTTCTTGAAAAAGATATTGAAATGCCTTTTCTTTTTTTTTCTTTTCTTTAATTTTACAGTTGAGTAAACTGAGGTAAACAGGGTTAAGTGACTTGCCCAGAATAACACAATAAATAAATGTCTGAGGCCAGATTTGAGCTTATGAAGATGAATCTTCCTGATTCCAATCACTCTGCCATCTTGTCAATTATGATTAAAGATCATTTTGGCCTATGTTGTGAAAGTTTAGCTGGAATAGTTCTCAAAAAATGCAGTTCTCCCAGAGCAGGTACTCTCAGTCACAAATGCTTCCTACTGTGAATATTTACTATAGCCGGTTGTGATATGATCTTTCTGTTTGCCAAAGAAAATTATTTTTCCTTGCCTCAAATATACTAATATGTTTACACTTCTATGAATTACTTAGCTTTGCATTTATTTCACTAACATTTAGGAAATTTATTTCCCATTGCTTGCAATTTGTATTTAAATGAGCTTCTTGAGTCATATTATTACTGAAACAAGAGAATCAAATCAAAATAAGTTGATACATTATCACTCAGAAAAAGAAAATAGATTAAAGTTTGCACTGATTACTTTTTAGAATATGGCCTAATGATGTACAAATTCACTCCATTGTAGTTTAAGACTCTCACAATGTCCAGAGCAGTCTAAAGCAATTCTAAATAAAATATGCCAAGTTTAGTTTCCATCAATAGACTTTTGTTGAAAGTGCAGCAAATTGTGCTGTTTATATAGTATACTTATCAAAAACAGTCACAAGAAAGAAGGAATGGGATAAAGAAGAGACCTAAAGTAGCTAAACATCACAGAGACAGCTCACAGTAAAGGAAAAAGCAAATGAGTTAAAGAAAAAAGTGTTGGCTGTGAGAAAAAGGAAACCAAATAGAACTCAGAAATGAAAGGGGATAGAAGAGAACAATAGAGGCTGAGAAGAAAGTATTTCCAAGAGGAAATATTGTAGATGTAATGATTTTGACATGACACATAGTGTATGCACAGTTTTAACTTGGCAGGTTTTCTTAAGCAAATAATTCCATAAAGCATGAACCAAAACACAATGAAGCAAATACTGGGCACACTGCCAAAGTGGAATGCATGTGTTGTACATATACAGACTGAATACTCAGTTGTTTGATATGTGTCTAAGTGGAATCCAGTTCCTAAATCTCTCTCCTGCTATCCTATCCCTGACCTTTTCTTCACCCCATCTGATTTATTTATTGGTGTTGAGCAAACTCTCTCTCCCTGTAGTCCACTTTAAAAGTTAAGTTTTTCCCTTTGAGAAGAATAGCATATTAATTCATGAGGACATTGCTGTAAATTAGTTTTTGGTATACTTAAAAAATCTTTTTTTACTGCTCTTTTTGTTTTTTTTTTACATGATCACAATTTCTGCCAGCTTCTTCACCCACCCCTCTTCAGAGAGACATCTTATATAGTAAATGATATTTCTGAGGCAGAAAAAGAGAAGAGAAGAGGAAAAAATTAGCATAACTGATGAATACATTGAACAGTCTAAAAATATGTGAAATGTTGCTCATTCCTTTTTTTGAGGAGGAGGACCAGTGATGTGATGGAGTGATGTCTTGACCTAAGTGTGAATTATGTTTAAGTGAGGCAGAGTCACACAAAGTAATCTGCCTCAAAATTCCAGAGTCATTGAAGTCCAGTGGTAAGATAGAAGTCAAGATGACTGGCAATGCCCAAGATACAGGAGGTGACATAGGCGTCTGAGTGTCTGGTGTCTGGTGTCTGAGCAAGCTGTAAGTGTTCACAGTACCTGCTTCAGTGGCCTTCATGGCCATTGGAATAAATTGTTCTCATTCATCCATTCCATTGAGAGTTCTTCATATGCTGGAGGCAGACATCCCCCAATTCACTGACAGGTGTGAGGTCTGTCAGTTACCCTCAATGTAGCCTGTCCACTGAGACAGTTTTCCTGGAGTATGGCTGTTGTGCATTTTATAGCTTTTGGGAGTGAAAGGAGAGATTTAGGTGGCAGATAGATACCAAAGGTGGATGAACAGCCCCAAAAAGTGTTCAACAAGTTCTCACACTGGAGGTACTAGTCCTCCCTGAATACCCTATGTACTCCAAAGAATGTTTCATATACCCAATCCAATGTACACACTATATACCCAATCCAACATACAATGCTTGTGAACCTTCCGTTTCTGCAAATAGATGGATTAGGAGTATCTTTTTATATCTCTTCTTTCAAGCCATGCTTCTTCTTTATAATTTTGCAATATTCACTTTTATTTATATTTTCATTTCTGTGGTTATTTCCATTTACATAGCTGTAATCATGTATATGGCTTCATTGACTGTTTACTTAAGTGCATATATATCTTTCTAGGTTTCTCTGAATCTTCACATTCCTCCTTTCTTATAACACAGTAGTATCCTATTACATTCATATAACACACTTTGTTTAGCCATTACCCAATTGGTGTGCATCTACTTTGTTTCCAATTTTTTACTATTGTAAACTTACTTTCAAATAAATATAAGGAGCATTTATTGGGCATGCCACTACTTCTTATTGTGTATAAAGAAAAGGGGAAGAGAATGTGAGTACTTTGAAAGTGAAGAGAGAAAAAATGGAATGATGTATAGAAAAAGCAAGGGAGGATATAAGGGAAAAAATGGCCTTCTGAAACTCAATTCAGAGTCCTTTTTCTACATTACAAATGGACCTAGAAACATTGACACAGTGCATGTGCACAGTGAAGAGAGCAAGGTATTTGCAGTCAGAAATCATGCCATTGACTCTTACTAACTCTGTAGCCTTAAGAAAGGTTTTGCAGCTCATGTGCCAAGGCGTTAATACCCTTTCCAATTCATTTTTTCTTCTTTTTTTTACAATTTTTCATTTCTTTTTCATTACATTTTCTTTTAAAAAACCTCCAAAAAACTCCAACAACAACAAAAAGAACAAACCTCTTGCTTCTTCTCTTCCAGGCATTCTAGGTGTGTTTTTGTTTTCCTCTCAGGTACTGCTTGGAGATGTAATTAATTCTCTTCTGTATTTGTGTCTCTCAAGTCCATGCCATTATAAAAGCTCATTCATGGTGGGATTCTTTTCTGCTTGTCCATTCTATTTGTCCTGTTTCCTACTCTGGGATTGATGTTAGGGATGGGTTCCGATTCTTCTGGAGGTAACGTCTGGGTTGATTCCATTGTTGCTTTATTAAATTAGGGAGAGTTATATTTTTTTCTAAATCTCAGGGAGAGACTGGTACCTATATACTTTCAGTGTTCCAAAAGTGTTCTAATGCAAGAAAAAGTCCATTTCGTGTCCCACCGATCAGAATTCTGCAAGTTTTTGACCTGGGTTTGGGTCAGTAAAAAAGTAGAGTGCTGCCAGACTCTGTTCCTATCAGCCAGCTGAAAATCTCGGTTGGCTTAGAGAGACTAAATTGCAGGTTCTCCTTGGATTGGGTATATGAAACATTCTTTGGAGTACATAGGGTATCCAGGGAGGACTAGCACCTCTGGTGTGAGGGCTTGCTGAGTCCTTTTTAGGGCTGTTCATCCACCTTTGGTTCTCCTTTGGTCTGACATTATCATCTTGGTTATTCTTCCGCTTTGTGTCCAAGTTCTGAGCTACACCACTGCTGGGACTATTTTGTGTGTTTCCTTTCTCACTGCACCACCCAGGTTCCCTACTCAGAATAGCATTCCCCTTTACCTGTCCCCTTCTTATTCTTCCCTGAATCTGTGAGCCAGAACTGTGTAGTGGGCAAAAAAGTTTCTAGTTTGCACATGTACTCAGTGTGGGTCTAGGGTTAACCTAATTAGGGTTTGGAACATCCTCTTTGCCTTAGTGCACAGTTTCACTGAGGGGCTCAGCACACAGGTGTTCTTGGCCTGGCCTATTCGCAGTGTCTACATGCTTCTCTGTCTGTCACCTTATGCTGAATAAAGCTGGACAGGTATCTCACTATGACCTTTTCTGGATTTCCTCACTGGGATTTGGTTTGGTGAATTTTCTAGATCCGTTTGTAAGAGTTTGCAAAGGAAAGTCCACCAATTTACTCACTATTATTTTGGCATCTTGGCTCTAAACTCCACTTTTAGATTTTAAAAATTTTCCTTCACTGTGCTTGTAGATTATAAATGGTGTTATGGCAACATCTATTAAAAAATTTTCTTAGATTTTGTGGATCAATATTATGTCTTGGTATTTGTGGATGTAGCTCTTCCTGTGATAATAGACAAGGGACAGTAAAATCTATTTATTGAATTCTCAATCATATTTTGAAATCTATGTAAATATTAAAGGGATTTGTTTTTTGTTTGTATATGAAAAGTAGCAGGCTTCAGATGTATAATCCTGGCCACAAAGCTTGCAGTGATATGTGAAACAGATTCTTCCCTTTTCTTACATACTCTGTATTATCAAATAACCATGGATTCCTTAAGGATAGCTCATCTATACTTTCTAGTGAAATGAACTGGTCTTGATTTGTAATTTTGAATCCCTCCATTTCTATATGCCAAACAAGGAATTGGTCATTTGTTTTCCACTTTGTCAACATATTGCTTGCTGAATTCATGTGAGTGTCATCCATGAAGAGTCTTTTGATTTCACTCTTGGATCTTTGTTGTGCTATCTGGTAATAAATCATTTTCAGGTAATCAGCAAATCCAATAGAATGTCTATGTTGTCAGTCTTAACTATTTTTTACTGATGTGATTTGATATCTTCTTATTTCAAAAGTATTTTTGTGAGTTATAATCTATTTATTATATGATTTTAAAACATCTACCAAACCTCTTTCATCTTTTTGATGAGAACTATTAATTTTTGATAGCTGTCTCAGAAGTGATGGTCCTTGTATTTCATTACTATTATACATATTTTATTGGGTTCCTTTTTTATGAAAAATGACTCATTTCTTCATTATCATCATTATCGATGGCTCAGAACTTTCCATGGTTGAAGATTACAGGGGACATTTTTTCAAAGAAGCAAGTACTATGCACTTTCTCATAATAAATTTTTGTCTTAAATTTACAAATGCCTTTTAAAATATTTGTTTCCCCCTAATAATAACTGTGCTCAATCAAATAGAAAGTATTTATCAAATACCTATTATGTGCTTTACATTGTTCTAGATGCTGGGAAGTCAAACACAAAGAATGAAAATCTCTGCTCTCAGTAATTCCTTCTATTTTCAAGTCTGTTTATTCACCTTACAAAGTAATTTAGATTGTGAGCTATTTGAAGACAGTGCTTTCTTCTGCCTTCTTCATATCCAAAGCATTTAGCACAATGACTGACACGTAGTAGGAATTTATTGACTCATTGTTTATATTCAAATTTTTTATCATTTTTCATCTTCACAACAATTCTGTAATGTTAGATATTGCAAATGCAATTGCCTTCTCTTTGTCAATACAGAAATTAAGACTCAGAGAAATTATGGATATAATTGGATTGTAATTTTCTTGATGATTGGGACTACACTGTTTTGGGGTTTGTATCATTATCTATCCCAAGTCTTAGCATGTGGATTATGCTTAGCAAATAATGTCTACGTTTAATACATTATGAATTTTCTATGATGACAGTTAGTAAGTAAGCTAAGATTTAAGATCAATTTTTGAAATTTGAATTACTCTTCCTACTATACTGCATTGTGATACAGATTTTTCTCTTTTAAATGTCCATCTTACTTTTGGTCTGTACTAAGCAACCTAGAAATTATATTGTATGTGTGAGTGAGTAACAAAATTGTCCTATCTGTTAAGTAGACTATGAAATTTTCTTCACCATGTATCTAACACTCTTCCCAAAGAAACTATTACTGAAGCTCTAATGTTGTAGGCCAGGGGTGGGGAACCTGCAGCCTTGAGGCCACATGTAACTCTCTAGGTCTTCAAGTGCAGCCCTTTGATTGAATCCAAACTGCACAGAAGAAATCCTTTTATCCCTTCATTAAGGGAATTTGTTCAGCAAAGTTTGGATTCCATCAAAGAGCCACACTTGAGAATCTTGAGGGTCACATGTGGTCCTGAGGTTGTAGGTTCCATATCCCTGTCCTAGGTTGTTAACCATTAGAATTCTTTTACCAAGAGTTTTTATTAAAGGTAGCCTCTGTAGTAACTGGAAGGATGAATTTCACTAAGTGAATATGCAACTTTGATAGATAAAGAAAGAAAGAAAAATATTTAATGAAGCTGAGCAATTCCATAGATTATCAAAGGAAATTCTTAGCTCAATAAAAATGCCAATAATTAAAAAAAAAAAAACAACTTATATAAAGCAAATAGAATTCTTACTAGTAATCCTAAAAATATAAAGAGCTTAGTTATTTCTGAAAGGAGGATAAAATGAATATCTCTTGTGGATTTGATTGGACTATCATGACAGAAAATGATTTTAAATTAAATTCCTATCAGATTGCGGAAAAAGGTGTAAAAAAGGAAGAAAGTTTATTTTTCTCTTCTTTGCCCAAGAAGAACCTTCTGTTTAAATAGAAGGAAGAAGTAGTGATCCTCCCTCAAATATGCTTTTCTCTTGAAGACAAGAAAGGCAAAACAGATAGAACTGGCCACAAAATTTTCTGTTCTACTGTTGACCAGGTAGAATAAAGATCAAAGTAAGGTGACTGTGTTTTCAGATCCAGCTTACTATTTCTGATCAAGTTATGTATTGCATGCTTAGATTCAAGCTTGATCTGCTCTACCTTCTTGAGACTAGAAGATAATATTTTTCCCTTCTAGATTCTGATCTCTACCATATCTTAGAAATACATATTACCGCTTTCCTCTTACTCAAGGAAGCAATTTTGAATCAAGGGAGTCTTGAGCTAACTATCAAAGGAAGAATTCTTCTCAATGCTTTCAACATGTTGCATCAATAAATCATTCAAAAAGCACATGTTCAACACCTATTATGTGACCACACACTATGCTAGATGATAAGTTTAAGAAAAAATAAAAAGGAAAGCCAGTACTTGACCTCAAGGAGTTTTATACACACACACACACACACACACACACACACACACACACACACACACACACACACACACACACCCTCCCTTTTGAACTACCTCCAAAGCTTGGTGCTAACAAGTCTGCAGGTTGAGTACTCAAAGGATGGCAGTTTTCAAAGGTTCACGGGTAGGCTATGAGCCCATATTCATTATTCATTCATATTCAGTCAATTGTAACTCATAAGTCCTCACCAGTGGAATTTTTAAATTATAGTTACTAATGTACAGACATTATGCAAATATTTAATAAGAATGCGTATGTAGAGCCCATATAAGATTGCATGCCATCTTGAGGAGTCCAGTGAGAAGGGGTGAAAATTCTAAAATTATAGAAGTGATAGTTGAAAACTGAAAACAACAACAACAAAAAAAACTATTAAATTTTTTTGGGAAATCCTTCTTGAGTTCTTCTAAGAAGGATTTTTGCTATTGAAACCAATTCATATTTCCCTTTGAGGTTTTGTATGTAGATATACTGACAATGTTGTTCTCTTCTGAGTTTTTGTTTTAAGCTTTCCTGTCACCATAATAACTTTTTATGATCAAGGTTATTTTTGCTTCTTGTTCATCTTTTTCTTTTTTCTTTTTGCCTCTTTTGAAGCTTTAAAGGTTGAGCTCTCCTGCTGGAGCACATGGAGCACTGTCCTAAGCTTCTTTTGCAAGACTAGGGTCTTGGTCACTGGTTTTGAGCAATAGAATCTCAGTTACTGGTGGCTGGAGGCTTAAGGGATCTGGCAGCTTACCTGGTGCTAGTGGTGGTGTCTAGCATGTACTGAGTCCAGATGAGGTTTTTTCCTGCATTTCCTTAGGATTACACTGAAGTATGTGAAGGCCTGACCCCTGGTGGATGCCTGATTGCCCTGGGTTTTGTTAAAGCACAAGGAGGCTTGGCTGCCACAGGAAGACACTTGCTAACCTGGGGTTACTCTGAAGTATGTGGTGATTCTCAGAGTTGGAGTCTGCCAATTCCCTTGACAATGGTAAGGCACCTGAGGAGTCTTGGTGTTGGCATTTGTCTGCTCCACCACACTAGGGCTCAGAATTTCCTGCTGGTTTACTGAGGGGGGCTTGCTGCTGGCTTATTGGGACCCTTTCTATCTGGGACTGTGCTCCTTTTTTACCAGAGTGATATAGACCATACTTGCTGATCCTCCATGTCTCCTGGGCTAAAAGACTACTGTACCCCATCTTTCTGCTGGCTTTGCTACTCCAGGATTTGTTATGAGGCACCATTTTATGGTTGTTTGGAGGTTAATATGGGAGAGCTATAGAATTTATTGCTTATTTATCCATCTTGGCTCCCAGAAGTCACAAAAGTCCTATAAATGAACTATTAAGGGAAAGGAGGTTATAGAGATAATATGATCTCTCCACACGGAGGACGCTAGGGAATTTGATTCCAAGAAGACTTCATGGGATCTTCAAGGAGGACTAGCATCTCTGGAATGAGGGCTTGTCAAGCCATTTTCAATGCTACTTATCCACATTTGATATTTACTTGCCACATAACTCTCACCTATGGTTTCAAGAAATTGTAATATGTACAAAGATCACACCCTTGTAAAACTGTCTTTGTAGATAGGGTAAATCAGATTGATTAACCAACAGACCCCAAACACGTTGGTGACTTAGGGTGATATATACCCCAATCAAGTCAATACATTTCCCGGCAGAATGGGTAAATTAGAACAATTTGATCCAATGGCAATGAAGGAGGCTGAAGCAGGTGTGGAACTATGAAAACTTGGTCAAATATCAAAGATGACAAGGTTATCCATCACCAGGTATTTTGACTTTTGTTTTGTCACTGGACTTCCATGATTCTGGAAGAAAGAGTGAGTCTGATGACTTAGAGCTGCTGTACCTCACATAAATTCCCATGTCATTACTCATTTTCAGAAGCCAAGACAATCATGACGGTGGGCAAAGGAAGTGCCTTGGAGAAACAGCCTCCTTAGAGAAACCAATGTGCAGACATTATGTAAGTTGTTATAATCTGAAGTGTTCTGTGCAATTACTAGATGCCTATTATAATACCTTTCCATGGACATTACTTTTCTTTCATAATTTATCATTCTATCAAAGTCTTTTATTTTCTCTTCCCTCTATAGGCCAGTTTATGTCATTTGTACAGGTGACTTCAAGGCACTCCTTTACCCCTTTTGTTTTTTAGGAGCCCTAATTTCCTTCACAAAGTTTAACTCAATTACATCCTATTGGAAGTCATCTTGATACTCCAAAGTGACATTGCCTTTTTCTAGAAGTTACTTTCTCTATATTTTATATTCTTTTTTATGAAACTATTTTTCCCCAATTAGAGTATAAACTTCTCTAGGACAGGACATTTCATATATGTCTTTGTATCACCATCACCTCACACAAAACCTGATGAATATAAGACACTTCATAAATGTTTGTCAAATAAATGGATGTTCTTACTGAAGGATGATGATTTTAAAAGTTTAGGATACAATAATGGAAAGCAAAGACCACAGTTAACTTTAAGGATCAAGAAATGAGTGTGGAAGAAGCCACTAGGAGAGGTTACCAAGAAATATGACATCCACAGGAGAAAGCCAGGGTTTGGTAGAATATAATGCAATGTTCCTTTGTCATCACTATAACCCAATGAACTTTAGCATCAAAGGATTTTCACCTTTTATTCTTCTCAGAGTGTGAGAGAGAATTCAAAGTATTGATCTTTTGAATTGTGTGACGCCACAAGGTCATTTTAGGTGTGCTTCTGTTTTCTGATTAACAGAGTGGGACTTTGGTAGGACCTGGATCCCCCTAAGCTTTAATCTGTGATCAAGGAGGACTGAAGGGCTACAAAACAAAAATCTGGCTTTCATCAAGTTTCTCTTCCAAAAGTGAGAATAAAATATTTTCTTGAAAAGCTGGGCTTTTGTGTCAGTGGCTCCCTGACCTTAATAATACCCCATTTTGTTCCAAGTACAGGATATTTTTGATAATATGAGAAAGAAAGATAAGTATTATTTGAACATGTAGAATATTTAGAATAGATAATTTATTTTTGGAAATACAAATTATAACACAAAAAGCAATTTCTTTTGTTTTCCCTGACCATTGAGTCTGCCAAAGCCAATGTTGAGATGTAAGAAGTCTCAAAGTTATTTATTTTCAGATGTGTCTGCAATCTCACATGGTGAATCTTTACTGCCTATTCAGGACA
The DNA here is from genome assembly GCF_028372415.1 of Notamacropus eugenii. Lineage (NCBI taxonomy): Eukaryota > Metazoa > Chordata > Mammalia > Diprotodontia > Macropodidae > Notamacropus > Notamacropus eugenii. The sequence continues at coordinate 321,237,344 of NC_092874.1, forward strand.
GGTACCCAAGCATGACAAGTAAACTCTGAGATTCTATGATGTTACTGAAAGATTAAGATTTTTTTGGCGGAGCCAAGATGGCGGTGTAGAAACACACAAATACTCTAGCTCCAAACCCACAGCCCATGAAATATCTGTAGAAAAGAGCTGCCAATAAATTCGGGAGCAGGAGAAGCCACATAACAGTGGAGTGGACAAGATTTCTGTTCCAGAGAGCCTGAAAATCTCTTGCAAAAGGTTCTTCACTCTGTGGACTGGGAGCCGAGCACAGCCCTGCCGCAGCCTCCCAGTGCTGAGAGGAGCGGATAGGAGCGGGGAGCAGATCCGAGCAGGCTTCAGGGACAGAATCTCTAGCAGCCGCGTGGGTCCCTCCACCCACAGGTGACAAGGGTTGGTGAGAGGGTCTCTTCGGCTGGTCGAGAGGGGAGTGGGGAGCCCCCATGACTCAGGCCCCCTCAGGGGGCAACAGCGGAGGTGGGAGCAGACTGGGGCTTCCCAAGCAGGCAGGAGTCCAGATCCATTGTTGAAGGTCTCTGCATAAACCCCCTGAGGGAACTGAGCCCGTGAGGCGGCCCTGCCCCCACCTGGGCAGCTGAACTTGATCTCACACTGAATAGCAGCCCTGCCCCCTCCCAAAGCCCTGAGGCTGGGAAGCAGCATTTGAGTCTCAGACCCTAAGCACTGGCTGGGAAGATCCGGAGGTGAGGTGGGTGTGAGGAGAATATTCAGAGGTCAAGTCACTGGCTGGGAAAATGCCCAGAAAAGGGAAAAAAACCAAGAATATAGAGGGTTACTTTCTTGGTGAGCAGGTTTCTCCTCCCCTCCTTTCTGATGAGGAAGAACAATGCTTACCATCAGGCAAAGACACGGAAGTCAGGACTTCTGTATCCCAGCCCACTCAATGGGATCAGACCAGGGAAAAGCTCAAAAAGAGCTCAGAAAATTTTGAAAATTATGTTAGAGAGGTGGAGGAAAAATTGGGAGAGCAATAAAAGACTTGCAAGCAAAGTATGAACAGCAGATCAGCACCCTGCTAAAGGAGACCCCCAAAAATGCTGAAGAAAATAACACCCTGAAAAACAGGCCAACTCAACTGGCAAAGGAGGTACAAGAAGCCAATGAGGAGAAGAATGCTTTCAAAAGCAGAATTAGCCAAATGGAAAAGGAGATTCAAAAGCTCACTGAAGAAAATAGTTCTTTCAAAATTAGAATGGAACAGATGGAGGCTAATGACTTTATGAGAAACCAAGAAATCACAAAACAAATCCAAAAGAATGAAAAAATGGAAGATAATGTGAAATATCTCATTGGAAAAACAACTGACCTGGAAAATAGATCCAGGAGAGACAATTTAAAAATTATGGGACTACCTGAAAGCCATGATCAAAAAAAGAGCCTAGACATCATATTTCATGAAATTATCAAGGAAAACTTGATATTCTAGAACCAGAGGGCAAAATAAATATTGAAAGGATCCACCAATCACCACCTGAAAAAGATCCAAAAGGAGAAACTCCTAGGAATATTGTGGCCAAATTCCAGAATTCCCAGGTCAAGGAGAAAATATTGCAAGCAGCTAGAAAGAAACAATTCAAGTATTGTGGAAATACAATCAGGATAACACAAGATCTAGCAGCTTCTACATTAAGGGATCAAAGGGCATGGAATAGGATATTCCAGAAGCCAAAGGAACTAGGACTAAAACCAAGAATTACCTACCCAGCAAAACTGAGTATAATACTTCAGGGGAAAAATGGGTCTTTCAATGAAATAGAGGACTTTCAAGCATTCTTGATGAAAAGACCAGAGCTAAAAAGAAAATTTGACTTTCAAACACAAGAATGAAGAGAAGCATGAAAAGGTAAACAGCAAAGAGAAGTCATAAGGGACTTTTAAAAGTTGAACTGTTTACATCCCTACATGGAAAGACAATATTAGTAACTCTTGAAACTATTCAGTATCTGGGTACTGGGTGGGATTACACACACACAGATGCACACGCACACACACATAGAGACAGAGTGTGCAGAGTGAATTGAATAGGATGGGATCATATCTTAAAAAAATGAAATCAAGCAGTGAGAGAGAAGTATATGGGAGGAGAAAGGGAGAAATGGAATGGGGCAAGTTATCTGTCATAAAAGAGGCAAGCAAAAGACTTTTTTAATTTGGGGAAAAGGAGGGGAGGTGAGAGAAAAACATGAAGTTTACTCTCATCACAGTCCACTAAAGGAAGGAATAAAATGCACACTCATTTTGGTATGAAAACCTATCTTACAATACAGGAAAGTGGGGGATAAGGGGATAAACAGGGTGGGGGGGACAATGGAAGGGAGGGCATGGGGAAGAGGGTGCAATTTGAGGTCGACACTCACGGGGAGGGACAGGATCAAAAGAGGGAATACAAGTAATTGGAGGCAGGATAGGATGGAGGAAAATATAGTTAGTCTTACACAACACGACTATTAGGGAAGTCATTTGCAAAACTACACAGATTTGGCCTATATTGAATTGCTTTCCTTCCAAAGGGAGGGGGTGGGGAGGGAGGGAGGAAAAGAAGTTGGAACTCAAAGTTTTAGGAATAACTGTCGAGTACTGTTCTTGCTGCTAGGAAATAAGAAATACAGGTAAAGGGGTATAGAAAGTTATTTGGCCCAACAGGACAGAGGAGAGGATGGAGACAAGGGCAGAGAGGAATGATAGAGGAGAGAGCAGAGTGGTGATGGAGGCAATTGGAATGCTCAGTGTTTTGGGGTGGGGGGAGGGGACAAGGGGGGAGAAAATTTGGAGCCCAAAAATTCTGTGAAAATTAATGTTAAAAGTTAAATAAATAAATAAATTAAAATAATTAAAAACAAGATGTTTTTAAAAAAGTTAATTCGGGAATAGAATTTTCTGCTTATCTTGGTAGCCTTTTGGGCAGCAACTTTACATGACACATTAACATTTCCTTTGAAATGGTTGGTTTTAAAACAATACTCAATAAATGAAGTCATCCACAAGGTGAGCATGAAGTATAGGAGACTATATGTCTTCTTTTCTTGTCTTGGAATTATTTTTTGTTTTTGAAAAATCACTCATTTCAAATCCAACACCCAGTACAAGTGTATATATTGTCACATAAAGGATCATTTTCCTTTACAGATGGCAAAAAGTCTTGACATTACAGTGAAGGCTTTCAATAAAAACCTTCCTGATAAAAAAATGTAAGAACACAATTTATTTTTTAAAAAAATTGGTTTTCCTTTGGTTGGCAGTTATTTCATATAATACCATCTTTTTAAACATAATATAAACCCTCAGAAACATTCATATCACCTCGAGCGATCAGAAAGCACTAAGCTCTTTTGAGATCTTTGAAAAATGATTTAAAATTTAAAATCAAATTCCACTTGAGAGGATTAACTGATTACAGAGTTATATTTATGTTTTAAATCAATCTATTAATCAATCAGCAAACATTCATTAAATAATTGTACTGAATATACAAATACAAAGAAAGAGACAATTATTATCCTCAAGGAACTTACTATCAGAGGACACAATATGTGCAAATATAATTATTTGCTCATTAAACATATTCAGAATTACTCCAAGCTCCATAACAAAGTAGTTATGGAGAAAGCACACTAGCAACTGATGGGATCAAGAAAGGTTTCACGTAGAAGATGAAGTTTAAGTTGCATCTTAAAGCAAGTGAGGGATTCTGTGGGCAGAGGTTTGGGGATTCTAGTGAGGAGGGAAAGAAAGAGCTTATTCTGGACATGAGGAACAGTAGTTACAAGGACATGGAGATGGAAAATGAAGTGTCATGGTTGAGAAATAGAGAGGAGGCCTGTTTACCTTGACTGAGGAATGAAAGCAAAAAGGGGAGCAATTCAGAATAAGACTGAAATGCTAGAATGGGGCGAGGCTGATTAGGATGGTAAAAGGCAGAGACTTTTAAATATTCTTCTAAACTTGACAGGAGCAACTGGATTTTATTGAGCAGAGGAGTGACATGATTAGATCTTGGTTTAAGGAAAGTCATTTCGGCAGCTGTGTGGATCATGGATTAGAATGGTGAGAGACTTCAGGAAAGGATACCGGTTAGGGGATGATTACAAGAATCCATATGAGAAAGAATGAAGTGATGAAGTAACATGTTCTTTTGCTCCTGATTTCAACACTGATATCCACTGTATGACACAGAGGAATATCAATGAGGAAAAAAAATCAATTTTTGAGAATTCTTTTTTATTTTGGAGGAGGAGGTCTACACCCATGATTTCATCAGTATAAGAAGCTATCTACATCAATAGAGAGCAATAACTCCTTTGTATCTTCGTATTTGAGTGGGAATTCTTAATCTGGAGCTTGTTTTTAAAAGCCTATGTTTTGATAATTGCATGTCCTTTTGATTTCCTTTGTATTTTATGCATTTAAGAGCATTATTCTTGGAAAGAGTCCTTTGTCTTCCTCTTTTCTCCAAAAGGGTCTATGGGGAAGGGAATAAGCATTTATATAGTACTTTCAATGTTCTCTGCATTGTGCTTTTTACAGTATCTCATTTGATCTTCATAACCCCTGCAAGGTAAGGTACTATAATTATAATAAGGTACTATAATTATCTCCAATTTAGATCCAATTTAGATCTGAATAAACTGATACAGATAAGTGAATTATTCAGGTAAATTTCCTGAATAACTAGGGTCTGAGACATATAGCTAGCAGTCTTATCCACTGTGCTAACAATTGCCCACTGAATCTCTGAAATCCAAAAAAAAAATGTTAAGAAATTCTGGGTTAACAGATTTGCCTGGCACACTATGAAGTCAAGTGAATGACCCATGATCATATAACTAATATATATCACAGTTATCTCTTAAATCCTGGTCTTCTTTACTCTAAGGTCAGTACAACATAATGTCTATCTAAAATTAATTACTAACCTGAAACCAGAATTTTGCCTTGGACAAAAAGGCGACTTATGCCTTACGATATTATTCAACAACTGATACATATTTGTTTTAGTTACTTCTGCTGGAAACAATATTAATCTTTGGAAATTAAAAAAAAAGTATCCTGAAATAAATGAGTCTGATTGTAGTTCACACAATAGTACAATCATGTTACAGGAAAAGGAGAGCACACCAAAACATATTTATTAGTTTTTAACTTCTGAAATTATAACTAATTTCTTTGTACCTCGATGAATTTATAAAATATTTCATACAATCACTGCATTTCATGAAGTTGTATTCATATGTAGGCTTGACAAATGTGACCAGTATCTAGGTACTGCATAGATTCCTTGGAAATATTGACTAGATCATCTTTGCATTTTATCTAGAGGTTTAAAGAAACACAAAATTTTAGAAAATTTCAGCAACTCTTTCATAAATATGAGGACTTCCATTTAAGGAGAGAGGGATAAATATAAACTGTGCCTAAGCAATAGTAAAGAGGAAGTCTGAAGAAGTGACAAAGAACTAATTCAATATTTTATTCTGCAAATTGCCTTGAATGATAATGGATAGACTAAGGCAGTAAAAGGACTAGTGAACTAGGTGTGCAAGGATCTGGGTTCTAGTCTTTGTTCTGAACCTTACAAATTATAACACCCAAAGGAAATGTTTAAACTCCCTGAATTTTTACCTTCATCCACACACACACACATACACACACACACACATCCACACACTTCTGAAAACAAAACTTGTACCATTATTTGTAGAGGATTGCTGTGAGTCTCAAAGGAGAAGGATGGGAAAATGATTTCAAATTGTGAACTCCATGCAAATATAAAGAGAGAGAAGATATTTTTTTGGTGGTTGATGATTTTTTCTTTTTCTTTTCCAGGCTGAAATAGAGCACCAAAACTGGGAGTATTTTATTGATGATAGAGATGCATGATAAAGGCTGAAATATAGATGAGGACAGTGGAAGATAACCTTGGCAACTTTCTTAGCTTTTTTCTTACTTTCCTTAACTTTTGTACTGGTTTAGATTTATTTGAATAGTAAGGCAATTAGGGGCCCAGAAGCATTAAATGGGCTTCCTAGTTAGTTTCCAAAAGGTAGTTGGATAGTTTCTCTGACAGAATAAATGAATGGATGAATCAATGAAAAAGACTTTTAATCACCTTCTATGTGTCTGCCACTATGTTAAGAACTTGAGATACAAATTCAAAAAGTGATATAATCTATATTTACATTCTAATATAAGTTTATATTTTAATAAGAGGAGATCACACTTATAGGGAAATGATGGCCAAGAGAAGAATTTAGATCTGTTGAGTAACAGGGATGGTGAGAAAAGCCATGAAGCAGTTGATTATCACATCTTTTCCAATGTTCATAATATTTGGTTTGATCAGAGAAAAATTCACCCAGGCAACCAATGAGCATTTATTCAGTACCTGATGTGTGCCAGGAATTTTCAAAGTTCTGGTGACCCAAAGAAAGGTAAAAGACTGTCCTAGACCTCAAGGAGCTTCCAGTCTAATAGTGGAGCCAATATGAAAACAACTATGTGCAAACAAGACATATACAGGATAAATTAGAAATGATCAACTAGGGGGAAGGTATTAGATTTAAAATAGACTGGAAATGGTTTCTTGTAGAATAAGCTGAGACTGGAAGCAAGCCAAAGAAACCAGGAGAAAGAGATGAAGAGTGATGGAATGCTTCTGGAAAGAGAGGTATGTGTGTAGGAGAGGTGACTGATAGGGTGTATGGATATGAAACTTAGATATAGTGGACAAAGACATGGGTGTTGGAGCATAGGGCATAAAGATGGGTTCAACAGAAGTTAAAAGCTATTTATGAGCCTGTCAAATAATTTTCTTGTACCTTACTGCAATTCGCCTACAAAAATAAGACATTTAAAACTATGGGCATCTCTATTAATATATAACAGAACTCACTATATTTTCTCCCAAGGCTACTCATCTTCCAAACTCTCTCCCTCCTTCCACTTCTCCATTTCTGTTGAAGGCATTATCAACATTCTAGTAATTTAGGACTGCAAAATGTGGAATCACCCAAAATTCCTTACTATATATTCCAAACAGTTTCTAATTCTTGGCACAAAAAGACAAATTGAGGATGACACCAAGGGTACAAACTTGGATGATTGAGGGGATGCTGATATCCTGAACAGTTGGATTTGGCAATTAAGAGATCTTGGGTACGTTTAGATAAAACGCTTTCATTTGACTGTTGAGGTTCATTAGAGGAGAAGAGAGGAAATAGACATTTTTTCAGCAATTTAGCAGAAGAGGGAATGAAAGATATGCAGTCATAGCTAGAAGATAATAAAAGTCAAGCATGCTTTTTTAAAATAGGGAGACATCAGTAAATATGTAGGAAACAAGAAGCAGTAAACAAGGTGAGATTAGAAATTAGAGAGTAAAGATGAAGGTAGGGACACTACTAAAGAAGATAGGAGAGGATGGGATGAAGGGTGCATATAAAAGAGCGAACCTTCACAAGAAGGTTATCTTCCTCAGTTGTCTTTCCCCCCTGATTGGTGGGTTGGAGGTCAATAAGCAATAACCTTCTCTCAAAGCCTTCCTTTAGAGTGCTCAGAATTCTCTAGGTCAATCTTCATTTTCCATCATTGGCTCTTCTGGGTTTTGTTTTGACAGCATTAAACCTCCGAAATGGGTACCCCCAAGTGACAACCCTTTTTGAACTTCCTTTTACATATTAGATTATAAGTTCTTTGAGGACAGAGTCTGACTTTCTTTTTCTTATTTGTATCCCTAGCTCTTAGCATAGTACCTGGCACATAGCAGGTGTTTAATAAATGTTAATTGAATTGAATTAGATCTGTCAGATGAAGAACCATCTTCCCCCAATGCAGGTTGGTATGCAAGTTGCCTAGAACATTAGAAGATTTAGTGATTTGTACAAGATGATAAACCATTATGTGTCAGAGAAACCATATTTTCTTGGTTTTGAGTCAGGTTTTCTATTCATTATAACACCATGACTCTCTTGGCCATAGGGAGAGAAAAAGTCAGGGTGCAGGCACTCCACTTCAAGAAAGGAGTTCGGGTAGATAATCAGTGGATTCAGAGAAGTTCCTTGATAGTGGCAGATGAATGGATGCTTCAAAGTTGTGTCTAGGGCTTGACCTTGTAGAAAAGTAGTGTTGCGGTATCTTGTAGGGAGGATAAATAGAAATGGAAGTTTGGGATCCTTGTTAGGTAGGCAGAAGGTCTGACTTAAGAACCTTATTTAATGTGACTTAGTAGCAAGGTGTGAGTCATATTCAGTCCTGTAGTTGGATTAAGGGTCCTACTGAAACTGGTGACTGGGTTCATCTGAGTTAAACATAAACAATGATTTTTGCTTGGAGGCTTTTTCTTTGTACAGTTGCCATCCCAGTTCAGGCACTTGCCACCTCTCACCTGCATTATTGACGTAACTGTCTCATTGACTTCTTTGCCTCAGGTTCCTTTTTCTCCAATCCATACTCTACAGTATTGCTAAAGCAATACTCCCTTCTCAATAACACCTGTGGGATCCCTTTATACCTGGAATCAAATAGAAAACTCCTCTGGTTAGCATTCACCTAACCAGTCTATATTTCTGGTGTTATTATACATTATTCCCCTTCATAACTCTTCAGTCTACCCAAACTGACCTTAGCATTCCTCACAAATGGCATTTCATCTTCCTGTCTTCAAGTTTCTACACATGCTTGGAATATACTCCCTCCTTCCTTTCATCTCCTAAAACCCCTAATCTCAAACCTCAGTTGAAGTGCCACTTCCTACATAAGACTTGCCCTTATGCTACTAGTTTCAACACTTGGCACATAGCAGGCTCTTAGCAAATGCTTGTCAACTTGCTTTGACATATAAATTTCCTTGTATTTATTCTGTAAATATTTCGCATAGAAGCAGCCATAGGATAGTGGATAGAGGTTTTGCCATGAGCCAAGAGAACCTTGGATTCAAGTTCCACTTCTGTGTGATTCGAGGTAAATCACTTAACCCATCAGTAACAGACCAGTGGCATCAAACTAAAACAGAAATGGGAGCCACTGAACCTTACTTAAATATTTCTGTGGACTGTACATTGACTTAGAAAATCCCACATATTTACAAATGTCTTTATTAATTATCAGTTATAATTTATCTTATTGAAAATTTTACTATTATATTAATGCATTGCCCAAGAAAATAAGTATTATATTATATAGATATTATAATATATAACACATTATTGATTATAAAATTATTGATCTTTATTAATAATTGAACTATTAAAGCAGATACAATTTAACCTGATTTGGGTCACACTCAGAAATGTTGTGGGCTGTATGTAGCTAGGTATAATAATTTCCTTGTATACCTTGTATCAGCTTACAAGTCTTCACATGCTTCCAGGAAAACCCTGTATTATCATGTTTCTTACTTACTACACAATAATAGTATACCATTGCTTTTTATGTGTAACAGTTTCTTTAGCCATTCTCCAATCAATGAGAACCTACTTGGTTTATAGTGCTTTTCCCCTCAATAAGAACAATGCTCTGCTATGAATATTTTTTTGTACGCGGGTAGTTTCTGTCTTTGACTTCCTTGTCAAGTTATGGGATCTGTGGATAAAAGCATACTGAATTTCTAGTCTCTATTTTTTGATCATGCCAATTTACTTTCCGGAATTATTAAACTTATATACAAAGAGTATATTAGTATGCCTATTTTTCTGCCTTCCCTCCAACATTTACTATTCCTATCTTTCATCATCACTGCCAGTTTATTGAGTGTGCTCAGAGTTATTTTGATTTTCATTTCTTTTTATTATTAGAGATTTGAATAAATTGTTTTATAGCTGTTAATAGTTTGTTATTCTTTTAAGAATTATTTGTTCACATTCTTTGGCCACTTACCTATTTTAGAATGGTTATTGATAATTTCAATGTGTATTAAAAACTGTGAAAGTCCATGGAAACCATGATGTGCTGTTACAACTTGAAGGCCTCAACTCTTTAGCACCAAGGTGTGAGCTCAATTAAGGGGAAGTAACAGACATTACTCATTAGGGGGAAGTAAACTGCCTTATAGTTTAAGGCAATCAATTATTTCATAGCCTAGAATAAAAGCTATAAAAGGGACATTAATAATCATCTCTTCAAATGATCTCCTACAATCCTACACAGTGGCTTAGCTTCCTGAGTGTAGGCATAGTATTACAATAGTGACAACTTGTGAAATACAATACAATAGTGAAATTTGGAAGCCTAGGTGCTCTGCCTTGCTCATGTACTCCCCTTAGTGGTCAGGCAGATTTTCATCATAACTTTTATTTTTTAGGAAAAGAATTTGAAATAAGTTTCTTTACTCTTAGAGAAAACAGGAAGAATAATGTTTCTTTTTTTATAAAAAATCATTGCAAAGAAACAAACACTAATCAATGTAAAAGAAACAAATTAAAATGAACATTTTGGAGGTAGGAAAAGAGAAAACATTTAGTATCCCCAGCAACCAAAGAAGAAAGCTGCTGTCAGTCCAATGTGTATAGCAAAGGGGCTTAGATTCCTGATTAAATGGTTATAAAAAGGGGAATATATCTCACCAAGCAATGTATCACATGCCTAACGTGTGCAAAGTACTGTATTCTGTACAAAGTTGAACAAAACAGTCCTAGACTTCAAGTAGTTTATGGCCTAATAGGGCGATTTTATATATATGTATATATATATGTGTATATATATACGTATATGTATATATACGTATATATATACGTATATATATGTATATATACGTATATATATACGTATATATATATATGTGTGTGTGTGTGTGTGTGTGTGTGTGTGTGTATAAACCTATAATGGAAGGCAGAATACATGTTTCAAAAGAGAAGCATAGAATGTTATGTGAGTTCAGGGGGGGGGAGTGATTATTACTGGCTAAGGATACTAGGAAAGACTTTATAGACGAAACAGCATTTGAGATAAACTTGAAGAATGGATAGTATTTGGAAGATGAATTTTGAGATTGTGAGTATAGAGGCAAGAAACTTTGGTTCATGTTTGGCAAATAGTGGGCAATACAGCTTAACTGGAAAGTAGGTTATCTGAAGGACAGCTAGATAATGAAAAAATTTAAAATGTGTTCAGTAGATAATAAGCCACCATTGAAAGTTTTGAAGGTGGGAAATATGTGTAACATGATCAAATATTTCTTATGTGGACTTTATTGTGGCAGTTGTATATGTCAAATGAACTGATGCATGTAGAGCACTTTGTCAACTTTAAAGTCTTAGTTAAATATAAGTTATTTTGCTTTCATTGTTATTTGTAATAAGGGATAATAGAGAAGGAAAAATAATAACTTGCATACAGGAAAACCATTTGGGAAAATGTTACAAAACTCCAGATATTAGGTAATTTGAATCTGTGCCAGGATACTAATAAAAGAAATAGAAAGCAAAAGTTGTATGTATAGAGACACAAAGAATAATGTGGCATGAAAGGAAAGGGAAAGGTAGTGAAAGGTTGCTTTGAAAACTGGAACCAATTTTCTTCATAAGGAAGAATAAAAATTATAATTAAATTATAATCATCATATATAATGTTACTATATATGATAATATAATATTTTATAATTATATCATAAATTTTTATTGAGAAATGATTTATGTTTTTATTTTCAAAGAAAATCATAGCTTTAAGGGTTATGTTGGCCTTGGTCCTATCTTGTGAGGATGCAGGTCTCCACAGCATTGGTTATCTCCACTTCATCCTGTCTTCACCTTTACTTTCTCACCAGAAAACGGAGCTTTGATCTTGCAACTACCATGGACTTTGATAGGTCAGTTTTGGCCTCATGCTGTAATCAATGCTTAAGACCACTTCTTGGACAGCTCTTATCATAGTGCCAGAGACATAGTAAGCACCTAATGAATTCTTATTTACTTCTCTCTCTCTCTCTCTCTCTCTCTCTCTCTCTCTCTCTCTCTCTCTCTCTCTCTCTCTCTCTCTCTGCCTGCCTGTCTCGCTCTCTGTGTCTCTCTGTCTCTCCCTAAAACTATTAATGTCCATAGGTAAATGGTGATGTATTTGCCACAAAAATATTAAACTTCACATAGTTTACATTTCACATCAGCTTCCCAGTCTTGAAATTTATGTTACTAAAGTAAATGTCCCACCTCATTCACAAACTTTTAACAGCTCTCCATTACCTATTTATTAAATATGGTATTCTTGGTATGAATCTAATTTTGTTTTGAAAATAATTTTTTATATTACCACGACCTCTGCTAATATTAGATAATGTTCCAATAAAATTTCTTAATGATAGTTGTTTTTAGTTTACTTATTTTGATTTTTCACTCAGTGGTTTGGATATGAGGAATGTATGCCTTACAGATTGGTAATGCTGAGGTGTTTTCCTTCTTTGCTTTTGAGAAGAGTTTATACAGCTCAACGTTATTTGTTCATCAGTCATGTAAACTAGACTTTCCAACTCTAGGCTGTCTACAAATTTGAGAAACATAGTATCTTTGCTTCCATTAAAATTGTTGACAGACCCAAAAAAATGTAAGTCAAGACAATAATGTCTTGGATGTGGATTTGGAATCACATAGGAATTGCAAGGTTCTGATCAGCACCTAACAAAGGCTGGTAAAACAGATTTGTTTGGAGTCTTGCAAATACAATCGAATAGACTTTAATAGAAAAGAATAAGATAGAAAAAAGCAATAAATTGCCTACTATAGCTATCAATTTTCATTTCTTAGAGAGTAGTTACATTGTGATATAACCCCCTCAGGTCCTTCACTGTTGCCCAGAGAGTATTGCCAGAGAAATATTAGGTTACAAAAGTGGTCTTATGTAAGACTTTAGTGGCATTTTAAAAAACATGGCTCTAGAAGTTTGTGGACAAGGGAAAAAGGGAACACAAGTGTCCATCTTGCCACTTGAGAAGTATTGTAATGGACAAGATCAGGAGGTATATCTGATTCTGGAAAATTCTTTATCACATGACCTCAAAATCTTAGAGTGCTGCAATGGCAGGTTGCTGAAACATGGTACTGATGGGATGCTGACTACCTGATATACCTTGCTTTCTGCTCGCTAGGGAGAGGAAGACATAGGTGGAAAGTCTTCGGGTCTTTCCCTTTGGCTGCCAACAAGAACAATCAGTGTTTACATTACTTACTTTCTTACTATACCTCCTTTACTTTGAATTTATACCACCTTTATGCATTTTATTTTTATCTCTTTTATTCTATTTATGCCAGTGTGTCTACTTCATATAAAACCAATAAGAAAAGATTGTGTATGCCTCTATATTCTGGATGCATGTTTTAATGCCCCTACAGATAGAGGTTTGTAAAGAGTGTTTGACCCCTATAAAATGAATGGGAGATTTATTCTTGTTTAAGCATGAGCTGAGGTGCAAGAGGAAGAGTGAACATATATCCCATTTTCTTTTACCATGAAAAAGAGATAAATTATAATTTTTACCCAGGAGCAAACAGAAGTTCTACATACAGAAGGAAGTATAAGCAGATATATACATATATGTATATACATATGGACAAATGTGTGTGTGTGTGTATGTGTGTGTGCATCCAGTAAGTACACCATTCCACAGACCTTTATGTAATGGGAATTTGTCCTTAACTACCCATTTCACTGAGTCTATATACGAAAGGCATACACAAACTAATACCTTTATGCAAGTCATAAAATGTAGAAAAACACAGACATGTTAAATACTGTACCATGATAATAAACAGAATTATGAAAAGAAAAGTAAAATTAATGATGTATTATGCATAGTACTGTATTGTAACATAAACCTAGATGTGCTGTTTGTTACCCCTTCCACAACCACTGCACCTAGCTGTTCTCCCTGTTTGGCTGCACAACGTTTCTATGAAGCGATCGAGAGATAGCAAGATAGATAACAGGCAATATTATCTTTAAATAGTCTTTGAACTTTTAAAAAATCTTGATTGGATCCATCTTTTCAATACAAGAAAAAAATTCACTCAAATGATGAAATGTTTGTGACAGCTGTTTTGTTGTGAACGTTTTGGTTTGACCTCAGCTGGTAGCTTTCCTTTCTTCTTCTGCAATCTTTGCAGCTAGTAGCTCCATCAGATACTCAGTCAACATTTCTCCATGAGATTCAATAAATTCTTAATTTATTATCATTCTTATCTCATCATTCTTAACCACATGTAGCTCCAGTTCTTGTGCCAGTTGTAAAATCTTGTTATTAACATTTCTTTGAATGTTTCATCTTCGTTAAAGTCTAGAAAAATGAAATTTGGGAATCAATTGTGGGAACAACTTTTTTCACACTCTCTTCAGATATATTATTTACATTTTTTCCATGTTTTAGCAATACTCTGGATTGAATAGTAAATGTTATAGGACTTCCAGAAATCTCTCAATGTCAAGTCATTATTTATATCCTAAGCTGCAATTGCCTGGGCAAATGTAGTATGTAAATAATACTCCATGAAATTCAAAATCACTTTCTGGTCTATAGGTTATAATAGGACAAAGGTAGGCCACTTTCACATTTTCATTAAAATCATCCAGATGGGGAGAGTGACTTGGGGCATTATCCAAAATATATAGAATCATTAAAGAAATGTAATTATCCCTACAAAAGTTCTCAGATTTGGGAATGAAGAGGTGTATAAACCATTGTTTTTGGATAATTCATGCCTTAAGGTTAGTAAAATAGCAGGTAGTGTTGTCTTGCAAATTCCTTGCAAGGATGATCTGGGATTTTCTGAGTGGTGCACAAGAATACATTTCAATTTGCAAGTACCATATGTATTCCCTCCAAACAGAAGAGTAACTATTTTTGAAGCTTTTTACCTTGGCATAGTTTCTTTTTTCCCTTCAGATGTAGGTTTGACATGGCATTCTTTGATAAAATTGGTTAGCTTCCTCGTCTGCACTAAAGATTTACTTTGACAAGTGGTGATCTTTATCTTCTGTTTGTTTTTTCACACACTCTGGGAACTTTTTTGCTGCTTCTATATCTGCACAAGCAACCTCTCCTGATGCTTGCACATTATAAAATACTGCATGATTTTTAAATCGTGCAAACCAACCATGATAAGTACTCTTATATTACATGTTGTTTACCTATAGTAAAAAAAAAATAACTGTAAATACCTGTGTTTCTTCAGGTTACTCTACGTTTAAATCTTCAAAGAGACTTTGATTCTTGATTTTGATTTTCATCAGGCTTAAAGAAATAGTCTTCTGAGCCTGGTATTCTACCCACAGGGTTAATAGTTTCTCCCTCTCCAGAATAGTACCTTCTCTTTGGTTCAATAGATAAGTTGACTTCCTGCAAACACTGCTTTTGCATTCTCCTTTATCCAGGTAGCATCCTTCATTATGGTGTTCACAGTTGACACAGCAAGGCTATTCATGTAACACGACAATTTTTGTCCTTCATATTTTCTAATTGTTTTCATTTTCATTTCCAGTAGTATCAGAATACACTTATGAGATGGCTCACTTTTGCCCTCAAAAGCACATTTGCCATCAGCCATGGCGAAAATATAAGGATAATTATAGAACACAGGGCACTCTTGAGCACAGTATCACTCAGTGTTCACAAACACGCAGTAATTTACTTAGAGTTGCTTCTCACTACTATTTATGCTGCCTACATCATACCATATCTTATCCTCGTGTAAGGAATTTTCATGATTTTTTGGAATGTGGATTTCTTTCATAAAGTCAAATTTGCATAATGTGAATTTACATAAAGTGAGATCTGTATGTATATGTATATATGCATTTACATATATATGTATATGTATATATATATATATATATTCATAGACAATGTAGAAAATCCTTCAAAGAGTAGAAATCCAGTTACGATAAGCTTAGTATGGACTGTCATTATAGAATTAGAGGGCTGCTTCACCTGAGGTCTCCTTGCTCACCCTTAATATCCTTGGGCATGTTTATTTCTGTTATATCACTTTCACTGACAAGCTTTGGGTAGGGCTTAATATTTATGTGTCCATGAATCTATATTGCAGTGAAAGAAGATTAACGGTAAAAATACCAGAAATTCACTGCAAACAAAATGAAAGAAAGGAGCCAGATAAAGTAATAGCAATAATTTCATGGTATAAGATCCCAATGAAAAAGGTATGTTTGTAAAAGTAATGTGAAACAAAAAAAAGTAATAAGGTAATATGTAATAAGGTAAATATGATATCACTAATATCAACTTAATTCAACAAGCATGTATTATTGTAGGGAACCTAATATATGACAATTTTAAAGTAATTTAAATATCACATGTTAGAGACCTTTTGCATGATGAGGAAGAGTAATGTATGACTACCTACAAAAGGTGTTGAGACAGAGTAAAAACTGAGCCAAGAAAATTGAGAAGGGTGATCAACTAAATATGTAAGGGTTTTAAAAGATCTATATATCTCGTCATGTAGTCTTTATTTAAAATCTTCAACAAAGAAATTATCCCAGCTGGATTCTAAGCACACAATAATGATTAATGCTGACAGAAAACTAAACTAACAAACCACTGACATAAAAATTTTATGACGTTGAAAGAGACCATTTTTTGCTACTTTGTTGCTTTTCTAGACTTCAGTATTAGTAGATATCATTGAGTATTCAAACATTTAAAATGAGATGATGACATGAAATGTACAAAGCAAAAGTACGCCAGAGTTCAAATCCATCCTTAGTGTCTTTTTAAAATTTAATCGTGTGTGTTCGTCCTTCATTGCTAAAGAAGACCATGCAATCATAATGATATAGTATAGCATACCTATATAGATATATTATATAGATAGTATGCCTGTACACATCAAGGATTCATGCATTGCTCATATTAATGGATGTTGCATGAATAAACAAATGAAATTTCATCAGAATGGAAATTATGTAGGGATTTATGGGAACTGTGAAATCAACAGATGCTTTAAAATGATCTCTCTTTTTAGCCACTCTTCTTCAATATCAATTTTCTAGAGAATCACAAAGATTAACTTAAAATGTGTTATGGGATTTTTGGTATTGTACCAGCCAGTCTATTCCTGGGCAGAGGTCCATACCTATTTGATAAAACTACAGGGTTTATTGACCAACCACTGGCAGTACAAACATGCAGAAAGAAAATAAGAAGACAGGTACTAATATGTTTCACTACCAAATTTGGTTCTGTGGTAACAAAATCCACAACAATTCTAGGGAACTAGATCTATAAAAAACCTCAGACTAATCCTGAGTGGCTTATGATAGTTAGGGTTTACAATATTTTATACCCAAGACAGAATATAGAACTGAAGCCCTCCATCAATGTACTAAACTAGAATAAACAGATTCCTGGACACTTTTGAATATATCAGTCTTGAATGAGCCAGACAAGGATGACCCACGTGTTAGTAAAATTCTTGTGCTTTTGCAGGGCTATATTTATGTATTCAGTCATTCCTACTGTTCCTTTATTAAGTATGCTTTTTTGATGAATTGATGAGATTATGGGGGATGTGCAGAATTATTAATTTGAGCAGAAAGCAATGAGCCCTTTCATTTGGCATTTATAAGGGAAGACCATGTGCCCTTACTGGATACCACAAAGATTCAGGGAAGAAGGTAGCAGGACCAGTCAGCCAATAAACATTTGTTACACAACTGCTATGTGCCAAGTACATACAGAAGACAGTCTGCCATTAAGGAGCTTAAAATCTAATGCAGAAAACAATATGCCAAAGAAAAGTGGAAAGTTGAAAAAAAGGAGGAGGAAGGACATGGTAGGAGCATGATGGAGACAAGTCCAAAAGACTACAGTTAGGTGGGAAGTGAAAATATGGCTGGCCTAAGAGTCCTCTGCAAATGGAGACCCTTGGGAGAGCTCTTTGCTCTGCCTTTCAGCTATCTAATCAGAGGGAGAGAGGGCACTGAAGGTACTGATGAGATGTGAGCACCAAGGATAATTATATCTTTTATTTTTAAATAATGATTTTTTAGATTTTTCACAATTTTATGTACAATTTTTTAACAATCTTTTTTTAATATTTGAGTTCCAAATTAGCTACGTCTAATGTTAAGTAGAGTTAAAGATCTTCTCTGCCTATTAATAGGCCTAGCCTGGAGCCCATTAAGGGGAGCTTGAATAGGGGAGACTAGTTTGGTAGGAAAGTCCACATCTAGAGTCATGATGCCCTTCAGCTCTGAAAAGTGTATATATGTTCTGAGGTGAGGTTTTGCTTTGGGGGGCTTACTCTTCAGAAGAATGTTTGTGTGATATGACCACATAAGACTCTGGGTAGGCATTAAGGAGCCACCCCTGGCTTTGAAAACCCCGATGTTGGTGCTCCTCTCTCTGGTAACTATGCATGTATGTAATAGATAGTTAGAAGCACTGTCTTTTGGGCTGTATTTCTCTGCTTGTATTTTCTCTGTTGGTGAATATAATTAAAGAAGATTTCTGATCCCTCACAAGTTGATTTCCTTTTACAAAAGCAGATCTAAGAACCTGTGTAGCAGGCTCTCCTGTGCATGCCAGGGTGTTTGCTGCTACACTCTCTCCCTCTGATTTTGTGACCCCTCCTTGAGAAGACAAGCAATTTCATTTTGATAATACATGTAAGTAATGCAAAATATAGTTCCATATTAGCCTTGTTGAATAAGAAAACACAAATTGAATACAACAATCAAAATAAAGTTTGAAAAAAATATGATTCAATGTGCATTCAGAGTTCATCAGTACTCTCTCTGGAGGTGGATAGGATGTTTCATGAGAGGTCCTCTGAAATTGTCAAGGATTATGATCTTGATCAGAGTAGCTAAGACTTTCACAGTTGGTCATACTTAAAATATTACTGTTACTGTGTACAATGATGCTATTACCATTCTGTTCAATTCAGTTTGCATGAGTTTGTATAAGTCTTAGCAAGTTTTCCTGAAACCATTCTACTTGTTATTTCTTATAATAAAATAGTATTCCACAACAGCCACATATCATGAATTGTTTAGGCATTGTGACCATTCCTCAGTTTCCAATTCTTTGGAATAAGTCCTTTTCCATTTTCTTTGATCTCCTTGGGAGAAAGACCTAGTAGTAGTATTACTGGCTCAAAGGGTATGCAAAGTTTTATAGCCCATTTGGATGTAGTTCCAAATCATTCTCCAGAATGATCTCCATCAATAATACACTAGCATGTGCTCCAATTTTTCCATATCCCTTAGAGCATTTGTGATTCCCCCTTTCTGTCATGTTAACCAAACTTATAGGTACATGATGGCATTCCAGAGTTGTTCCAATTTGCATTTCTTTAATCAGGAGTGATTTAGAACATTTTTATATGACTATTGATAACTTCGATTTCTTCTTCTCAATGTTGCCTGTTTCATATCCATTGACTGAGGAATGGCTCTTACTTTTTATAAATTTTGATCAATTCCCTATGCATTTCTGAAATGAGACCTTATCAGAGAAACTTACTATTAAATCCTCCCTTCCCCCCCCATCAGTTTCCAGTTTTCCATCTTCTTTTGGCTGCATTATTTTTTTCCACAAAAATTTTTAATTTTATGTAATCAAAATTATCTATTTTACTTTTACAAAGCCCCTCTACCACTTTTTTAGCCATAAACTCTTTACTTAGAGGTGAATTAAATGCCTGAGAGAGTTTCTCAGTTAATTAATAATAAATTTATGAATTAGACTAGCAAATAATAAATTTATTATCAGTGGTTTGTTTCAATGACCAAAGACAAAGCCATGGACATCCTTGAATGCTTAAATACCTTTGGAAAAGGAGGTACCCCTGACAGGTGAAAATGAAGACTGATTTGAGAATAATCAATTAGGGAGTGAACTTTCAACCAGGGAGGTGGGCTAAAAATGTCTTCAGCTCCTGTTGCTGAGAATGTGGTTTGATCATGAGACTAAGCCACCTCCATCAATCTGGACAGAGGAATCCATCTTTATCCAAACCACTCTGGTTGGTTTTCTTCTTCATAAATTGAGTATATTTAGACTCCAATAGAGAAGCTACAATAGCATAGGATTACTTCCTAAGGGGCAAGAGTTCACCTACTTTGCATTCTGTTTGTAAGATCATCTAGTTGGATGCAGCCCCACCCAAGTTCACAGAGCATATACCTGGAGGATTTGGGCAATCTTATCTATCAGCAATGTCATTTCACTTTCCACCTATCTATAGTCTTTCTGACTTGATTCATAATGCCCCAACCATGTAATTCCTCCTCCTCCTTTTCAACTATCTAACTTTCTTCAGGATGTTGTCTTCTCATTAGATTTTAAGCTGCTTGATGGCAGACTGTCATCTGCATTTATATCCTTAATACTTAGCACTGTACTTGGAGCATGGCAGTGAAAATAAACAAGTGTCAGCAATTAGTCCTGACTGACTGATCTAAAGGGAATGGTCCCTGAATGAGGAAACAAAAGGAGAAATCTTAATCCTAAATTTAACAATAGGTTATTAACTTAATAGAAAATAATACTTTCAATTAATCCATATATCTGACAGGTACATTTTCCTGCATTCTCCTAATTTACTTATAATATCATCTTAAATGTCTCAATCATTCATTCATTTTGAGCTTATCTTGATATATGGTGTGAAATATTGATCTATTCCTAGTTTCTTCTAAATTACTTAGAATCTGGAACGGCAAGACTACCTTCTTTAACATTTGTTATTGATCCTCTTGATATTCTTGACCTTTTCTTCTTCCAGATGAATTTTATTTTTTTCTGGCTCTGTAAAGCAATTCTTTGGTAGTTTGATTGGTATAGCACTGAACATGTAAATTAAGTTACATAAATTTGTCATTTTTATTTTATTGGAATGGCTTACCATCAAGCAATTAATATTTCCCAATTATTTAGATATGTATTTTTTGTTAAAAATCTTTCGTAATTGTGTTCATATAATCCCCAGGTTTGTCTTAGGAGGTAGACACCTATGTATTTTATATTGCCTACAGTTATTTTAAATGAAATTTTTCTTTGTTTCACTTCCTGTTGGGTTTTTTAGTACTATATAGATAATGCTAATGACTTGTGAGGGTTTATTTTTATACTGAAACTTTGCTGAAGTTCATTGTTTCAACTTATTTGTTAGTTGTTTCTCTAGGATTCTCCAAGCATACTATCATGTGACCTTCAACTAGTGATTGTCTGCTTTCTTATTGAATATTTTTATTCCTTCAATTTATAGTATGATATTGAAGAATACTGATGATAATGGACAACCTTGCTTCATTCCTGATATTTTTGGAAAAGCTTCAAGTTTATCTCCATTACAGCAAATGGTTGCTCTTGGTTTTAGATATATACTGCTTATCATTTTAAGAAAGGGTGCATTGATACCCATGCTTTCTATTTTTTTTACTAGGAATTGATGTATTTTTTTCAAAGGAATTTTCTGCATCTATTCATATAATAATATGATTTTTGTTGTTTTTGTCATTGATATGATCAATTATGCAGATAGTTTTCTTAATATTAAGCCAGATTCTTACCTAGTTGGGAGTGGAGGAAAGATAGTGAAGAAAAGACATGGAAGCTCTTGAGTTTTCCCCCAGATCTCTCCAAATCCCTTTAATGGATCTAAACAAATTCTACAGTGGTTGAGCTCACAGAAGGATGGAGTGACATGATTTTCCAACCCAAGACAGCTTAGAAGATCACCAGTAAAGGTCTGTTGTATGAAAGTAGAGCAGAATATGATCCACTGAAGAATGATGGCAGTAAACTAGGAGTTTGCCTTAGAGATGGCTAAATTATGGCATCAGTAGTGATTTCCAGACCTCTTAGCCCACAGACAGTAAAAGGTGTCGGACAACTGGTTAGAAAGCAATTAGGAGGGTGTTCTTGGTAGTACTGGGGTCAGGACTCTGGTGCATTGCTTATACTTAGATCTGGCTTGCAGTTTGGAGTCTCAGACTCAGGGTGAGGAGGACTAACATACCACTTATACCACACTAGTATATCAGAGTTTGTGGCCTGCAGTGAGGTGGGGACCCTTGTCACAGTTCTAGGATGGAAAAAAGTGCTTGTGGTCACTCACACACTAGGGAACAGTATAAGATAATAGAAAATATACTTCTTCCAAGATCATACCACCTTGGAAGAAAAAAAAACTTTCAGTTCCTCAGAATTACCTCTAAAAACAGTTGCACAAAAAAGACTGAACCTTGAGAAGGTGTCACCTCCACTCTAGAAGTGGAGCCCCACTTTATGCTAAAGAGTTAAAATTTAAGAAAGAGGCTAGAAAATGAGCAAACTACAGGAAATTGTCCTGACTATAGAAATTACTACTGTAATAGGGAAGACCAAAATACATACTGAGAAGGCAACAAAGTAAAATCTCCTACATTAAGAGCTTCAAAGAAAAATATGAATTGGTTAAACGCCATGGAAGAGCTGAAAAAAGATTTTTAAAATCAAGCAAGAGAGATAGAAGAAAAATGTGGAAGAGAAATGAGATTGACACAAGAAAATCATGAAAAAGTCAACAGCTTCGTAAAGGAGGCATGAAAAATAAATAATGAAGAACACATCTTAAAAAAACAGACTATGCCAATTGGTAAAAGAAGAACAAAGATACAATAATGAGAAGAATGCTTTGAAAGTCAGAATTGACCAAATGGAAAAAAAAAGTACAAATGTCTACTGAAGAAAAGAACTCTTTAAAAAGCAGAATTGGACAAATGGAAAAGAGAGGACAAAAGTTCAGTGAAGAAGACAATTTCTTAAAAATTAGAATTGGGTAAATAGAAGCTAAGGAAACTGGGACATTAAGAAACAATGAAATGAGAGAGAGCCAAGATGGTAGAGCAAAAGCAGTGACTTGTTGAGATCTCTTACAAACCCCTCCAAATATCTGTAAAAATGAGTCTAAACAAATTCTAGGGCTGTGAAACCCACAAAATGATGGAGTGAAGCAAGTCTCCAACCCAAGACAGTCTGGGAGGTCCATAGGAAGGGTCTATTGCAACAGCCTTGGAGCGGAGTGCAGTTCAACATAGGCAGCACTGGCATTGGCAGGACTGGAACAGACTTCAGGGAACTTAATCACTGGAAGCTGTGGTGGTTTCCAGACTTTTCACCCCATAGATGACAGAGACAGCATAGAAAGTCAGTGGAAAATCTCTGTTGGACTTGGGTGAGAGGTGAGTGTGGTCTGGCCTCAGTTCCAGGACAATGCAGATTGTGGCAGTTGCATCAGTGACAGCAGCAGCAGCGGCTGTTTGCAGGGCTCTCAGCCCACAAATGGTGTGTGGTTTGAGTTGCTGATCATTGAGCAAATGCATGGATATCTTTGCTGGTACTGAGGTAGGATTCTCTTGCTTTGTCTTGCTTAGATATGGGTCACAGTCCTGGATGGAGGTCCTAGGTAGACGAAGTGGAGAAGAAATTCTTCTCACAATTCCAAGGCAGAAAAGAATGCTTGGTGTCACTCACAGAGTCAACCACAGGACAGGGAAGGAATAAGTACCTACCCTCTGGTCAAACCAACTTGGAATAACTGAAAGTTTACAGGTCTCTAGAAGTATCTCTGAAAACACCTGCATAAACTCTCTGAAGTTTGGGACATGACACCGTATACAATGACTGAGAAAATTAGCAAACAGAATAAAAACCATCAGACTATAGAATCTCATTTTGGTGAAAAAGATCAGAACATACCACAAAGGAAGACACAAAAGTCACAGCTCTTACATACAAAGCCTCAAAAAAATATATAAATTCATCATAGTCTATGGATGAATTCAAAAAGGATTTGAAAATCAAGTAAGAGAAGCAGAGGGAAGAGAAATGAGAGTGATGGAAAAAATTCATGAAAAATGAATCAATAGCTTGCTAAAGGACACCTCCAAAATACGGAAGAAAATAGCACCTTAAGAATACACTAATTCAAATAGCAAAAGAAATTGAAGTAGCCAATGAGGCTGCCTTAAAAAGCATAATAGGCAAAATGAAAAAGGAGGTCCAAAAACTTACTGAAGAAGATAATTTCTTCAAAATCAGAATGAACCAAATAAAGATAATGACCTTATGAGAAATCAAGAAATTATAAAACAGAGACAAAAGAATGAAAAAATAGAAGACAATGTGAAATATCTCATTGGCAAAACCATTAACCTGGAAAATAGATCCAAGAGAGATAATATAAGGAGGTTCAAATGCTCACTGAAGAAAATGGTTCTTTAAAAATTAGAATGGAGCTGATGAAAGCTAATGACTTTACGAGAAACCAAGAAATTACAAAACAAAACCAAAAGAATGAAAAAAAAATTGAAGACAATGTGAAACAGCTCATTGGAAAAGCAACTGACCTGGAATATGGATCCAGGAGAGATAATTTAAAATTTATTGGACTACCTGAAAGCCATGATCAGCCTGGACATCATCTTTCAAGAAATTATCAAGAAAAATGTCCTGATATTCTAGAACCAGAAGGTAAAATAGAAATTGAAAGAGTTCACTGATCACCTCTTGAAAGAGATCCCAAAAGGAAAACTCTTAGGAATACTGTAGACAAATTCTGGAGTTTCCAGATCAAGGAGAAAATATTTCAAGCAACCAGAAAGAACCAATTCCAGTATTGTGGAAACACAATCAGGACAACACAAGATATAGTAACTTCTACCTTTAGAGATCCAAGGGCTTGGAATATGATATTCTGGAGGACAAAGGAGTTGGGATTAAAAGCAAGAATCACCTATCCAGTAAAACTGAGTATAAAAATTCAGGGTGACAATGGATATTCAATGAGTTAGAGAACTTCCAACCATTCTGAGAAAAAGACCATAGCTCAGTAAAAAGTCTGACTTTCAAATGTAAGAATCAAGAAAAGCATGAAAAGGTAAATGGAAAAGAGAAACTATAAGGGACTCACTAAATTTGAACTGCTTACATTCGTACATGGAAAAGTGATCTCATGAGATCTTTCTCAGTATTAGGGAAGTTGGTGGGAATATACACATACACATATATACATATATATATATACATATATATACATACACACATATATCTATATTCATCTATATCTATATCTATCTCTCTATCTGTCTATGTATGGAGAGACAGAGACAGAGGGAACGATGTGAGTAGAATATGAAGGGATGATATCTAAAACAAAGTAAAATTAAGGGATGAGAGGAATACATTGGGAGAAGACAAAAGGGAGAGATAGAAAGGGGTAAATTTTCTCACATAAAAGAGGCAAGTAAAAGCTTTCACAGTGGAGGGGAAGAGGCAGCAAGTGAGAGGAAACGAATGTACCTTGCTCTTATCTGATTTGGCTTAAGGAGGGAATAACGTACACACTCAGTTGGGTATCTTACCCTATAGGAAATTAAGGGGAAAGGGATGAGAAGGAAGGGGATGATAAAAGGGAAGGCAGATTAGGGGTGGGAGTAGTTGGAAGGAAACACTTTTGAAAAAGGATAAGGTCAAAAGAGAGAAGAGACTAAATGGGGGTTGGGATAGGATGGAGGGAAATATAATCTTTCACAGCATGACTAATATGAAAGTGTTATGCATAACTACAAATATATAACCTATATTGAGTTGCTTGCCTTCTCAATGAGGGCGGGTGGGGAGGGAAGAAGCGAGAGAATTTGGATCTCAAAGTTTTACAAACAAATGTTAAAAATTGTTTTTATGTGCAGCTGGAAATAATGTGTATGGGCAATGGAGTAAAGAAATCTGTCTTGTCGTACAAGAAAGGAGGGCCAAGTTTGGACCTGGACAACATGTTGATCAGCATTGCAGAGGTGAGTAGGAGAGCCACGTTGGAGAAATAACTGAAAAAAAGAAGAGTAAGATTTAACTACACTTAACTATCAACCTAGATTGGAAATGGGGTGGAGTGATAGATGGGAGGGCAGACTGGGGGAAGGGGAAATCAGAGTGCATGCCATCTTCGGGTGGGGAGAGGGGACATACGATTAAAAAATTTGGAACTCAAGATGTTATGGAAATGAATGTTGAGGAATAAAATAAATAAATTTAAAAAAAAATCAAATAAAATCAAAAGAATTTTAAAAATTGAAGAAAATATGAAATATCTCATTGAAAATAACAGCTGACCTTCAAAACATATACAGGAGGGACAATTTAAAAATTAATACTCTACTTGTAGGACACAATTAAAATAAAGACCCTAGACATCATCTTTCCAGAAATTATCAAGGAAAAGTCCCATTTTTTTCTATAACCGGAGGGTAAAATGGGAATTGAAAGAATCCACCAATCACTTGCTGAAAGAGATTCCCAAACGAAATTCCTTAGAAATATTATAGCCAAATTCCTGAGCTACTAGGTCAAGAAGAAAATATTGTAAGCAGTGTAAAACAAGCAATTCAAATTCCATGGGGCCACCATTGGGATAGAATAAGATTTAGCAGTTTCTACATTAAAGAATGAGAGAGTTTGAAGTATGATATTCCAGAAGGCAAAAGAACTAGAATTACTAACAGGAATCACCAAAACAGCAAAATTGAGAAAATTCATTGAAATATAGAACTATCAAGGATTTCTGATAAAGAACCAAAACCAAATAGAAAATTTGGCATTGAAATACAAGATGCAAAAGGAGCATAGAACAGTGAACAGGAAAGACAAATCATAAAGGATTCGTTAAGGTTAAACTGCTGACATTCCTGCATGGGAAAATGAAACATAACTCCTAAAGACTTTCTCATTATTAGGGTAAGTAAAAGGAATATACCTAGACAGAAAGCACATGTGTGAGTTGAATATCATGGCATAACTACCTAAAAAATAAAGAAAAATTAAGGGATGAGCAAGAAGAATGCATTGGGAGAAGAGGAAAGAGGGAGGTAGAATGGGGTAATTTACATGATGTAAAAGAAGCTCAAAAGATATCGAAGGGAGTGAGTTGTGTGGACCTCCAGGCTGTGGGGAGTTTGGGCTGCTTGGGCACAGGATAGGACTGAACCAGGTAAGGGCAGGTTTCTGAACTTGGACAATATGCTGATCAACAAGGCAGAGGTGAGGAGAGCCACGTTGCAGAAATAGTTGAAAGAGGAAGAAGAGTAAGATTTAACTACACTTAACTATCAACCTAGAAAAAAGCATTGAAATAGAAAATTCTGATTGTCTACATTAGCATGAAATCGTTGCATAATCTGCTTGAGGCTGGCTGGATAATTAAACAAAGTATGCAAGAACAAGGAAATTGATCTTTTAGGATCATTTATGTGTTTGGAGCAGGAGTTCATCTAGAAGATCACCTAGACCATTGCTTGTTGACTCTTCTAATTTGTTATTATTATGACGGAGATATTAAAAAGTTCCTAGATAGCACAGTAATCCAGTACCTATCTGAGCATGGCTATGAAGTTCATAAACTGGGTGGGGACAAGACTGCTAGCCTGGGCAAATACTTAGATGCAAACTATCAAAATCCACAATTACAGCAAGCAATCTAGGCAGTCCCACAAGAGGAAACGAGTCAGGGAAAAGTTGGTCTTTTCGTTCTGTAGCCTGTTTCTCCCAAAATTTCTAGGGAGAATGAGCTTGCAATGAAAAAGTCTTATGTCAAGTCTGGGTCCATGTGGAATAAGGCCCATCTGAATTCCCTCAGATTTGGGTTACCTCTGCCAACATTAAAATCATCTTCAAAACAATGCATCAGAATTTTCTTCCAAAGTTCACCAATATACATCAAGGACTCCATCAGCAAGCTGGACATGACGCATATGATGCAATACTTCCTGCATCACTTGCACAAGCATGTTTTGCAGGGCTACTAATTGCTAAAAGTGTCCTTGAGCATATTTTTTTTCTTTTTAGTTTTCATCATTCATTTCCACAAGGTTTTGAGTTCCAAATTTTCTCCCCATCTCTCCTCTCTTCATCTCAAAACATCATGCATTCTAACTACCCCTTCTCCCAATCTGCTCTCCTTTCTATCACACCCTTCCCTTCCCTTATCTGCATTTTCTCTCTTTTTTTTTTTGTAGGGCAAGATAGATTTCTATATCCCATTGCCTGTATTTTTAATTTCCTAGTTTCATGCAAAAACAATTCTCAACATTCATTCCTTAAACTTTGAGTTCCAACTTCTCTTCCCTTCTCCCTCCTCACCCATCCTCACTGAGAAGGCAAACAATTCAATATTGGCTATACATGTGTAGTTTTGAAAAAAAGATTTTCATAATAGTCATGTTTTGAAAGACAAATTATATTTCTTTCCATCCTATCATGCCTCCTATTTATTCTAAACTCTCTTTAGACCTTGCTCCTCCACTAAAATGATTGCTTCTTATTACTCCCTCCTCCAATTTGCCCTCTCTTCCATCATCCCCCCACCCCACTTATCCCCTTCTCCCCTACTTCCTTTGGTATAAGATAGATTTTCATACCAAATTGAGGGTGCGCATGTTATTCCTTCTTTAACCCAAATGTGATGAGAGCAAGCTTCACTTTTTTCCCTCTCACCTTCTCCCCTTTCCCCTCCATTGTGAAAGCTTTTTCTTGGGTCTTTTATGGGAGATAATTTGCCTCATTTTATTTCTTCATTTCTCCTCCAGATATATTCCTCTTTCACACCTCAGTTTTATTTTTTAGATATCATCCCTTTCTATTCAACTCAACCTGTGCCCTCTGTCTATGTATATGTATATATATATGCATATATGCATGCATATATATGTATGTATATATGAATAATCTCTCCAACTACCCAAATACTAAGAAAAGTTTCGAGTTACAAATATTATCCTTCCATGTAGGAATACAGCAATTAAACTTTAGTAAGTCCCTTATGTTTTCTCTTTCCTGTTTACCTTTTCATACTTTTCTTGATTCTTACGTTTGAAAGTCAAATTTTCAATTCATCTCTGGTCTTTTCATTAAGAATGCTTGAAAGTCCTCTATTTCATTGAATGACCATCTTTTCTCCTGAAGTATTATACTCAGTTTTGCTGAGTAGGCGATTCTTGGTTTTAATCCCAGTTCCTTTGCCTTCCAGAACATCACATTCCAAGACCTTTGGTCTCCTAGTGTAGAAGCTGTTACATCTTATGTTATCCTGGTTGTATTTCCATAGTACTCAAATTGTTTCTTTCTAGTTGCTTGCAATATTTTCTCCATGACCTGAGAACTGTGGAATTGGCTATAATATTCCTAGGAGTTTCTCTTTTCAGATCTCTTTCAGGAGGTGATTGGCGGATTCTTTCAATATTTATTTAGCTCTCTAGTTCTGGCAGTTTTCCTTGATAGTTTCGTGAAAGATGATGTCTGGGCTCTTTTTTTGATCGTGGCTTTCTAGTTGTTCCATAAATTTTAAATTGTCTCTCCTGGATCTATTTTCCAAGTCTGTTGAATTTTCAGTGAGATTTTTCAGTCTTCAGTTTTTTCATTGTTTTGGTTTGGTTTTCTAATTTCTTGGTTTCTCATAAAGTCATTAGTTTCCATCTGTTCCATTCTAATTATTAAAGAACTATTTTCTTCAGTGAGCATTTGGACATCATTTTCCATTTGGCTAATTATACTTTTGTAAGCAATCTTCTCCTGATTGGCTTTTTGGACCTCTTTCGCCAGATCAGTTAGCCTATTTTTAAAGGTAGTATTTCTTCAGCATTTTTGGGGTCTTCTTTCGCAAGCTGTTGACTCACTTTTCAAGATTTTTTTGCATCACTCTCACTTCTCTTCCCAATTTCGCCTCGACCTCTCTTACTTGGTTTTCAAAATCCTTTTTGACCTTTTGCAAGGCTGAGACCATTGCATATATATTGTGGAGGCTTTGGATGCAAAAGCCTTGACTTTTGGGTCTTTTTCTGATACTATGCATTGTTCTTCTTCACCTGAAAGGATGGAAGAAAATACCTGTTAACCAGGAAAGTAGCCTTCCATAGTCTTATTTTTTCCCTTTTTTGGACATTTTCCCAGTCTGTTACTTGACTTTTGAGCCCTGTGTCAAGAGGAGGGTGTACTCTGGGAGTCTGTAAGTTCTCAGTTCCTCCAAGTTGGCACAGTCAAGGGAGAGGAGTTTACTCCTCTCCTGGCCTGCACTCTGACCTTGGAGCTACCAAAACTTTGCTGTCCAGGATATGCAAGTAAAATTCCCTTTCCAGATCTTCCACTAGCTCTACCATGCCAGCACTCTTCCTCACCCCAGGGCCACCACTCAGGGCTGAGACATAGATCAATGGCTCAATTCCCCCAGGGTCTTAGGCTGAGAGCTCCAAAAAGGGATGCTGCTGCTGCTGCTATCACAGCTGCCTGTGGCTGGGGCAAGGCGAAAACTCTGCTCCCTTCTCATCCAGATGAAAAAGCTTTCTCACTGACCTTTGATGCTGTCTTTGGAGTTTGTGGGTTTAGGGATCTGGGAACTGCATCTGCTACTGGGGATTCCATCCCCGAGGCCTGTTCCCATCCTGTCCCTGCCAGTGCCATGTGGCCAAGACTGGGCTGGCCTCCATGGGGTGCACTCCACTCTGTGCCCCAGGTGATAGACCTTTCTTGTCAGTCTTCCAGGTTAAGTTCGGTTGGAAACCTCTTCCACTCTGTTGTTCTGTAGCTTCTGTTGCTCTAAAATTCATTTAGAGTCCTATCTTTACACGTATTTTATGGTCTGGGGAGAAGAACTAGAGTAGGTGTGTCTTTCTACTCCACCATCTTGGTTCCATAACCCTCCTTGAACATTTCTTGCAGCTCTCAGAGGATGGAGTTGAGCTCTACCCATCAAGTATCTCCAGAATGGGTTCTCCAGCTTTCACTGAGCAATACAAAAAATGTCACCCATATCATATTATGCTCCAAATGTTTGACTTCTAAACCTCACCATGGGTAATCAGTTGCAACAGGGCCATTACCCACAATTGTCAGCGATTGCTATAGGTGTTGCCTCCACCATTAATCATACCATATTGGGGGTAAAACTTGGGGACAGGTACCAAGCACTTCAAGAGGCTGCTCACAAGACCGAGAGCAAGTTAAGTAAATTAAGACTTGAGAGATACATGCAACGCTCAAACTTAAAAACTCAAAAGAAGACAACAAAATCAAAGCTCTTACATCCAACACCTCCTGGAAAAAAGGAATTCATCACAGGCTAAGGAAGAGCTCAGAAAGGATTTTGAAAATCAAGTAAGAGAAGTAGATAAAAAATTGGGAAGAGAATTGAGAGTGATGCAAGAAAATCATGAAAAATGAGTCAGCAGTTTGCTGAAGGAAACCTGAAAATACTGAAGAAAATAATGCCTTAAAAATAGGTTAGCCCAAATGACAAAAAGGAAGCAAAAATCCAATCAAGAGAAGAATGCTTTAAAAAGCAGAATTGGCCACATGCAAAAGGAAGTCAAAAAGCTCACCATAGAAAATAACTCCTTAAAAATCAGAATGGAGCAAATAGAAGCTAATGACTCTATGAGAAATCAAGAAATATATACATGTATATATGTATATCTATGCATATATGTATACATATGTGTATGTATGTGTTAGGGGCGAAGCCCTAATTACCGCATCAACTCACCCTGCGCAAGGGTCTTCAGACGTCTCTGGCTCCCCTCGGGGGGTCGAGGGGAGAATCACTCGGCAGAACACCGGAGGTGGGTAAGAGCAGCTTTATTACATGATGGTCAGCAAGAAATCCCCCCGTCCCCTTCCGTGTTGTGCCTTAAATCACCCAGAACTCGCCCTCCTATTCCGGGTAAGCCCCTCCCCAGTTCCTCCCTGAGGGCGGAGCCCAGCCCAGTCCAGTAGAGCCGCCCCAGTGCCAGCGTGGCAATGCCGCGTCAGCAGTGCCACCGTGGCAAAGCCACGTCAGCAGGTCCAGACTCTTGGGTGTCTCCTATCCACCCAGGGGGCCCAGGTCCAGAGCGCCCCTCACATGTATGTATATGTGGATATGTATTTATGTGTATATATCTATTATGCATGCATATATCCATCTATATTTATATCTATCTGTCCATCTGTCTGTCTAGCTATCTATATACACACATACATATGTATGTGTGTATATATGTATTATATGTGTGTGTATATACATGTATGTATGTGTGTGTATGTGTATATATATATATTTATATATGCAATCCACATAACCTTTCAAGAAATTATCAAGGAAAATTGCCCTAATGTTCTGGAACTAGAGGGTAAAATGGAAATTGAAAAAATCTACCAATCTCCTCCTGAAAGAGATCCCAAATTGAAAATTTTCAGGAATATTGTAGCCAAATCTAAAGTTCTCAGGTCAAGGAGAAAATATTGCAAACAGCCAGAAAGAAACAATTCAAGAATTGTGAAACCACAATCAGGATAACATAAAATTTAGCAGCTTCTACGTTAAAGGATGAGAGGGCTTAGAATAGGATATTCCAGAGGTTAAATGAGCTAGCATTACAACCAAGAATTACCTACCCAGCAAAACTGAGACCATGAGGGAAAAAAATGGATTTTCAATGAGATAGAGGAATTTCATGCATTTTTGAGAAAAAAAAAACAACAGAACTGAATAGAAATTTTCCCTGTCAAATACCAGACTCAAGAGAAGCATACAATTGTAAACAGGAAAGGGAAATAATAAAGGACTTATTAAAGTTAAACTGTTTACATTACCACATGGAAAGATGAAATGTATAATTCATAAAACTTTTTCATTATTATGTCAGTTAAAGGAATATATAGGTAGAGAGATGGATGGCACAGGTGTGAGTTGAATATGAAGGGATGATATCTAAACATAAAATTAAAGGCTCAGAGAGGAATGTACTTGGAGAAAAAGAAAGAAAGAGGTACTATGGGGTGAATTATCTCATGCGAAAAAGGGAAGAAAAACCTGTTACAGTGGAGGAGAAGAGGGGGAATGTGAGAGAGAATGAGTGAACCTTTCTCTCATCAGAATTGAGTGAAAGAGGGAATAATATACACATTCAATTGGTTTTAGAAATCTGTTTTACCTTACAGGAAAGTAGGGGAGAAATGAGGTGATAAAAGGGAGGGCAGACTGGAGGAGGTGTGATCAAAAGCAAACACATTGAGGAGGGAAGGGTGAAAGGAGAGAATAGAAGAAATGGAGGCAGGATAGGATGGAGGAAAATATAGTTATTCTTTCAAGGCATGACTATTATGAAAATTTTTTGTATGATTGCACATGTATAACCTATATTTAATTGCTTGCCTTTTCAATGGGAAGCAAGGGTAATTGGAGATAATTTAGAATTCAAGAATTTTTAAAATGTACACTAAAATTGTTTTTACCTTTAACTTGGGAAATATGATATACAGGCAATTGCTTGTAGAAATCTCTTACTCTGTAGGAAAATAGAAGGGGAAGGGTATAACAGAAGGAGTGGTGATGCTATCATATTTTTGAGGAGGGACAGGATGAAAGGAGAGAATAAATAAATGACGATATGAGAAATATGATGAAGGGAAGTACACTTCGCAATAGTAACTGTGAAAAAAGTTGGAGTTTCTTTGATAAAAGTCTAATTCCTCTAATATATAGAGAACTGTATCAAACTTATTAAATAGCCATTCCCAAATTGATAAATGATTAAAATATGCAATCAGTTTTCACATGAGGTAATTAAAGCTATCTATATTTATAAGAAAAAATATTCTAACTCATTATTCACTGGAGAAATGCTAATTAAAACAATTCTGAGGTACTACCTTATAACTATTAGATTGCCTAATAGGTCAGAAAAGGTTAATGGTAAATGTTGAAGGAGATGTGGAAAAAATGAGATATCAAAATTCTCTTAGAGTAGTGAACTACTTAAACCATTCTGTAGAGCACTTTGGAACTACCAAAAAGTTATAAAAATCATAAATACCCTTTGACCTAACAATATCACTACTAGGTGTGTATCCTAAAAGAGATAAAAAAAGGTAAAGAACCTATACGTAAAAAAAATATTTAAAGCAGCTCTCTTTGTGGTGGCCAAGACCTGCAAATCAAGGGGATGCCCATCAACTGAGGAATAGCTGAACAAGTTGTGGTATATGAATGTAATGGAATACTATTGTGCAACTTGCATAGGTTACTGCAAAGTGAAATGTACTATATACAAAATAACAGCAATATTGTAAGATGATCACTTGTGAATTACTTACCTATACTCAGCAATACAATCATCAATGACAACTCTGAAGGACTGAGGATGAAAAATGCGATCCATCCCCAGACAAAGAACTGATGCTGTCTAAGTACAGATTGAAGAATACTTTTTTTTTTTACTTTATTTTTCTTGAATTTTTTTGTTGGCTCTGCCATTCTAGATTGATTTTAAACATTATTTTAAAGTTGCTGAGAGGGAAATATTGGGAGAGCTCAACTGAATCTTTCTTGCATGTTGGCTGAACTCACTCTGGTAGAATTTAAAAGGATAATGAGTTTTCTGGTGATGAGATCTATGCCCTTCAAACAGACATTTCTAGCGTATAAGTTTTTAGGCACAGAAAAATCTAAATATGTGAGTTCCAGAAAAGAGAAAAAGCAAAGAGAAAACAAGACAGGAGTAGGAGCTATTGCTAGGATATAGACAGATTATGGATGGAGAAAGATTAAACTTCACCCAAACAGAAGATTTTCTAGGCTAAAACAATTTCTTCTTTCTCCTCTGGAGGAGGGGGCCTACTCTAACCAGAGTGATCAAAAAAACCTTCAAAGGATGTAGAGCTTAAAAACTGTCACATTGAGATATTATTGTTAGCAACTTGGTGTTCCCACAGATGTCAAAGAATTATCACACCTTGTAGAGAAGCAGCAGGTGCTGTCAATTAAACTGTTAAACTGATTGAGCACATTGTCAAGTTCACCTCTTTATATAAATAGAGTGAAAAGAACATGCTATGCTATCAATCAATCACTCAAACATCATTTGTTAAGGACTAGTCTATAAAGGATCACAACCCAAACTTCTAGAGTTAAATTCAGTG
Organism: Notamacropus eugenii; assembly: GCF_028372415.1. Taxonomy (NCBI): domain Eukaryota; kingdom Metazoa; phylum Chordata; class Mammalia; order Diprotodontia; family Macropodidae; genus Notamacropus; species Notamacropus eugenii. The sequence continues at coordinate 321,272,286 of NC_092874.1, forward strand.
GAACCTGATGTTGACGAGAAATCCTACAATTGAAAGATCGAATTTACAACTATTTCAATATTAGTTATAATGAAAAGAAAAGCAATAACCCACATTCTTGAATGAGTTTAATTTTACAAAGTACTACCAAAATAACTCGAATCAGTTGGTAACATAGATTTCTTTTTTCCAGGTGGGAAAATTGAATCCCAGAAAGGTTAAATAAGCCAGCTAACAAATATTTTTGAAGGAAGATTAAATGACACAGATGAATTGACTTCTAAATCTACTTCTCACACTTTCTAAGTAGTTTGGCCTTGGGCAATTTATTCAACTTATATTTGCCTCATTTTAATTATCAGTAAAAGAAGAGAAGAACATTTGCCCTGTCTACTTCTTAGGTAGTAGAGATCAATGAAATAATGTATGTGAAAGGAGTTTGACAGCTATAAATGCTACAGATGTCTTTTGATATTTTGACTTTATTGCATCAGATACCTATCTAGAAATATAAATTTGAAAAATATCTTACAGTGTGCACACTCAACTGCCTGAATTCAAACTCTTTTATAACAACAGGTGATAATATGACAGGCGACATCTGATACAATTTGAAAAAAAAGAAAGAAACTTCCTATATGGTAGGTAGCTGCTACCAAATATAGTGAGCAAAGAGACTGATAAACCATTTTTTCACCCTTCTAATCTATTATCACATATCTAAGCCTTTCCAGTTACTTACATATATCTAAGACGTTTTTGTTTAAGTAGCATGCAACCTTGAGAAATCTTATGGATAGTAAGTAGAATAGAAACTTGAGCTCATTTTAGAAATCATGGAATGGATGAATTGAAACACTCCTTTTGGAAAATGATGGGACAGAATAGACTGCTGTGCTTTCTCTTTTCCCTTTGTCTTCTCTCATATAAAAGCAGTACTTTCATTCCTTTAAGCTATTAATAGACATGTTACCTATGAATATAATGGTGTTTGAACCACAGAAAAGCGAAATGAATGATGAAGCCTCTGAGGCAGAAAACATTTGTATACAATGTTAGAAAAAATTGAAAATATTATTATGGAATTCCTTGTACTGCGCCTTTCTAAGTTCATATCGCAAACTTTTACTGGTACTGACATGGATACTACAAGGGCAACAGTTATTGGTTCTAAGGATCTTCTCTCTACTTATATAATCACCACACTAGTTCAGTCTCTCATCAGCTTCTAACTGGTCTGTTTTGATCACATCTTAATTCATCTCTCTGCCTCAAGGCTTTCCTCACTCTAGTTTACTCTTCCCATACCTGGCAAAGTGATTTTCATTAAATGTAGAACTACAATGTTATTTCTTATTCATTGAAATTTGATGATTACCATTTCCTCTCATCTAAAATAAAAAGGTTTTTACAATGCCTACTCCCCATCTTTCGAACCTCTTTACACATTATTTATCTCTTTGTACTTTGAAGTCTGAACTGTTCTTCTCTCTGTGCCTCAGAAGACATGAACTTCATCCTCCATATCATTACTTTTGCATCAAACATGTCCCATGCCTTGAAAGCATTCTCTCCTTACCTCCATCTGTACCTCCATCTCACCACATGTAATCAATGCCTCACCTCTCTCAAGACTCAATTACAACACCACTTTTTAGATGAAGCCTTTCTTGGTCACAATAACTGTTAGTATACCCTCTTCTACCAACTAAGTGAGATTAAGTTTTCTTTATTTGGGATGTGTTTATTTGGTATTTGCTGGTATCTTTACATTTTATATTTCCTAACAGAAAGTAAGCTACTTAAGAGTAGTAATAATCTCATTCTTTGTAATTAGAGTCCCATAGCAAGCAATTAATATAGTTTTATTGATTTATTGATTGATAAAATGAGCAAGAATATTTAATTTAAAAACATAAATCAATCAGAATAGAGTTTAGAGTCAAATAAGAAGAGAGGGAGTGGGGGCACCTGGTATAGATGGAATATTCAAGGATCTTAGTCAAGAAATGAAAAAGAAGATATAGGAGGATTGCTAGTGGAGATGTTCAAATCAAATGAGAGTGTTTAAGATGGGGGATATTTGGGTATGTTATAAGTGTTCAGAAAGAATTTATATAGAAATTAAAGTTTGAAAGAGTGGTCACGAGGGTGAAGAAAATTTGCTGAAGAACACTGGTAGTCATGGAATGAAGGGGGCTCTTAAAGGTGGTTTGACCAGAAAAATATACTGGTCATATAGACGGAGCAAGGGGTAATGAATAGACAGTCTATATGTTCCCATGACATCCATGCAGTGTCAAGAGAACATAAGAAAAAGCTCCAGTATTTTAAGTGGATCCTGTGTACTGAAATTTTGTGAAGAAATGCTACATGAGTTTGCCTGCCATGCATGAGTGATTATTTCCATCGTGGTAGGAACACCCACATTAATGAAAACACAGATCCATTGAAATACTGGAGTATATTTGTTATGATCAAAAGTGATACGTTATTAAAAGAAAAGTAAAATATCAATATTTATGTATTTAATATAAAATAAAACAAACAAGAGAAGGACTTTGCCTCTCCAATGACCTCTGAGTCATCTTTCCAATTAGCTGTAAATAAAGGAATTGATTTTATTGTAAATAGTTATTCCATGTAACACAATCATCTAATCTTGCAGTGTTTCTAATGACATTTAAAAAAAAAAGAATCAATTATGTAACACTATGAGTAATAGCAGATGGTTTTATTTTTTACCTATTTAAAGTTAAGAAATAAAGTGGGAAGTCTCCACCACTTAGAAACGCTGTGGGAGATTCATGGGAAGGCATGGAAAAATCACACTGAGTTAGCATGGATGCATCATGATCTACATTTTGCGAGGGAGAATACATGTTAGCAAGATCATAGGATCTATTAAATAAAAATGTATATACTTGGCTTATTTTTGCTACTAGATGATATGGTCTCTGAGGTCAATCATTATATTTTGATTAACTTTATTTTTACTAGCTCTAGGCGTAGTGCATACCATCAATCAACTTTCATTACATTCTGGAATCAAATATTCTAAATTTCTACTCATGGCACTGCATCTGTGGTGAACAGTTGATTGTAGTTAGCAAATTAATTTGTAATAGACATTAAGAGGTAATTTGGGAATATACAACCTAGAATTTGGAAGAGTAGATTTCAAAATGTTCAGGGAAAGCACATGTTCTCAAATTCTACAACAGAAATAAGTTCAGGAGAGATAGGAAAATGCTCATAGAGGAAGAACAGAAGGTGAATCTGTCTAAAGAGCTTCTGTAGAAGCCCATCAAACAAGTCAGATTTAAAAAGTATATGAACAGAAGACAGAAGCAAGTTGGGAAGCTTAAGTAAAAGAGCATCATTCAGTTCCTTAAAAATATTTCAGAAGTGCTAAAAAAAATCAGCTGAGATCAACAAGGAAACTTAAGGATAATAAAAATTATATTTTTGGTGATATCAGGGAAAAGTTGAATTAAAGAATAGATAGTATCATTGCTCGGAATTAATAGGAAGATGATATGTCATAGTAGAGAGAAGGAAGAGTTACTCAAAACATTTTATTTCTGTTTTATCTGTCAAAGAGAATGATCTTTAGTTGGGAAAATCAAGAACAAAATTGACAGAGAAAGTTGATACTCAAGATAATCACGGTGATATGAGGATGGCCAGCTCTTTCTCATGCATTCAAATAAATTATCAGACCAGGAAGTTTTAAAGAAATAGCAAATGTGATTAATGAGTCATGGCCAGTGATCTTTGAAAAATTGTAGAGAACTGAAAAGACCATTTTAGGATTTGAGAATAACAAGTGTCTCAGTTTTCAAAACAATAAAGAATGAAGTGTGAATATCATAGGTCATTGATCTTGACCTTGATGCTTATAAAATTTTAGAATGATATATTTAAGTATAACTAAAATTAGAATAAGAAGCAATGATCATAAAAAACCAATATGGATTCATATAAACAAACAAAAGCAGTTATTGAACTAACCTCATCTTTTGACACAATTGTTAGACTAGGAAATCAGTCAAATGCTATAGTTACAGTTTATCTAGATTTTAAAGAAATATTTGATGACGTCTTGTACTGATTGTTGAAAAGATGAAGATCTGTTGTTCAGTTGTGTTCAACTCTTCTTGACCTAATTTGCAGTTTTTTGGCAAAGATACTAGAGTCGCTTGCCATTTCTTTCTCCAGCTCATTTTACAGATGAGGAAACTGAGGCAAATAGCATTATGTGACTTTTCCAGAATCACATAGCTAGTAAGTGTCTGAAACCATATTTGAATGCAGAAAGATGAGGCTTCTTCACTCCAGGCTGGGCATCCTACCCACTGTACGACCTAAGTGCCCAAAGATGAAGAAAGGGGCTAGATTATTATACTACACGCACGACTAGTTTAAACACAGTTTGAACTGATCATACCAGATTTTTCATTTTGTTCATTTATAGCCACTGAACCAGTTTTGCATGTATATTTATTCATACCTTGAAGCTCTTTAATTTATTTACAATGCATAAATCGCATTTTTTTAAAAACAGTCTACCAAAAAATACTACATCCCTGGCTTATGTTTCCAATTCTCTTTCCTTAAAATAAAACTCGCTTTTGGACGCAACATTGTATTTTTTCTCATCATTTAAAAATTCTCTTTCACCTTTGTGATCCCTCCTATACAAAGCCAATGCCACTTTCCTAAAGAGTATGAAAGCATTTACTTGCAAAATTTAGCAATGAAAAGAAAAGTGAAATATTTTCTGGGGATTTTTTTGTTATTGGAAAGCCATGTTGAGTTTGCAACACTTTATAGAGTCTAAGAGCTTAAATTATAGTTTTAATATAAGTTCAGGATGCTGGCTTAATATGTTCAAGGAAAAGACTTAGTACTATACAACAATCACCCTTCAACATAAGTGTTCCAGAGGAATGCCTTTCTCCTTGACTAGATAAGTAAGAAAAATATTACTGGAAAATGTTGTTCTCCCTGCCCTCCATGAAAAGACCAACAAATACATTTGAATCCCCTGGGCCTGATTTATTTCCAAAGAGTTTTTATGTGTACATGTGCATGATTGTGTTGAAAGCCATTTTCCTTTTGAATTGTTTTGCTTGTTTCCTTTAACTAATGCATAGGGTTCCTTTTTTCTTCTTCCTGAGTTTATATTATACAGAATTTGGCTAAAATTTTTACATATATATTATGTACATTATAGATATGTGCATACAGACATATACATTAATATATTATCTTTTATGCCAAATGCATATTTGTTATAATTATTATTATAGAGAGTATACGTTATACATACATTTTTCCCCTTGAAAATGAATCAATAGCTTTGGCTAGTTCAGAGATATAATACATAATGGATGCTATACTTTATATGTGATATTACATGTAGAGGGCCATTTCTGATGGAGTGCAGAATGTGAGGTACTTGAGACTTGTACTAGCGTAAAGGCTGACGTTCTCAGGATTGGTGCACCATCCTAGTCCTGATAAGCAAAGATGAGATTGTCCTGACCCTCATTGTGTCCCCCGAGGTTGTTACACAGAAGAAGCTAAGATTCGGAAGTGAAAAATGTGAACTAAAAATATTCTCATGGGAATAAGGGCTTGAGTACTTGCTTAAGAGAGTATATAAATCTTGACCCTCAGCTCAATAAACCAGTGATGTACAGATGGTACAGGCTTGCCTAGCCCCTGTTGCTGTTATCTCTTTCTTTTTTATAACCGCTGTGCCTCCAATCCACCAGTTGCTGGCAATTACACATTTAAATTGATTTTTAACCCTAAAATGGGGAGAAATAATAGCACTTCTCCCTGGATTATTTTAAGAATAAAATCACACAGTATTTGTAAAGTGTTTACAAACCTTAAAGTGCTATGTAATTACCAGTAATTATTAAATTATACCCTCAAGCTTGACTAGTCAGTACACACCACACCAACTTGAATTTAAAACAATGTCTTGGTACACAGTAGGTGCCTAATAAGTGCTTGCTGAGCATGGTTTCCATCCAGCACCAGGTCAGACACTGGAGTCTTTCCCAAGGTTATTAGTCTCATCTCAACAATTTCTGAGTTTACCTCAGCTCCCAGCAGCCAGGCACAGTTTGAACAACAAAAAACATGCAGGATCTGAGAACACCTTTGTCTTGTAGTCTAACTTTCAATAGAAGTTCTGACCCTCCCAGGTGAAAAAAAAAGTATTGACAGCAAAATCAAGGAAGAATTGCCATTTACCCAATATGAGTCAGATGATATTCCTACTTTCATAAATATTTTTGTCAGAGAATGTAAAAATAATTGAAAAGAAATGGAATTTGACTGATAGAAGATAATGGGGTAAGTAGTGATTAGACAACAAAGAGGTGAAGAAGTTAATATGCTTGCTCAGTGTTTCCAGATTGGGGATTCATACACTACATATTTATAAGAATGACAATTTATTTAATGTCATTAGCTGTTTCTATTATTCATCCTTTGAAGAGCAGCACAAAGAACTGACCAAAAAAATGTGATTTTTTTCTTATGTGCTGAGTTTGTAATTCAACAGCAAAGCATTTGTATACATGTCTTACTAAAATAAAGATTGACAGTTTCGTAGTTATTGGAACTAAACTGTTTAGAGTCTTATATTTTTCTTTGGTTTTTCATTTGCAGTTCTAGAACTTCTATTCATCACCTCTTTGAAACTGACACATGTTTTGAATAAGACGATCTTAGTTTTCCCCCATCAATACTTGATTGTTGTTGTTGTTTGTCCTTCATGCTCAAAGTGGACCAAAATCCCGACATGATGTTTAGGCCAATGCACAGTGTGTCTGGCTGTAGTTGATCATACCAATATGTACAATATATTGGTATGCACACCACTAATTCAATCAAAAGTGGTTAGACTAGGTTATCTGAATTCATTAGCTTTTTCATAGGATCAAGTAGTTTTCAGCATAGTGGACACTCAATAAATACTAAATGATGTTGATGGCAACAACTTTTTCAGCAAAACTTGTGATAATGATTGACTGGAAAGAACTCTGAACAGAGGCTCATAAAATAGATTTTTCCTTGACTTTGTAACTAATATTGTGTAACTCTAGGCAAATCACTTCACTTTTCTGAGTCTATATCAGGATTAGCTGTCGTCTAAGACATTTTTAGTAAGTCTTAAATTCTAAATTTTTTCTCCTATGTTTATTTATCTTTTGATTAACCATTTCGAGTTTTTCCCTTCTAATCTAAAAGCACTATCCTATACTTGTTGCCATTAAACTTCATCCTATCTGCTATATTTGTTGTACATACTTGATATGATCTTGATAAACTGATAAACTGATTGGAAACAAGCAAGAAAGCCAACAAAAATGAATAGAAAGTGTTAAAAAGACAAATAAACAGATTAATAATCAACAAACAAAGGAATGAATGAAGATAAATCATAGATAAATAAACAAATTAGCAGGTAAAGAAGTGAATGAATAAATAAAATGCTGACTAGGTGAGGGTGTCACTTATCAATCTCTCATAAGAAATAACAGAGGACGATTTCCATTTTGTTTTTCTGGAAAGAGAAAGAAGAGGGAGCTTCAGGTAGTGGAAGTGTGGGTAATATTTCTTTATTTCCTGCTTAACTGTCCACTATACACAATTGTTCACAATCAATTATCTTTTATGCAACCTTATCTCCCAATTACTGTCAGAAAGGTCAAGATATTTCTATATCATTCCAATCACCCTTACAAAGGACAGGGCAAATGTATCACTAGAAGAGACCATTCTCCAAGTATAGGAGATGTGGCAATGGAGAATGTCCAACTCCAGGTTTTCTCTGGAATGTCTTTTAGCCAGAGGAGGTTTTTGATGTTATAAATCACTACTAATTAGAGGAATGACCAAAAAGAAAAACAAAACAAAACAACAAAAAACCTTATGAGTCTTACTCATGAGATTGTGGCACATGACAAAAGGGGAAATTTATATATTTTGGGGGCTATGGGAGGACAGACAGAGTAAAGGGAACCCTGATGTGCAAGGATTAACATTTTCCACCTATAGCAAGTCTCAGGCTTGATAACATCTTGATAACCTCTATTACACTATCTATATTTCTACCTTGCTCAATTGATAACCAGAGGGTTTATTTAATTTGCATTTATTTCTAATGGAGCTTACTTCTCTTGTTCCTTCCTTGAGTTTTGTTATTTGTATTTTGCTACACAAAGGCAGTTAATTTTTTGGGGGGTGGGGGTGAGAGTTATTTTGAACTTCTCTTTGTTGTTAAAGCTAGTCATTGTTAAGGTTTCGTCCCCTGCCCCCCGAATGTATTAATTTATTTGTTTTCAGCTTTCAACAACTACTTCTGTAAGTTGGAATTTTCTCCCCCTCCATCCACCCTCCCTCCCCCAAACAGCATGCAACCTTATATGAGTTCTACACATACTTAAACACATTTTCACATCAGTTATGTTGCATAAAAGAAATAAAACAAATGAGAGAAACCATGAAAACAAAACAAAACAAGATATAACAAATTCGGCTTTCTGATTCCATAGCTCTTTCTCTGGATGTGGATGGCATTTTGCATCATGAGTATTTTTGGAAATATTTAAGGCCCTTGCATTCCTGTGAAGGACTAAATCTATCAAAAATATTCTACACACACTGACTGTTACCATGTATAATGTTCTCCTGGTTCTGCTCACATTGCTCAGCAAGAGTTCATGTAAGTCCTTCCAGGTTTTTCTGAAATCTGCCTGCTTCTCATTTCTTATAGCACAATAATATTTCATTACATTCGTATAGAACAACTTGTTCAGACATCCCCCAATTTATGGGCATACTGTCACATCAACAAAAAGAGCTGTTGTAAATATTTTTATAAATGTGCATCTTGTTCGGATTTTAATAATCTCTCTGGGATACAATGGTAGAAGCATTATTGCTGGGTCAAAGTTTATGCACATTTTTATAGTCCTTTGGGCATAGGTCCAAATTGTTCTCCAGAATTGTTGTATGACCTCACAGTTCAACTAACAATGAATCAGTTTTCCAACTCTCCCACATCTTCTCCAATATATATTATTTTCCTATTTTCTGGTGTTAGTCAATCTGATAGGTATGATGGGATACCTCAGAGTTGTTTTGATTTGCATTTCTCTAATCAATAGTGATTTAGAGCACTTTTCACATGAATATAGATAGCTTTAATTTCTTCCTGTGAAAACTGTCTGTTTATATCCTTTGACCATTTATTAATTGGGGAATGATTTGCATTCTGGTAAATTTAACTCACTTCTCTATATATTTTAGAAATGATGCCTTTATCAGTGACACTAGTCTAAAAATTCTTTCCCAGTTTTCTGCTTCTCTCCTAACCTTAGTTGCATTGGCTTTGCTTCTGCAAAACTTTTTCACTTCAATGCATTCAAAGTTATACATTTTGAAATATATAATGTTCTCTATCACTTATTTGGTTGTAAATTACTTCATTCTCCATAAATCTGACAAATAAACTTTTCTTTGCTTCCCTAATTTGTTTATATTATTAGCATTTATACATAGACCTTGTACCCATTTGAACTTTATTTTGGTATGAACTATATTCTGGATGTCAGGCATTGGCTATGCCCTATTTCTGCCACAGTATTTTCCACTTTCCTCAGCAGTTTTTATCAAAGAGTAACTTTTTTAATCTCAAAAGCTGTGGCCTTTTGGTTTATCAATAGTCATTGACTATCATTGTGTCTTGTTTACCTAACCTATTCCACTGACCTACCCCTCTATTTCTTAGCCAGTACCAAGTGGTTTTAATGATTGCTGCTTTATAATACCATTTAAGATCTAGTATGGCTAGGCTACCTTCCCTAGCATTTTTTCCCCACTAATTCCCTTGATATTCTGGACCTTTTGTTATTCCAGATGAATCTTTACATTTTTTTCTAGCTCTAAAAATAACTTTGGTAGTTTGGTTGGTATGGTCCTGAAGAAATAAATTAATTTAGAAAGAACTGTCATTTTTACTATATTACTTGGCCTACCCACAAGCAATTAATGCTTTTCCAATTATTTAGATCTGATTTTATTTGAGTGAAAAGTATTTCCTACTTGTGTTCCTATAGTCTCTGGTTTATTTATTTCCCAAATGTTTTATGGTGTCTACAATAACTGTAAATTGAATTTCTCCTTCTATCTCTTGATGTTGGGCTTTATGAATAATATACAAACATGCAGATGATTTACGTAGCTTTATTTTGTATCCTACACCTTTGCTAAAGCTTATTTTTTCAAGTATTTTTTACTTGATTTTATAGGATTCTCTAGGTATATCATCATATCGTGTACAAAGAGAGGTAGCTTAGTTTCTTCTTGCCTATTTTAATTCCTTCAATTTCTTTTTCTTCCTTTATTGCTAAAGCTAACTTTTCTAGTACCATGTTGAATAACAGTGGTGATAATGGACATTCTTGTTACACCTCTGATCTTATTGGGAGTGCATGTAGCTTATCCTCATTACATATAATGCTTGCTGATGGTTTAAGGCAAATGAAACTTACCATTTTAAGGAAGGCTCCATGTATTCCTATGCTCTCCAGTGTTTTCAATAGGGATGGGTGTTGTATTTTGTCAAAAGCTGTTTTTTCATCTATTGAAATAATTCCATGTTTTCTGTTAGGTTTTTGTTGCTATGATCAATTTTACTGACAGTTTTCCCAACATTGAAGCAAATGTCCATTCCTGGTATTAATCCTACCTAATCAGAGTGTATAAGTTGCTATAATCTTTCTTCTAATATCTTATTAAAGTTTTTTTGCATCTATATTCATTAGAGAAATTGGTCTGTACTTGTCTTTCTCTGTTTTGCCTCTCCCTTGTTTAAATATCAGAACCATATTTATATCATCAAAAGAATTTGGTAGGACTCCTTCTTCACCAATTTTTCCAAGTAGTCTATGTGGCGTTGTAACTAACTGTTATTTAAATATTTGACAGAATTCACTTGTAAAATCATCTGGCTCTGAAAATTTTTTTCTAGGGAGTTCGTTGGTGGATTGTTCAAGTTCCTTTTCATAGATGGGGTTATTTAACTATTTTATCCCTTCCTCTGTTAATCTGAGCAATTTATATTTCTTGTAAATAGTCATCCATTTCACTAAGGTTGTCAAATATTTGGGCATACAATTGGGCAAAATAATTTCTAATTATTGTTTTAATTTGTTCTTCATTGCAGGTGAGTTCCCTCTTTTCATTTTTGATATTGGCAATTTGCTTTTCTTTCTTTTTTAAAATCAAATTGACTAAAGTTTTATTCATTTTATTGTTTTTCCAAACAATAAAACCAAATCCTAGTTTTATTTATTGGTTCCATAGTTTTCTTAATTTCAATTTTATTAATTTTTCTTTGGTTTTCAGCATTTATAATTTGGATTTTACTTGGGGATTTTCAATTTGTTTTTTTATCTAATTTTTTCAGTTGCATGCCCAATTCATTGATCTCCTCTGTCTCTGTTTTATTAATGTAAGCATTCAGAATGATAAAACTTCCCCTAAGTACTACTTTTGCTGCATTCCATAACTCTTAGTAGGTTGTTGCATTATTGTCATTCCCTTAAATGAACTTATTGACTGTTTATATCATTTGTGCTTTGATCCACTCATTTTTTAGTATTAGATTATTTAGTTTCCAATTATTTTTGGTATATCTTTCTATGGTCCTTTATTACATACAATTTTTTTTTAACAGAGTAGCCTTTATTCAATAAACACAGACCCTAAACACATTGTCATATTGCAAAGCAGAAAAAGCTACAGAAAAGTTGAAGGAAAAAGGAAGGAGAGGGAGAGAAGAGTTGGGGGAGGAGGAGGGAAGGAAGGAAGCAACAGCTATGGCTCTAGATAAGGAATTCAACAACTCACAGACTCTGAAACAGGCAAACATTCAGCTCAACTGGCCTGAACCTAAGCCAGGATCCCCCCCACCCCCCGCCCCGCTCCTTCCCCCACAAAAGTACCAAGGAAGGTCACAAGCTCACAATTATTTTGGTTTTCACCAATATTAACACAAAGGAAAAAAAAATAAAGCCCAGAAACACGTTTGAAGGGGTGCCCCAGAAATCTGCCATCAGTAGGGAGAAAATCTCAGCTTTCTCAGCTTTCAGTTTGTTAGTTACGCATGGCACAGCAGAAGTGGTGGTGGTGGCAGTGGAAGTCCCAGGCCCCTTAGCAGCAAACACATTTAGAATCAGGAGAGGGATGGGTTTCATGCCAAGCAGATTGGAGACACAAGGGACGGGTGGAAGAGGGTTGGGGAGGCTGGGGGGTGAGTCGGAGGTCTCCGCTGTGGCAAGCAAGGGGGTGGTGATGGAGGAGGAAGAAGAAGAAGAAGGGGTGGAGGGTTGAGAGAGGTTGATGCTGAGGTGATCAGGGATCTTGACGGAGGCTGCCTGGGAGGAGGGTTTAGCGTTTTCTAAGCTGACATTAATTGGATTTTGGGCCAGGCTAATATTGGCAACAGATCCAGTGATGGCAACCTGCCTATCAGTAGATCCTTCCACTGGATTGGCAATTTTCATCTAAGCCCCAGACATCTGACCAGTCTCATCGATTTTGGCACCTTGACGCCCGATTATGTAACCAATTAAGTCATTTGGAATGGTGAGTTCATGAGAAGTAACCTGAGCAGATGCATCCAAGCCTGCACTGAATTTGGTGTTGCCATGAGTCATGGGAAAGTGAGACTGTTGCATTGCCAACTGGTGCAGCTTGGTCAAATCTGACTGTGGAATGGCATACTGTCCTTGAATGGTATAGGCCTCTAGAGGTGGTCCCTCCAGGTCAGGGTTGAGGCGCACATGGATGGGGTGGTGTGGGGAAAGCTCACAGTGATGCTGCCTGTGCTGTACCTGTCCTGACCACCTGCAAAGATGACTGGAGAACTAGACGGCGGATACGGGATGGTCACGTTCTTCGAGGGATACTCCAACACGACCACGCAGATCTGTTTGATACACTCAATGATAGATTGAGGGATGCCAGCAATAGTGATGGCCCGCTCAGTTGAGTTTGGTAGCATATCACCTGCCACCTGGACCTGAGCCCCTGTACTCCTTGATCTTGCATCCTCCTTTTCCAATGGGAGAGCCACACTGGCTGGCAGGGACCACAAGCCTCAGGGTGACTAGCGGTCTGCTGGCAGCTGTACTATTGGTCATAGAGCTGCTGATGTCCTCTTCCAGTTTGTCAATAATCATTGCAAAGGCTTTAAAGATGGCTTTGGTGGGTCCAGCCAGAGTAATTATTCTCTCAGGACAATTCCCTTCTGAGAGGTTGATATGAACGCCACTCTTTTCAAGCATCTTCTTGACCGATTCTCCTTTCTTTCCAATAATGATTCCAACTTCTTTTCCATGCATAAGTAGCTGGATGTTGAGAGTGACATTTAGTCCACCTTCAATCACACCGGTGTCCATGTTGAGCAGTGTTCTGGGGATTTGGACTTCTTAAAGTGGTCAAGTCTTTGGTCACTGGTGGGAGTGGAAGCCAAAAATTTCTGGCGTGAGGCAAGTGAAGGGAAAAGGGGGAGCGGGAGGTAAATGGAAGGGCTGGAGGCCGGGGGTGGAACAATAGCAGCGGGCGGGAAGGTGAGGGGGTAACCACGGGCGGGCCGAGGAGGAATGGGGGGTGGAGGAGGAAGGAGGGAGAGCGAACCTGGGGAGGGTGGAGGGCGGCGGAGGGCAGGAGCGGGTGGGCAGGAGAGGGCGAGGGCTGCAGCTGCTCCAGCTGCTGCCTCTGCTGATCTGGGCTAAATATAATTTTTATTGAATCATGATGTGAAAAGCATGCATTGAATATCTCTGCCTTTCTGCACTGGATTGTGAAGTTTTTAGCCCCAGTACATGGTCAATTTTTGTGCATGTGCCATGTACCACTAAGAAAAAGATTTCTTTCTATCCCCGTTCAGTTTTATCCAGAGGTCTGTCATATCTACCATTTCCAGAATTCTATTTACCTCCTTAACTTCTTTCTTGTTTATTTTGAGGTTAGATTTATCAAGCTCAGAGAGGGGGGGGGTTGAGGTCCCCCACTACTATAATTTTGCTGTCTGTTTCTTTCTGTAACTCCCTTAACTTCTCCTCTAAGAATCTGGATGCTATACCACTTGGTGAATATCTGTTTAGTAATGATATTACTTCATTGTTTTTGGTGACTTATCTCCTTTGATTAGATCTATTTTTGCTTTTGTTTTGTCTGAGATGAGGATTGCTACCCCTTCTTTAGTTACTTTAGCTGAAGCATGATATATTCTACTCCAGTCTTTTGCCTTTACCCTTTATAAATCCCCCTGTTTCAAATGTGTCTCTTGTAAACTACATATTATAGGATTATTATTTTCAATCCATTCTGCTAACCGCCTCCATTTCATTGGAGAGTTCATCACATTCACAGTTATGATTAGTATTTGTGTTTTCTCTCTTTCTTATCCCCCTTCTCCCACCCAAGATTTTATTTCTCCCTTCTACTTTCCACTCCTCAAAAGTTTTACTTTTGACCAATGCCTCTCTTAGTCTTCTCTTCCTCCTATCAATCCCTTCCCTTTTCTTTCCCCTTTTCAGTCCTGTTTCCTGCACTGCAAGTTAGATTTCTATTCTTGATTTAGAATGGTATCCCCTCTTTGAACAAAATCCCATGAGAGTAAAACTCCAACAATGCTCATCTCCTTCCTTTCTTGCCCTGTTTTCTGCCTATTCACGTGCTGTAATTTACACTATTCTACTTTCTTTTCTCTTCTCTCTTTGCATGTTTTAATTGTTTTTTTATTATCTCAACAGTTAATTTATACCCACACCCTCTACCTATGTATAGCCCTTTAAAATATCAAAATAGATTTACAGTTCTCATGATTAACAAGTATCATCCTCCCATTTGGGATATAAACAGTTGACTCATATTGAATAGCAAGTTTTTTTTTCCCTTCTGTTTACCTTTTTAATCTTCTCTTGAGTCTTTATTCGAACATTAAGTTTTCTACTGATCTCTTGACTTTTCATTGGGAAGTTCTGCAAATACCTTATTTCATTGAGTGATCATCTCCTTTTCTGAAATATTTTGCTAAATTTTTCTGGGTAAGTGATCCTTGGTTTTTAGTCCAAGCCCCTTTTCCTTACAGAATATCATATTGTAAGCCCTCTGATCTTTTAATGTAGAAACTGCAAGGTATTGTGTGATCCTGACTCTAGTTTCTCAGTATTTGAATTGTTTCTTTCTGGCTGCTTGCAATATTTTCTCCTTAACCTGACAATTCTGGAATGTGTTAACAATATTCCTTGGAATTTTCAATTTGGAAATCTCTTCATGATGTGTTGAGTTGATTCTTTCTATGACTATTTTGCTCTCTGATTCTAGGACCTCAGGGTAGTTTTCCTTGATGATTTCTTGGAAGATACTGTGTGGTTTTTCTTTTCTGAAGAGACTTTTTTTTTTTCATCATGGCTTTTAGGGACACCAATAATTCTTAGATATTCTCTCCTGGATCTATTTTCCCGGTCAGTTGTTTTTCCAATGAGATATTTTGCATTTTCTTCTATTGCACTCTTTATATTGTAGTTTGACTGATTATTGATGTTTCATAGAGTGATTAGTTTCTAATTGTTGTATTGTAATTTTTAATGGATTGTTTTCTAAAGTTAACTTCTGTACCTCCTTTTCAATTTGCCCAATTTTTTCCTTTTAAGGAGTTGTTTTCTACAGTTATGTTTTGTACCTCTTTATCTACTTGATCAATGTTACTTTTCAAGGAGCTGATTGTATTTTTAAAATCATTGGCCAATTGTACTTCTGTCTCTCTAATTTGACTTTTAAGATCCTTCTTGTGCTCTTCTAAGAATGCTTTTTGGGCACGAGGCCATTTCATATTCCCTTTTGAAGTTTCAGATATGGGTATAGTGTCAATGCTGTCCTCTTCTGAATTCATATTTTGATCTTCCCTGTCACTGTACTAAGATTCTATGGTCTTTGCTTTTCTAACTTGCTTCTTGCTCATGGTGATTCCTTTTTTCTGGCTTTTAATGTGTATCTCTGCTTCTGGGGCATATGGGGCTTTGTCTCACATTTCTGGTTTTGGGAGCTTGGGGCCTGTTTATTGACTTCATGTGTTGTGGCCTCTCATGTTCTCAACTACAAGTTATATAATGCTGCAGCTTACCTGGTCCTGACCTTGGTGGTGTGTGCCAAAGCCAAGGTCAGGTGAAATTTCCTTGGGGTTACTACCTTATGTAGTGAGGTGTGAAGGAGTGGTATTTTGACTCTTGGAGGTCTCCTCCTCTCCTAGTGCTGCACTAGTACATAGGCAGGATCAGTGGCTCATGAACTCCATTTGTACTGGTGTCTGCCTAATTCTCCTGGCTGTGTTAAGGGACACCTGTGGTCCTAGTGTTTGTGCTTACTAGTTGCATCCCCCCTGGGGCTAAGGATCTCCTGCTTGTCAGCTGAGGTGGAGCTTGCTATGATGTCTCTGGTCCTTCACTGGTCCCCTTCAGACACAGCAAGAGGTACCCTTCCTATCAATCTCTGTACCCTCCTGTGCTAAAGACTGTTTTACCCCTTCTGGTTGCTCCATTATTCCAGGTTTTTTCCTGGGGCATTATTCTCTGAGTTTTTTAAGGTCAACAAGGGAGGGTTAGAGCACCACTTAATAGTTTACTCTGCCATCTTGACTCCCAAAAGTTCAAGCAGATGACTTTCAAGCATTTAGTGATAGCCCTAGGAGTAGCTACTATCGCTCCAGTGTGCCTTGTACTTCTCTCTCCATTAGGAAGGTTTCTTTATTGATTCTCTAGGCTTCTTAACATTAATCATCATGCCAACCACAAATAGTGATAATTTCGTCTCCTTCTTGCTCATAGCTGTACCTTTAATTTTCTTCTCTTGTCTTAGTGAATTCTACTACAACATCAAGATGCTTCAGTTCCATGACACCTCAAAACTGCTTGGGGCCTTCTGACACTGGAACATACATCTTGCCCCATGGCTTTTCACCTTGGAATATCTGGTCCCTTTCTTCCTTGGTGAATCCCTCCAGTTGCCTCCTTTTTGGGTGGAGCCCAGGATGGCTGGCTCATTTGTGTTTCTGACTTTCCTGTCTTCTTTCAAATACCAGTCAAGTACCCTCTACAGAAAGTCTTTCCCAATCTCCCTAACTGGTGATGTCTCCCTCTTTTGATTATTTCCATTTTATCCTTTACATAACCTTTTTATAAAAAATAGTTTCCATATTTTATTACCCATTAGACTGTGAGCCCTTTGAAACTATGGATTATCTTATATTTCTCTTCTTAGTATAGTTTCTGCACAGAGTAAGTGGTAAAAAAAAATGCTTATTAAATGAATGACTGACTAACCTAATTCCTTTATTTTAAGGTTTAGAGTTTGAAGAGGGTTGTAGAATTTGTCTATTTGGTTATCAGGTGGATCATGCCCCTTATTCTTCATTTTGCATATGACAAAACTGAGCCTCAGAAAGTTTAAGTATCCTGCCTAAGATTAGACAAACAGTAAGTGGCCAAATTGGAGATCAAATCTGTTTCCTTTGATTAGAATTGTTTCTGCTACACAAGTATTGTGTTAAAGCCAAAATTCAAATCCATGTCTGTGAAACAAAGCATTTTGCATACACACACATGCACACACACACGTTGTATGTATGTATATATGCATACATATGTATATATACATACATACACATACCTTACACTAATGGTACTGTGACTCTATCAATTGCTGTTTAAAAATACCTACCACTTACCTACTATCTGGTAATCCTTCCCCTCTGCTGTCCTCAGAATTATTGTAATGAAAAATTCCCCACCCCATCCTTCCCCCTACCTGTTTTCTGTCTCCTCAGGTTGCATGCTGCCTTTTGATAAAATTTCCTCCTCTTATTTGCCCCTTTGAGATTGGGCTTGATGGTTTGTTTGTTTTTTTTTTCAATAAGAGTTCACTTGCATAATAATATAATTTTATGAAACTGAGTGCCATTGGTCAAGAATTTGACGTCCCTGATGGATGAACCAGTAACCCAGGAGTAGCTCACTGCAGATATCTGATACCTTTTGAGATGATAATATGTAACTTTTTAGGAAGATTTCATTCTATCTACCATGAATACATAAATGTACCTCTGGTAAACTTTCATTGTGGCTTTGCATTTGTTCATTTGAAAAGAATGAGCCTTATCAGTTCCTTATGAGGCACCTTGATCCGTATAATTTCCTTTGGACTTTTGATTCAAGCAACTAAAAACCAATTAGCTGCCATGATATTTGTCATTAGTGCTATCATGATATTTCTTAGAAAAATAAATGGAATTGGCTATTTTGTTCTCTTTAAAATTCCTAACTAAGATCATAGCTTATGTAAGCCCAGTGAAAAACAATCCTCCACTAACTCAATGGCTGTTTAGATCTTTTTATTGATTATTTTTTAATAAACCATTGTCACTTATACTGAAAGTATGACAGTATAATGAAATTTGAGATTGTTTTATTAGCTTTTAGAATGAGACTTAGATTTGTGGCTAATCACATTCTTCTAAATAAAGGGCACCATTTCCATTCTAGCAGATTGCTATATCTTCCCTTTTTAACCTTTAGGAAAGATAGGGACCTCCCTAGGAATAATTGTCTCAGACATTGGCAGTACTTCTTCCCCTTAAATAATCATACTTATGTTGCTAAAAGAAACATGTCAAGTAGGTAGGAGTAAACCACAGGGAATAAGTAGTTAGTAACAAAATGACAAAATAATCAACACTAGTGACAGGGAGCATTGGATTGTCACAAAAATTCTGTTTTACATGATTTTGGTTTGCTGAACCATAGACCTTAATGTAGGTGATCTACAGAGTGTTTCTCAATTGTATATTCATGATTCATGTATAGATGATTGTGTGTTTACTTAAATTTTATCAACATTTGTCTATTATAAGAAGGAGAAGTCTTTCCAATGTTCTGGAATTATACATCATCACTTAGATATCATTGATCTTATATTTTCTCCCTTGTCCGAATAAGAATACAGTGATAGATTAAACCAACATTGGAGTCTACACATAAATGTCACAGGGAAGAATAGAAAAATATTGCTTTTTGGTTCGTAGATGTTATTTCTGCCTACAAAAGAGATGAGATAATCTTTTCCTCTTCCTGTTTTTAAAAAATTATTTAAAATGTTACATGAAAAAGCAACAGCAAGAGTCTTGTAGTTAAGAAGAAGATGGGAAAGTCTAGATAGCCAGTGTCCTCTCCATCCAATAAACAAGCTAGAAAAACATTCAAAAAGAATACGGAGGAAATAATGATAAAACCATAAATAGATTTCAACAAGTCCAACCATACAAGCCAAGATACACAAGAGGAGACCTAGAAGTATTCAAGCTGATTTAAAGGGAGAAATTCCAGAGCTTCTTTAGGCCAGTAATATCTTGACCCTTGCCTGTCAGAATGGCAGTGGGAGACAGAATCAGTCTCTGTGCTTAGCACTGTGCAAAAAGCCAGAGGTCTTCCAAAGTATTTGATGTCAGTGCTCCTTTTATGGACAAAACAGGACACAGAACCAACTCTCAGTTGATAGTACTGGGTAGGCAAGAGGTTGTTCTCCATAAAACTAAAAACCAGTCTAAATTTTAGCATCAGGTCAGCATATGTCAAGGCTCCAGTAGACGATACAGTCAACTATTAGTTGGTGATTGTGCAAAGAGAAAAGATGGGACTGCAGCCAGAACCTTAGAGATTTCTTTATAAGATTTTCTCCCTTTTATCATATATATGTTTTATCTGTCCATAGCTGTTTGCATGTTATTTCTCCCAGTAGAAAGTGGCCCCGTTGAAAGAATAATATTTTCCCACTTTTATAACTTTTCTCTTTATCTCCAGTGCTTAGCATAGTGCCTGGTACATGGTAGAAACTTTATAAATACTTGTTCACTTGACTTGAATCCAACTGAGGCTACATAACACAAAGGGAGAAAGTAGGCATTGTAGCAAAGAAAAGGATCTAGTCTCAACCTCCCCATCCAAATATTTACAGTAGCACCCAGACTGCAGAGGAAACAAGACCATGCAAACTATGAACAGCTCATCCAAGAGTGCAAGAGAGGGAATGGCCTAGTCTTTGCATAAAACCTTAACTTAGGAACTGAGGATGAAGATACGACTAAATACATGAAAATTCCAAATAAAATGGAAAAATGGGAAAACATCATTATAGAGGGGAAGAACAGTTTTCCCCAAACAAGAAGAAATGATTACAAAATATAAATTGTACAGTTTTGATACATTGAAAAAGTTTTGCAAAAGCAAACTCAATATGATTAGAAGTAAAATGGAAATAGATAAAATATCTTTGCAGAAAATTTCACTGATAAAGGTTTTATATCCATGAATATAGAAATTGATGCAAATATATAATAACCAAAACTGTTTCCAAAAATTAAGTATTCAAGGAATATCAGCTATTTTTATACAAATTAAGAAATTCAAACTATCAAAAATCACATAAAAATAAAAAATCGCTACTGATCTGAGAAATGACAAGAAAGATCAGAAATGACCAGAGAAAACTCTGAGATTTACTCATGAGATTATGACACATGAAAAAAAGGATATATACACTTTTTTTGGACTATGGGAAGACAGACATACTAGAGGGACACCTGGTGTGATGGCATTAGCATTTCCCACCTATAACATCATTTTACTATAGAAGACAAAGCTGCTCTCAGGGCCTGAGTGATCCTACTTCCCTGATTTTAATTACTGGTTGTGAGATATAAAAAGTCTCAGCTGGGTGTAATCTGGACCTCTCAGACTTGAACAGTGCCTAAGACCACAGGGTTTGCCAACCATTATGACACACTGACTATCTACAAACCTGATGACATACTGACCAGATGCCTTTCCAGATGGAGACAAGGAGAGATGGGTCCAGAGAAGTTAAATGTCCCTGTATCCTTGTTATATATCCTTGCTGTGTTAGGGCAAAGTAAAACTCTTTTGCTAAAATGTTTATTGACTTTCAAGTATCTCATTTCATCCCAATATGAAATGTGTATTAAGAAAGTACTGGCATTACAACCATGCTTATAACGCTCAGGAAGACTCATGTAAACTGATGTTATGTAAAATTAACAGCTGTAGGAATACACACACACACACACACAATTACAATATAGTAAAAGTTTTTAAAAGAATTTAAAAATGCTCCATCAATGTATTGACTAACCATGATTCCGTATGATGTCATGAAGAATTATCTTCCCACCTCTTGGCAGAAAGTTGATGGTCTAGAGTTGTAGAATTGAAATATCTGTTTCCTAACATGACTGATTTGCTGATTTGTTTTGTCTTTTTAAACATATTAAGTATAGGAGAGGGGTTATATTTCTCAAGTGGAAGAATTGGTAGATAGAGATAGAAATCCAAAATACGAAGAAGAGTGTCAATGACACATTTAAAGGAGGCAATGACATGTAAGGTGGTTTTGTTTATGATAATATTAAATTTACCATACAGAAACTCCTACCAAGATGACTTTCTGAATGGGAGGTAGCTGATCAATTCCCTAAAACAATATCTAAAGTTTGTACCAGACCAAATAATGACCACGAAATATAATGCAAAACTGCAGTGATTTTTACCCCAGAACTGTACAAAACATCACCAGATGCAAAAATAACCACAAGAGTAACACAAGAATGGATTATATAGCATTCTTTCTGACTATTACAACTGCTTGGTCATTCCTTTCCACATGGCTTTTAGTCATCTCCTCTACACAGATACTTCTGGTAATTTCCTTTTGTGTCTTGCTGGATGAAGTAATACAGAGATTTCCCATACTTCCTCTTGAATTCAGATCTAATTTTCAGCATATCCACTTCACTGCAGGAGACCATGATCCAGATTAGGACCTTGTCTCGGGTCCCCTTGCCCTTCATGGAATCATAAAGTCAGTCAGCAAAACACAGGGGTTTGTTCTAAATGCATTGGACCAGGTAGAGGAAGACGTTTTCAAGATTTCCTTTGACCTCTTTCTTGATGCTCTCTAACATGTCATAAGGGCTGTAACTCTTGTACCTTTCAAACACTTTCTGGAGGTGGCACACACTCCTCTCAGTCATAGTACTGATCCATTTAGGGACATCAGTCCCCTTCCTCTTTACTCCTGCATCAGAGAGTTCCCGAGCATCTTGGTCAATCAGCTCATAATCAATCGCAGAGCCATCCTCTGCCCGTCTACCCTTTGCCAGGGCAACCATCAATTTGCGGAAGTCACCAGATGTGTCCGAAATAATGTCCTTCTCCAACTCTGTCTTGTACATTTATCTGCAGACTTTGTTGATTTTATAGAGCTCCGAGTTTGTCCGTAAGTAGATGATTTCAATGAGGCAATCTTCATCAGTACCCAGGCCCTTCATGGAGACTTTCAGCTCTGAAGCATCATCCTGAGTAGGTGTCTTCAAAGGGCCCAAAATCAGTGTCTCCAGGTGGCCAGATAAGGCAGATATCAATGCTGATGAGTTCCTTCTTGGTCCTTCTCTGATAAGCAAAGGCAACGTCCTGCCTTTGTTCATTGCTGCGATTTCTCAAAATGTTGACGATGGTGACTTCCTCCACCCCTTTGGTCTTGATGGATGTCTCCATTTTTAGAGCATCCTTCTCGGCATCAAAGTTGTTGTAAGCCTTGACGGAGCCATATGCACTTGGCGGTGCAGAATGATCACCTTGAGCTTGCACAAAATTTCGTGAATTTTAGACATCTTGAAAGAAGCTGTGCCAAGCGCAGACAGAGCAGAGAGCCAGTCGGGCTTCAGGCCAAATCTAAGCATTTTCAATGGCTGTCTAACATGCCTGGTTTAGTTTCCTTCCTCAACGCAAACTGCTGGCTTTTTTTTAGTATTTCTCAGGTAAAATTGCACAATATAAAAGATATATTTCCTGATCCCCCTTAATTATAGTGTCTTCCTTCAATTTAAAGTCTCCAATTTATCTCTTCTTTACATAGTTGTTTGTCTGACTCTCTTCATGCCCGATTAGATTATAATGTCATTGAAAACAGGGACTTTCATTTGCCTTTATTTTTATTTCAAACACTCAGCATAATGCATGACATATATTAGTCACTTAATAAATACTTATTGATTAACTGTCATTTAGTTTTCACAAGACTCATTTTACTTATCTGTAAAATGACAATAAAATCAAATAGCACCAAGCTTTAACATGCAATAAAAATGGGAAAATTAAGTGAATTGAATTTGTTCACTAAAAGTTAAAAAACACAGCAACATATATTGTGGGAAATAACAGAGACTTTTAAGATAATCAAATCCAAACTCCTGTCTTTTTCCCCCATTAATAGTGTTTCAATTTTTTCAATTACATGTAAAGATAGTTTTCACCATTCATTTTTGTAAAATTTTGAGTTCCCATTTTCCATTTCTCCCTCCCTTCTTTTCCTCCCTCCCTTCCCCAAGACAACAAGCAATCTGATACAGGTGATGCATGCACAATCCTGTCAAACACATTTATAGATTAGTCATGTTGTGAAAGAAGAATCAGGACAAAAAGGAAGAACCATAAGGAAGAAAACAACTCAAAAAAAGTGAAAATCGTATGCTTTGATCTGCATTCAGACTCTATATTTCTTTTTCTGGATGTAGTTAGCATTTTCTATCATGAGTCTTTTGGAATTGTCAAAAGTATGTTTTTAAAGATAATTTTTAGCACTAGGGAGGAGAGACAGTACCTATAGTTATTTATTATTTAATAGAACCCATATTTTCATAAGTGGAGTCCATGGTTCTAACAACCAGCATGATAAAGGTAAAAAATCGGTCAAAAGTCAACAACTCAAATCCCACATAATGAAAAAGACTTCTCCCATGGCTAGTGCCTTCCATCTGCAATTACCTTCTAAGTATTCTGCATATATTTTATGTCTATATCCATGTCTATGTCATCTATATCTATATCTACCACTCATCACCTGTAATCTATCATTGTACCTATATTGATCTATGTGACTACCTACCTACTTTATATTTACATGCTGTTCTTTGGTATGTAACTCCCTAAGGAAAGGACAGCAGTATTTTTTTTCTTTGTACCCTTAGCACTAAGCACAATTTCTGGCATAGAGAAAATGCTTAGTAAATGTTCAAATTCTCAGTTTGAAAAATACAAAAATATACTTAAATTTTAGGGGAAAAGATGAGACATATGTAATTGTTTTGAAGAAGACAAGTAAATGACTTTACTCCCACAGAAAACTTACACATTCTGAACTGAACAACATACCATTGGTAGATAAGTACTATATGCTGAGACACTTCATCAGGAAAGGTTAGAACATGATCAAGTGTATCTGGGAAAGTTGTTAATCTATCCAAAATACAGAAAAAAAGGTTGAAGAAATAAATATCAAAATATTACTTGTTTTCTGAGTGGCATCCTTGTTCTATTGTCAGCCAGGCTGAGATCTTCAAATCATAAATGATAATATGTGACAGAATAAAGAATAGTTCACTGAAGACAAAATGCAAAGAATAGCAAAATAACAAACACATCCTATCATAGATATAACTATTCAATTAATTTCTATTGAAAATTTCTTGGTAAACTATTCAGTCTTCCAAATTTGCCTATGAAGACTGTTGAAACTAAAAGAAAGAAAAAAGTTTACATGTTGTGATTGATTGGCTGTATTAAGTCAATGTGTCTTGCTGTATTTTAGTCAACGATTACGTGCAGAGATGCTTAGAGTACCCATTTTAACCACATAAGTAGGATGTAGAGATATAGTGATAGTTTTCATATAGTCCATGCCTAAAGAATTAAATGATTTTGGTTCAGATTTTTAACTTAACTTAATTTCTATAATGACTTCACATTTTATTGGATGTATGAGTCCATGCCTTTCATGGGATGAACTTATGTAATCACTCAAAATCTTGAGAAAAAAAATGCCTGTTGAGGGGGGAATATGCCTTAACTAGAGCCTATGCCAAGAACTTCCATAAGATCTCACCATTTTTTGGGGTCAGAATGGGATATTTCCTATTCTTCCCATTGTTGTGAATAATAATATTAGCCACAAGAGGAATAATTTCTGGTTATAAGGGGACAACTTTTCTGTAGCATTGCATTTGCAAATCCACCTTCAAAGTGTAACTTGAGTTCCATCTTCTTCATGAAGACAATCATAACTTCTTTATTACTGTTAATTGATTTCTCTCTTATAAGTCTGAAAGTAGACTTAGAGTGTACTGTGCAATTTAGCAAATATATCCCAACAAATTTATGCCATTCTCTACTTATTTCATATTTCTTAGTAATATCTTTCTAAACTGGATATATATTCTTTTTCTCATATGCTTATGTCTGCTATGAGAACTAGTGGTTCTCAAAGTTATTAAACCATAACAAATTAAACACAGAATCATATATTTCTCCCATTGGAATGTTTTGACATCATTTCATTCAATCCTTTATTTTTATAATCAAAGGAATGCAGTGTCCCAGAGGTGAAATGATTTATCCACAGGCACAGAATTAATTGATCAAAATTAATGTCCTTTCTATTATGCAGTCTAAAGAATGAATGTATGGATAGCTACTGATCAAAAGGGGAAAAAAAAAGCCCCTAATGGCAAAACACTGGAAAAGAAATGAAAAATGATGAAACTATAAACCATTCTAGGAATTTAAATCATAATAAAATAACACTTTGAAATAAAACATTTAAGAGGGTTCATTTCACTTTTCTAAGAAATGAAATTCTTCTAAAGAATGTACAGAATATAGAAGAGATAAAATTCTTGGCAAGTGGGCTTTCAATGTATTAGTGATTAAATATCAAAAGGAAAATGTGTCCAAGATATAGGATTGATTGAATGAAGTTTTGGACCACCATTATCTGTTGGGAATAGAGAATTCTAAGGGGGAAATTAAAGATCTACCTGATTAATTTAGTTGAGATAATTTAAGGAACTTTAGTTTTCAAGGAAATCATATGTTGAAACAGGATTTAAAGAATAAACAATGACTTAGAAAGGAAGAAACAAGTTTTAAGTGAAGTATTGTTATTTGTTCATTTACTTTTATCACCTCAGGCAGAAAGATAACTACTTTTCAGTTGTATTAACATCACAGTAGGAGGCAGGAGGAAAATAACTGTAATAATTTTACCAGAATCCAAAACTTCCTCAGAAATTGTTCTTATAGCAAATTAAATCATTTTCTTACAAGAAGCTGGATGGTTTTGAGGGCATTTTTCTTGAGAAAGTGAGCCCCTCTCTTCATTGGTCAGAAGTATTTAGTTTGTGGTATTTGAGTTTTTTATCTCATCCAATTAACAGCTCTTCATCTCTCTCATTCTAATGCCTATGATCGACTCCTTTATATCTGATCTTTTGCACAATATTGTATTCAGATTCTACATCACAAATCAAAATTGGTTTTTCAAAGAGCACTGATAAAATCTGAAAAGTTTTCATAGGTAACACTAGTCCATCATATTATAATCTAGTATGTTGACTATCTCTGAATAAATTCTTTTAATCTAAATACCTTTGTTCCTTGGCCTAATCAACTTGGCTGTATCACAAAGAATAAGTTGAAAGGATACATCTACATTTGCATAACAAAACAGGTTGACTATTAACACTATTTCCTTGCATAAAAATAGACTAATCATCCAAATATAGGAGTTAGATTAAATTGAATACTGAATGAAAAGTGAGATTCTTTAGTCTTGAAACATCACATCCTGGCCACCTTATTAATGCCTGCAGATGTAAGGGATGTTTGTCTACTAAATAAAAAGAAAGTTGTTAAGCAAGCTCTTATCCCTCATTGTACATAAAAATTGACATCTTACTATGTATTACAAGGTCTTTTTGCTAAGTACTTATAAAGTTATTAATTAAAGCAAAATACCTATCCTTTACAAAATTCTATTCCAAACTAAATTATATTATATTTTATTGGATCTGTGATATCATTAATATGAAGTTAATCATGTCTTCTTATAAATGCTTTGCAAAGGGATACCCCAAATTCTAACTCACTTGATACTGAATTGGGTATTAATAGAATGTATGAACCATAAAGCAATTATGCCCTATTATATTGTTATGTAACACGTTCACTCTTCTTTTTTTTTGGCCATTCATCTCTTAGATGACGTTCTTTACAAGGTTTGTTTTACACAGTTCTTCCTGGTAATGTAGTCAAAGAGGCCTCATGCCTTACATACAATATGCTTCCAAGGCCTGCTTTTATCAGGATAGGTTTTCTGGTTACTGTGCTGTAAGGGAATTGCCAACCCTCAGGTCTCTTGGATGGTGTCCACCAATCACAGCTCAGGTAATCTGAGGGGAGATTGGTAAGGCATGAACAAGATGGCACTGGGAGGAAGGGTTCCACCCCTGTTCACCACCAGATACTTCCTGAAACATGGCTGGAAAGCAGTAGCAAAACTTGCTTAAACTAGTTTAATCTTGCTTGTGCTGCTTACGTAACTAAGGCGTACATGATACTATATAAGTGCCCGAGCTAGTTTGAATAAACGGAGTTGCCTTACATCTTTGCCCCCCGCCTCATCATTACTCACAGCGAGCTCCTTCAGGGTCGACAGGCCCTGCTGGTCAGATAAACCTGTTGGCTCGGGGTGAATGGCCCCCACTAAATCCCGTTCACTGTGCTATAGAAGATAGGAGCAGAGAAAGCCAAGCGATGGTCTTGATAAGCTGAAGCCTGCAGATGGCCTTGATGAGCTGAAGCTCAGTCTAATGTAGAACTGTGCTGCCCAGCACAGTGACATATACCAAAAATTAAATGCTCTGTAAAGATGAGAGATATAACATCCAAAAGAGAAAAGGAAACAGTAGTGTTAGGACTTCACCAGAGGACATTGGCAGCCCTGAAACACTGGAGTTGTGAGCTACCCTGGATAACCATGTGTCCTGGCTATGCATGGCCGCTATGCATGGCCACATCTGTGCCTAACCACATGAGTTTCTGTGATGTACCTTTTCAAATTTGCTATGTGTCTAAATGTGCTTTTTTCAGAATACCCCCTTTTAGAGGATGAGAGCCAGGAATATTGAGAACCTGAGAACATAATTGCTCTACACTGCATGTTCTTCAGTGCTTGCTGGATCCTGGAGGGAATGCAATGTCATCATGAATACCCTCTTCCATTGATTGTTTGATTACTTGTGTCTATGCTGTGTTATATGTGTGTGTGTGTGTGTGTGTGTATATACATATATATATATATATCACAATGTATATTGTGTCTATAGGAAAAATATTTTCTTATCGTTTTGTTTGCTATGCCATTTTTGTTTTCAACTAAAAAAAATAATTAATATGCGTTTATTTTCTGTTCCTTCCACTCCCCTCTCCTCGTGCAAAAAATATGCAGTCAAGCCAAACAAATTACCATATCAAACAATTCTTTAAAGTATATTAAATATTTATTAAGTTTACCTTCTCTCTGTCAGAAAGTTCGTAGCATTCTTACCCCAAAAAGAACAATAAAAAGAAAAGGATGCTTATATGTAATGTTTGTTGTTTTGAACTAATATGACCTTTGACTAGCTAGTAAGAGACAAAAACATCAGTGAGATCTCCTGAATTTTGTCTTTGATTGGATACTGACTTACAGAGTGTATTAAACCTAGGAATATTTTTAGGGGCTCAAATAAAAGGGGTGTCCTAGGTATGATATGCATAGTAGTTGTAGATTTTCATTTAAGGAAAGTTAACATTCAACAATCAAGTTGGATGGCTCCTTAAGTTCATGAAAGCAGCATCCTATGTGACCTGGATAAATACTTTGTCTAGAAAAAGATGAAAGGAAATAATAAAGCATGCAATTGTTAAGTGTTATTTGCTTCCTTTTATCTATGTGCTTCTGTGGAGAGAATCAGTACAGAAGAGAAAAAGCCAGAGTTAGGGAAAGAAAGCAGATGGGGAGATATTTGGTCAACAGCTCTTTGGTAAAGCAGTGTCTTCAAGTATCATTTCTCCCTACTGAAATGAAAAGGTCAACCTCCTGATTTTCTGAACAGTTATTCTATTTTTATTATTTGAATAACCAAAGCTTCTCCTATCTAAAGACTGATTCAGTGAACAGACTGAAAAGTAATTATATGTGCCATTACATTTTCTGTATTATTTCTGATAAAAGTTCTGTAGGTGGCTCACGCTAAACAATCACTAAATAAAAACGCATGGATTGCAGGCATCATTTCTGTGAGCCACGCTATATTGACAGCAATCTATTAGATAGTGCCCTTTACCTCTGATGAACTTTTATAATGATGTCCCATGCCTCCTACCTTCTGATCTGAGTACCAAGAGACGAACTTTCAGTTTCAAAATTGACTGCAATTTTCTTTTTATTATTGACTAATTGAAAACTTCAACAGTCACCTAAAACATGTAGGCAGTCAATTGTGAAATTCACAGTTTAACTCTTTCTGACATGAAGAAATTAGTACTTCATTATACACCAGCAGCATGAAGTGGAATGAGCAGAGCACATTACCAACACATCTATGTTTTTGGCCTATTTTCACTGCTAATCATAGTCATAATCATACTCATAGTCATAGTAAAGATACATTTCTTAAGAACCTATTATATTCCAGACAAAAAAGGAAACATAGCCTCTGTCTTCAAGAAGTTTCTAATTAAATGGGTGAAGAAAAAAACCTAAGTAGTGGGGTGAAGATGGAGAGGAATGTGACTATGGAGGAGAAGTCAGAGAAGCTCCAGAGTTGTTCAGTCAGGTGAAAAACTAGTAACTATATGAGCTATACTCCTTCTTGAAATGGAGGTTTTAGAGGTCATGGCTTCACCCTCCAATCAGAAGGGCAAAGCATAGCTATGAGGCAGAGAAATAAGGAGAATGGAGTTTTACAGAATGATGATAACACTAGAATCTTCAACAGCCAAATTAGAATACTAATACCTACATTACCTGCCTCATGTATGTAAAAGTAATTTCTTACCAAAAAGCAGCATCTATCTATATCTACCTATGTATCTGTCATCTATCCATCCATAGATATAGATATATGTACAGAGATATAGACACATGACACAGCGTATATACACAAAATACATATGTGCACATATAATTTGTGTATATGCAAATACATGTACTTGTGTATGCATTACATGTAAGTGTCTACTCTGGTTCATACTGTCTGGAGACTAAGTGTTTTACATCTTATTCTCCTCTCAAGGCTGATCCTTTACCTGGAAGGTGGTCATATACCTGAGAGCCAGTGTGGCTTCAGAAAGGACTGAGGAACAGTCAATATGGTGTTTGCTGCCCGACAACCTCAGGAGAAATGCCAGGAGCAAACAGTGGTCTGTACACAACATTTGTAGATCTAACCAAGTCCTTTGACAGTTAGTCGTGAGGGCTTATGGAAAATTATGTCAAAATTTGGTTGTCCAGAGAAGTTCATCTATATTGTATGTCAATTTCATGATGGCGTGTTTGCCTGGGTTATGGATAATGGACAATGCTCTGGTGCCTTCCCAGTCACCAATGGAGTCAAACAGGGTTGTGTGCTTGCTCCCATGCTTTTTAGTATGATATTTTCAGCCACAAGTTGACACATGGTTTCAATGAGGATGAACATGGCATCAAGGTCAACTGCCGTACTGATGGCAAGTTTTTCAATTTAAAAAGGCTACAAGCCAAGACCAAAGTAGAGGGAGTGTTGGTGCATTATTTTCTGTTTGCAAATGATTGTGCACCCAGTGCAGCCTCTGCAGCTGAGATGCAACAGAGTATAGATCAATTCTCTGCTGTCTGTGCTAATTTTGGCCTAATAATTAACACCAAGAAAACTGAAGTGCACCATCCCCCACCACCACACCATTCATAAGTGGAACAATCAGTTACAACAAATAGAGAAGTTTTGAATGCTGTAGATAAGTTCATTTACCTTGGTAGTGTACTTTCCAGGGATGTACACATTGACAACAAGGTTGAAACATGCATTGCCAAAGCTAGCTCAGTGTTTGGGAGGCTGCAAAGAAAAGTATGGGAGGGAAGAGGTATTAGACTGAATACCGCACTGAAGGTCTACAGAGCCATTGTGCTGACCTCATTGTTGTATGCCTGTGAGGAGGTGTCTAGTCTCTCTATTATTGACTCCAAACCATACCGATTGTGTTCCCTTAATTTAATTTTAAAAAAGAATATTTAATTCAAAGACATAACAAGAATAATTTCCTTCCCACCACCACCTAAGTCTTTAGGGAAGGAAAGGGGATTAAGGGCTAAACGAAGTTGCTTTATAGCATGAACCCACCAAGTTCAAAACCCAAAACCCATTTCTGTCCCCATTCCCATTACTGCTTTGCACTTGAGACTTGAAGCCAACCAAAAGTCAAGGACTTTATGAGAAAATAAAAAATTACAAAATAGAACTAAAAGAAGACAGTGTAGAACATGTCATTGGTAAAACTATGGATCTGGAAAATTGATACAGGAGAGATAATTTAAAAATTATCAGAGTACTGAAAGTCATGATCAAAAACATAGTCTAGACATCATGTTTCAAAACATTAACAAGAAAAATCACCCTAACACTGTTGTTGTTGTTGTGTTTGTCCTTCATTTCTTAATTATAATTTATTTTTAACACAGTTTGGAACAGATAAGGCAATTCAAACTTTTGGTCAAGTAATACTTCTTTTTAAAACATTTACAATATGGACCACAAAAGAATTTTTTTTTAAAACTTTAACCAATTGAGACACAAATAATATTTATGTTGCTAACTTCACAAGCTCTTGACCTGATTGTCTCCACAGTTTTACAAAGAATTAAAGGACCCTAATTTATTGCTGTTAGTCTAAAGTCCAATGCCTAATGGCTTAATTTTAGACAGCCTTGGATGTTCCCCTACCATAATCTGTAATGAAATAGATCTGGTATTAAGCTTACAAACCTTTTGACTGTAGGAAATTGCCACCAATAGTAAGGACATTGCAGAGATACAATATCTCCCTAACTTCATGTCAATTCCAGGCAAGATTAGATTATCCACTTTCATTCGATCAGGCTTAAAGTCTGCCAGGTCTAAGTGGGAGAATTCCACCTCAGCCCATGCTGAACAGCCGCTCTCCCACCCTCCCCTTGAGATCACCTATGCAGTTCATTCCAGCGTCTCTTCAGCTTACTGGTATCACGTATTGGAGGCTCAGATCGCCTTTCTTGCTACCCATACCTGGAGTTTGACTCAGAAGAACATTCACTTAATAGTCCCATAGCATCTAAAAATGGCAAGTTCCAATAACCAGTTTCAAATATGATTATAATTTCACTTTGGCTAAGGAACATCTCTTGAAGCAAGTCTTAAGTGGCTTACATGCCTTTCTATACATGTTCTAGTTCCTGATTAAATGGCAATCATTAAATCAAATTTACCATTAAAACCTTGACTTTTCCATCCATGCCAAATTTTACCTGAGGAAACCTTCCTCTAGGAAATTTAGTCTGAAATTCTTTTCTCCAAACTAAAGATGTCATTGATTTGTTCTCAGTAATTAATTCAGTCTATTGTTTTAATATTAAATGCTTTTGCCTCACTTGTAACATGTCCAGTTTTTCTCCTCATCACTCCCCTCCCCCCGCTTCCTAATACCTTACATTCTGATTATTCCTTCCCTCAATGTATCCTCCCCTCCATCATACCCCACTCCTCTCCTATCCCCATCTTCTCTCTTTTCTTGCAGGGTAAGATAAATTTCCATACCCCTATCCCTGTAGTTCTTATTGCCTAATTATATGCTATAAAAATTCTCAACATTCATTTCTAATACTTTGAGTTCCAACTTCTCTCACTTCCTCCCTCCCTCCCCAGTCCTACTGAGAAGGCAAGCAATTCAATACAGACTAAATATGTGTTATTTTGCAAAAGACTTACATAGTAATCATGTTGTATAATACTAATTATATTGCCGTCTGACCTACTCTCCTTATTTCCCCCCCTACAAGTGACCTTGTCCCTTCTCGAGTGTTGTTTCTAGTGACTCCTTTCTCCCATTTGCCCTCCCTTCTAATATTCCCCTTGCTCCACTTGTTGCTTCCTCTCCTACTTTCCTGTGGTGCGTATAAATTTTTATATCGTATTTAGTGGGCATGTTATTCCCTCCTTCAGCCATACGTGGGGAGAGTAGCTTTATTTTTCCCTTCTCTCCCCTTCTCCCTTATCTCCTCCATTGAATAAGATCTTTCTTATCTCTTTTATGAGTCATAGCCTGCCCCATTCCGTTACTCCCTTTCTCTTCCCAGAATTTTCCTCCTTCACCCCTTAATTTTTATTTTATTTTATTTTATTTGTGTGTGTGTGTGAAAATCATCTCTTCTGATATAACACACCCTGTACTCTCTATCTATGTGTATGTGTTTGTGTGTGTGTATGTACGTATGTATATATGTATGTACAATCTCTCCACCTACCCAAATACTGAGAAAAGATTCAATGGTTAAAAATATTTTCTTTCCATGTAGTAATGTAAACAGTTCGGCTTTAGAGAGTCTTTTATGTTTTTCTTTTCTGTTTACTTTTTCATGCTTCTCTTGATTGTTGTCTTGGGAAGTCAAATTTTTAAGTACAGATCTGGTCTTTTCCTCAACATGAAATCTTGAAATTCGACTATATCACTGAATGACCATGTTTTCCCTTGAAGTATTACATTCAGATTTTCTGGGTAGGTGATTCTTGGCTTCAATCACAGTTCCTTTGACTTGTGAAATATCCCACTCCAAGCCCTTCGATCCCTTAATGTTGAAGCTGCCAGATCCTGTGCTATCCTGATTGTATTTCCACAGTATTCAAATTGTTTCTTTCTAGCTGCTTACAGTATTTTCTCCTTGATCTGGGAACTCTGAAATTTGGCCACAATATTCCTAGGAGTTTCTCTGTTTGGGTTTCTTTCAGGAGGTGATCGATGCATTCTTTCAATATTTATTTTGCCCCCTGGTTCTAGAATATCAGGGCAGTTTTCTTTGATAATGTCATGGAAGATGATGTCTAGGCTCTTTTTTTGATCATGACTTTGGGGTAGTCCCATAATTTTTAAATTGTCTCTCCCGGATTTATTTTCCAGGTCAATTGTTTTTCCAATGAGATATTTCACATTATCTTCCATTTTTTCATTCTTTTGGTTTTGTTTTGTGATTACTTGGTTTCTCATAAAGTCATTAGCCTCCATCTGTTCATTCTAATTTTGAAAGAACTGTTTTCTTCAGTGAGCTTTTCAACCTCCTTTTCCATTTGGTTAATTCTGCTTTTTAAAGCATTCTTCTCCTCACTGGCTTTTGGAATCTCTTTTGCCAATTGACTTAGCCTATTTTTAAAGATGTTATTTTCTTCAGCATTTTTTGGGTATCCTTTAGCAAGATGTTGACCCACTTTTCATGATTTTCTTGCATTTCTCTCATTTCACTTCCCAATTCACTTCCCAATTTTTCCTCCACCTCTCTTACTTGATTTTCAAAATCCTTTTTGAGCTCTTCCATGTCCTGAGACCACTAAACATTTATTTTAGATGTTTCGGATACAGAAGCCTTGACTTTTATGTATTTCCTTGATGGTAAGCATTGTTCTTCCTCATCTGAAAGGATAGAAGATATCTGTTTACCAGGAAAGTAACCTTCTATAGTCTTATTTTTTCCCCATTTTTGGGGGCATTTTCCCAACCAGTTACTTGACTTTTGGGTCCTTTGTCAAGAGTGGGGTTTACTCTTGGGGTCTGTAAGATCTCAGTTCTTCCAAAGTGGTACAATCAAGTGTGTATACTGGTCTGAGAGGAAGCAGAAATTTTTGTGCCTAGAATCTGAGTAATAGATTCTTGTCTTCATAACCACCTCACCTCTAGTCCTGCCAAGCCTGCACTGGGGTCTGAGATTCTGATAAGCTGCAGGGCAGGGCCACCATTCAGTTTGAGATAAAGATCAGCTGCTCAAATCCCTCAGGAGTATTATGTGGGGGCTGGGCCTCTACACAGGTCTGAGGTAAGGATCAGCTCCTCAGTGCCCCCAGGGATTTTATGATCAAAGAATGGATGCAGGCTGCTCTAGGGGCTGCTGTGGAAATTGCTCCAGCCTGCCTGCCAATGGAACCTCTGCAGTCACTGCCTGAGGCCAGAGCTATGGGAAGGTCCTTTTCCCTTCTCTGCCAGCTGAAAAAACCCTCTGACTGACCTTTGGTGACTGTGGGTAGAGAGATCTGAGATCTGCTGCTACTGAGGTCTCAGATCTGTGCCACACTGTCAAGGCTGGGCTGGGCTCCACTCCATGTCCAGGTCACCTTGGACTGCAAATCTTCTCCACTCTGTTGTTCTGTGGCTTCTACTACTCTAGAATTTGTTGAGAGTCTTTCTTCACAGGTATTTTATGGCCTGTCTGGAAGAGCTAGCATATATGCGTCTTTCTATTCTGCCATCTTGGCTCCGCCCCCTTAGTTTTTTTATAACTTTCAATTCAGCTTTTATGCTCTCTTCTTTTTTCGTTAATTTATTTTAGTTTTGGACATTCACTTCCATATATTTTAATTTTCTCTCTCTCCCCAACTGTTCCCTCACCAAGATGACCAGCAATTTGATATAAGCTGTACATTCCTCTTAAATATATTTGATATTAAATATATTTCATATTAAATATTTTCACCTTGGTCATGCTTTATAGAAGTTCTATAGAGTTAATGTTGTACAATGAATTAGAGAAACCATGAGAAAGGAAAAAAAACAAAGTGAAACCAAAATTAAAGTAGTCTGCTTCACTCCGTATTCAGACTCCATAGTTCTTTCTCTGTATTCAGATGAAATTTTCCATCATGAGTCTTTTTTTAATTTGGTTCTTATCTTTTTTTTTTTTTATTTTTCATTTTTAACACTGTTCGTATCATATAAAACAATTCCAAGTTTTGGTCAGGTGATATTTCTTTTAAAACATTTACAGTATAGACCACAAACGAATTTTTTTTTAACATTAACCAATTGAAAGAGAAATAATAACTATGTATGCTAACTTCACAATCCCTTGATCTAATTGTCTCAACACCATAACTAAGAAATAAAGGACTCTAACTTATTGTTGTTCATCTAAAGTCCTAAGGCTAGTAGCTTAATTTTAGACTTAACCCCAGTTCCTTTGACTTCTGGAATATCCTATTCCAGGCCCTTCAATCCCTTAATGTTGAAGTTGCCAGATCCTGTGTTTTCTTGATTGTATTTCCGTAATAATAAAATTGTTTCTTTCTAGCTACCTGCAGTATTTTCTCCTTGACCCAGGAACTCTGAATTTGGCCACAATATTTCTAGGAGTTTTTTCTCTTCAGGTACCTTTCAGGAGGTGATTGGTGGATTCTTTCAATATTTGTTTTGCCCTCTGGTTCTAGAATATCAGAACAGTTTTCCTTGATAATTTCATGGAAGATAATGTCTAGGCTTTTTTTTTTATCATGGTTTTCAGGTAGTCTCATAATTTTTAAATTATCTCTCCTAGATCTATTTTCCAGGTAAGTTGTTTTTGCAGTTAAATGTTTCACATTATCTTCTATTTTTTCATACTTTTGGTTTTGTTTTTTAACTGCTTGCTTTATCTAATAGATATTCAGTTCCCTGAACTCAATTCTGTCTTTCAAAGAACTATTTTGTTCAATGAGCTTTTGAGCCTTCTCCTCCATTTGGCTATTTCTGCTTTATAAGGCCTCCTGCTCCTCATTGGCTTTTTGGACCTCTTTTTCCAGTTGAGCTAGCTTTTTTTTTAAAGATGTTATTTTCCTCAGCATTTTTTTTTTGGGGGTTTTTCTTTAGCATGCTGCTAACTCGCTTTTCAAGCTCTTCTATTGACTGAGTCCTATTTAAGTTCACTTTGGAGGCACTGGAGACAGGGGCCTTGACTTCCTCTGACAGTATGCCTTGTTCTTCGTCATCTGAAAGGATTGGAGGAGACACCTGTTCACCAAGAAAGTAACCTTCTATGGTCTTATTTTTTCCCCTTTTTTGGGCATTTTCCCACCCAGTTACTTGACTTCTGAATAATTTCTCAAGAGGATGGTTCTATTGCCCCTCTTCTCCCCAGTTCTCTGTTAAAGGCTGAGATTCGACTCAGTTGCTTGATTTCCCACGGCTTTGGCTTGGTGATGGGGCCGTCAGTCAAGGCTGAGGTTTAGATCAGCTGCTCCCTACTGCCAGAGGCTTTAAGCTGAGCTTCCTGAACAATGGACCCACTGTAGTTGCCTGCAGTCTGCTGCTGCTGCCATCACATGGGGCTTTTGCTGGAGGAACTCCATTCCCCTCTCATCCAGGTGGGAAAGCCCTCCCACACTGACCTTTGGAGGTTACTTCGTTGCTTGTGGGCTGAGGGATCTGGTACCTTCCCTTATGAGAACTCTGCTCTGGAGGTCTGTTCAGGTCTCTTGTCTGCTCAGCATCCTGTGAGCCTTTCCTGTCAGCTTTCCAGGTTACCTTTGGCTGGTAACCTCTTTAGCTCTGTTGTTCTGTAGCTTCTGCTACGCTAGAAATTGTTGAGACTCATTTTTTACAGGTATTTTGTGGGCTGTGGGGGAAGCACTAGAGTATATGCATCTTTCTACTCTACCATCTTGACTCTGCCTCCCATCATGAGTTTTTTGGAATTATTTTAGGTCCTTCAATTGCTGAGAAGGACTAAGTCTATCAAAATCAGACATCACACACTGTGGTTGCTGTTGTATTCAATATTCTCCTGGGTCTGTTCCCTTCACTCAGCATCTGTTCATATAAATCTTTCCAGGTTTTTCTGAAGTTCTCCAGTTCATTATTTCTTACAGCACTAGTAATACTAGTAATACTAGTATTTCATTATATTCATATACCACAACTTGTTCAGCTATTCCCCAGTTGATGGGTATACCCTCAATTTGCAGTTCTTGGACACTACAAAGAAAGCTTCTATAAATATTTTTGTACACTTGGATCAATTTCCAATTTTTATGATCTCTTTAGGATACAGCCCTAAAGCAATATTGTTGGATCAAAGGGTATGCACATTTTTATATTCCTTTGGACATACTTCCAAATTACTCTCCAGAATGGCTGGATCTGCTCAGAGCTGGACCAATCATAAATTAATGTTCCAACTTTCCCACATTTTTTCCAGTTTTTATCATTTTCTGTTTTGTCATGTTAGCCAATTTGATAGATGTGATGTGGTACCTCAGACTTCTTTTGAGTTGTATCTCTTTAATCAATAGTGATTGAGAGCATTTTTTTGTATGATTAGAGATAGCTTTAATTTCTTCCTCTGAAAACTGTTCTTATCCTTTGACCATTTCTCAGTTGAGGAATGAATTGTATTCTGATAAATTTGACTTAATTCTCTATGTACTTTAGAAATAAGGTCTTTATCACAGACACCAGCTGTAAAAATTTTCCCCCAGTTTTCTACTTTTCTCCTAATCTTCTTTACATTGGCTTTGTTTGTACAAAAACCTTTTCAATTTAGTGTTGTCAGAATTATCCATTTTGCATTTCACAATGTTTTCCATCTCTTGTTTGGTCATAAATTTCTCCATTTCCCATGAATCTGACAGATAAACTATTCCTTGCTCCCCTAACTTGTTTATAATATCAAGCTTTATATCTAAATTGTGTACCCATTTGAACTTTATATTATATTGTGTCAGACATTGGTCTGTGCCCAGTTTCTGCTATATTATTTTCCAGTTTTCCCAGCAATTTTTGTCAAATAGTGAGTTCTTATCCTGGAAGCTAGAGTCTTTGAGTTTATCAAACAGTATATTGTTATAATCATTGACCACTACATCTTGTGCACCTAGGCTATGACATACTCCTCTATTTCTTAGCCATTACCAAGTGGTTTTGATGCATGCTGCTTTATAATACCATTGAAGATCTGATATGGCTAGACCATCTTCCTTAGCATTTCTTTTCATTAATTCCCTTGATATTCTATTCCTTTTTTATTCCAGATGTATTTTGATATTATTTTTTCTAGCTCTATAAAATAATTTTTGGTAGTGTGATTGGTATGGCACTGAAAAGGTAGATTAATTTATGTAGAATTCTCATTTTCATTATATTAGCTGGGCCTACCCATGAGCAACTTATGCTTTCCAAATTATTTAGATATGAACTTACATGTGTGGAAAAAGAATTTTTTAATTATATTCATTTAGGTGTTTTTGGCAGGTAGACTCCCAGATATTTTACAACATCTTCAATAACTTTAAAT
This sequence comes from Notamacropus eugenii, assembly GCF_028372415.1. Taxonomy (NCBI): domain Eukaryota; kingdom Metazoa; phylum Chordata; class Mammalia; order Diprotodontia; family Macropodidae; genus Notamacropus; species Notamacropus eugenii. The sequence goes on from NC_092874.1 coordinate 321,311,628, forward strand.
GGAATTTTTCTTTCTATATCTTGCTGATGGCCTTTGTTATTAACATATAGACATGGCTAAAGATTTATGTGAGTTTATTTTATATCCTCAACTTTGTTAAAGTTGTTTATTATTTCAAGTAGCTTTTTTACTTGGCTCTCTAGGATTCTCCAAACATATTATAATTTGACCTACAAAGAGTGATAACTTAGTTTCTTCCTTGCCTATTCTAATTCCTTCAGTTTCTTTTACTTCCCTTATTGGTAAAGCTAATATTTCTAGTACTGTATTAAGTAACAGGGCTGATAATGGACATCCTTGTTTCACCCCTGATCTTATTGGAAATACATCTAGCTTATCCCCATTGCATACATGACTTGCTGATGGTTTTAGGTAGACAGTACTTATCATTTTAAGGAAGGTTCCATTTATTCCTATGCTCTCCAGAGTTTTTAATAGGAATGGGTGTTGTATCTTTTCTAAAGTTTTTTCTCGATCTATTGAGATAATCATATGTTTTCTCTTAGTTTCGTTGTTGGTATGATCAGTTATGCTGAAAGCTTTCCTAATATTAAACCAACTCAGCATCCCTGGTATAAATACTACCTGACAAAAGTGTGTTATTCTCATGAAAAGTTGCTGTAATCTTTTTGTTAATAACTTACTTAAAAGTTTTGCATCTATATTCATTAGGGACATTGGTCTATAATTTTCTTTCTCTGTTTTGCCTCTTCTCAGTATAGGCACTGGTATGATATTTGAGCCCTCAAAAGAATTTGGTAGGACTCCTTCTTCACCAATTTTCCAAAATAGTCTATGCTTTACTGGAATGAACTGTTGTTGAAATGTTTGATAAAATTGACATATAAATCTATCTGGCCCTGGAGATTTTTTCCTAGGGAGTACATTGCTTTCTAGTTCAATTTCTTTTTCAGAGATCGGGTTATTTACATATTTACTCCCTCTTCTGTTAATTTAGGTAATATATAGTTTTTGTAAATATTCATCCATTTAACTAAGGTTGTCAAATATATGGGCATACAATTGGGCAAAATAATTTCTTATTATTGTTCTACTTTCCTCTTCATTGGTGGTGAGTTCACTCTTTTCATTTTTGTTTTTGGTAATTTTTTTTCTTCTTTCTTTCTTTACAAATTGACAAAAAAATTATCAATTTTATTATTTTTTTCATAAAAACAGCTCTTAATTTAATTTTTAGTTCAACAGTTTTCTTAATTTCAATATTATTATTATTATTATCTTCTTTGGTTTTCAGTATTTCTAATTTGGTATTTAATTGGGGATTTTCAATTTGTTCTTCTTCTACGTTTTTTAGTTTCATGTCCAATTAATTGATCTCCTCTTTCTTCATTTCTTTCATGTAAGCATACAGAGATATAAAACTTCCCCTAAGAACTCCTTTCGCAGTGTTCCATAAGTTTTGGTATGTTGTGTTATTATTGTCATTCTCTGGAATGTAGTTAACGATTGTTTTCATGATTTGCTATTTGACCCATTCATTCTTTAGAATTAGATTTAGTTTTCAATTAATTTTAGTCTATCTTTCTGATGCCCTTAACTACAAATAGTTTTTATTGTGTCATGATCTGAAAAGGATGCATTGACTTTCTCTCTTTCTGCCTTGGATTGTGTGGTTTTTGTGCCCTAGTACATGATTAAATTTTGCTTATGTTCCATGTACCACTGAGAAAATGGTATATTCATTTCCATCTCCATTCAGTTTTCTTTAGAGGTCTACCATATCTACCTTTTTTAAAATTTTATTCACTTCGTGAACTTCTTTCTTCTTTATTTTGAGGTTAGATTTATCTAGTTCAGAGAGGGGGAGGTTGAGGTTCCCCACTAGTATAGTTTTGCTGTCTATTTCTTCCTGTAACTCCCTTCACTTCTCCTCTAAGTATTTAAATGTTATACTTCTTGGTGCATACATGTTTAGTAGTGATATTACTTCATTGTCCATGGTGCCTTTTAGCAGGCTATAGACTCTTTCCTTGTTTCTTGATTAGGTCTACTTTTGTTTTTGCTTTGTCTGAGATCAGTTTTGCTATCCCTGCCTACTTTACTTCAGCTGAAGTATAATATATCCTCTTTCAGCCTTTTAGCTTTACCCTGTGTTTATCCCCTTGTTTCAAATGTGTTTCTTGTAAACAACATGTTGTAGGATTATGATTTTTAATACATTCTTCTATCTGCTTCTGTTTTGTGGGGGAGTTGATCCCATTCACATTCACAGTTTTGATTACTATCTATGGCTTTCTCTATCCTATTTTATTTACCAACCCTTTTAATACTTTTATTTCTCCCTTTTCCCTTCCCTTCCTTATAATAGTTTTGCTTTTGACCACTGCCTCCCTCAGTCTTCCATCCACCCCTTCTTTTTTCTTTCCCTTTTCCCTTGCTACTTCTTTCCTATCTTCTAACTTCCTCTCCTTTTATTTCCCATTTTTCCTCCTATTACCTATAGGGCATGTTAGATTTCTCTATTTTATTGAGTATGTTATTCCCTTCTTGAGTCATATCCCAATGAGCATAAAGTTCAAGAAATGTTCATCTCCCTCCCTTCTTTTCATCTATTATAATGATTTTGTGCCTCCCCATGTGATATAATTTAGCCTTTTCTCCCTCCTCCTTTTCTCTTCTCTATTTACAATTCCTATGCACCCCTCAGGTAGGTTTTATAATGATCATATCAGTTAATTTAGGCCCACAGCTTCTTTTTATATCCCTTTCAATTGTCACAATAAATATATATTTCTAAAGATTAACTAGTATCATCTTCCCATATAGGGCTGTAAATTGTTTGACCCTATTGAACAACAAGTTTTTTTTTTTTTTATTTACCCTTCTATGCATCTCTTGAGTCTTAAATTTAAAGGTTAAAATTTCTGTTGAGCTCTGGCCATTTGAGTAGGAAAGTCTGGAAGTCACCTATTTCAGTGAATGTCCATCTCCTCCCTTGAATGATCATGATAAATTTTGCTGGGCAGGTAATCCTTGCTTGTAATCCCAGCTCCTTTGCCTTACAAAATATCATATTATAAACTGTGATCTTTTGATGTAGGATCTGCAAGGTCCTGCATAATCCTGACTGTGGTCCTATGATACCTGAATTAATTCTTTATGGCTGCTTGTGGGTATTTTCTTCTTAGTCTCATAATTCTGAAGTTTGTCTACAATTTTCCTTGGAGTTTTCAATTTGGGATCTATTTCAGGTGGTGATTAGTGGATTTTTTCCATGACCAATTCATCCTTTGGTTCACGGCAATTTTCCTTGATTTCTTGAAAGATGCTGAACAGGCTCTTTTATCATCATGATTCTCATGTAGACCAACAATTTTTATTTGTCCTGGACAATTTTCTAGGTCAATTATTTTTCCAATGAGGTATTTTACATTTTCTTCTTTTTCTTCTTTCTTTTGATTTTGTTTGATATTTGATAGAGTCATTAGCTTCCAGTTGCCTAATTCTATTTTTTTTAATGCATTGTTTTCTTCAGGTAGCCTTTGTACCTCCTTTTTCATTTGCCCAATTGTACTTTTTAAGAAGTTATTTTCTTCAGTGTATTTTTTCCTTTTTGTCAATTGTATTTTTAAGTTTTTATTCTGCCTCTCTTATTTGCCTTTTAAAATCTTTCTTGAGCTCTTCCAAGGAGGCTTTTTGGGCATGAGACCAGTTCAAATTCCCCTTTGAGGTTTCAGATGTGAGTGTATTGACCATATCTCCCATTCCTGAGTTTGTGTTTTGATCTTCCCTATCACCAATATATTTCTCTATGGTCACTGAGTTTTGTTTTGATTCTTCTTGCTCATGTTATTTGGCTTTTTGTTTTGTTTTGGCTGTCCAATTTGATCTCTTTTTCTGGGTCACAGAGGTCACTGTTCCCAATTTATTTTGCTGTGAGCTAAAGGCCTAGTTACCAAGTTTCTGTACTGGGGCCTCAGGTGCTTTCAGTAATATGTTGTAGTCTTGTAGTTTACCTGGTGCTGAACTGGAGGCAGTGTGTGCCTGGTGTTAGTGGTTGCCTGCTCCTCTACCATGGGGCTCAAGGCTTCCTGCTGGTGCACCTAGGTGGGGCATGTCTTATAATGGTCCCTTTCTGCCACGGGAAGAGTGAGATTTCCCCTTATTCCCTTAGATTCCCAAGCTACAGTTAAAAGACTGCTGTACCCTGTCTTTCTGCTTACTCTACTACTCCAGGATTTTTTGTGGGGCGATATTCTCTGGGTATTTCAAGGTCAAGAGAAGGAGAGAGTGATTTACTGTTTACTCGGTCATCTTGGCTCTCTGAAGTTTAAATAAATTATTTTCAAACATTCAGTCTGTGGGCTGATAACTCCAGGATTAGCTACTGCTGTTACTGCTGCCACAGGCCCTGAGTAGGACTGTGCCTCTCTCTCACCCAGCTCCATCAGAGCCACTTCCTGCAGGAAGAGGTCTAGGAGTCGCCACTCTTGCCAGCAATTCAGTCTGCTGAGGTCCACTCAGGCCTCACTATGATAAGTTCTGTGCAGGTACAACCTGCACTCTGTGCTATGCTCTTCTCTTTCCCCCTCATAAAGAGGCTTCTTAGTTCTTCTTAACTTTCAGTTTTCATACTTCTGCAGAATGGTATGGTCTACACATTTGGGGTTGTTGATATTTCTCTCTGAAATTATAATTCTAGGTTTTGATTCATTCAGCCTTGACATTTTATATGATTTATTTGGCATATGTTAAAGTGATAATATCTATCTTTGCTGTACTCCTTTTGTAATCTTAAACCAATCAGTTCAATGTTTGGTTCCTATTGTTGTTTCTTTATATGCACACAAGTTCCTCAGGAGAAAAATAAGATTATTTAGTACTCCCATCTCTTTTGGGACTTGACAAATGTTCTTGTGATCCATACACTGTCTAAGATTTTACCATAGTCAGTGAAACAGAAGTAGTTGTTTTTTTTTTTCTGGAACTCCTTTGCTTTCTTTATAATCCAGTGAGTTCTGGAAATTTGTTTTTTTAGTTCCTCTGCCTCTTTGAAAGCCAGAATGTTCTTCTGGTAATTTTTGGTCATGGTTGCAGAATCTTAAACATAATCTTTCTGGCATGTGAAATGAATTGTATGGTAACCGGAACATTTCTTGGCATTGCCCTTCTGTATGAATAGGATAAAAATTCATCTTTTCTAATCCATTGACCACTGTTGTATTTTCGAAATTTACTGGGATGTTGAGTTCAGCACTTTAATTGAATCATTTTTTAGGATTTTAAATAGTCTTGGAATTTTAACATCTCCACTACCCTTATTATTGGAAATGCTTCCTAAGACTCAGTAAGGCCCATGTGACTTATTCCTTCAAGATATCTGGCTCTAGTTTAGTACACATAACCGTAATGGTTATTGGTGATGTTAAAATCTTTCTTGCATAGTTCTTTTGAGTATTCTTGCCACCTCTTCTTAATTTCTTCTGTTTCTGTTATGTACCTGTTATTTTTGTCTATTATCATGCCCATTTTTACATGAAACTGTCCTTCTATATTTCTAAATTTTCTGAAGAGATTTCTTGTCTTTCTCATTCAATTGTTTTATTTCATTTTTTGTACTGCTCATTTAAAAAACCTCTTCATATATCTTTGTGATTCTCTGGAATTCTTCATTCAGTTATCTTCCCTTGACCTGTGCTTTAAGGAGATCAAGGATTCCAAGGGGTGGATATGAGGAAGTAGTATACCTCAGACATGGGCAAAAACCCATACAAAGATAAGGAGATGGTGATGAAATATCAAGTTGTACAATTGAAATAGGATGGTATGGTTGAATGAGAGTGTGAAGAAGAGACTGTTATGTAAGAATCTTGGATAATTAAAAAATAAAATTTCTCATGAAATAACAAGCTTCTATTAGATATGTGTGTGTATTTAATGTCATAGTAACAAAACTGTCTCTCTTGTCACCATCCCTTTCTTACCTTCATTTTCTATATTCCTGGTATTAAAAGTTTTACTTGTATTTTCATCTTTCATTTATGTGTTTACATCTTTGTCATTGTATACCAAGTCCTTCTTCCTTTCAAATAAAAGCTCTTTCTTGCAACAAAAATCATAGTCAAGTGAAGCATATTATTAGCATATTTGGTTATATTGCAAAAGATATGTTTTATTCTGCATCTCTAGTCCATAACCTTTCTGAAAAGTTGTGGGAATTACATTTTATCATTATTCTTATGATATCATGATTGATAACTACATTCATTAGAATTTTGAATTCTTTCAAGATTTCATTCAGATTACTTTGTACATTAGATAAATTGTTCTGCTAGTTCTGCTGACTAAATGAATAGAGGGAATACTCATAAAGATGAACTCTCATATTCTCAAACTCATGAACCAAGACAAACTAAAACCAATGGTTTAGTATCTTTTAAATTTCTTTTTTATTAGATCAAGTGGAAAATGAAACAAAATATTTATTGATGGATGGTGGGATCTTGTAGCTGTGGTTGGTCCTTTGGCAAAAGGGCAAAAATACACTTTATTGATTACCTAATTCTGGCTCTTATTTTTGTTTTCTTAAGAGGATATAGGTGCTATGTATTACTCTAGCTCCTTAAAATAGTAATCCTTGAATGTTTATGCAATGCTGTTTATCCTTATATTATTATAATAATGTGGATGTTTCTTAACCTATTTAAATACTGATCAATGCCCTTCTGTGGGGGAAAGATAGGAAATAGGTGATAAGATGGTTTCTACCACCCATTTGCCACGCAATAGATGCAACTGTGTAGTTTAGCGTTAAAAATGTTTTTAAAGCAAGAAGCAGATTTCCCATAGATCAGAAGTAATTGATTTGTGATTTGATTATCTATTATTACATTATCCTTATTGGCACCTTTATTGCTTCTAGTGGGGAGGAAAAGCAAAGAAGTGGAGAAGTAAATTTTAAAATTCTGGAGTTGGAAGAGAACTTAAAGATCTAGTCTAATAACATCAGTTTTCCAATGACAGAACTGAAGTCTAAAGAGCTGAAGTGATGTTCCCAAGACCACATATGAAGTTTGAAGCAAATCTTCTGACTATGAATCTAGTGTCCTTTTTACTCCATGATTTTGTGACTGATCTTTTTACCTAACTTTTTGAAACTGCATGAGATGGTATGGACTATATACAAACATAAAAATACACTATTCATTATAAAAACTTCAAAACATTTCAACTTCAATAAATCACAAATGTTCCCATTCCAGATCATGAAAAGTCTCAGTGAAATGCATAAGCAACTTTCACAACTCCCTAAGTAATTCAATATTTCTCTCAATGTAGTGACAGCTACCAACCTTTTCAGCATTTCTTAAACCTTCTATGGTTCTAGTACCTCTGTCTTGTCAGTTGATGACTTTGTCTTACATTTCATGGAAATAAAAACAAAAATGTTTGATCCAAACATTGTTAAAAAGTAAAGGAATTCATTAAATTTATGAACTGGCGAATGAAGACAGTTTATAACCTATAGTGATAGATCCTCTCAACATCAGTAATGTCTTCTCATTTGTTAGCTCATGGTCTGTTCAGACATTCGTTATCATCCTATATTTTTCCTCACTTTCTTGTGTACTCATTGAGAAGGGAATTAATCTGTACCTCCACTTTCTTAACCTACTTCTCTCTAGTTTCTGACTTAGTTATTCAATGGAAACTCTTCTCCCCAAAGTTAACAATTATAGATCTAATTTTTCCTAATCTGCATCCTTGATTTCAAGTCTTTGACATTGGTAATCACCCTCTTCTACTAGATACTTTCTTCTCTTCATTTTTCATGGTATTTTTATATCTTGACTCTCTTCCTACCAATCTGACCACTCCTCAATTTCCGTTGTTCATACAGAATAGGCTACTTAACTGTGAGGGCTCCTGAAAACTTTGTCTTGGATCCTCTTTTCTTATTCTATACTGTCTCATTTTGTACTCTCATTTAACTCCCATGTGTTTAATGGTCACTTATATGCGGATTATTCTCAGATCTACCTATCCTGTCCTAGACCTCTCTCCTGATCTCCGATCTCCCGTCTCCAAATGCCTATTGGTAATCTTGAACTGTATATGTCTCATAAATATCTCAATCTGTTGTCAGCTCTTCTCATTTCTAGTTTTGCAACATCTATTGTATATGTCTCTGTCTCTATGCTCAACTCTCAACTTCATAGAGGCTTCAGCACTTCATGCTAAACTATTGCTACAGCCTTGAAGTCTGTGTCCTGGCTTTTAGTCTTTCCCAATTCTATGGCAACTTTCACTATGTGATGTGAAATATCACAAAGTGATATTTCAAAAGCACAGTTCTTACTCTTATCAACCCAAACCAATACATTCCATTGACTCCCTATTAATACACGGATGAAATATAAAATCTTATTAGACTTTTAAACAATTTCCTCTCTTTTCAATATTCTTGTATTCACCTTCACATACTCTATGATCTAATGACATCTGCTACTTGCTGATCTTTGCATATAATACTCTATCTTTTGACTATGCATCTTTTTCTGGCTATTGCCCGTACCAGAGACACTCTTCCTCCTCCTCTCTACCTTCTGAATTCCTTTAAAGGATCAGCTTCTGAATGAAGTCTTTCACAGTTCTTTCAACAAATGGTGATTTTTCTCAGAAATTGCCTCCTATACATCTTGGGTATACATAGCTTGAATGTTAGTTCCTACCATTAGAAAGTGAGTTCTAAAAGGGCAGAAGCTATGTTTATCCTTTTCTTTCTATTCCCATTACTTAACACAATGATTGTCACACAGCACTTATGAAAGGCTCATTGATCACTTGCTTGTATAGCTTGTTATATGTCATATTTAAACCTCCACCTTAGAGTATCATTAAACATCACAATTATGAAAATTAGAATGTATCATAATGACAAACTGTCCTCATTACATATACATTGTTAAAGTTCTTATTTTTCTCTTCTGATAAGAAAATGGAAACATTTCACCTTTCATTAGCAGAAAGAAAATTCACGAAGTAAATTCTACCCTAAGTCACCAAATATACATTTGGGTTGTGGTTTCCTGATTTATGATCCTTTTTTTACTAACCTAGAAAAGAGATTGCAATACTTATATTACTAACCTTGGTATGCTGTAGTTTTTGAGTGGATAAGGATTAAATGAAATAATGCATGCAAAATGACTGTATATAATCATAAAGCACTTTTTCAGTATTAGTGTCAGTGTCAGTTTTAAAAAGAATGTATCTTTCAGATGTGGTAAAATAGTCCAGATAGCTAGGAATAAATATTGCAAGACTAAGTAAAATGATTCAGCACTTGATGAGGTGGGTCATACTGTGGATTTCTAAGTAGGTTTGAATCTATGGAATGATATTTCTGCATGAATATATGCCCGTCACTAATAAAGTAAGTCATAATTGACAGAAATGACTCCGTGTTTGACCAACAAATGGCCTTCCTACTTACCTGGAAGTTCCTATATACACAATACTGGTTGAGTATGCTACACTTCAACAAGGAATAAAAAGCTCTCTTGATCATAATCAGTTTGGAAAACTCCTTCTAATCTGGGTAAGCAACATTACCTTCCTGAGCTTAATACCCCTGTGATCAAAAAGGAATGAAGGAGGTTGCATTCTAGACAACTGTAACGTTAAGAGTTGATAAGATCTTCCCTGCCCATTAATTGCCCTCACTTTGAAACACTTACGTGAGGAATATATATATATATATATATATATATATATATATATATATATATATATATATATATATATATATATATATATATATATATATAATACATACTAATGTATAATATAATGTATGTATATATTCATATATATATATATACATACATACAGTGTGTGTGTGTGTGTGTGTGTGTGTGTGTGTGTGTATGTATTTTGAGTTGGTGTTTTGATTTGGGGGTTAGTTAATGAGGAGAATTTGATTTCTTCATCGACACTCTGAGTAGCGGTATGTTCAAACCGCAGACTGCTTTTGATGTTGTACAAGTCAAGTGATCAAATATACTCTTTATGTGACTTGACAAAACAAAGTTTAAATTTAAAAAAGATCTCGAACATCAAGGGAAATTATGAAAGCTTGGGGTAAAGATTAGATAGCACTTGCAAACATCAAAACTTATCCTTCATAAAGTAGCAGGCATGAAAAGCATCTGGTATTGGACAAAGAGAGAGAGAGAGAGAGAGAGAGAGAGAGAGAGAGAGAGAGAGAGAGAGAGAGAGAGAGAGAGAGAGAGAGAAGAATCAATAAAATAAATTAGATAAGTGAGAATATCAGAGGAAAAAAATCAATAAACCAGTGTTTTTTAAACCAGAAAACATTTTTTAAGGAAAAAGTTATCCATTTGATAAAAAAAATAATGCTGGTTATCCTGAAAAGCAATATTGCAGAAATTTGTGCTAAACGAACACCTCACGCCATATTCCATAACATATTCTAAATTGTTATGTGGCCTAACTATTAAATACAGTACTATAAAAATTAGCAGAGAGGGAGACTGCATAACTCTCATAGCTTTATGCATTCTTATTCTCATCCTTAAGCAATTAAGAAACAGAGACAATTACAAAAGATAAAATAGATAACTGATTACTCATAAATTTATGATAAAAAAATTAATACACTTGGGGAGGAGGTGGTTATCTTGGAAATGACATTTGAATCAAATCTCTGTGGTAAGGGTTTGGTATCCAAACTATATGTTATATAGATAATGTACATTTACATATATGTATAAGTCAGTATATACATACACACATACACATCACATGTGCACATGGATGAATGTATGATATGACTTATACCTTTAAACATATACACATACATAAATGCATGTGTATATGTTTCATATATGCATACATATTGTCCCCAAAGCATTTCTCAATAGATTAGTGTTGAAAGTGAAGCAAATAATTCTGAAAAGAATTGCAAACCATGATAGTCACATGAAAGAATGTTCTGAATTATTAATGATGAGAGAAATACAAGTCAAAACAACTCTGTTGTTTTATCTGTTTTTCTCCAAAATAGCAAAGATGACAAAAGATGAAAAGAGTTAATATGAGAGTGCAGTAGGAGGATAATTGCACTAGTGCATTATTGCTGTGGCTGCGAATCTGTACAGTCATTTTGGAAAGGGATTTGGAATTATGCAAATGAAGTGACTAAAATGTCCATACTCTTTACTCTAGAGATTTCATTATTAGGCTTATACCCAAAGGAAGCCATTCATAAAACCAACAGTCCCTATATGCAACAATATATATATTTATACAATTCATTTTTTATGATAATAAAATTTGGAAATAAATTGTGGTACGTTAATAAAATGTAACATTACAATTCTGTAAAAAATGATGAATATAATTAATACAGAAAATAATGGCTAGATCTATATGAACTGATATAGAATACCCTGAGCAGAACCAAGAAAACAATATAAAGAAAGACCTAAATGAAAAGAACCACAGCAAGAAAAAAAATCTTAAGAGAATGTTAAAAAAATTTATTTTAAAAAAGTATGTTTGCAGGGAATCAAGAACCACTCAGAAAAGATAAGGGAATCATCTTACCCCTTACAGAGGTAGAAGTGACACAAAAGTTATACATTGTACATATTTTCAAACATTTTCTATGAATTGATATCAGTTACGTTGTTTCCTTATTTTTTCTCTAAAAATACTTTGTATTTTGTGTGATGATTCCCTAGAGACAGTTGGTAGATAGAGTACTCAGCCTGGAGTCAGGAAGACCCATCTTTCTGAGCTTAAATCTGGCCTCAGTCACTTATTAGCTTTGTGTTCCTTAACTTAACTTTGTTTTCCATATTTTCTCATTTATTAAATGAGCTGGAGAAGGAAACACCTCTTGTATTTTTCAAGAAAACACCAAATGGATCAATAAAGAATCAGACACAATTGAACAACAACAACATACCTGTAGGTAGGGAGAAGTTGATATTATAGGGAACTTGCAATGTGAAAAACAAAAGACATTAATCAAAATTCATTTCAAATATACACACATATGTATTCATATGCATACAAATACATACGCATGCACACATTTTATACACAAACACACACACAGATAAAGATATTCTCATGTGGAAATCCAAGGAAATCGGGCAGAATCATGGTGAAAAGCATTTGGGTGAAGATCATAGGAAGAAGAAACAAGTGATTTATTATTAAAATACACTACAGGGCAGATAAGCCATCTTATCTGAAAAAGTAAGCAACCCTGAAGGAGAGAAATGAGGCAATGTATGCCAGGTAAGTCAACCAACCAGTAACACATTGATCACCATCTCCCCTCAGGCTCTGAAGAATGCTGACCAAATTGAACCCCAAAGTCATGAGATTAGCAATGTCTTTCCTTGCTTTCAACCCAACTCCTGTAGATATCATTGAGGGGATTTTCTCATTCTGGAAATGGGATCCTTTTTATTACTTCTAGTCTTCTTTCCAGCTTTGAACTTTTGATCTTATGCTCAAAGTGATTGTTATCAAAATAATTGACAATAGGAAGGAAGTAAAGATATTTAATTCTAGTTTTGTTTTGTCTATTTTCTTTGCCAAAGTGAAAGATCTAAATTTCCATGGAAAGAACAAATATTTACTAATATGAATTTGAAATGAAAGTTAAGAATGAAGATAATCAGAAAACACTGAGGTGTCGTTGACAAATTCAAGTCACCTGGCACAGAAAAATTGCACCTTTAGCTACTAAAAGAATAGACCCATAATTTCTAAACCACTCTCAGTGATATTTCAAAGATCATAGACAACAGGAGAGATACCATGAGACTAGAGAAAGATACATGTTTTGTGAGTTTCAAAAAAAGGGAAAAGAATAGAATCGAAGAAATTAAAGTTAGATTTTGATCCTTGGGAAAATTCAACGCATATTATTACATACATAGATAGTGATTAGACAAGAAAGCAATGATCATAGAGTTAGAATGCTTTCACCAAGAAGAGGTCATACTATAAGAACCTTATTTTCCGGTTTTTTTAGAGAGGATTATGAAAGTACTAGGTCAGAAGAATTCTAGGGATATAGAACATCTAGATTCTAGTAAAATGCTATCCTTGTGAGAGAATTAGAGAGATGAAGGCTTTATGGTAGCAAACTCAGATGAATTCAGAATAAGTAGAATAGTTGAACTCAGAAAGGCTCTTTATCATCCTACAAAGAGATTCCTAGTAGAATGATGAAAGGAACTCTACTTGACCCCCCCAACATCTTTGCTGATGATTTATATAGAGGCATGAACATCATATTTCTCAGATTCACAGATGATTCAAAGCTGGAAAAGATAACATTCCCTGGATCGAAAAATCAAATAGGCTGACAGAGCATTGGGTTAAATTTAGTGAGATAAAATTCAATGGAGAGAAATTTAAAGTGTTATGCTAAAGTTTTAGAAATCAACTTCCTAAATATAATAAGGGCTTAGATTTTTTCTTAGTTCTTCTAAAGGAAAGAAAAAGATCTAGGAGTTTTAGTGAACTTCAAGCTTAATCTGAGGCAATAATATAATGTGATATCCACGAAAAATAACGTAACATCGGACTGCATTAAGAGATGTGTAGCTTCCAAGAATAAGGAAATTATTGTCTATTTGTCTAGAGTATTAGGTTATGTTATATTTTTGGGGAGGAGGGTGCATACGGAGTTAGACTATGTGTGTGTTCATTCTTTGTTGTCAAAGAAGACCATGCCATCAGAGAAAAAAATGACATGACACTTGACTTTGTTTTCAGTGAGGGAGGGCTGTGAAGGTCATCAGCCTCACTTCTTCTTCAGAGTCAACTGAATCCAGTGACCAGATATTCATCAGGATGACTGGAGATGGGGGAGGAGCCAAGATGGCGGAGTAGAAAGCCACACATACGCTAGCTCCGAACCCACAGCCCATAAAATATCTGTAAAGAAGAACTCCCAACAAATTCTGGAGCAGCAGAAGCCACAGAACAAAGGAGTGGATGAGATTTCTGTTCCAGAGAGCCCTGAAAACCTGACGTGAAAGGTCTGTCGCACACCAGACCAGAGCAGAGCCCATCCCTGCCTTGGCCCTGTGGCACCGAGAGGAGCAGATCCGAGCAGGTTTCAGGGATGGAATGTCCAGCACCCGCGCAGGTCCCTCCACCCACAGGTGACAAGGGGCGGTGAGAGAATCTTTTTGGGTGGCCGAAAGGGGAGTGGGGTGTCCCCGTGGCTTGGACTCCCTCAGGAGGCAGTGGAGGGGGTAGCAGAGGACAGGGGCTCCCCAAGCAGGCAGGAGCCCGGATCCATTGTTGAAGGTCTCCACATAAACCCCCAGAGGGAACTGAGTCCCCCGTGGCGGCTCTGCCCCCACCCCAGCACCTGAACTTAATCTCACACTGAATAGCAGCCCTGCCCCCACCCAAAGCCCTGAGGCTGGGAACCAGCATTTGAATCTCAGACCCCAAGCTCTGGCTGGGCGGATCTGGAGGTGAAGTGGGGGTGGAAAGAAAACTCAGAAGTCAAGTCACTGGCTGGGAAAATGCCCAGAAAAGGGAAAAAAAATAAAACCATGGAAAGTTACTTTCTTGGTGAACAGATAACTCCTCCCTTCCTTTCTGATGAGGAAGAACAATGCTTACCATTAGGGAAAGACACAGAAGTCAAGGCTTCTGTATCCCACACATCCAAAATGAATATACCATGGGCTCAGGCCATGGAAGAGCTCAAAAAGGATTTTGAAAATCAAGTAAGAGAGGTGAAGGAAAAACTGGGAAGAGAAATGAGAGAGATGCAAGAAAAGCATGAAAAGCAGGTCAACACCTTGCTAAAGGAGACCCAAAAAATGCTGAAGAAAATAACATCTTTAAAAATAGGCTAACTCAATTGGCAAAGGAGGTTCAAAAAGCCAATGAGGAGAAGAATGCTTTCAAAAGCAGAATTAGCCAAATGGAAAAAAAGGTTGAAAAGCTCACTGAAGAAAACAGTTCTTTCAAAATTAGAATGGAACAGATGGAGGCTAATGACTTTATGAGAAACCAAGAAATCACAAAACAAAACCAAAAGAATGAAAAAATGGAAGATAATGTGAAATATCTCGTTGGAAAAACAACCGACCTGGAAAATAGATCCAGGAGAGGATGACTGGAGAGGATTCAGGATGAGGCACAGTTGGGGTTAAGTGACTTGTCTAAGATCACATAGCTAGTGAGTGCCAAGTGTCTGAGGTGAGATTTGAACTCAGGTCTTCCTGTCTCCTGCACTGGTGCTCTATACACGGGGCCACCTAGCTGCTTCAGTTAGACTATGTGATCACTGAAGTACCATCCAATTCTGAAATTGTATTTCTGAAATTCTGTTTCTGAAATCCTTAACTATATCTTATTCAGTTTCTCTCCACTTCAATTTTAAAATTCCTTTCCTTTATTTTACTGCATTTTACTCAATCATCTGCTACAGATTTTTTTTGTACCTTTGGCCTTTAATATAATACTGGACACATTAAGACGGGACTAGTTTAATGCAATTCAAGAGACAATTAATGTATGGCAATTATATGAGAGGCATTATATTAGAGGCTGAAGGTACAAAAATGAAAACTAGTATGGTCTCTGTGCTAGTTTATCAACTCAAAGGCTTTATAATCTTACAGCAGAATTAGGACTTGTAGGCAAATAAATATGATACAAAGACAAATGACAAGTCTGAACAAAGTACTACAAGCAGATTTGAGGGGAAAGAAATCACTTTTACCTGCTGGGAGATCAGGAAATTGCTATTTGATTGATGGATTATTCCAGTGAGTATAATTATCTCCATTAAATATTAGGTTTTCATAAAGATTTTCAGTAGTGATTCTAAAATGAGATATAAACTTTTTAATAATACTAATCTTTTTTATAATACTTTATAATTTATCATCTCTCTCTTTCAATCTCTCTCTCTCTCTCTCTCTCTCTCTCTCTCTCTCTCTTTCTTTCTCTCACACACATCTATAATTCCTCTGCTATGACAGCACTATTTGGTTGTATACTTCCATTAATCAAATACCTGGAGTTATAGGTAACCAGTTTAATTATTTTTTGGGAGGAGGTGTTGCTAGTTTCCTTCATCGTTAAAAAAACAAAAACAAAAACAAAAAAACACCCGATATCCTAACTAAAAGGGATGACTGACATTTGAAATCAATTCTGCAGATCTTTGGAAAATATGGATATTTACTTCCACTTATGGTGACATAGATAGATGCATAGATAAAGCATTTATTAGACACTTATGTACTAAGCGCTATGCAAACAAATACTCACAAGCAAGTCTGTCCATGAAGCTCTTTGTTTTCAGTGGAAGAAGATTTCACATAAAGGGCAGCTAGAGGGTGGTGGTGAAGGAAGGATTCCCATAGCCAATAGTATGATTTGGACTTAGTGACTGGGAAGTGAGGTGGAGGCTTGATTCCAGCTCAGGGTGATTCCGGGGGTTGGATCAAGATTAGAGTTGGATTATTTTTAGTGGGAAAAATGAAGATATTTTCCAATTATTAAAATATTTTGTTACAGCTAATTGAAACACTGCCATATAGTATAAAACTACTTTGTGTCACAATTTTTTCATCTGCAAGATGGAGATAATAATAATTTACTTACTTGATGGAGCTGTTGTAAGGTTCAAACAACACTGGTAACATAATTTTGCACATGTAATACATTGTATTCATGCTACTTGCTGTTTTTGTTAATAATATTATAAAAGTTGATCTATAATTTCCTAGGTGTAGAGAATTCTTGGTAAGGAGCTTCATCTACCAATATGAATAGTGTGAATAACTATTAGAATCATAATAAGTTTATATAACTATTAAATTTATATTATTGTTTTACAATTTTTATATTACTTACTGAAGTTATTGAGGGTTTAGGGGTAAATAGAATACTCACGTATCTTATCCATAAGCAAACAAAAAAACTCCCAGAATTCAAATATTCTTGGGTCTAAGATAAATTAGAGGAATATGTCGTCTTACCTAACCTAAAATTCCACAAATTTACTCCTCATTTGCCAGCCTATTTCATCTCTTCCACTGAATACAATTCATATTATCATACACTCATTTATATATATATATATAAAATGCACACATATACACACTCAAGTATATACACGCAAACACACAGCAAATATATGCATGCATATATATGCGTACACACACACACACACACACACACACACACACACATATATATATCCTGTTATGTGGAATATCTCCTTCTGTACTATTATTTCATTATTTTCTTTCTTGGAAAGTAAGCCTTACACTAACAGTGACTGACTAATTAGTTACCTTGTATAGTACTAGGACTCATACTTACTAAAGAGCAACTTTAACAAGTTATTTGACTTTTTACAATATCATAGGGAAGAGCCATAATAGTGGAGTGAAAGCAGAGACTCATCTGAGGCCTCCCACAAATTCCTTCAAATACCTCTTAAACAAGAGTCTGAACAAATTATTGACTGGCACAATCCGCTAGGAGACAGTGTGGCAAATTTCCAGCCCAAGACCACCCAGAAGGTCTACAGAAAGGACCAGGTTGGGGGACCACAGAACACGCTGGCTGCACCAGGACAGACTAAGCCAAAGTGGGGCAGGAGCAGCCTGGGTAGACTGAATCACCAGTGGCAGTGCCAGTTCCCAAAACTCTCAGAAGAGGAAGGAAGTTTGGTACAGCTAAGTGAGAGAGAGCACAGGGCCCATGACAGTGGCAGCACTACTCCAGGGGATATCAGTTTACAGGAAAACGTTTGAAAGTCACCTAATTGTACTTCTGGGAACCAAGACGCCAGAGTAAACTGTAAATGCTCTCACCCTCCCTTGTTGAAAAACTCAGAAAATATTGCCCCAGGAAAAATTATGGAATACTAGGCCCAGAAAAAGGGGTACAGCAGTTTTTCTATCATGGGTAGCTAGGGAGATCAATGGGAAGGGTTCCTCTGGCTGTTGCTGAAGGGGACCAATGCAGGGCTGAAGGTGTCCCAGTAAGCCTCACCTCAGCAGACCAGCAGGAGAACCTGAACCCCAGGGGGATGGAGCTGGTAGGCACAAACACCAGGAACCCAGACATGCCTTAACACAGCCAGGGGAATTGAATAGACACCAGCACAAACAGGGGTCTACCAGGTGCCGAGTCTGCCTGTGCTCTAAGGCAGACCTAGTGGAGGAGGAGAGCTCCAGCAACCAGACCACTGCTCCCTCACATTTCACACAACGAGCTTCAGTGTAACCCTGGGCAAACCCAGAAAGACTTCACCTGGTCTCAGCCTTGGCACACACCACCCTGTTCAGCACCAGGTAAGCTGCAACATTATAAAGTTTCTATCTGACAGAACTAGAGAACACAAGATACAAAATCAGTAACCAGACCCTAGCTCCCAGCACAAGAAATGTGGGACAGAGATCTCTGTGCCCTAGAAACAGGTCTACTTTAAAAGCCAGGAAAAAGGCAGTAAGTAAGTAGTGAGTAAGAAGTAAATTAGAAAAGCAAAGACCATAGACCCATATCTGAAACCTTAAAAGGGAATATGAACTGGTCTCAAACCCCAAAATCATTCTTGAAAGAGTTCAAGAAAGATTTTAAAAGTCAAATTAGGGAGAAAAAAGAAAAATTGACCAATGATTTTAAATTGTAAAATAAATTGGCCAAGTGGGTAAAGAGGTATAAAACATAACTATAGAAAATAACTCCTTAAAAGGAAAATAGGACAAATTAAAAAGGAGGTAAAAAAACTAATTGAATAAAACAATTCATTAAAAATTAGAATTTGAGAAGTAGAAGCTAATGACTCTATGAGGCATCAAGAATCAGTCAAACAAAATCTAAAGAATGAAAAAATAGGAGAAAATGTAAAATATCTAATCTGAAAAACAACTGACCTGGAAAATAGATCCAGAAGAGAAAAAAAATCTAAGCATTATTGATAAGCTCAAAATCCATGATCAGAGCGTGGACAGTATCTTCCAAGAAATCATCAAAGAAAACTGCCCTGTGGTCGTAGAACGAGATGGAAAAATAGTCATTGAAAGAATCACCGTTTCCTCCTGAAAGAGATCCAAAATTGAAAATGCCTACGAATGTTTTTGACAAATTCCAGAATTATCAGGTCAAGGAGAAAATACTGCAAGCAGCCAGAAAAAGCAACAACAACAACAACAATTCAAATATTGAGAAACTACTGTCAGGACCACACAGGACCTTGCAGCATCTACATTAAAAGATCAGCAAGTTTAGAATATGATATTCTGTAAGGCAAAGGACTTTGGACTAAAAACTAAGGATTAATTTCCCAGCAAAACTGAGCTAAATCTTTCAGGTAAGGAGATGGACAGTCAATGAAATAAGGAATTTCCATAACTGACTGATGAAAAGGACAGAGATGAAGAGTAAATTTCATCTTCAAATATAAGACTCAAGAGAGACATAAGAAGGAAAACAGGAAAAACAAAGAAAAAGTTCTTATTCAATATGGGCAAACTGTTTACATTCCCATATGGGAGGATGATACTTGTTAATCCTGAGTATTGTACATCTGTTATGACAATTAAAAGTGATATACATAAATAGATGGTGTAGGTATAAATTAATTGGTGTTATGAGAAAAATCTAATTAAAGGGTGCAAAGGGAGAAGAGGAAAGTAAGTTGTAGGAAAGGGTAAATTAAATCACATGAAGAAGCATGGAAATATATTATAGTAGAGGGAAAGAAAGGAGGGACTTGGGAATTGTTTAAGTTTTGCTCTCATTGGATTTGTTTCAAGGAGGGAATAACATACTCAGTTAAGAATAGAAATCTGACTTGCCCTGCAGACAGTAGGAGTGGAAAGAGGAAAGATAAGAGGAAAGACGGGGTGGTGGAAGGGAGGGAAGAAGTAGTGAAGAGAAAAGGGAAAAGAAAGGTAAGGGGATTGATAGAAGAGAGGGAAGATTGAGGAAGACTGTGGTCAAAAGTAAAAGTCAAGGAACAAAAGGTAGAAGGGATAAATAAAAGCTTAAACTAAAAATAAAAGGGGGGATAGGATAAAGTCTGTAATTATAACTGTGAATAGGAAAGAGATGAACTCTCTCATAAAATGAAAGTGGATAGCAGAGTGGATTAAAACCCATAATCTTACAATACGTTTGTTGTTCAGAAGTAACACATTTGAAACAAGAGGATACACACAGGGTAAAGGCAAAAGTCTGGAGCAGAATATATCATGCTTTAGCTGAAATAACAAAAGTAAGGGTAATAATCCTAATCTCAGACAAAGTAAAAGCAAAATTAAATCTAATAGAAAGAGATAAGGAAGGAAACTATCCTTTTAAAAGGCACCACAGACACTGAAGCAATATCATTACTAAACATATTCACCAAGTGGCATTGCATCCAAATTCTTAGAGAAGAAGTTAAGGGAGTTACAGAAAGAAATAGACAGCAAAACTATACTTGTGGGGAACCTCAACCTCCTCCTCTCCTAACTGAATAAATATAACTTCAAAATAAGTAATAAAGAAGCTAACAAGGCGAACACATTTTTCAGAAAAGGCAGATATGGTAGACTACTGGAGAAACTTGAATGGGGATAGAAGGGAATATATCTTTTCTCTCAGTGGTACGTGGCACATACAAAAAAATTGAACATATAGTAGGGCATAAAGACCTCACAATCCAGTGGAGAAAGGCAAGGACAGTAAACGCATCCTTTTCAGGTCGTAATGAAATAAAAATTATATATGGTAAAGGGCCATGGAAAGATAGAGCCAATTAATTGGAAAGTAATCTAATCTTAAAGAATGAGTGGGTCAAAAAAATAAATCATAGAAACAATCAACAGCTTTATTCAAGAGAATGGCAATAATGAGATAACCTACCAAAACTTATGGGGTAGAGCAAAATAATTTCTTAATTGAAGTTTGATATCTCTGAGTGCTTACATGAATAACATAGAGAAAGAGGAGATCAATGTATTGGGCATGCAGCTGAAAAAAACTAGAAAAAGAACAAAATGAAAATCCCCAATTAAATACAAATTAACAATACTGAAAACCAAAGAAGAAATTAAGAAAATTGAAATTAACAAAACTATTGAATAATAAATAAAACCAAGAGCTTTTTTTCATAGAAATAAAAACAATAAGACTGATAAACCTTTGACCAAATTGATTAAAAAAAGAAAGAAGAAAATCAAATTAACAAATCGAATATTAAAAGGATGAATTCATATCCAATGAAGAGGAAACTAAAAGAATGATTAGAAATTATTTTGACCTGTTTTATGTGTGTAAATTTGATAATTTTAGTGAAATGGATGAATATTTACAAAAAATAACAATTACCCAGATTAATAGAAGTTGAAGTAAAATACTTAAATAACTCAAAAGACAAATTGAAAAAGCCATCAATGAACTCCCTAGGAAAAAATCCCCAGGGCCAGATGTATATACAAGCATATCCTATCAAACACTTCAACAAACATTAATTCCAGTACTATGTAGACTATTTGGGAAAGTGGTGAAGAAAAAGTCTTACCAAATTATTTTTATGGCACAAATACGGTACTGATACTTAAATTGGGAAGGACCAAAACAGAGAAAGAAAATTATAGACAAATTTTCCTAATGAATATAGATGAAAACCTTTAAAATAATGTATTAGCAAAAAGATTACAGCAACTCATTATGAGAGTAATCCACTTTGATGAGGTAAGATTTATACCAGGAATACAGTTCTTGTTCAATATTAGGAGATCTCTCAGTACAATTGATCATATCCACAAGAAAACTAAGAGAAACTATATGATTATTTCAACCGATGCCGAAAAACTTTTGACAAAATACAACGCTCATTCCTTTGAAAACACTGGAGAACATAGGAACAAACTGAACCTTCCTTAAAATGGTAAGTAGCAACTACCTAAAACCATCAGCAAGCATTATATGTAATGTAGATAAGCTAGGTGCATTTCCAGTAAGATCAAGAGTGAAACAAGGATGTCCACTATCACCATTGTTACTCAATATGGTACTAGAAATATTAGCTTTACAGCTCTCTTTGTGGTGGCCAAGAACTGGAAATCAAGAGGATGCCCATCAATTGGGGAATGACTGAAAAAGTTGTGGTATATGAATGTAATGGAATAGTCTTGTGTTATAAGAAATGATGAACTAGGAGGACTTCAGACAGGCCTGGAAGGACTTATATGAACTGATGCTGAGTGAAATGAGAAGAACCAGAACACTGTACACAATAACAGTCACAATGGGCAAGTGCTGTTTCTGATGTACTTAGCCCTTTCACAGCAATGCAAGGACCTAAAACATCCCCAATGGACTCTTGAGGGAAAATACCATCCACATTCAGAGAAAGAACTATAGAATTGGAAGGCAGAATAAAGCAGGCTTTGTTCTTTTGTGTTATGTTTTGTTTTCTCTTGGTTTCTCTCATGCTTTTAATTCTTCTATGCAACATGCCTAGTGTGAAAATGTGTTTAATAAGAATGTATGTGTAGAACCCATATGAGATTGCATGTCATCTTGGGGAAGAGGAGAAAATTTAAGACTTATGGAAGTGATCGTTGAAAACTGAAAACTGAAATTATTTTTAAAAAATTAAATGTTAGCTTTAGCAATGAGAAGAAAAAATGAAGAAATTAGAATTGGCAAAGAAGAAATCAAGTTATCGTTGTTAGAAGGCTGCATGAAAATATACTTAGAGAATCCCTGAGAACCAAGTAAAAAACTGCTTAAAATAATAAACAACTTTGGCAAAGTTGTAGGCTATAAAATAAACTCACATAAATACTCAGCATTTCTATATTTTACTAAAAAAGTCTAAGAGCAAGAGATAGAAAGAGAAATCCCATTAAAGTTTCTGTGGACACTATAAAATACTAGGGAGTCTACCTGCGAAAACAAACACAGGGACTACATGAACACAATTGCAAAACACTGTTCACATAAATAAAGTCAGATGTAAATAATTGGAAAAAACATCAATTGCTCACGGGAAGGCCTAGCTAATGTAATAAAAACGACAATTTCACTTAAATTAGTTTACTTATTCAGTGCCATACCAATCAAACTACCTAAAACACTTTATAGAGCTAGAAAAAATAATACCTCATTCATCTGGAAGAACAAAAGGTCCAGAATATCATGGAAATTAATGAAAAGAAATGCTAAGGAAGGTAGCCTTAGCCACACCAGATTGTAAATTGTATTATAAAGCAGTAATCATCAAACCCGCTTGCTACTGGCTAAGAAATAGAAGAGCAGGTCAGTGGAGTAGGTTATGTGCACCAGACACAGTGGTCAATGATTATAGCAGTCTACTGCTAAGGACCTCGGCTTTTGTGATAAGAACTCATTGTTTGACAAAACTGCTGAACTACGCATAGACCAATGTTTGACACCATATGCTCAAATAAAATCCAAATGGGTACACAATCTAGGTATAAATGCTGATAGTGTAAAGAAATTAGGTCAGCAATGAATCGTTTATTTGTCAGGTTTATGGAGAATGGAGGAATTTTTGACTAAATAATTGATAAAAAAACATTAAGAAATGCAAAATTGAGCTTTGATTACTTTAAATTGAAAAGTTTTTGCACAAACAAAGCCAATGCAACCAAGAAGAGTAGAGAACCAGAAACCTGGGAAAGAATTTTTACAACTAGTGTCTGTGATGAAGACCTCATTTCTAAAATATATAGAGAACTGAGCCAAATTTACAAGAATACAATTTTTTTTTTACTAATTGATAAATGGTCAAAGGATATGAACAGGCAGTTTTCAGAGGAAGAAATTAAAGCTATCTAATGCCACATGAAAAAAACTCTAAATTGGTATTGATTAGAGATGCAAATCAAAACAGCTCTGAACTACCATGTCATGCCTATCAGATTGGCTAACCTGACAAAATAGGAAAATGATGCATGTTTGAATAGATGTGGGAGAGTTGGAACACTAATTCATTGATAGTGGAGCTGTGAGATGATACAGCCATTCTGGTGAGTAGTTTGGAACTATGCCCAAAGGGCTATATAAATTTTCATACCCATTGACCCAGCAATTTTGCTTCTAGGACTATATCCCAAGGAGATCATAAAAAGTGGGAAAAGGAGCCACATGTACAAAAAATATTTATATCAGCTCTTTCTGTGTTTGTTAAGAACTAGAAATAGAGGGGATGCCCATCAATTGGGGTATGGCTGAATAAGTTGGGGTATAATAATGTAATACAATACTATTGTGCAATAAAAAATGATGTACAGGAGAACTCCAGAAAAGCCTGGAAAGACTTATGTTAACTGATGCTGAGAGAAGTGAGCTGAACCAGGAGAATATTACACACAGTAACACCCACAATGTGCAAGTATTGATTTTGATAGACTTAGCCTTTCTCAGTATTGCATGTAAGTCAAACATTTCCAAAGGACTCATGATGCAAAATACCATCCACATCCAGAGAAAGAATTATGGAATCAGAATGTAGAATGAAGCAGACTTTTTTCTCTTTGTTTCTCCCATTTGTTTTAATTCTTCTATGGAACATGACTAATGTGAAAATATGTTTAATAGAATTGTATGTATAGAGACCATATAGGATTGCATTGCTGCCTTGGGGAGGGAAATAAAATTTAAAACTTATGAAAGTAAATGCTAAAAACTCAAAACAAATTAATAAATCTGGAAAAATAAATCATTTGACTAATTTTTAAAATAATTAGCTGTTAATGTTAAATAAAAGATATATTAAAAGGCAAAAGGAGGGAGGGAAGGACAATAGGAAATCAGTATTTTTAAAGTGTTTACTATGTTCCAGGCTTTGTGCCTAGTGTCTTTACAAATATTATTTTATTTGATCTTCACTCCAACCCTGGGAGGTAGGTGTTATTACCATCCCATTTTACAGTTGAGGAAACTGAAACAAACTAAACAGAAATTAATTTATTCCCTAGTCAGTAAATATCTGAGATAAAATTTGCACCCAGCTTTTCCCAACTCTAGAGCTAATATTTTATCGATTACGTTACCTAGCAGTCTCATTAAATATTTGTGTTTCACTTTCTAATTGATTTGCCTATTCTACTTTGCTTTTCTGCTCTCCAACTTAGCTTCAAGATTTCATTTGAAATATTCTGAATGTAACACTAAGGATATAAATTTTGTCTAAAATAATGCCTTATACACAAGTTCACTTCAACATATTTATGCCCGCTGAAAATGGGGATCACATTGGTATTATATAAAAATGAACCCTCCACTAATATACTTCGCTAATGTTATTTGACTCTGTTTTGAGGATTAGGGCAATAGAATTCAAGTTCTGGTAGGTCCTTCCAAGTCTTAAACATTCTTAGTATGATCACAGTGATGAATGATATGTATCAAAGAAATTTGGGGAACTTCCTCACCTGAATCTTAGCCAGATGGTGGCAAATTGTCTTGGTAATTGCAACTCACAAAACTATGATGTATTTCAATGAAATTATTACTCCCTTACTGATGAAATCTTATATTGTTTAGGGCAGTGAATGAAAAGAAATGCTACTTTTTAGATTTAGAATTATGTTATTTCATTTCTTTTAGCAAATTCTATTAACAGAAAATAAGTTTTTATTTGCTTCCAGAAACCTAAGAAACCTTAGGTAAAAATGCAAAGTTAAAATATATTTTCTTGTAGAATCATTTTTGAATTCATCTTCTATCATTTGTATTCTAAGCTTAATTAAGTCTTCAAATAGTATAATTATCAATACTTACATATGTCTTTTAAATGCTTACAAAATCATAGTATTGGTTCTTTGGGAATTCCTCAGCTTTTTAAACTTGAATTACGATTATTCAATAGTTAGACAAAAAAATCATCTACATGGCTATATTGAACATATCTTTATTTCAGTACCACTATAGAAAGAATTCAAAGTGAAAGACATTGTTCTAAGAGGAATATTTGGATAACAATAGCATACCAAGCACTAAATGTTATTTCAGATATTAGTATAATAATATTATGCTATGTAGTGCTTGATAACCAGAGAAATATTTTTAAGCTGTGGTTTTTGTTCCTAACGGTAGTCAGGTGGCACAGTGGATAGAGTGTTGGGCCTGAAGCCAGGAATACCCATCTCCTTTTGTTCAAATTTGGCCTCAGACACTTACTAGGTATATGGCCTGGGCAAATCATTTCACCTAATTTGCCTCAGTTCCTCTTCTGTAAAATGAGCAGGAGAAGGAAATGGCAAACCTCTTCAGTGTCTTTGCCAAGAAAACCCCAAATTGGGTCACAAAGAGTTAGATGCAACTTAAAAGATGGAACAACAAACAATAATAATATATGTGTTCATATTTTTAATTTTTTTCAATTAAATTCAATTCATCAAATATTTATTAAGTGTCTACTGTATGCAGAGAGGCAATGTGCTACAGTGAGTGGGAGTGGAAACAACACTGGATCTGGATTCAGAAGACGTGGATTCAAATGTTGACTCTTCTACATACTGCATATGTCACTTAAACTCTCTGATATTAATTTTCTTCATTTATAAAATGATAAGGCGGTACTAGTAGACCTCTAATGTACTTTCCAGCTCTATTTTTTTAAAAGATTTAATTAATTTTTTTTCAGTTTTCAACAGTCACTTCCAAAAGTCTTAAATTTTCTTCCCTTCCCTCTCTTCTCTCTTCCTCTCCCCTACCTCCCTGAGATGGCATACAATCTTAAATAGGTTCTACGTATACATTCTTATTAAGCACATTTTCACATTAGCCATGCTGCATAAAATGAATGGAAGAAACCATGAGAAAAAACAAGACAATATAAAACAACACAAGAGAAGAGAGCTTGCATCATTCTGCATTCCCACTCCATAGTTCTTTCTCTGGATGTAGATGGAATTTTGCCTCGAGTCTATTGGAGACGTTTCAGGTCCTTGCATTGATATGAAGGGGTTAGTCTATCAGAAACAGTCCTCATACACTGTGGCTGCTCCTGTATATAATGTTCTCCAGGTTCTGCTAATTTCACCCAGTATTAGTTCATATAAGTCTTTCCAGGTTTTTCTGAGGTCTGCTTGTTCATCATTTCTTATAGAGCAATAGTATTCCATTACATTCATATAACCATGACTTGTTCAGTCATTTCCCAACTGATGGGCATTTCCTCAATTTCCATTTCTTGGACACCACAGCTGTTATAAATATTTCTGTACATATGGGAACTTTTCCCACTTTTGTTTTTATCTCTTTGGGATACAGCCCTAGAAGTGATATTGCTGGGTCAAAACGTATGCACATTTTTGCAGCCTTTTGAGTGTAGTTCCAAATTGTCCTCCAGAATAGTTGGATCAGCTCATGTTCACAGTTCCACCAACAATGAATTAGGGTTCCAACATCTTCCAACGTTTTCTCCCACATCTTCTCCAAAATTTATCAACTTCCTGTTTTATCATGTAGGCCAATCTGATAGATATGATGTGGTACCTCAGAATTGTTTTGATTTGCATCTCTCTAATCAATAGCGATTTGGAGCATTTTTTCATATGACTATAAATAGCTTTAATTTCTTCCTCTGAAAACTGTCTGTTCATATCCTTTGCTCTGTTCATATTTTAAAGGAATAAAACAATACCAATTTGCTCTTAAATTCCTTGAGAAATTTTGATACTATATAGGCTACTTAAGGTCTCTGATATATATCCATCAGTGGTAAGAAGAATGGTGTATTGGAAAGATAATTTTGGTTTCAGGAAGTCAATTCATTTTTGGGGGAGGATCTCGGTTCTCTCTTCAGTAGTCAGAACACTTCTGATGCACTTTGTGGAGTCTCTCATTTGTCTGACTCATTGTTCTCACCCAAGGAATCTGGAAATTTTAATAGGTGATTCATCCTTTCCTAGAGATAGTAATCATTTCTACTTAAGCATAGATGCTCAAGGCTAAAAACATGAACAGATTTATTTGCAACTTAGTAAAAGCAGATGTAAATTATATGAACATTCACTCCCACACATACATAGAGATATTACATTACTCAGCAATGAATTACCACTCTTCTCAAGAGGCTCCTACAGGTCCAGACACTTATAAAATAGCTAGGGATAAGGGTGGAGGGAACTTTCTATTGATGATTTATTTCATAACACTGCTTTTTTTCTGTTCCTCATGCTTCCCACCTCTCCAAAAAAAATCATCATTTGCTGTTGCCCATTGCTGTTGTCCTTTGACAAACTCTGTTGCTCTCAAATCGATGTACCTTCAGTACCATTCCACTCAAAGCAGAGTGGCAGGTACTATAAATCACACACACATACGTGTATGTCTGTGTGTGTTTGTATGTAATATGATATAACATATGATATAATATGGTGTCATAAAGTATGACACAGTGTGACATAGTGTAATATAGTATAATATAGTGTAATGTAATGTAAATAATTAATATACTATAGTGTAACATGATATAACATATATCTAATATGTGTACATACATATACACATGCACATACACATACATACACAAATACATACATATATAAACACATGTATATAAACACACACATATATACACACATATAAGTATATACATATGTATGTATATACATATATATGATTTGTTTTTCTATCCTCAGTGCATGGTTGAAATGTTTGTACAGAGAAAAGTTTTCATAATTGCTTACTAAGTGGATTTTAGATCCTTTTTTGAGGGACCACCTTCCTTTCTCTTATCTAATTGTCTAACCTGTCTAACTTAACATGTAATTTGACTTTTGGAGCCTTCTTTTGTACTGTGACCCCCTTGTCCCAGCCATCATATATACAAGGTCTTCTAGAGATCTAGAGGAAACAGCACCTAACCCTGTGATTCTCAAGTCAGGCTCTCCCTTGAATTTCATGTTGACTCTTAGACATCAAGTTTTAACACTTTTTTTCTCTTAGAAAATGAAATATTTGCCTCCTATATATGTTAACGCTTTCCATAAGACTTGAGGCTCTAGACACCAGCATAATCTCCTTTCAACTGACTTTCACATGATAATATTTTCCCCTATTACAGTTGAATGGAGTTATTCAAATTCACAGCAGAATTCTTAAAATATCTAAGGAAAGAAAGGGAAGTGAGATGACTGATATTTATTAAAAGAAATGCCTGAGTTTGGCTGATAATTGTGTAGTGTCCAATCTATAGAAAAGATACGGATAGACTAAATTATATCTAAGATCTTGTAGCTCAAATAGTCATAGTCAAATGAATCTATGTTAAAAGACTTTGAAGATAAGAATGTTTCAGAAATGGGAAGAGTATGCTTTGTGTATGTACAACTTTTTTTCAACATATAAGGAATATGTTGAAAATAAGAAGAGTGAGCAGTTTATTAAAAGTTATTCAAAAAAGTCCAATGTCCAAAACACACATATAATCTTTATTTGTGGAGAAGTTGATTTTTAGAAATTATTTCAGTTTTCATTGACTCTTTTTATGAGTAGGAGGGTTTAGGTCCATGGAGGCTATCTCAAGAAGCATGCACAAAGCTTTCCTGGATGCTTTCTACTACCCACATATAGTTCAATGCCAAATATTACTTGATTAAGTGATAATAACCAGAAATACAGAGAAAAAGCAACATAAGCCACTATGCCAAGAGGAGTAACCCATTCAGTGAACCATAAAAAGAGTGTCTCTTGCTTTGGTTCTTTCTTTCTCTTCCCATAAGGCAGCATGTTAGAACTCTATGAGTTGGGGGAGGAGCCAAGATGGCAGAGTGGAAAGATACAGATACCCTTAGCTCTTACCCCACAGGTCATAAAATACATGTAAAGAAGAACTCTCAACAAATTCTAGAGCAGCAGAAGTCACAGAACAATTGAGTGGAGGAGATTTCTGTTTCAGAGAGACCTGAAAAACCCATGGGAAAGGTCTATCCTGCACTGGACGTGGAGCAGAACCCAGCCCTGCCTTGGCCACGTGACACTGAGAGGATCAGATTCGAGCAGGCTTCATGGACAGAATCTTCAGCAGCAGCACAAATCCCTCAACCCACAGGCGCCAAAGGTCAGTGAGAGGGTCTTCTCGGCTGGCCGAGAGGGGAGCTGGGTTTCCTCATGACTCAGGCCCCCTCAGGGGGCAGCAGTAGAGGCAGCAGCTGACAGGGGCTCACAAAGCAGGCAGGAGCCCGCATCCATTGTTGAAGGTCTCCTCATAACCCCCCTGAGGGAACTGAGCCCCATGTGGCAGCCCTGCCCCTACCTGAGCAGCTGAACTTAATTTCACACTGAGTAGCAGCCCCGCCCCCGCTGAAAGCCCTGAGGCTTGGGAGCAGTGCATTTGAATCTCAACCCCCAAGCACTGGCTAGGCAGAACTGGAGTGGAGGTGGCTGTGGAGCGAAAACTCAGAAGTCAAGTAACTGGCTGGGATACTGCCCCAAAAAGGGAAAAAAAATAAGCGCATAGCAGGTTACTTTTTTGGGGAACAGGTGTTTCCCCCAATCCTTTCAGATGAGGAAGAGCAAGGCATACTGTCAGAAGAAGTCAAGGCCTCTGCCTCCAAAAGGAACTTAAAATGGGTTCAAGCAATAGAAGACCTTAAAAAAACAAGCTAACAGCTTACTAAAGGAGAACGAAAAATATGCTGAGGAAAATAATAGCTTTAAAAAGAGGCTAACTCAATTGCAAAAAGAAGTTCAAAAAGCCAATGAAGAGAAGGAAGTTTTAAAAAGCAGAATTAGCCAAATGGAGGAGAAGGTTCAAAAGCTCATTGAAATAAATAATTCGTTGAAAGAGAGAATTAAGTTCAGGGAAACCAATGACTATGAGTTAAACTAACAAGTTACCAAACAAAACCAAAAATTTGAAAAAAATAGAAGATAATGTGAAATAACACATTGGCAAAACAGCTGACCTGGAACATAGATCTGGGAGAAATAATTTAAAAATTATTGGACTACCTGAAAGCCATGATCAAAAAAAGAACCGAGATATTATCTTCCATGAAATTATCAAGGAAAACAGCCCTGATGTTATAGAATCAGAGGGCAAAATGGATATTGAAAGAATTCATCAATCACTTCCTGAAAGAAACCCAAACAGAGAAACTCTTAGGAATATTATGGCCAAATTCCAGAGTTCCCAGATCAAGGAGAAAATACTGCAAGCAGCTAGAAAGAAACAATTAGAGTAGTGTGGAAATACAATCAGGATAACACAGGATCTGGCAACTTCAACATTAAGGGATCGAAGGGCTTGGAGTGGGATATTTCAGAAGTCAAAGAAACTGGGATTGAAGCCAAGAATCACCTACCCAGAAAATCTGAATATAATACTTCAAGGAAAAAATGGTCATTCAGTGATACAGTCGAATTTCAAGATTTCATGTTGAGGAAATGATCAGATCTGTATTTAAAAATTTGACTTCCCAAGACAAGAATGAAGAGAAGCATGAAAAAGTAAACAGACAAGAAAAATCATAAAAGACTCTCTAAAGCTGAACTGTATTCATTATTACATGGAAAGAAATTATTTTTAACTATTGAATCTTTTCTCAGTATTTGGGTAGTTGGAGAGATTGTACACACACACACACACATACACATAGATAGATAGAGAGTACAGGGTGTGTTATATCAGAAGAGATGATATCCACACACACACACACACACACACACACTAAAATAAAATAAAATAAAATAACAATTAAGAGGTGAAGGAGGAAAATTCTGAGAAAACAAAGAGAGTAATGGAATGAGGCAGGCTATAACTCATTAAAGAGATAAGAAAACTCTTATTCAGTGGAGGAGATAAGGGAGAAGGGGAGAGGGGGAAAACAAAGCTACTCTCCCCACATGTGGCTGAAGGAGGGAACAACATGCTCACTAAATTTTATATGAAAATTTATACACACCACAGGAAAGTAGGAGAGGAGGCAACAAGTGGAGCGAGGGGAATGTTAGAAGGGAGGGCAAATGGGAGAAGGGAGTCACTAGAAATAAACACTTTCGAGAAGGGACAAGGTCAATTGTAGGGGGGAAAACAAGGGGGGATAGGGTAGGTCAGAGGGCAATATAATTAGTATTACACAACATGATTACTATGGAAGTCTTTTGCAAAACAACACATATGTAGTCTGTATTGAACTTTTTGCCTTCTCAGTTGGGCTGGGGAGGGAGAAAAGTTGGAATTCAAAGTATTCGAAACGAATGTTGAGAATTTTTAGTGCATATAATCGGGAAATAAGAACTACAGGGATAGGGGTATGGAAATTCATCTTGCCCTGCAAGGAAAGAGACAAGATGAAGATAAGAGAATGGTGGGGTGTGATGGAGGGGAGGGTACAATGAGGGAAGGAGTAATCAGAATTCAAGGTATTAGGAAGCGGGAGGAGAGGAGTGATGAGGAGAAAAATTGGACATGTTACAAAGGGAGGTAAAAGCAATTAGTATTAAAATAATGGACTGAATTAATTACTGAGAATAAATCAATGACATCTTTAGTTTGGGGAAAAGAATTTTAGTCTAAATGTTCTAGATGAAGGTAACCTCGGGTAAAATTTGGCATGGATGGAAAAGTCAAGGTTTTAATGGTAAATTTGATTTTATGATTACCATTTAATCAGGAAGTAGAACGTGTATAGAAAGGCATGTAAGCCACTTAAGACTTGCTTCAAAAGATGCTCCTTAGCCAACGTGAAACTATAATCATATTTGAAACCTGATTATTGGAACTTGCCATTTTTAGATGTTATGGGACTATTAAGTGCCTGTTCTTCTGAGTCTAACTCCAGGTATGGGTAGCAATAAAGGCGATCTGAGCCTCCAATACATGATGCCAGTAAGCTGATGAGAAGCTGGTATGAACTGCATAGGTGATCTCAAGCGAAGGGTGGGAGTGCGGCTGTTCAGCATGCGCTGAGGTAGGATTCTTCAGACTCAGTTTTCCCACTGACACCTGGCAGACTTTAAGCCTGACTGAGTGCAAGCGAATAATCTAATCCTGCCTGGAACTGACATGAAGTTGGGGAGATACTGTATCCCTGCAATGTCCTTACTATTGGTGACAATTTCCTATAGTCAAAAGGTTTGTAAGCTTAATACCAGATCTATTCAATTACCGATTACGGGCAGGGGAACATCCGAGGTTGTCTAACTTTAAGCTATTAGGCATAGGACTTTAGACCAACAATAATAAGTTAGGGTCCTTTAATTTTTAGTAATACTGTGAAGACAATTAGTTCAAGAGCTTGTGAAGCTAGCAACATAAATATTATTTGTGTCTCAGTTGGTTAATGTTTAAAAAAAATTTCTTTTGTGGTTCATATTGTAAATGTTTTAAAAAGTATCACCTGACCAAAAGTTTGAATTGCTTTTTCTGTTATAAACTGTGTTAAAAATTAAAAAAAATATCAAGGCAGAAAAAAACCCAACATTTGTGGAGTGAAGCATAAGACAGCCAGAATGAAATGGTTTCCCTTGCTTCAATCCCCAAGGGTGGCTGGCATCTCATGACCAGGCCTTGGTGTCTCCTCCCTTGTTTCTCCTAAAGGAATAAAAACCTTTCCACAGATCTCTATTCGGGGAAATCCACTGTGTTCTGCACTCAGGTACAACCCCAGAGCGGCAGGATTGCTCCCTACCATCTCCATTAAATACACTTTACTCCCCCCCCCCAAAAAAAAGAACTCTATGAGTTTCTCCAAAAAATAGGGAGAAAGGGACAGCTTGTTGCCCAAGTGGAAATGGACTATTTGCATCCTCATGCACATGTATTGACATAGGTGAGCTTGAAACTGAATCTTAGAGTGCTAGCTGTTTTCTTTTTCAGTTTTGCATTTTTTCTTGAGTAGAGATATGAATTATACTATCTAAAATGGACAGTTCCTACCCTTGACACAATCTTGTGAAGTCAAGGATCTTAAGTTACAATTCTCTTACTTGGTGTTGGCTGTGTTTTTGAAAAAACTTTTAGAAACTACTGCAGTGATTCTTTAGGAAAATAGCTGCCAGAAGGAAGTTAAGCCCAATCCCTTGGCATGACTTGCCAAAAAACATGGATTCATGTAATTCTTTCAATAGAGCAGAGCAAAGTTGAAAATGAAATGTTTATTCAGTAGTTCCACAAAATCCTTCATGTAATAATCTTTTAGTATTAGTCTCTTAGGAGAACAAAATGATTACATTACTGTATGCTTTAGTGTCAATGTGAGATTGTAAATTTTTCCTGTTTCACATTTCTCTTGTGTAGAAGAAATACATAGAGACCCTACACATAATTTACATTGTAAACTTTGCAGCTTTCCATTGGGGGAAGCTGTAGAAATGATCTGTGCACTACCATTCAAGTTCAAGTTATCAACAGTATTGAATCTGATATTACTATGGTTTCAGAGATAAGATAAATATGTATTTGAAAAGGAAATGGAAACACTCTAGTCTTAAAGCAGTTTTGTTGAATATATCTTGCTTTAGAGATTCCTTTTCTCCCATTTTCTGGGGAGCTGATTTTTGGTTTTAATTCGATCTTCTTTGACCACTGGAATATCATATTCCAAACCCTGTGATCCCTTAGTGTAGAAGCTGCTAAGTCCTGTGCTATCCTGATTGTAGTTCCACAACACTTGAATTGTTGCTTTCTGGCTGCTTCTAATATTTTCTCTTTGACCTGGGAAATTTGGAATTTGGCTACAATATTGCTAGGAGTTTTACTTTTGAGATCTCTTTCAGGATGTGATCAGTGAATTCTTTCCATTTGTATTTTACCCTCTTGTTCTGGAATATCAGGGCAGTTGTCCTTGATAATTTCTTGGAAGATGATGTCTAGGTTCACTTTCTGACTATGGTTTTCACGTAGACCAATGATTTTTAAACTATTTCTCCTTGACTGATTTTCCAGGTCAGTTGTTTTTCCAATGAGATATTCCTTCTATTTTTTCATTCTTTTGACTTTATTTTGTAATTTCTTGGTTTCTCATAAAGTCATTAGCCTCCATCTGCTCCATTGTAATTTTTATAGAATTATTTTATTCAGTGAGCTTTTGAACCTTCTTTTCTGTTTGGCTAATTCCGCTTTTTTACAGCATTTTTCTCCACGTTGGCTTTTTGAACTTCTTTTGTCATTTAGGTTAATCTATTTTTAAAGGTGTTATTTTCTTCAGCATTTTTTGGGCCTCCTTTATCAAACTTTTGACTCATTTTCATGATTTTCTTGCATTACTCTCATTTCTCTTCCCAATTTTTCCACCACCTGTCTTATTTCATTTTCAAAATCCTTTTTGAACCCTTCTATGGCCTTAGACAATTACATATTATTTTGGAGGTTTTGGATGTAGAAACCTTTACTTCATGTCTTTCTCTGATGGAATGCTTTGTTCTTCCTCATCAGAAAGCATTAAAGAAAATACATTTTCACCAAGAAAGTAACCTACTATAGTCTCATTTTTTCCTTGTGGGGGGCAATTTTCCACCCACTTACTTGACTATTGAGCACTTTATCAAGTGGGGGGTATACTCTAGGGACCTGTAAGTTCTTAGTTCTTCCGAGGTGGCAAAATCAAGGGAGAGGAATTTAGTCCTCTCCTGGCCTGCACTCGGCTGTGAGCAAATACAAGCACTCTTTTCTACCCCGGAACTGTAAGTAGGGTTCCCTCTCCACAGCAACCACCAGGTAGGTCTCCCATACCAGTGCTCCTCTTCACCCCAGGACCATCACTCCTGACCGAGATCCAGATTAACTGCTGGATTCTCCCATGGTCTTTAGGCTGAGGGCTCCAAAACTAGAAGCTCCTGTAGCCCTGGGACCAGGACTGTGGCCAGACTGCACCCCCCTCTCACTCAGGTAAAAGAGCTTTCTTACTGATATTTGAAGCTGCCTTTGGCATTTGTTGTGGAGAAATCTAGCAATCCCTGATTCTACCTGTGATTCTGTGCCCTGAAGCCCTCTCCAGTCCTGTCTGTCTCCAGCCATGGCTGGGCTGTGCTCCTCTCTGAACCTGGTGATATATATCATTCATACCAGTCTTCCAGGCTGTCTTAGGGTGTAAATCTCTTTTACTTAGTTGTTTTGTGGCTTCTGTTGCTTTAGAATTTGTTTAGTGTCATTTTTACCAGTATTTTATGAGACAAGTGGGGAGGGGGTATAGCAAGTCCGTGCTTCTACTGTGTCATCTTGGCTCCACCCCTGTACAACAGCTTTCTAATTTAATATAATCAAAATGATCTATTTTGCATTTTGTGGTGCTCTCTATCTCTTGTTTGGTCATGAAGTCTTCCACTTCCCCACAGATCTGAGTTGTGGATTATTTATTGTTCTTTTAACTTGCTTATGATGTCACTCTTTATTTCTAAATCATGCTCTCGTTCTGATCTTTTCTTGGTATACATGGTGAGATGATGGCATATACCTAGTTTGTGTCCC
The DNA here is from genome assembly GCF_028372415.1 of Notamacropus eugenii. Classification (NCBI taxonomy): domain Eukaryota; kingdom Metazoa; phylum Chordata; class Mammalia; order Diprotodontia; family Macropodidae; genus Notamacropus; species Notamacropus eugenii. The sequence continues at coordinate 321,348,073 of NC_092874.1, forward strand.
ATTATTTTCCAATATTCCGAGCAGTTTTTGTCAAATAATGATCCCTTATGTCAAAATCTAGAGATTTTGTGTTGATCAAACTCTTAAGTTGCTATGGACATTGCTGTGCTTTGTGTACCTAATCTATTCCAATCCACAGTCATATTTCTTTGCCAGTACCAGATAAGTTTGGTGATTAATGTTTATAGAGATCTGGTATTGCTAGGCTACCTTACTTTATATTTTCCCCACATTAATTACCTCTATATTCTTGACTTTTTTTTCTTCCAGGTGTATTTTTTTTTATTTTTTTCTAACGTTTTCAAATGATTTTTGATAGGTTGATTGGTATGAGACAGACTAAGTAAATCAATTTAGGTTTTTATATTAACTTGGGCTAACCATGAGTAATTGATACTTTTTCAATTGTTTAAATATGACTTTATTTGTGTGAAAAGCGTTTTGTAATTGTATTTACATAGTTCTTCAGATAGTCTTGGTAGGTAAACTTTTAAGTATTTAACATTGTTTATAGTTATTTTAAATGAAATTTATCTCCTACTGCTGCACTTTATTCACAATATAAAGAAATTCTGATGATTTATGTGCATTTATCTTATAACCTGCAACTTTGCTAAAGTTGTTTATCATTTAAAGTAATATTTTTATTTGATTCTCTAGCTTTCTCAAAGCATAACATCATGTCATCTTCAAAAGTATTAGTTGCCTATTCTAATTCCTTCAATTTTTTTACCCCCTTATTATTGTTATAGCTAACATTTCTAGCACTATATTGAAAAATAGTGGTGATAATAGGCATCCCTCTATGTACTACATTTGCTGTGCCCCATAGTTTTTTGTATGTTGTCCCATTGTCTCTTAAAAATATTATTGATTATTTCTATGTTTCTATGATTTGTTATTTGATACACTTATCTATTAGGAGTAGATTATTTAGTTCCCAATTAATTTTTTATCTATTTTTCTACTGCCCTTTATTCAATGCAATTTTATTACATTATTATATGAAAAGAATATAGTAAATACTTCTGCCTTTTTAAAATTTGATTTTGAGATTCTTATGCCCTATTACTAGATCCATTTTTATGTAGGTGTCATGTGCTACTGAGAAAATAGGTATTTTCATTTCTGTTCCCATTCATTTTACTCCAAAGGTCTGTCTTATGTAACTTTTCTACTATTCCACTTACCTTCTTATCTTCTTTCCTGTTTATTATTTGGTTTTTTTTATTGAGTGCGGAGAAGGGACATTTGAGGTCCCACAGTAGTTGTTTTGCTGTCTATTTCTTTCTGTAACTCAATTATCTTCTCCTTTAAAAATTTGGAGGCCATACCACTTGGTGCTTTTATGTTTAGTGTTGATATTGCTTCATTGCCTGCAGTACCATTTAGAAGATGTCATTTCCTTCCATTTCTCTTTTAGTCTGGTCAATTTTTGCTTTTATTGTGTCTGAGATCAGGATTATTACCCTTGCTTTTTTAAATCTTCAATTGAAGAATAATAGATTCTGCTCCAACCCCTGACCTTTACTCTGTTTGTGTTTCTTTGCTTCAACTGTTTTTCTTGTAAACAGTATATTGTAGGATTATTGTTTTTGATTTACTCTGATATCCACTTGTGTTTTTTTGGAGGCTTCATCCCATTCAAATTCACAGTTGTGATTACTACCCATGTATTTCTCTCCATTCTCTTCTTCTTCCTATTGTCCTCTCTCTCGTTTCACCTTTTCCCTCCTTGGCAGGTTTTTTGCTTGTCTCTCACTTCCTCTGATCTTTCCTCTCTTCTATCAGTCACCCTCACTTAACTTGATCTCCTCCTCTCCTATTTCCCTATCTAGTAAGATAGATTTCTATATTTGACTGTGTATATGATTCCCTCTTTGAAACAATACTGATGAGAGTAAGATTCAAGTGATACCTGTAGCCCAGATTCTCATCTTTCCCTGCACTATAATATGTCTTTCACACCTATTTGTGTGAAATAATAAACACCTCTCCCTTCCCTCTGCACCCAATGTACTCCTCTTTCTCATTCCTTAATTTTTGTAATTCCCTCAAATTCACCTTATACCCATACCCACTGTATATATGTATGTATATACATACATGCGTGCATACATATACATACATACATATATAAACACATATTATATATCTATATCGATATCTATATATCTATCTTCTATAACTACAAATATCATCTTCCCATGTAAGGATGCAAATAGCTTAACTCTATTGAATTCCTCATGTTTTCTTTTCCCCTTTCTTTTCCTCTTTGTGCTTCTCTTGGGTCTTCATACTGGAGATAAAGTTTTTGGTTTAATTCTTGTCTTCTCCTTATGAAAGGTTGAAGTCCTTCTATTTCATTGAATGATTTTTTTTTTATTTTTTCCTTACAGTCATTACACTTAATTTTACTGGATACATGATTCTTAGTTATAATCCTAGTTCTTTTGTTTTCTGGAATATCATATGTGATGACCTCTGCTCCTTTAATGTTGTGGTTGCCAAGTACTGTATAATCTTGATTGTGGTTCTCTGATATTTGATTTGTTTCTTTCTGGACACTTGTAACATTTTCCCCTGACTTGATAGTTCTGAATTTTAACTGTCATGGTCCCTGCAGCTTTTATTTGAGAATATCTTTCCTGAGGTGATTAGTGGATTCTTTCAATGTCTACTTTGTCCTCTTGTTCCAGGACCTTAGGGTAGTCAAATGATTCTGCCTCTTTCCAGGACACCTTTATATTTTATATTTTCTTCTACTTTTTCATTTTTTGCAATTATTTGATTCTTGATTTCTCAGAGTCATCAGCTTCCACTTCCTCAAGTCAAACTTTTAAGTTATTATTTTCCTCAGTTTGCTTTTGTACTTTCTTTTCCATTTGGCCAATTGTACTCTTTAAGAAGGTGTTTTCTAAGTGGATTTTCTTTATCTCCTTTTCCTTATGGTCAGTTCTACTCTTTGAACAGTTGTTTTCTTTTTCCAAGTTGTTGTCTCTCTCTTTTTTTCATAACTCTCTTACATCACCCTCATGTCTTTCCCCAATTTTTATTCTACATCTCTTATATGATTTTTAATGTCCTTTGTGAGCTCTTTCATAAATTCTTTCTGGTTCTGAGACCACTTTCCATTTTTGGGGGGTGAGGGGCATACCCATAGCTGTTTTGACATTGTTGTCCTCTTCTGAGTTTGTGACTTGATGTTTCCTGTCACTATGATACTGTCTATGTTCAGATTCTTTTTTATTTGTTTTTTTTTAGTCTTTTTCTTTCTTTTAAATTTGAGCTCTGTTTCTGGGGTAAAAGAGACACTGTCTCAGGCTTCTTGCATCAGGGGCTACAGGCCTTGACTGTGTACCTGTTACTGTACTTATGTTACTTGGGCCCCATGATGGACCCTTGTTTCAGATTTGTGCTGAAGCGGTGGGATGGTAGGGTGGCTGGCACTACTGGAGGCTACAGGGGTCTGGCAGATTACCAGAAGGTAAGCCAGCATCCTATTGGTTATTGCTGGTGTGTGCTTTGGCTGGTGGGGTGTTTTTGCATTTCCTCAGAGCAAGACTGAAGCCCATGGTAGGGTTCCTGTTTGCCCAGGGCTATGCTGAATCATGTGGTAGGGCCCTGGCAGTGATTGTTGTTTGTTTGCTTTGACAGCCGTAGGGTGGATATTTACCTGTTTTCTTGAGGCTATGCTGAAGCAAGTGTAGTCTGGCTTCTGGAGGTTGCCTCTTTGCCCAGGGACAGGCTGAAGCAAGTGTTTGGTTTTCGGAGCTGTAGTCTATTGGTTCCCTTCGCTATGGTGACACCCATGTGGGGGTCGTCCTGGTGTTGGTGTTTGCCTATTCCACCACGCTGGGGCTCAGAAATCTTCCACTTGGTTTGCTGAGGTGGGACTTGATGTTGGCTTGTTGGGACACACCTGGGAATGCACTTCCTCTTTATGTGAGTGAAATGGATCTTTTTTAATGATATTCCAAGTTTCTTGGGTTCAAAGATTGTTTCCCCCATCATGTTCCTGATTCTGAGGTTTTAGGTTTTGTTTTGGGGCACTATTTTGTGGTTGTTTGGAGGTGAATATGAGAGAGTTATTTACTGTTTACTCTGTCATTCTGGCTTCCAGATGTCTAACCCCTGTTACATTATAATTTGTTTCAGCTTAGACTTGAAAAGGTTGTAGATTACAGGCTTCCTGAATGCCATGACCTTGACTGCTGTAAAACATTTCATCTCTGAGCTGGAGAGAATATTCATATCCTAGAGTCAAACAATTGCTCATGCTTTTTCTTTTTTCAAACTTTGAACTGAAATTAGCTTCAAAATTTTTTTTTATAGTTTATCCCAGACTAAAGAGAGATGCAGATTGGGGCAATTGTTATAGAATTTTAAATTTGGGAAGACATATGTTCAAGTTCCATCTCTGACACATATTGACTGTGTGACCTGGGAGAAATTAACTCTCAATGAAACAGGCAGCTCTCTAAAACTACAGTATAAGTAGCAGAGAAAATGTTGAATTGCATTGGTAGATGAATTTCTGCATTAGAATTTATTTATACATAAGGAATCATGGGTCTGGTTGCAAGGAACATAGTCTGATGCAAAAAACAAATGGAAGTTGAAGAGTTATAAGGGAGTAGGTAGACTTCTATTCATAACAGACTTACACAGGCAAGAAGCCTTTCTTGTAGGTGACATTTTAGTCTACTATTGGACTTCTTTTCACTTTTCATTTCATCATCCTAAAAATTTTTTTCTTCTCTCTCATGACATTACTTTTTCTATTGTCTCTCAAGACAGACTTCTGGTTAAATTCTCTTAATAATATTTCTTCCTAAAACAATGGTTAAAGCAGTTTTCTCAAGAGAGAAAAAAATTTTCTCCTCATCCTCTTTACTTCTGTCGTCATAATTTCTCTAAATACACTGCTATTAATTTTTCTTCTTCTCACTTTCTCCCAAGTTGATATACCTAACTGCCAAATACTAAATATTCCATTTGTCTCTTAAATATATAGTAACAGCAACTACCACTTTAGAAAGGAAGTCTTTAGAAGAGGTATTACATTTAGACATACACATGTGCTAAATGGGGTAAATCAAAGATCTTTATTTCAATAAATTTCAGTAAAATAATAAAATGCAATGCAATGTAATACATGAGTATTTTCTCCTCTGTAATCAATATCTGTCCTGTTAAATTGGACATAGGCGTTGTTTTTACTAACATTCTTGATGAAGAAAGGGGGAAAAAGTATTTACCTTGCTTGAACACTTATTTAAAGGTACTTCATTTTGTTTTTAAGGAAAACATTAAGTAAAAAAATCCACAATCTTATAAACACAAATTATAATAAAAATAAATAGTAACATTATTCACTTTTTTCTGAGAATATGAGAATATTCCTTTTCCTCTCTATTTGAAGCATCTCTGTATGAATTTATTGAGAGGAAGCCTTTTTCATATCAATTGTGCATACATATTTGGTATGATTTTTTTTCACACAATGATTGTCACTTATAAGTAAGTGGTTTTCCCAATATGTATCTAGATAATTGCCTCCAGCAGTGTCCAGTAACACTTAATTACAATAGGAAAGAATTCTAACTGAAGGGCTCCTTTAGTCTTTGAGCTACTCCCTAAAGGTGAATTTTTATGGTGTTCAAAACTTTCAGACTTGTTTGCCTCGTTAAATTTTATATTCCTCCCTAGTCCCATAAACACTGTACTAACATTAAAGTAAAAAAAAAAATACATGGCATTTTAAGCTAGCTAAAAGAGGCCAAGAGGACACAGGAGATTCTAGTAGATTTCTATCCCTTTGTTTCTAATATTCAGGTTCTTTCACTTATATCTGGATTGATGCAAATGACCACCTTATTAAAAGCAACAGTAAGATGACAAAAAACCTAAGGTATATAGGAGAACAATCTAACGGAAAGATGAAGTTCTTTATGATAGATAAAAGAACAGCTGGACACATGCCCCATGTGTAGCTATCACAAATCCATGCAGCCTCAGGGAGAACAAATACCGTTAAGTACACAAGAATCCTGGAAAAATAGTGTCAGGTGTGCTAAAGCTCAGAATAAACTGAGACTAGTGATGAAAACTTAAGACAACAAGAAAAGCATTTTTATTTGTTTTATTTCATTGTTAAACCACATTAGTGAAAAGAGAAAGACTGGGCAATGCAAAGACAAATGCTTATAGTGGATGAGACAATGACAACTGACAGTAGAAAAAAGGCATAGCTAAAATCTAGTTTTGATTTAGAGAGTTCACCTCTGTTGTGGGGATAGAGCCAAAGGAAAATCTGACCAATTTTTTGGAGTCAGGACCCTTTGGGTAAATCCATATCTAAGTGAGCAGAGTACATAATGGAAATGACAGAACAAATATTGCTTATCAGAAACTGCTAGCCACGATAAAAAATATGGCAATAAGTGAGTCCTTAGTTGTCCTTGTTGGATCCAAGTCACCTGACCCACGTCAACTATATCCTTGGGCAGTGGAAGAACTAAAGTGATTATAATTGCTAGGACCCTGTCAGGGATATTTCAAAAATTTGAGGGAGAGAAAAATTTAACCTTATTAAATACACACAATCACACACATACACATGCCCCAATGCACACATCCACAAATACCCACAAGTTGCATAGTAGAGAACAGAATCTGCAAACCAATAAGCATGACTTTAATTCTTGGGGAAAATCCTGAATAGATCATTAGAACAAATGATTAATGAACATATAGGAAAAAATAAATGATTACAAAGAGAGAGATTATGGGTTCACTAAAAATATATCATGATAGACTAGCCTTTATTTCCTTTTTGTCATGGTTACAAAAGCAGCAGATAAGAAGAATACTGTAGAAATAATACACCAAATTTTAGCGCAGAATTTCATAAAATATACTATTCCTGGGGGAAAATGGAGACATTTGAATTGGGCATTAATACAATTGGATTTGGAATCAAGAATACTAGTAATTGCAGGGGAATGTGTAGGGTGGCAGTTTCCAGGACAGTCATAAACAGCCTATACAATTTCCTGACTTGATAGTAACTTTTAAATGATTTTGACTCCTAAAATGAGATATACTGATTGTAACGGATGTCTAGTGAAAATGAGATGGAAGTGAAAGATAAAATTACTGGAGTCTCCTAAAGACCGTTGTCCCTTGAAATACAGGAACTGAGATTAAACAATAAGTGCCTATGATATGGTAGGCATTGTGCCAAGAACTGAGATTATCAAAAGAGGCAAAATATATTTCTTTTATTTTAATAATTTTATTTATTTTTAGTGTTCTACAATCACTACCATAAAACGTAGATTTCCCCCCCTATCTATACTCCACCACCTCCGTCCCTCCCCAAGACGGCATACAATTCTACAGCGGATAGATACATACATTCCTGTTGAATATATTTTCACTATACTTCTGCTGTGTAGAAGAACTAAAATAAATGGGAGAAATCATATAACAAACCAAAACATTAAATACACACATGAAAAGAAATGATTTGCTACATTCTGCAATTGAATTCCAAGTTCTTTCTCTGGATGTGGAAGGCATTTTGCTTTAGAAGATCGTTGGGAATTTTTTTTTTAAGTCCTTGCATTGCTATTGAAGATCCAAGTCTACCCGAAAAAACTCTCAAACGCTTGCATGCTGTGGTCGTTGCTGTGCACAAAATTCTCCTGGTTCTGTTCTTTTCACTCAGTATCAGATCATATAAGTCCTTCCAGGCCTCTCTGAAGTCTCCTTTTTCATCATTTCTTATAGTGCAATAGTACTCCATTACATTCATATACCATAATTTGTTCAGCCATGCCCCAATTGGTGGACATCCTCTTGATTTCCAATTCTTAGCCACCACAAAGAGCACTGCTATAAATATTTTTGTTCATGTGGGACACTTTCCCATTTTTGTGATCTCTTGCGGATACAGTCCTAGAAGCTATATTGCTGGGTCAAACGGTATGCACATTTTTGTAGCCCTTTGGATATACTTCCAAATCGCTCTCCAGAATGATTGGATGAGCTCACAGTTCCACCAACAATGAATTAGTGTTTCAACTCTATATCCTCTCCAACATTTATCATTTTCCTGTTCTGTCATGTTTGCCAATTTGATATGTATGATGTGGTACCTCAGAGTGGTTTTAATTTGCATCTCTCTAAGCAAAAGTGATTTAGAGCATTTTTTCATATTATTATGGATATCTTTAATTTCTTTCTCTGAAAATTGCCTGTTCATATCCTTTGACCACTTATCAATTGGGGAATGACTCGTACTGTTGTACATTTGACTCAGTTCTCTATATATTCTAGCAACAAGGCCTTTATCCCCAAGATTAGGTGTAAATTTTTTTTTCCTATTTACTACATCCTTTCGAATTTTGGTTGCATTGGGTTTGGTTGTGGGAAAACTTTTCAGTTTAATGCAATCAAAATTATTCATCTTGCATTTCATAGTGCTTTCTATCTGTTCTTTAGTCAAAAATTCTTCCATTCTCCAAAAATCTAATAAATACACTAACTATTCCTTGCTGCTCCAGTGTGTCCATGGTATCAACCTTCATACCTAGATTGTGGACCCATTTGGATTTTATTCTTGTGCACGGTGTCAGACATGGGTCTATGCCTAGTTTCTGCCACACTGTTATCCAGTTTTCCCAGCAATTTTTGTCAAACAGTGAGTTCTTATCCCAGAAGTTGGGTTCCTTGGGTTTATCAAACAGAAGGTTGCTATATTCCTTGCCTACTGTGTCTTACGTGCCTAGTTTATTCCACTTGTCTACCCTTCTGTTTCTTAGCCAATACCAAGTGGTTTTGATAAGTGCTGCTTTATAATACAATTTGAGATCTGGTAACGCTAGGTCACCTTCCCTAACATTTCTTTTCATTAGTCCCTTTGATATTCAGGACCTTTTCTTCTTCCAGATGAATTTTGATATTATTTTATCCAGGTCTAGAAATAATCATCTGAAAGTTTAATTGGTATGACACTAAATAAGTAAATCAATTTAGGTAGAATTTTCATTTTTATTATATTGGCCTGGCCTACCCATGAACAAGTGATACTTTTCCACTTACTTAAATCTGACTTTATTTGTACAAATAGTGTCTTGTAATTGTGTTCAGATAGTCCCTGGGTTTGTTTTGGCAGGTAAACTCCCAAATATTTTATAGTGTCTACCCTAGCTTTAAATGGGATTTCTCTTCCTATCTCTTGCTGTTGGACTTTGTTACTAATATATAGGAATGCGGAAGATTTTTGCAGGTTTGTTCTGTATCCTGCCACTTTGCCAAAGTTGTTTATTATTTCAAGTAGTTTTTTACTTGAATCTCTGGGATTCTCTGAGTATATCATCATATCATCTGCAAAGAGTGATAACTTAGTTTCTTCTTTGCCTATTCTTGTTCCTTCAATTTCTTTTATGTTGTCTAATTGCTACAGCTAACATTTCTAGTAACATATTGAATAATAGTGGTGATAATGGACATCCTTGTTTCACCCCTGATCTTACTGGAAATGCAACTAGCTTATCTTCATTGAATATAATACTTGCTGAAGGTTTTAGCTAGATAGTGCTTATTATTTTATGGAATGTTACCTTTATTCCTATGTTCTCAAGCGTTTTTAATAGGAATGGATGTTGTATTTTGTCGAAAGCTTTTTCTGCATCTATTGAGAAAATCACGTGGTTTCTGTTAGTTTTCTTGTTGATGTGATCAATAATGCTAATCATTGAACATTGAATATTGAACCATTCTTTCATTCCCTGTAAGAATCCTACCTGATCATAATGTATTATTCTCATGATAAGATGCTGTCTTTGTTTTGCTAAAATCTTATTTAAAATTTTTTCATCTATATTCATTAGACAAACTGGTCTATAATTTTCTTTCTCTGTTTTGTCTCTTTCTGGTTTAGGCATCAAAAACATATTTGTATCATAAAAAGAATTTGGGAGGACTCCTTATTCCCCAATTTTAAAAATAAATATTCTATGTAGTATTGGAATTAACTGTTCTTTATATGTTGGATAGAATTCATTTGTAAATCCATCTGGACCTGGAGACTTTTTCCTAGGAAGTTCACTTATGGTTTGTTCAATTTCTTTTTCTGAGATGGGGTTGTCTAAGTATTCAACTTTTTCTTCTGTTAATCTGGTCAATTCGTATTTTTTGAAATACTCATCCATCTCATTTAGATTGTCAAATTTATGGGCATAGTAATTTATAATTATTGTTTTATTTTCCTCCTCTTTGGAGGTGAGTTCACCCCTTTCATTTTTGATATTAGTAATTTGATTTTCTTCTTTCTTTTTTTAATCAAATTGATGAACTGTTTATCAATTTTATTAGTTTTTTCATAAAACCAACTATTGGCTTTATTTATTAATTCAGTAGTTTTCTTAATTTCATTTTTATTTATCTCTTCTTTGGTTTTCAGTATTTCTAATTTCATATTTACTTGGGGATTTTCCATTTGTTCTTTTTCTAGCTTTTTCAGCTGCATGTCCAGGTCGTTGATATCCTCTTTCTCTATTTTATTTATGTAGGCATTCAAAGATATAAAACTTCCCCTAAGAACTACTTTTGCTGTATCTCATAAGATTTGGTAGGTTGACTCATTATTGACGTTCTCTTGAATGAAGTTGTTGATTGTTTCTATAATTTGTTGTTTAACTCACTCCTTCTTTAAGATTAGATTATTTAGTTTCCAATTGATTTTTAGTTTACCTTACCATGGCCTTTTATTACATATAATTTTTATTGCATTATGATCTGACAAGGATGCATTGATTATCTTTGCCTTTCTGCAGTACATTGTGAGGTTTTTATACCCTATTACAACGCCAATTTTTGTAAATGTGCCATGTACCGCTGACAAAAAGGTATATTGCTTTCCAGTCCCATTCAATTTTCTCCAGACATCTATCATATTTACCTTATCCAGAGTTTCATTTACTTCCTTAACCTCTTTCTTGTTTATTTTGAGGTTAGATTTATCTAGTTCAGAGAGGGGAGGTTGAGGTCCCCCACTAGTATAGTTTTGCTGTCAATTTCTTCCTTCCACTCCCCCAACCTCTCCTCTAAGAATCTGGATGCTATACCACTTGGAGCATACATGTTTAGTATTCATTGTCTATGGTACCTTTTAGCAGGATATAGTTTCCATCCTTATCTCTTTTGATTAGATCTATTTCTGCTTTTGCTTTGTCTGAGATTAGGATTGCTACTCCTGCTGTTCTTACATCAGCTGAAGCACAATATATTCTACTCCAACCTTTGACCTTTATCCTTTGTGTATCCCCCCCGCTTCAAATATGTTTCTTGTAAACAACATATTGTTGGATTATGGCTTTTAATCCATTCTGCTATCCGTCTCCATTTTATGGGAGAGTTCATTCCATTCACATTCACAGTTATGATTACAATCTGTGTATTTCCCTCCATACTCTTTCATTGTATTTGTGCTTTTAGTTCTCCCATCTCCCTTCTTCTCCTTTTCACCACCACCTCCTGAAGCTTTCCCTTCCTTCTTTCATCCCACCTCCCTTTTACTCCCCTTACTACTTCTTCCTTCCCTTTTACGTTCCTCTCCCTTTTCTTCCTCATTCCCCTCCTACTGCTTATAGAGTTAGTTAGATTTACATTCTTATTAAGGTTATTGTTCCCTCCTTGATCCAAATCAAATGAAAGTACCTCTCAAACAATGCTCATCTCCCTCCCCTCTTTCCCTCCACTACAATTTTGTACATCTTCCTGTGATGTAATTTATCATTTCCTGCTTCCTCCTTTTCACACTTCTGTTACAATCCCTTTGCATATTTAAATCATATTTTTTTTATCATTACATCATTTAGTTTATATGCGTTCCCTCTATGTACATCCCTTTTACATTTCATAATAGATGTACGATTCTCAATATTAACAGGCATCATCTTCCCTTATAGGGAGGTAAACAGTTTGCCCAAATTGAGTAATAAGTTTTTCTTTTTGGTTTTTTTCCCCCCTGTTTACTTTTTCATGCCTCTCTTGAGACCTGTGTTGGAGGATCAAATTTTCTATTAAGTTTTGGGGTTTTTGTCAGGAAGGTCTGGAAATTCCTTACTTCACTGAATGACCATCTCCTTGCCTGAAATGTTATGCTGAACTTTCCTGGGTAGTTGTTCCTTGGTTGTAGAGCTCCTTTGCCTTATGGAGTATTGGATTCCAATTCCTTTTATCTTTTAATGTAGAAGCTGCAAAGTCCTGTGTGATCCCAACTGTAGTTCCTAGATATTTGAATGTTTTCTTTCTGACTGCCTGTAGTATTTTCTCCTTCACTTGATAGTTTTGGAATTTGGCAACAATATTTCTTGGGGTTTTGAGTTTTGGGTCCCTTTGGGGAGGTGAATAGTGGATTCTTTTGATGACTGTTTTGCCTTCTGTATCTAGCACTTGTGGGCAGTTTTCCTGGATGATTTCCTGGAAGATCTTGTCCAGACTGTTTTTGCATCATGGCTTTATGGAAGGCCAATAATTCTTAAATTTTCTCTCCTGGATCTATTTTCCAGGTCAGTTGTATTTCCAGTTAGATATTTTACATGTTTTTCCTATTTTTTCATTCTTTAGACTTTGTTTGACTGATTCTTGCTGTCTCATAGAGTCATTAGTTTCTACTTTCCCAATTCTAATTTTTATCAAATTGTTTTCTTCAGTTAATGTTTTCATCTCCTTTTCCATCTGTCCAATTTTTCCTTTTAAGGAATTATTTTCTCCAGTTAGTTTTTGTACTTCCTTTTCCATTTGTTCAATTTTCCTCTTTAAAGAGATGATCTCATCAGTGAATTCTTTTTTCTTACTTTTAAATTCATTGGTCAGTTTTTCTTCTGTTTCCTTCTTCAGCTGTTCCAGGAGAGCTACTTGTGCATGCGAACAGTTCATAGTCCCTTTTGAAGTTTCAGATGGAAGTACAATCTCACTACTGACCTCTTTGGTATTTGTGTTGTGGTCTTTTCCCCCTGGCTTTTTTCGCCCTTATTTTGCTTTTTCCTGCCCATGAAGGTGGTTGTGCGTTGTAGCTTCTGGTTCTTTCAGTGAGAAACTGTAGAACTTGGTGTTGAGCTGAGTAGTGTGAAAAAACTTAGCGCAAGTGTCTTTTTATCTTTTTGTTTTGTCTTTCCCCAATCAACCCTGTGGCTATCTTGTTAAGCATAGGGGAGGGGTGGTTTGGTCAAGGGAGATCTCCTCTGCTGAGCTGAGGTAAACACAAGGCAAGGGGTTGGTGATCCCAGCTGCCTTATTGTCTTTTCATTTTGCCCTGGAGTTCTGATACTCACCTGAGTCCTAGTGCAATTTACCACCTCTCTTGGGGCTCCTCTCCTAGCATTGGTGCTTCCCTGGGTTCCAGTGCGAGTTTCCATCTCCATGGAGCCCCTCTCTTTCCAGTTCACCTCTGCCACAGTAAGAGGAATCCCCCTTAGCTATTTTCCTAGCTTCAAGTGTTATGAGAGTATTTGCGCCCTCTGCTGTTCCCACTGATCCAGGATTTTTCTGGGGAAATATTTTCTGATTCTTTAGAGGTAATCAAGGGAGTAAGAGAAAGCATTTACTGATCACTTCACCACCTTGGCTCCTGGAAGTTGAAGTAAGTGACTTACAGACGTTTAATCCGTGGGCTGAAAGTCTCAGGAGCTGCTGAGGCTGATATCTGGGGCTTAGTGACTGTCACTTGTCTCTGTTGGTCTCTTGCCCTGGGCTGCAGCTCTGCTGTTCCACCTGTTGCTGTCTCAGGTCTTCCCAATATATTTCTCTCTCATCGCTTAATTTCATTTTTTTAAAGATATGATCCCATCCTATTCAATTCATTCTATGCTCTCTGTCAGTCTGTGTGTGTGTGTGTCTGTGTGTCTATGTGTGATCTCACTACCTACCCAGATACTGAAAAAAGTTTCAAGAGTTATAAATATTGTCTTTCCCTGTAGCAATGTAAATAGTTCCACTTTAGTAAGTCCCTTATGGCTTCTCTTTTCTGTTTACCTTTTCATGCTTCTCTTCATTCTTGTGTTTGAAAGTCAAATTTTCTTTTCAGCTCTTGTTTTTTCATCAAGAATGCTTGAAAGTCCCCTATTTCATTGAAAGACCATTTTTCCCCTGAAGTATTATACTCAGTTTTGCTGGGTAGGTGATTCTTGGTTTTAGTCCTAGTTCCTTTGACTTCTGGAATATCATATTCCATGCCCTTTGATCCCTTAATATAGAAGCTGCTAGATCTTGTGTTATCCTGACTGTATTTCCATAATACTTGAATTGTTTCTTTCTAGCTGCTTGCAATATTTTCTCCTTGACCTGGGAACACTGAAATTTGGCCATAATGTTCCTAGGAGTTTCTCTTTTTGGATCTCTTTCAGGAGGGGATTGGTGGATTCTTTCAATATTTATTTTGCCCTCGGGTTCTAGAACATCAGGGCAGTTTCCATTGATAATTTCATGAAAGAAGATGTCTAGGGTCTTTTTTTGATCGCAGCTTTCAGGTAATCCCATAATTTTAAAATTTTCTCTCCTGGATGTATTTTCCAGGTCAGTTGTTTTTTCAGTGAGATATTTCACATTATCTTCCATTTTTTCATTCTTTTTTTTTTCTTTGTGATTTCTTGGTTTCTCATAAAGTCATTGGCCTCCATCAGTTCCATGCTAATTTTTAAAGAACTATTTTCTTCAGTGAGCTTTTGGACGTTCCTTTCCATTTGGCTAATTCTGCTTTTTAAAGCATTCTTCTCCTCTCCGACTTTTTGAACCTCTTTTGCCAATTGAGTTAGCCTGTTTTTAAAGGTGTTATTTTCTTCAGTATTTTTTTGGGTCTCCTTTAGCAAGGTGTTGACCTGCTTTTCATGCTTTTTGAGCATCTCTCTCATTTCCTTTCCCAGTTTTTCCTCCACCTCTCTAACTTAATTTTCGAAATCCTTTTTGAGCTTTTCCATGGCCTGAGTCCATTGAATATTTATTTTTGGATGTTTGGGATACAGAAGCCTTGACTTTTATGTCTTTCCCTGATGGTAAGCATTGTTCTTCCTCATCCAAAACGATGGGAGGAGATATCTGTTGACCAAGAAAGTAACCTTCTAGAGTATTATTTTTTTTCCCTTTTTGGGGCATTTTCCTAACCAGTTACTTGACTTTTGGGTCCTTTGTCAAGAGTAGGGTATACTCTGGAAATATGTGAGATCTCAGTTCCTCCA
This sequence comes from Notamacropus eugenii, assembly GCF_028372415.1. NCBI lineage: Eukaryota > Metazoa > Chordata > Mammalia > Diprotodontia > Macropodidae > Notamacropus > Notamacropus eugenii. The sequence continues at coordinate 321,363,321 of NC_092874.1, forward strand.
AGGTGGCCCAATCAAGTGTGTACTGGTCTGGACCCAGAGAGGGATTTTTGTGCCCAGAATCTTAGCAGATACCTTTCCACAGCCACCTGGCCTCCAGTTCCTCCAAGTCAGCACTGGGGGCTGATTTTCAGATAAGCTGAATGGGCAGAGCCACCATTCAGTGTGACACAAAGACCAGCTTGGCCAGGGCCTCCACCCAGCGCTGAGGCAAGACTCAGCTCCTCAATGCCCCCAGGGGTTTTTACACTCCAACAGTGGAAGCTGCTGCTGCGCCTGTCAATTTGGCCTAGGCAGCGCATTAAGGGTTGGCCTCTGCAGTGGCTGCCTAAGGCTGGAGCTATGGAAGGCCCTTCTCCCTTCCTGGCCAGCTGAAAAACCCCCATCACTGACCTTTGGCACCTGTAGGTTAAGGGATCTGCCAACCGCTGCTGCTGGGATTAAGGATTCTGCAACTGGAGATTACTCCCCTGAGGGCTGTTCAAGAGCCCTGCCACGTGGCCAAGGCTGGGCTGGGCTCCGCTTTGCATCTGGTGCAACAGACTTTTCCCATAGGGCTTTCAGGTCACCCTGGCCTGGAAATCTCCTCCACTTTGTTGTTCTCCACTTCTGCTGCTCAAAAATTTGTTGAGAGTCCTTCTCTACAGTTATTTTATGGGCTATGTGGGGAGACCTTGTGTATGTGTGTCTTTCTACTCAGCCATCTCGGCTCTGCTAGAGTAGGTTTGCCTAGCAGCAATGAGGGTAATTTTGGCATTATGTAATGTAAATGTGCAGTGGACCCAGTCAGAATAGTTGAATTATTTTGATAATTTTCTTCATTTTCATTCAGCAGCACATGTGTAGGAGCAAAAGCAAGAAACGGTAAGAATAATCCAAGACTGATGTTTAGTTAGCATTATGGTAAGTGGTCTAGTGTATTAAGGGAGTAGAACATTGCAAAGTTGGTTTACCAAGGAGTCAAGTCCAGAGAACAGGCAAAAATGACCCGTGATAGAGAGATGGTCTGGGAGAGATTTGATGGGTTAAGGGACTGGAGATTATGGTGCATGTTAGGAGTAGATTTGTGTAAAGGAAGGTAAATGGAGAGGTGAATATTCTATAAATTACGTCAGATAAGGGGATTTCAGAATCGCTGAACACAGAGGAGACATCTTTGTAGGTGATGGCAAGATCAGGGGTGGAGACCTCTTTGTATGTGTCTGAGGTTGGGTGAAACAGTACCTTATGAAAGGTGAGTGGGTTGGGGAACTTAGTGGTTAGGTTATTTGAAGAAGAATCAATATCTAAGGTAAAGTCCCATAGTATGAAAACAGAGGTGGGGGAGGAAAAAATATAGTCCAGGTACTGAACTCATTAAGGAAGAAAGAGGATTGACATGGGTTTAGTTATGATGGTTTAGAAAACAGCTACCTGGATTTCAATTGCATTGTACCTGTGAAGAGAATGAATCTCAAAGGGAGAGAGGTTACTGAGTGGATAAAGAGGGAGAAATGGTAATGAGGAGGAAGGAACATTCCACCTCTTATGTTGATCAGTGATTCAAGGAGAATAAGTGGTGGAGAACCTGCTGCCTCTAGGCCATGTGTGGTCATCTAGGACCTTAAGTGTTATCCTTTGACTGAATCCAAACTTCACAGAACAAGTGGAGTTTGGATTCAGTCAAATGACTTCACTTGAAGGGATTTATTTTGTGAAGTTTGGATTCAGTGAAATGTGTGTTCATCCTTTGTTCCCGAAGAAGGCAATGCCTTCAGAGAAATGATGACGTGATTTGACTTTGTTTTGAGTGAGGGAGAGTGCAGGTCACCAGCTTCACTTCTCCTCCAGAGTCATCTGAATCCAGTGACCAGATATTCATCAGGATGACTGGAGATGTCCCAGAAAGAGGCAATTGGTGTTAAGTGACTTGCCCAAGGTCACATAGCTAGTGAGTGTCAAGTGTCTGAGGTGAGATTTGAACTCAGGTCCTCCTGACTCCTGCACTGGTGATCTATCCACAGGATAGCACTTGATGACCTAGATGGCCACACGTGGACTCAAGGTCATAAATTCCCCTGCCCTGGTACAGTCAGTACTGGAAAGAATAGCCAGGATCACTTGTTTTCAGGGAGAAACTACATTTCAATAAGAAGTAGTAGGTGGAATGAGTGGGAGAGCAACAGTTTTAAGATGAAGGACTATTTGTTGTCTGTAAAACAGATATTCTAGAGGGCACTATGGAAGGGTTGGGCGGAGTTAGGATGGGACTTTGGACTAAAAGAGCTGAGAGGGATGAGAATAAGGAATCAGGTGATGGGGAAGTGGATTAGCATTTGAATGATTATCTGTTGGAGTTTAGAATAACTGGAATGTGAAGAGTATGAACAGATGTGAGAATGTTCATCTTTGAGACGAGTGCAACACTCCTCTTTGCAATGGAGGTTGGTGATAGGCTGGATAGAAGTACAATATGAGATGAGAGACATATCATCAGATGAACAGGGGGAGACTGCTTCACAATTTCTTATCCATCATAAGACTGGAGATAGGCAAGAAAAGTATGCAGTTTCTTTTCCTCACTAACTTTCTCTTTTTATCTCAAAAGACATGTACAACAGAAATTGAAGGCCTGAAGTCAAAAGGACTTTTTGCATTGCAGATTCTCCCCATCCATTTGGAAGATTAGGTTGGCAGGAGGATGTGGAAGCACTTTTATCAAGTGAAGAAACTGGCAATGGTGTGACAGCAGGAAGTGGGAGACTTTCTGTGGAGGCGAAAGTCTTTTGGGTTCAGATGGAAGATGCCTAGCTGGTCCCTTGTAGCCTTTCCTCAGGGAATATGCTGTTCTCAGCAGAAAAAAGATGGAAGATGTGAGGTGCTAGCCTGATCTGAGGAGCTATGGCTTCTATTTTCTTTTTCATGGCAATGAGGTACCATTAGGAAGTGAAAGGGAAAAGGGAAAATGAGTTCTTGTGTCAAAGGAAAGATACTAATGCCTTCAGCTATATCTTCATCACGGATCACATGAACCAAATGGTATTTGTAACTAGTTAATGTTTTGGAATATTTGGGTATTCATTTAGTAAACTTCTGAACTTCTTGGGGGATGAAAGTAGTGGTATCTACCTTCTATTTCCACTTTCCATTCCGTTTCTTAGTCAATAACACTAAACAGTGCTCCCATCTCTGACTCCATACCTCTATTAGCATTACTGAGAGAAGAAGAATAATTCAATTCAGTTTCTGTGCTCACATCCTAGGATTTGAGACAATACAGGTGCTGTATCTCAGCTTTCTCTTCCAAACACGTACAACCTGATCTTGTATTTGTGATATTTATATTAAAGTTAAATGTTTTCATTAAGTTTAAAAAAAAAGAAAATGAGTCATACTCTCCGGGTCTGTTATATTACATTCTACCTGAATTAGGGTTCCTGTGAATATCTAAGTGTCAGGTGCTTGGTGACACTAATGTAAATCATTACTACCAGTCAGGGACTACTCATGCACACCATAAAGTCAGCCAAATTAGAAAGACCACCAACAGAGGCAAAGACTAATGAATTAATCATTGTGAAATGATAACTTTTTGGTCTCTAAATCGGTCCTCATTATTAAGCTAAATGGTTTTCTTTCACTCATTGCCATGCTCATTCTGCGTTAAAACACCTAAGACTAATTGTTAGGGTCTTGATAGGGATAGTAAGGTGATGATGTTCTTGGCAAGAAGATATGGGGTTAATAAATGATGAAGTCCAACTTTTCTGAAAAGCTTCTAATAAAATCACAGTCTGTGATTAGATTATCTCTGTAAATCCAATGCAATTATTATTCTGGAATAGAAAGATCATCTCACTATTAATAAAATATCAGAGAATTTGATTAATTCAAAGCACACTATAGAATATCACATCACATTTTGTGTATGTTTGGAATATAATCAAGAGGAAGTTGGGAAGTTTGTAAGGCCTTTGAGATAACAGGGAATGAAAGCATGGATAATGCTAATTCATTAAATAAATGATAAAGGAATCAGATGTGGATCTAGTGATATAGGAACTTAATCTAGGCATATAGATCCATGCTCTGTGGACTTACAAAAACTTATGAACCTCAAATCAGGAAAAAATCAGCACAATTTCTCCAAATTTGCTTGTTTATGTATTTATAAACATTATACATATACTATTGCAGAACATTATGTACCTTACAAAACACATTCCAAATTAGAAATTCTAAAACAATGATGTAATATGGATAAAGACTTAAAATTTAACTTATCTGATTTATTAATAATATAACTATCCTTTTAAAATGAGAGCACTATTTTCATTTTTGAAATATTGGTTATATATATCATAATTAAATAAGAGATATTATTGATATGATTATGGTTCTGAGTTTGATTTATTTTGATATTTGGCCTTCATGGTTATCACAGATGGAAAAAAGATTCTTCATAAAGATACAAATGGAAGATATGCTTTACTAAATCATAATGCTAATTTTTCAACCTCACTCACCAATTATGCAAAGGTTTGGTGGTCATTGAGCTAGTAAATTTCATCTTCCATGATATTCATTAGTTGTTATTGCAAACTAATTGAAAAGTTTGTTGCTTTACATTTTAAATAAACAGATTCTAAAACCATTTGGGATTTTCTTCATTTGGAAGAATTTTAAACAGAATAGAACATTCTATTTCTTTAAAAAAATATTTAAAGCTTTCACTTGCAAATTCTATTTCTCCCTCTCCTCTCTCCTCTTCTTTAGATGGTAAGCAATCAGATATAGGTTATACATGTGCAATTACATAAAACATTTCCGTATTAATCATTTTGTACAAGAAGTCTCTAATAAAGAAAAAAAGAAAAAAAATTAAAATAGCATTCTTCAGTCTCTATTCAATCAATATCCATTCTTTTTCTAGAGGCAGATAGTATGCTTCATCAATAGTCCTTTGGGATTGTCTTGAATCATTGTATTGCTGAGAATAGCTAAGTCATTCACAGCTCTTCAATGAACAATATTGCTGTTAGTTACTGTGTAGAATATCATTCTGACTCTGTTCACTTCACTTTGCATCAGTTCATCTAAGTCTTTTCACGTTTTTTTTTTCTGAAATCATCCTGCTTGTCATTTCTTATAGTACAATAATATTCCACTAAAATCATATACTACAGCTTTCTTAGTCATTCCCCCACTTATGGGTATCCCTTTGATTTCTAATTCTTTGCCACTAAAAAATACTGGCTATAAATATGTTTGTAGAACTAGATCCTTTTTTCCTTTTTTGGATCTCTTTGGGTGTAACAACTAGCACCCTACCATACCCAAGATTACCTGCTAGTGTAGGTTCTTGGATCTGCTGTTCTTAAAGGAAAGCAACTTTTAAGGGGTCAACCATCTTACTTTAATCAAACACATATATCATTCCCTTAGTTCAGAGGAAAAAGTCAGTGCCCCGAACTTCAGAGAAAATACAAACAAATTACAAGTAAAAATTAAAGAGAAAATAGCATAAAGAGCCAGAGACAGGGCTTCTAAATGTCTGTCCATAAACAATGCACACATCCCCTATCAACACAGTTCCAATATTACATACATACATACATACATACATACATACATACATACATAGTTATCAGAGAGAGAAGCACCAACATCTCTTTTTTCAAAGCTGGGGTCAGGGAGCATGGGGAGTTCCTTAATAGCTACCCAATGTCTCCTCTTGCGAAATCACATGAACACTCTTCTAATGAGTGAGTCTTAAAGCGAAACCTCCACTCAGAGTACATTTGGAGCCAGAAGGCATCACAACCCACGTGCTTCAGTAACTAATTATAGAAAAAGTGTGAAAGCCTTCAAGCTAGCAAGCCTCTCCTAAGCAAACTTTCGTTAATGGGCTCCAAGGCAAAGCCAATTAAATTGATAGGGAAGATTTTGAATCCCATTAATGTTACATTGGGATACAGACTTAGCAGTGATATTGCTGAATCAAAGAGTGTGCATAGTTTTATAGACCTTTGGGCATAGTCCCAAATTGCTTTCTAGAATATCCTTCATTTCGAAAGATGACCATCATGGAGTGACGTCTAGATTTGCTTGTAAATTGGACTTAACTGAGGCAAAGTTGGACAAATTTTTCAGCCTCACTTTCTTCTAAGAATTTTATGTGTGAATATACGAGATTACTTAGAGTTTACACACATATCAATTGTGGTGACAAAACTTCCAGCCTTTGGATATCCTACTAATTATGATGGCTTTATAGTATTCTTTATTTAATATTGAAAGGCATGTTATACACTTGGGAGAACTGGATAAAAACCTGTGTCAAATTTTTGTGTTAATAATCTTTACTTTTTTGTGTTTGATCTTGCAATTACACTGCCATTTTTATAAACTAATAATATAGTCAACAATGAGTTTATACTAGGAGAAGATGAAATGAAAGATCTCCCATTTTCATGTTTTTCACTTTTGATCTTATTAGCATTATCTTCAATTGGTGTTTTATTTTATGGGAAATTTCTTCCTTATGTTTTGAGTTAAAAATCTATGACAAGTTATAATATTATTCTGCAACCCAATGAATCATTATACAAATTTTTTGAGATATGCACAGAGACATATCTTCAGGGTCCATTTGATCTGGATTAGAGATTCTTAACTACTTTTGCATCATGAATTCCTTTAGTTGTCTGGTGAAGTCTGTGGATCCCTTATCAGAATAATTTTTAAATATATAAAGTAAAGTATATATGATTATTTAGAAAACTAATTATGTTCAAATATTATTTTATAAAACAAGCAAACTCACAGGTTCATGGACGTGAGGTTAAGAACACCTGATCTAGAGTCTAGATCATTCTGCTTTATTGACTCACCTCTCAAAGAATGACATCTTGCTTTTTTACTCTAGTTGTCAAAATAAACAAATAATTAACAAAGAAAATAGTGCTAAGAAAAAAACAGAAATGAAGATAACTGCAGTAATAATTATTAATCATAGAAATGTTTGTTCTGTGGGGAAAATGTTGTCTTATTAGACATAGTGAGCAGATGCAAACCAAATTAATTATGTCTTCACAACGGGTTTTCTCACTGTGTGAACATAGTAGTGAACTCATTTAATAAAGAAATGAACTTTTGCCCATAGTTGTTAGAGCCAAGAATTTCATTGTTTTTGGTCGAAAGCTATTGCAAGCCCTACAGAGAAGCTAATGGATAAAAAAATCTTCAAAATAAATTATAAAGAACTAAGAGAAAACAAATGGAAACTCAGAGAGAAGGCCTTCTCTCTCTGCTTAATATGCGTGCTTCTGTTTCATTCGAAGTGAGCAGCAATTCACACTTTTAGGATTTGAACTTTCCTATCCCACAAATCATTTTGTACTTCTGAGGCCATCTACAGGTGACAACAAATCCCTGTTCCTGCATACTTTTAAATTGTCTTGTTCTACTTCAGCATGCACCATTTGGAAAAATATTTGAGACCATGGCATATTTATTTTGGAGATTTTGGATGGAGAAACCATGACTTTTATGGCTTCCTCTGATGGTATGGTTTGTTTTTCCTCATCTGAAAAAATGGAAGAAAATACCTGTTCACCAAGAAAGTATTCTTCTATTGTCTTATTTTTCCCCCTTTTTGGGCATTTTCCCAGTCATTTATTTGACCTTTGAGTCCTTTGTCAAGTGGAGGGTATACTCTGGGGACCTGTAAGTTCTCAGTTCCTCCAAGGTGGCACAATCAAGGGAGAGGAGTTTATTCCTCTCCTGGCCTGAGTTCTGGTCTGGAAGCAACCATAAGATTTTCTGTCCAGGATCTGGGAGTAGGGCTCCCTCTCCACAACTGCCTTAGGCTCCACCATGCCAGTACTCCTCCTTACCCCAGGACAGCCACTCAGATCTGAGACCCATATTTGCTGCTAAATTCCCCCTGGGTCTTTAGGATGAAGGCTTCAAAATGGGACCCTGCTGCAGTGACTTCTGCAGCCCTGGGGATGGTGCTAGGGTCTGGGTTAGGGCTGAGTCCTGCTCCCTTCTCACCCAGGTGAAAGAGGTTTCTCACTGACCTTTGAAGCTGTCTTTGGCACCTATGGGTTGAGAAATCTGGGAACTGCAACTTCTGCCCAGGATTACATGCCCTGAAGCCTGCTCCAATCTTGTTGGAACCCCCCTGTGTGGTCAAGGCTGGGCTGTGCTCAGAGAGACCTGTGTGATAGACCTTTCCTGTTGGCCTTCCAGGCTGCCTTGGGCTGGAAATCTCTTTCAATCTGTCGTTTTGTGGCTTCTACAGCTCTAGAATTTGTTTAGAGTCATTTTTTACAGGGCTTTGGGGGATGAGCTTCTACAGGTCAATCCTATTCTACCATCTTGGCTCCCTAAACAATAGTTTTCAAAAAGGAAATCAAAGCTATCTCTAGTCATAAGGTAGAAAGGCTCAAAATCAATATTGATTAGAGGAATACAAATTAAATCACCTCTGAGGTATCACTTCACACTTATCAGACAAGGCAAATGCTGGAGACTATGTGGAAAAAGGGGTACAGTACTGAATTGTTGGTAGATGAGTGAACTGATCCAATCATCTTGCAGAATAATTTGGAACTATGACCAAAGGGCTACTAAACAGTGCATACTCTTTCACATAGCAATACCGATATTAAATCTGTATCCCACAAGAGATGAAAGAAAAATAAAAAGACTTTATTTGTACAAAAATTTTTACTGTAGCTTTTTTTGGTTGCAAAGTATTGAAAATTGAGTGGATATCCATGAGTTGCAGGATAACTGAACAAGTCTGGTAAATGATTTTGATGAAAAAGTAATTTGCTGTAAGATGTAATAAGAGGAGATAGCCTCAGAAATCCTGGAAAGACCTACATGGACTGATGCAGAGTAAAGTGAGCAGAACCAAGATACAATTTTATATTGTAAAAGCAATATTATAATAATGGTCAACTGTGAAAGTTGATCAACTCGATGATACAAGAAAATTTGGGAGAACTCCTGATGATAATTGCTGCACACTTCCAGTGAGAGAAAAGCAATGAAATGGATGCAAATGGAAATACAATTTTCTTAGTTTTTTTCATATTTTTCTTGATTTTATATTACATGGATAAAATGAAAATGTTTTTCATGACTTGTCATTTCAGCGGGTGAGGGACTAGAGGAAGGGAGAGAATTTGAAACTTAAAATTAAAAAATAAAATACAAAGCAAATAAATAACATATGTATACATGTATGTAAATACAGAGATACATGTATATATTTGCACATGCATGTACATGCATACATACACATACACACACGGACACGTACATATGTTCATCTTCCCAAATATCTCTGAGTTTTGTCTAAGATCAATGTGGCAAGTCTTGTCCCAACATACCTATGAAAGAGTCACTCAGTAACTTTTAGATAGAATAACTTATTAATAGTATAAGTGTTCAATATGCTCCTTATACTATCTTTTGCTATTAAAAAAATCCCAAATTCTAAAATGTTCTTTTTACTTAAAAGTGTCTGTTTATATTCAGAAAATTTTTATAGCTTTACCTGGTAAGAAAGCAGGTATTGCTAAAGTTAATAAAACATTTAAAATACTTTATTCACCAATTTATTATTTCTCTCTTTTTAGAGACAGAGATACTCATTTTACATGATGGAGTGTAAGAGACATTTTCCAGGTTTTATAATTCAACCTTTGAAGAACATTGAATATTGATATTTAACAGAAACAGAACACTTTAAGATTGTTGGAATATCTTTTTGCTTTTTTGCCAGCCATAGGAACTGATATTTAAAAAGAGAAGATCAAAACTAGATGGGAACAAATCATCTCTTTGGAATTTTTATATATTTGCTATCAAATGAATGTCATTCCATTTTGAGAAAAACACACCCACAGAAACCCTAATTCTTAAAAAAAAACTCATTAAAATAGTTACTATAGATTTTTTCTTATCAGTAGCACTGAATTAATAGAAGGCTTGGTTCAGTAATCTAGACTTAATTTAATAACGTTTAGGAATCACTGTTTCTATTTTTAACAACATTGACTTATATGTAGACACTGCATTTTAATTTTGGTGTTGATTATCATGAAATTCTGGAAAATTAATCCCACTTAGATTAATTGAAGAAAGTGTCTAAAACAAAATGTTTATATAGCTCCTGTCTAAGATGTCCCAAGTGTGCATAGATATCTTTCCATAAATGCAAAGGTGTTCATTGAACAGTGCCACTATTGCATATGCCATAGAAATGTGTAGGATGCTAATTACTCATAGGAGCCCATGAACTTACATAGAAATATAAAGTCCTGAGGTAATGCATCATCTCCCCGTCATAAGGGAATTGGTTTAAAAATTACTGTCAGAGAAACATTTTCTTTAATCATTCAAATGACTATATAATTCCCACAAGGTACTACATGTTGATCTTTAGCCATTTCAGTCACGTCCGACTCTTCACCATTTCTTTATGGGTTTTCTTGGCAAAGATACTAGAATATTTTGACATTTCTTTCTCTCACTCATTTTTTACAGATGACGAACTGAGGAAAACAGGGTTATGTCACATGTTCAGGGTCACACAGTTAGCAAGTTTCTGAGGCCATATTTGAATCTATAATGTTATGTCTTCCTGACTTCAAGCCTGGTACTCTCCAAGGTACCACCTAGCTGCCCACTATATACTCCCTAAGAATCAATGTACCACCCTGGGTATTAAATTCCCTGAAAAAGTCAACATGCTTTGTGCTTGATAAACTAACAAATCCCTTCTTATCTGAGTAACTCACTGGTTTGTTTTCCAAGTTGGACAATGCACAAGAATCAATATAGAATGTTTTGTTGTTGTTCATTTTTTTTGTTTCTGTTTTAACTTTGTTGTTTGTTTTCTTAAAGAAAATGTTCATTCTATAGAAAGTTCAATACTTTCCACTCAAACACAACAAAAACTAAACAAACCTAAAACTCTTTAACTTGGAGTTATTCATAAATCATTTCACAAAGTTGGTATTACAAAGGAAATCTCATTTCCTAGAAGTCTTACAAGGTTAGATCATAGGATTAGGATGAAAAATCAAAATCTTTCCTATTTATCTGCACAGAAGGTTAAGGTACTGGAAGATTATCTTGCTCCCCCATGCCATGTATGCATCTCTCACTGCCATGCATCTTCAAAAATATTTCATTTTAAATATATGGAATAAAACAAGCATTTCTGTAGCACAGTGTAATAAAAAAAGATGATTGCACATAAAGCTGTAAATCTGTTATGTACAATTTGTTATTTCTTTAAAATATATAATAAAGCTACCATGAACATTTATTTTTTCCTTTATTTTCTTCCTCTCTCTCTCCAGCCTTGCCTACGTTAGACATAAATAGGTATATATTGTTAAATTATTCTACATATACTTCCAATTATCAATTCTTTTTTCAGGATGCTGATAGTGTCTTTCTGCATATGGCTATTTTAGTTAATTTGGGTATTTATAATAGTCAAAATGTCTTATTCACTCAAAACCATACTTAAAACAATATTGCTGCTACGGTATTCAGTATTCCCTTCATTCGGTTCCTTTGACTCTTCATTATTTTGTGCAAGTCTTTTTATGTTTTTATAAGAGCATTGAGGTCATCATTTCTTATAGCACAGTGGCATTTCTTCACTATCATATACCACAAATTTTTCAGCCATTTCTGAATTGATTTATCTTCCTGCACTTACTATTTCTTTGTCACCACAAAAAGAACTCTTCTAAACATTTTAGAATATATAAGTTCTTTTCCTCTTTCCTTTGTCATCATTAGAAATAGATCTAGTAATAGTATTGCTAAGTCAAAGGGTATAAGTAATTTAACTGGATATAATTCTAGATTCTTCCTCCAAATGACTGGACAAGTTCACAATTCCGTCAACAATTAATTAGTTTCTCACTTTTTTTCACATATTCTACAACATTTGTCACTTTCCTCATAAATTATTTTAGCCAATCTGGTAGGTGTAAAATAATATCTCAGGGTTGTTTTAATGTGCATTACTCTAGTAAACAATGATCTAAAGCATTTTCTTCATATGACTATGAATTATTGATTTCTTCATTGGAAAACTGCTTGGTCATATTCTTTGACCATTTATCAACTGGAGAATGACTCATACTTTTATAAATTTGACAAAGTATTTATATATTTGAGATAAGGTAACTTTACATGAAAAACTCTATAAATCCCTCCTCTCAATTTTCTGCTTTCCTTCTGATCTTGGTTACACTTTGTAATAGTAATTTAATGGAGAGATTTTTCATATTCATCAATAGGCCCATGTGACCTGCTTTGGTAACATGGAAACCTGAGGCACATGGAGGCTGTGGTGGGTAGAGTTTGCTGAATGGGTGAAACAGAAAGGGTGGAACAGGAAGAGGCAGAGCTAGAGCAAAGCTGAGAGGAAATTGGGTCAGAAAACTGTCAGAGCTAGGAAGGATGCAGGAAAACAGGCTGCTAGGTAGTATGAGGTAAAGAGCTTGTTTGTGCTTTTGTTTATGGGGGCCTGCTTGTGATTTGTCTAATGGAGCTGGCTTGTGGGAAGCTTAGCAGGGGGAAAGCTTGAGAATGGTATTGTTCTCTGCATTGTTGCTGTGTATATATTTTTGTTACTATGCTGGATTCGGCTTTCTGGTGTCTAAGTAAGTGTTTTGCTTTTATCTTCCATGTGGAGAGTCAGTTGCATTTTGTGATTCAGAATTGCACTGGGACATTCATGGCCACTGCGGACACTGTAAATACAGCATTGGTGCTACACATTAGTGCCAGGCACTTTGCAATAAGCCACCAGACTTGCCTCTTCAGGAGGGAAGGAAAAGAGAAATCTATTGCTTTCACAATACTGGCACTTCCTGAAAGAAGATGCAGGGAAAAGACAAAGAGTAAATCTTTAAGAGGGTTATGACAAATTTGCTTATATAAATTAAAGAAGGGTTCACTAATCATATTAACCAATCATTATAATTTTCCTAATTGATTGACCATGGAACATTTTGTGATCTTTTGGGTTTGACTAGGGACTTCTTCATGTTACTCAAAGATTAACAGTAGCCAACATGATGTAAGCTTATCTGGTTGATTAGGGAACATATTGATCAAGGCCTCTTCTGATCAATTCCTCTTAAACTAGAAACTTTTATAGGAGCAGCACTGATAATATCAGGGTCTTTCCATGCTCATTGGCAGCTGCTGTTCTGAAAGAGTGGCATGTGAAAATAGAGAAGGGAGGGTCTCAATTGTCAGTGTGCTTAGAAATCATGAATTACATTTACGATGACAGCCTTCTTTTCTTTCCTTCAAATAATTCTATTGGCTGGTTTTTCTTTCCTCCTATTTTTCGGGGAGAGAATTTCCTATCATAATTGGGTGACTTCTTACAGGAATCGAAATTCAGTTATGAAACCAACACACAACTAAGAAAAGAAAGTGAAAATGAGCTGCTTCTAGATACTTTGAGGATGGCTGGTGAACTGCTAACATTACTATTCCTCCCACTGAAATGGAACCTCATATATTTAATATATACTATTCATTGCATGATATTCACTGCATTATAGTGAGTTTGGGAAAGGACAAGTAGTGTTGTTCCATTGTGGATTAGAAAAGTTATATACCTAAGTTTTCACAGTTAGTTAATGATGGTTTAAAAGTTAACATGCATACTTCCTATGTATAATATATCAGAATGATTCTCTAAATTATGGGCTTTTGGTCTGTGCTTTGTAACAGCTTACTAGGATGTAGTGGAGGTGATATTTTAAGTACAATTAGGTTTTCATCACCCTTTGCATGTGTGTTTGTGTGTATGTGTATGTGTATGTAGTTTAAAGGAATGAATCTTTTCACAACTAGAGTTTGCGTGTGGTTGTCATCTCTGGATTCAAATTACTTTTCTTGATCAATCTCTGAATTCTTATCTTTTCCCTTCAGTGTGCCATTGTTTTTGAATTCAGACAACAGATCACTTTAGAAAATAAACAGTAATACAATGAGAGCAAAAATAGGATGGAAAGTGCATTAGATGTAGAAGGAGAGGAGCTAGATTTTAATTTGGTTTGCTGTTTCCTGTGTAGATTGGAAAAAATTACCTGACACCTCTCTCTCCCTCTCCCTCTCCTTCTCCCTCTCCCTCTCCCTCTCCCTCTCTCTCTCTCTCTCTCTCTCTCTCTCTCTCTCTCTCTCTCTCTCTCTCTCTCTCTCTCTCTTCTCTCCTTCTCTTCCTCTCTTTTAATGTGTTTGCGTGTGTGTGTGTGTGTGCATGTGTGTGTGGCAGACAGGCAGGTCTTGTGGTAATAGAGAACAGTAACTGATTGACATTGACGTCTTGGTATTCTCAAAATGTTAAAAACAAAAGAAAAAACTCTAAGGAAATTTCTATTCAGATTGGGAGGTGTCTTTGTTGTGAACTTATAGGGGAACATGGACAAAAGTCACATAGAACTGTGACTTGAACAGTTGCAGGGAATATATATGTACAGTGCTGTTACAGATACATTTAAATTTTGACAAATAAGGAATGGAGGCAAACATGAAACTACTCTTCCTCATGGATCGTTCAAGAAGTTAAGTTGAGATACTTTGGCCACTACTATTATCACATCATACGTGTTTTGGCTCATCATTGAATGGCTTGGTACTTTGGGACCATTAGGCAATCAAACACCTTAGGGATCACTGAACTACTAAAAAGAACTTTCAGTCTCAAACATTTTCCTACCTCTCTCCAGAAATGTGTGTTATGAAACTCTTGCAAGGACTTTCCTTGAAGTGTGGAAGAAGACCTATATTTTCTTCCTATCTAGTCCCTTCCGCATGTCCCCTGCCCAGAAGAACTTGTAGCAATGCATGTCCATGGTATTTAGGTGGGTTAGGTTTATGACTGCTTCTTCTCTTCCTGTTTCACTCTTTAGACATAAATGATTATATGTATTGTTGGTATATGTTTTCTTTTTTAAAATTTATTTATTTTTAGTTTTTAACATTCATTTCCACAAGATTTTGAGTTCCACATTTTCTCCCCATCTTTCCTCTCTCTCACCCCAAAACATCACGAATTATGATTGCCCCTTCCCCCAACCTACTTTCCCTTCTATCACACCTCCCTTCCCTTATCCCCATCTTCTCTCTTTCTTGTAGGGTGTGAAAGATTTCCATATCCCATTATCTGTATTTCTTGTTTCCTAGTTGAATGCAAAAACAATTCTTAACATCCGTTCCTAAAACTTTGATTTCAAACTTCTTTCTCTTCTTCCCTCCCAACTCACTCCCAAGGAGAAGGCAAGTAATTTAGTATAGGCTATATACATGAAGTTTTACAAAAGACTTCCATAATAGTCATGTTATGAAAGACTATATTTCCCTCCTTCCTATCCTTCCCCCATTTATTCTATTCTCTGTTTTGACCTTGTCTCTCCCCTAAAGTGTTTACTTCTAATTAATCCTTCCTCAAATTTACCCTCTCTCCTATCATCCTCCACCCCACTTATCCCTTTCTTCCATACTTTCCTGTAGCATAAAATAGATTTTCATACCAAATTGAGATTGCATGTTATTCCCACCTTAAGTCAAATCTGATGAGAGTAAGATTCACTTTTTTCCCTCTCACCTGCCCCCTTTCCCCCTCCATTGGAAAAGGTTTTCCTTGCCTCTTTCATGAGAAATAATTTGCCCCATTCCATTTCTCATTTTCTCCTCCCAATATATTCCTTTATCACTCCTTAATTTTATTACTTTAGATATGATCCCTTCCTATTCAACTCACTCTGTGCCCTCTCTCTGTCTCTCTCTCTGTCTCTGTCTGTCTCTCTGTCTCTCTGTCTCTCTCTGTGTGTGTGTGTGTGTGTGTGTGTGTGTGTGTGTGTGTGTGTGTGTGTGTGTAATCTCTCCAACTACCCAAATACTGAGAAAAGTCTTAAGAGTTTGTCTTTCCATGTAGGAATGAAAAAACTTCAACTTTAGTAAGCCCATTATGATATCTCTTTTGTATTTACCTTTTGATGTTTCTCTTGACTCTTGTGTTTGAAAGTCAAATTTTCTATTCAGCTCGAGTCCTTTCATGAAGAAAGCTTGAAAGTCCTCTATTTCATTGAATAACCATTTTTTCCCTTGAAGTATTACACTTAGTTTTGTTGGATAGGTGATGCCTGGTTTTAATTCTAGTTCCTTTGACTTTTGGAATACCATTTTCTAAGTCCTTATATTCCTTCAATTAGAAGTCTCTAGATCTTGTGCTATTTTAATAGTATTTCTACAGTACTCAAATAGCTTATTTCTGACATCTTGCAATATTTTCTCCTTGACCTGGGAACTATGGAATTTGGCTACAATATTCCGAAGAGTTTCTCTTTTTGGATCTCTTTCAGCAGGTGATTGGAGGATTCTTTCAACATTTATTTTATCCTCTGGTTCTAGAATAAGAACCAGTTTTCCTTGAGCACTTTTCCTTGATAATTTCATGAAAGAAAATGTCTAGGCTCTTTTTGTTTTTTTTTCTTATTTTTCTGGAAAAGGTTATTTCTTTTAAAAAAAAAATTATTTATTTATTTAACTTTAAGCATTCATTTTCACAGAATTTTGGGTTCCAAATTTTCTCCCCCCTTGTCCCCTCCCCCCACCCCAAAACACCGAGAATTTCAATTGCCCCCATCACCAATCTGCTCTCTCCTCTATCATTCCTCTCTGCCCTTCTCTCCATCCTCTTCTCTGTCCTGTAGGGCCAAATAGCTTTCTATACCCCTTTACATGTATTTCTTTCTTCCTAGTGGCAAGAACAGTACTTGACAGTTGTTCCTAAAACTTTGAGTTCCAACTTCTTTTCCTCCCTCCCTCCCCACCCCCTCCCTTTGGAAGGCAAGCAATTCAATATAGGCCAAATCTGTGTAGTTTTGCAAGTGACTTACATAATAGTCGTGTTGTATAAGACTAACTATATTTCCCTCCATCCTATCCTGCCTCCAATTACTTCTATTCTCTCTTTTGATCCTGTCCCTCCCTATGAATGTCTACCTCAAATTGCTCCCTCCTCCCCATGTCCTCCTTTCCATCATCCCCCCAACCCTGTTTATCCCCTTATCCCCCACTTTCCTGTATTGTAAGATAGGTTTTCATACCAAAATGAGTGTGCATTTTATTCCTTCCTTTAGTGGAATATGATGAGAGTAAACTTCATGTTTTTCTCTCCCCTCCCCTCTTTATCCCTCCACTAATAAGTCTTTTGCTTGCCTCTTTTATGAGAGATAATTCCCTCCATTCCATTTCTCCCTTTCTCTTCCCATATATTTCTCTCTCACTGCTTGATTTCATTTTTTTAAAGATATGATCCCATCCTCTTCAATTCACTCTGTGCACTCTGTCTCTATGTGTGTGTGCATGTGCGTGTGTGTGTGTGTGTATGTAATCCCACCAACTACCCAGATACCAAAAAGTTTCAAGAGTTACAAATATTGTCTTTCCATGTAGGAATGTAAACAGTTCAACTTTAGTAATGTCCCTTATGACTTCTCTTTGCTGTTTACCTTTTCATGCTTCTCTTCATTCTTGTGTTTGAAAGTCAAATTTCCTTTTCAGCTCTGGTCTTTTCGTCAAGAATGCTTGAAAGTCCTCTATTTCACTGAAAGACCATTTTTTTCCCCTGAAGTATTATACTCAGTTTTGCTGGGTAGGTGATTCTTGGTTTTAGTCCTAGTTCCTTTGACTTCGGGAATATCACATTCCACACCCTTTGATCCCTTAATGTAGAAGCTGCTAGACCTTGTGTTATCCTGATTGTATTTCCACAATACTTGAATTGTTTCTTTCTAGCTGCTTGCAATATTTTCTCCTTGACCAGGGAACTCTGGAATTTGGCCACAATGTTCCTAGGAGTTTCTCTTTTTGGATCTTTTTCAGGTGGTGATCGGTGGATTCTTTCAATATTTATTTTGCCCCCTCGTTCTAGAATATTAGGGCAGTTTTCCTTGATAATTTCATGAAAGATGATGTCTAGGCTCTTTTTTTGACCATGGCTTTCAGGTAGTCCCATACTTTTCAAATTGTCTCTCCTGGATCAATTTTCCAGGTCAGTTGTTTTTCCAATGAGATATTTCTCATTATCTTCCATTTTTCCATTCTTTTGGTTTTGTTTTGTGACTTCTTGGTTTCTCATAAAGTCATTAGCCTCCATCTGTTCCATTCTAATTTTGAAAGAACTATTTTCTTCAGTGAGCTTTTGAACCTCTTTTTCCATTTGGCTGATTCTGCTTTTTAAAGCATTCTTCTCCTCACTGGCTTTTTGAACCTCTTTTGCCAATTGAATTAGCTTGTTTTTAAAGGTGTTATTTTCTTCAGTATTTTTTTGGGTCTCCTTTAGGAAGGTGTTGACCAGCTTTTCATGCTTTTCTTGCATCTCTCTCATTTCTCTTCTAAGTCTTTCCTCCACCTTCTTACTTGATTTTCGAAATCCTTTTTGAGCTCTTCCATGGCCTGAGACCACTGAATATTTATTTTGGATTTCTGGGATACAGAAGCCTTGACTTTTATATCTTTCCCTGATGGTAAGCATTGTTCTTTCTCATCCAAAAGGATGGAGAAGATATCTGTTCACCCAGAAAGTAACCTTCTATAGCCTTATTTTTTCCCCTTTTTTGGGCATTTTCCCAACCAGTTACTTTACTTTTGATTCTTTTTCAAGAGTAGGGTACACTTTTGGAATCTGTGAGATGTCAGTTCTTCCAAGGTGGCCCAATCAAGCGTATACTAGTCTGGATGCAGAGAGGGATTTTTGTGCCCAGAATCTTAGCAATTTCCTCTTCACAGCCACCTGGCCTCCAGTTCTGCCAAGCCAGCACTTGGGGAGTGGATTCAGTCAAGTCGTGGGGGCAGGGCCACCATTCAGTGTGAGAGGAAGACCGGCTCCCTCAGGACCTCTTCACAGTGCTGAGGTAATAATTAGCTCCTCAGTGGCCCCAGGGGTGTTTATTACCCAACAATGCATATGGGCTGCTGTAGGGGCTGAAGTGGGAACTGCTGCTGACTGCCTGATATAGCCTCTGTGGCCTCAGCCTCTGGCCAGAGCTATGGGAAAGCCTTTCTCCTTTCCTGGCCAGCTGAAAAAACCCTGTCACTGATATTTGGAGCCTGTGGGTTGAAGGATTTATGGACCCACTGCTACTGGGACTAGTGATTCCACCCCCGAGGGCTGTTTGTGCACCAAATGACCAAAGCTGTACTGAGCTCCACTCTGAGTCTGGTGCTACAGACGTTACCTATGGGTCTTTCAGGTGACCCTGGGCTGGAAATCTCCTCCAATCTGTTGTTCTCCACTTCTGGTGCTCCACAATTTGTTGGGAGACCCTCCCTACAGGTTATTTCATGGGCTGTTTGGGGAGAGCCTGCATTTGTGTGTCTTTATACTCTGTTATCTGGCCTCCACCCCCCTGCTTTCATTTTTTTTAAAGAATCAACCTTCTAGAGCAGAAGAATAAGAAGTATTAGTTCCTATGCTACATTTATATATATTTTTTCACTGTCCATTTTAAAGCCATTTATGGTTTTTTTGGATTTTTTTAATCGTGGGTGAAGCAAATATGTGAACTCTAACTTATATGCATTATAAATTGAGTATCTTTCCATCTCCTTCTGGGGAAACTTAAGGTTTAAGGAATTTTCCACAGCGTTTTCCATAAATGAATTGTAAAATGCTAGAATGTGTGTGTGTGTGTGTATGTGAAAAATCTCTTCTTCCATTAGCTGTCAGGATCCCTTATGACTGACTGCAGTCTATGTGTGAGACCAGAATTACCACCCCCTTATAGGATAGGGGCCTAGTAATTTCTATTATTTTGTAGTAATATGTACATAGGTGAAGTCTGGGGGCATTCATGTGATGAGAACTCCTTAAAGCAATGAAAATAACTAACAGTTACATAGCAGTATTTTATGTCAGGCACTGTACTAAGTGCTTTAGAATTAAAAACTCATTTGGTCTTCACTGCAAACCTGTGAGGTAGGTGCTTTTATTATCCCCATCTGTCATGTGAGGGAACTGAGGTAAATAAAGCGTAAGGCCTGAGGATACATTTCAGCTCAGGTCTTCTTGAATCCAGGTCTATTGCTATATCCATTTTATCACCTGTCTGCCCTCTTAATACGACACATCTGTTACTTAATAGATAAGTTCTAAGGGGTTGACTGAGAGACTAAGAGCAAAAATGACTTACCTAGGTACCTAGGGAATCTCAGCGGCAGATGTGAACTCAAATCTTCCTGACCACAAGTCCAGTATAGTCCAGTAAGCTACATACTCTTGTTTCATAATAAAATATTTATAATTAGTCTTTTATTATTCTTCAAGATTCTGAAAGCTTCCTTCTGAATAGGAAAGTTTAATCAATTAAAATGTTTGAATTCCCAATAGATCCTCTCTTTTTTCTTTACTCTTTTAATGATTAAATATACATATACACATGCACACACACATTATTTCTATTCCTTTGGCATAACGTGTATGTTTTTCTTCCTTGTACACTTAGAAATTATGAGGAGTGATATGAATAAAAATTGAGTAGTCACAAAGAACAATTATTAGCAGATAGATTTTTGCAAAGTGTCCAGCACGATACTTATTAAAGATGCCAATTACTTCTATTTCTCTTGACCTTTGTTGCTACTACAGGCAAATTTGCCATAAGAGAAGCGTTCAAAACAATCTCTTGTGTAAATCAATTTCAACATAAGAGATTCCAGTTGAATAAATATCACAGTGCAGATTATAGTATCAGAAAAGATAGTTAAAATCTTTACATTAGTATGTATATAGAAAATGCACTTTCAATTTTCATTATATAGTCACATGACAGACGAACCAAGAGAGATAACTATAAAAATCTTTAAGACTTTTTCTAGGAAGGTAAACAAAGGTATAAAATCAATATTTGGTTTACAAAATGTTATCACTTAGGGAGAAGTTTGGGAATTTCTGCCCAGACATTAATGCATAAAACAATGCTGTCTGTCATTGGATAAATTCAAAGGACGTAGATCTGTCCTTAACTGAGAATTTAGGCACTTCACAAGGCTTGGGGAGGGGGGAAGAAACAAAGGGCTGGCTAAATATCAACATTCAGTCTTTACAGTTTTTAGAGTTGATGAAATCCATTATAATAACCATAGCAATTATATTCTATCTTGAAAAGTCTCTGTTATGATCCAGAAAACCTCCTTTCCACATCAGTCTTTCTGTAAGAGATGACCTGTGCCTGTTTCTCATGCTTGCTGCCTCCTCCCTCTTCTACTATATATATAAGATTTCATGAAAAAAATTCATCTTCCATGCAAGTTTGACAATTATTACCTTGCATCCTAGCATCATAAATCTAGAGTTAAAGGGGGTTTAGACATTATAATCTCTAATCTAGCCACCTCATTTTACGTAGTAGAAAACTGATACCTTGATCAAAGTGACTTGCCCAAGCTAAGTATCAGAGTAAGTAAGCATCTGAAGTAAAATTTCAGTTGAAGCCCTCTCATACCAAACATAGAGTTCTTTCACATTTCATTATTGAGAACTTTTTGCCTTTGACCTCAGAGATGGGAAACTAACTGGATGAGTTTGAAAGGGATCACAACACTCCCTTTAAAATACTCTGGCCACTCCAGCATTCAGATCCAGCTACACAGATGATTGGAGTAACAAGAATTTTGTATAACAATATGCCAAGTCCAAGGGATGTCACAATTAAGTGTTAATGTCTATTTTCTTCTCTAGCAGAACATATTTAGTTGTTATTCTCATTGTTTTCCCACTCTGTTTTGGAGTTGTCAGCTTTTCTAGATTGAAGATTACTGGATTAGGATTTTACCTTTGTTTCCATGCTTTATTTCTTGCCCCCAGACTCAGCCTTCTCTGTATCATGGCCAAAAACGGGTACCAGTTCTTGCAATACTGAATGCCTTACCTAGGCCTTCCTCCTGTGATGTTACCATTTAAGTTGAAGAAAATGGCAAAATCATAAATTGTCGTTGCTCAAACTGCCAAGAAAGGAGAGAGATATCCACTGCAAAGATATGTTAATAGAAAAAATCATAAAAATTGTCATGCACAGAAGAAAACAAAGAAAATCATAAGGAGTCACAAAGAAATATGTCAGTTTTATCACCGCTTTGCTAGTTTTAATATGCACTTAAACTATATGATAGTTAATTTTCTTATATAGTTTTGCTCTTATTTGTTGCTTAAATATTTGTTGCTGATTAATAAGTTCATAAAATAAAAAAATATAAAATATCGTAGGATGAAGATTGATAAAATTTTCCTACCTTTACTGGTAAATTCCTTCTATATGAGTGATTTGTGTTAAATTAACTACCACACTAGGGAGAAAAAAAATAAGCCCTATTAATGAAACTTGTGAACCCACTACTGAAGTTTATTTATGGATAGTCTTTGTAATCCAAAAAAGGGACAGGACACTTGCACATAAAATGAAATGCTCATTAAGTTTATGTCTTGATTTTGGCGTCCACAAGTCAATCATTAAATAATAAATATTTATTAAATAAATGCCTTCTATGCATAAAACACTGTGCTAAGCACCAGGGATATAAAAAGAAGCAAAAGAAAGTCACTGCTCTCAAGCAATTCACTAACTAATGAGGGAGATAACAAACAAATCTGTGAAAATTACATATGAATTAATGGGAATTAAGAGGAGGAAAGTGCTGACATTGTTTTTAAAATGGGGAAGTGAAAGTTCCTGTAGAAGATGGAATTTTAGTTTGAGACTTAAAGGAAGTCAGGGAATTTAATAGGTAGACATGAGAAAGGAGAACATTCCAGGCATGCTAAAGAGCCAGAAAAAAATATCTGAAGCCAAGAGATGAATAGTCATTTTGATGTGCTAGTTTCACTGGATAAATGAGTACATGGTAGGGAATAAGATGGAAAACAAAACTGGAAAGATAAGAGAGGGCTAGATTATAAAGGACTATGAATGCCTAAACAGGATTTTGCGTTTGATCATTGAGCCACTGGAGTTTATTGATTGGAACTGTGTGTTTGTGTGTGTATGTGTGTGTGTGTGTGTGAGAGAGAGAGAGAGAGAGAGAGAGAGAGAGAGAGAGAGAGAGAGAGAGAGAGAGAGAGAAAGAGAGAGAAAGAGAGAGAGAGAGAGAGGGAGGGAGGGAGGGTGGGAGGGAGGGAGGGAGAGGGAGAGGGAGAGAGAGAGAGACCTTACTCAGAAAGCAGACATCAGAAAAGTTAATTTTCTCAGATGGATCAGTAGGGGGAATATGTGGAGGAAATGAAAGGGCAATAATTTCCCATGGTCAGATAGCTACTAAGTGTCTCATGTAGAATTTGAACACAGGGATTTCTAGCTTCACGTCTCGCTCTCCATTTACTATATGACCTCCCTTTCTAAGAGAAGCCAAAGACTCGTAGTCTACATGGAAATCTCGGTATATTTACACACCATGAAAATTTCTTTGAGGAAACAATTGACAAATGTTGGACATGATGTATTGAAAGACAGCCAGACTGTGACTAATACACTGAATACCGTAATCTTTGGTTTGTGGCTGTTGTATCTACTGTATCTCTTCATATATATCTATATATACATACATACATACATACATATATCTATGTATGTATCCAAGACACTGGAGACACTATTCTGATGGAGAAGAGGTTGATGGAGAGAAATCTGGCATACTCTCATTATACAACTTGAATGTCCAGCTAGGAAAACCTTTCAAAAATTAGAGTTTGTTTCTCTTCCTCTCTCCCTCCCGCCCCCTTTTTGGGTGATCATATAGTTGTTCAATTGCTTAATTTTTTATTGCATCCTATATGAAATTGCGAGGCTCCAATTTATAAAAATGGCTTTAAAAAAGCACATAATAATTCTACATGTTCCTTTCAAAACTTTTGTGCTTATCTGAGCCTCTTTCTGAACTTTGTTCTGGTTCTTCCTGTGCATTTTGAAAAGAAACATTTTAACAATCCTCTTTTTGGGTATCACTATCATTAATAGCCCTACCCCAACTTAATCCCAGTTAAATATCTGGAGAAAGAAAAAATAATAATAATAAACAAACATTGAAAATAAACAAAGTGCAGTGTCCAAAAATGTGTGTCTTTTTGTTCCTTGAGTCCATCATCTCTCTATCACAAACAATATAATGTATTTCACCAGAGGTTCTCTGTAAGCATGATTTGGTCATTGCATTCATCAGAATTTTTAAGTCTTTCAAAGTTGTCATTTTCTTTTAGTCAATTATGCTTCTGGTTCTGCTTTCACTCTCCATCAATGCATGTTACCCATGATTATTTGAAAGATTTTTTTTAACAACACAAAATATTTCATTACATTAATTTCCCTCATTTTGTTTTTACCATTTTCCAGTTGATTGGTTCTACCTTAAATATTGGTTTTTAAATTTTCTTTTCTTCCCTTTTAGTTCCCCATTCAAAATCATTAAGTTCATTTTACTTGCTGCTGTTCCTTCACTTGAACTGTTCATCCCGCCTTCCTTATTCCTCTGCTGAATATGACATAATTCTACATAAGACTATTTGTATATGCCCATATATCCATTTTAGACAAGAGCGAATATTAACCCTACATCAGTAGTGTCAACTATGTGGCCTGGAACACCAATGAGTGCAGCATGAACCAGATTAAAATGTTATTGGAAGATATTCATATAAATAAACACATAATATGACATAGATGATGCTATTATATGGTTCTCTACGTAAATATATTCCTACAGGGAACCTTATATATGGTTTGGTGACTCTTCTATTTGAGTTTGATATCCTTATACAACATCATTATATAACACCTTGAAATGACGAAAATGCATATGGCATTTACCCTCTCCTGATTCTTGTGTCTTATTTCAAAGTTCCTACTCATCTTTGTTCTTTTATAAGAAATTCTTGAATATCCTCCAACTTATTAAAAGTCAAATTTCATTCAGTGGTAAAATTTCCCCAAATTTCTCCCACTCAGCTTTGAAAGATAAGTTATTTTTGTTTGTAAGATATATTGTTGGTGAATGAAGGCAAATACAAGAGCAAACTCACGAAGAAGCAATCAGACAACTATCAGTTTTCCAAAGCAATGCAAATTTGACAGGACCAGAATAGGCTTCAGGGGTCAGAATTCCCAGTGGCAGCTGCGGTTCACAGATTGCTCAACCCATAAATGAAAAAGACAGCTTCAAAGGTTAGTGAAAAAGCTCTTTCACCTGGGGGAGAAGAGAACGTGGTCTCGTCCCATTGGCAGCAGCAACTTCAGCGGTAGCTGCCATTTTTGGAGGCCTCAGCCTGATGCCCCTGAGGGACTGAGCAGCTGATCTGGATCTCAGTCCTGAGTGGCTCCACTGGGTTGAAGAAGAGCGCTGGAGTGGTGGAACTGGAGGAAGTTGTGGAGAGATAATTGCACTTGCAGATCCTGGGCAGACCAGAGTACTTGTGGTTGCTCACAGACAAGAGTTCAAGCCAGGAGAGGAGCAAACTCCTCCCCCTTGATTGTGCCACCTTGGAGGAACTGAGAACTTACAGGTTCCCAGAGTATACCTTCCTCTTAACAAAGGACTCAAAAGTCAAGTAATTGGCTAGGAAAATGCTACTTTCCTGGTGAACAGGTATTTTCTCCAATGCTTTCAGATGACAAAGAACAATACACACCATCAGAGGAATACCTAAACGTCAAGGCTTCTGCATCCAAAACCTCCAAAACAAATATGCAGTGGTCTCAGGCCATGGAAGAACTCAGAAAGGACTTTGAAAATCAAGTAAGGGAGATGGAGAAAAAATTGGGAAGAGAAATGAGAGAGATCCAAGAAAATCATGAAAAGTGAGTCAACAGCCTGATAAGGGAGTCCCAAAAATTGCTGGAGAAATAACACATTTAAAAATAGGTTGACTCAATTGGCAAAAGAGGTCCAAAAAGTCAGTGAGGAGAAGAATGCTTTAAAAAGCATAATTAGCCAAATGGAAAAGGAGGTGGAAAAACTCACTGAAGAAAATAGTTATTTTAAAAATTAAAATGGAACAGATGGAAGCTAATGACTTTATGAGAAAGCAAGAAATTACAAAACAAAATCAAAAGAATGAAAAAAAAATAGCAGAGAATGTGAAATATCTCATTGGAAATATAACTGACCTGGAAAATAGATCCATGAGAGATAATTTAAAAATTATGGAATTACTTGAAAGCCATGATCAAAAAGGAGCTTAGACATCATCTTTCATGATATTATTATGAAAAATTGCCCTGGTCTTCTAGTACCACAAGGTAAAATAAATACTAAACAATCCACAGATCACCTCCTGAAAGAGATCCAAAACAAGAAACTCTTAGGAATATTGCAGCCAAATTGCAGAGTTCCCAGGTTAAGGAGAAAATATTACAAGCAGCTAGGAAGAAACAATTCAAGTATTGTGGAAACACAATCAGGATAGCACAGCATCTAGCAGTTTCTACATTAAGGGATCGAAAGCCTTGGAATATGACATTCCAGAAGTCAAAGGAACTAGTATTAACACTAAGAATCACCTATCCAAGAAAACTGAGTATAATACTTGAGGGGAAAATGGTTATTCAATGAAATAGAGAACTTTCAAGCATTCTTGATGAAAAGACCAGAGCTGAATAGATAATACGAAAAGGTAAAAAAGAAAGAGAAATCATAAGGGACTTACTAAAGTGGAGCTGTTTGCATTCCTACATGGAAAGATAAAGTTTGTAACTCTTGAGACTTTTCCCATTATTTGGGTAATTGGAGGGATTACACACACACACACACACACACACACACACACACACAGCACAGCACAGGATGAGTTGAATAGGAAGGGATGATTTCTAAAAAAATAAAATCAAGGTGTGAAAGAGTAATATATTGGGAGGAGAAAGGGAGAGATGGAATGGGACAGATTGTCTCTCATGAAAGAGGCAAGAAAAGCTTTTTCAATGGAGAGGAAAAGGGGGGGAATTGAGAGGGAAAAAGTGAAGCTTCCTCTCATCACATTAGGCTTAAGGAAAGAATAGCAAGCACACTCAATATGGTATGAAAGTCTATCTTACACAACAGGAAAGTAGGGTAGAAAGTGATAAATGGGGTGGGGGAAGATAGAAAGGAGAGCAAATGGGAAGAGGGAGTAATTAGAAGTAAACACTTTTGGGGAGGAACAAGGTCAAAAGAGAGAATGGAATAAATGCTGGGCAGAATAGGATGGAGAGAAATATAGTTAGTCTTACACAACATGATTATTATGGAAGTCTTTTGCAAAACTACACATACATAGCCTGTATTGAATTCCTTGCCTTCTCAGTGAGGATGGGTGAGGAGAGAGGAAGGGAGAGACTTTGGAATTCAAAGTTTTAGGAACAAAGGTTGAGAAGTGTTTTTGCATGCAACCTGGAAATAAGAAGTACAGGCAATGAGGTATAGAAATTTATGTTGCCCTACAAGAAAAGAGAGAAGATGGGGATAAGGGAAGGGAGGGATGTGATAGAAAGAAGGGCAGATTTCCAGAAGGGGTAATCAGAATGCATGGAATTTTTGGGGTGGGGCAGGGAAGAGATGGTAAGATAATTTGGAACTCATAATTATGTGGAAATGAACGTTGAAAACTAAAAATAAATAAATAAACATAAAAAGCAATGCAAATTCTTTGTTGGGGAACAGATGTCACTTCTAAGTTGATCATCAGATAACACTAGAGATGCATCTAAAAAGTGAATCTGAACAAATTTGTTAGTGGCAGAATCTACTAGAAAGCAGAGTGTGGCAGATTTCCATCTGAGGAGTGTCTGGAAGGTTGAAGCGAAGGATCTGTTGCCCTGGCCTGGGAGAGGGCCGAGTGCATGAGTTTACACCTCACCATAGCTGAGCAGGAGTTGACCCCTGTGAACTAAATCGCATATGGTAATGCAATTCACAAACCTCTTAGCACAGGACATTTGTCTGCCAGAGCTGGGGAGGAAAGAATGGCAGGGTCTGCTACAGTGACAACAGCTACTCCTGGGGCTAAAAGGCCACATACTAAATGTATGAAAGTCACTTACTTGAACTTAGGGAACCAATCTGGCAAAATATACAATAAGTGCTCTCATCCCCCTTATCAACCTTGAAAAACACAGAGAATATTGCCCTAGGTAAAATCCTGGAATAGTGGAGTCAAGAAAATGGGTAGAGTAGTATTTTAACTCTGGAGGCTAGAGACATCAATGGGAAGGGTCCTTCATGCTGTGTCAGAAGGGGTCCAGGACAGGAAGGGAGGCATCTAAATATCCTTGTTTTACTAGATCAGCAGGAGATCCTGAGTCCTAGGGGGTACATTGCCTACATTAGGAACCAATTTGTGCCTTTGCACAGCCAGGGGAAACAGCCCACCCTAGTGTAGACTGGCATCCACCAGATGTTGAGTCTACTTGTGCTCTAGCACATCCTTCAGTGGCCTGACCACATTACCCCACCTCTCACACTGACAGCTTCATTGTAACCTGGGGAAAACTCATAAAGACTTCACTTATCCTCAACTTGGCAAACACCAGGCAGTTCCATGCCAACACTATATAACTTCTAGCTATCAGAACTAGAGGTCACAGCACACAAAGACAATAAATAGACCCATAGCTCCCAGCACTAAAAGCTTGGTACAGAATTCCCTGTGTCCAAGAAGCAGAAATTCACTTTAAAAGCCAGAAAAAATGCAATCCCAATGAACAAGAAGCAAACTAGAAAAACGAAGACCATAGAATCTTCGTATGAAGAAAGGCAAGATCAAACTACAAATTCATAAGAGGACAACATTGACACCACACTCACATCTGAAAACCTAAAAGGGAATATGAACTGGTCCAGAACCCCAAAAACATTCTTGGAAGCTCTCAAAGAGGGTTTTAAAAGCCACAATAGGGAGGTAAAAGAAAAAATTGACCAATTACTTTAAAAATATAATGGACAAAATAGAAGAAAAAGAATCACTGAAGAGAACAGAATATTAAAAAGTGAAATTATCCAAATGGATAAAGAAATACAAAGCCTAACTGGAAAAAATAACTCCTTGAAAAATATAGTTGGCCAAATGGAAAAGGAAGTACAAGAGCTACCAGAAGAAAAAGTTTTGTTATAAATTAAAATTAGGCAAGTAGAAGCTGCTAACTCTGTGGGGCATTAAAAATAAGTCAAACAAAATCAAAGAAGAAAAAATAATAGAAAAAAATGCAGTATCTCATTGCTAAAACAATTGACCTGGAAAACAGATCCAGGAGAGATAATCTAAGAATTATTGGTGTACTAGAAAGTCATTATGAAAAAAAGAACCTGTACAGCATATTTCAAGAAATCCTCAAGGAAAATTCTCCCAAGGTCCTAGAACCAAAAGGTAGATAATAATCAAAAGAATCCACACATCACCCCCTGAAAGAGATCCCAAGTTGAAAACAGAAAGGAATAGTGTAGTAAAATTCCAGAATTATCAGGTCAAGGAGAAAATATTTCAAGCAGCCAGAAAGAAACTATTCAAATATTACAGAACTATAGTCAGTATCACACAGGACCTTGCACTTTCTATATTAAAAATCTGGTGGGATTCCAATATGATATTCCATAAGGCAAAGGAGCTTGGATTACAATCACATATCAACTACTCAGCAAAATTGAGCATAATCTGTCAGGCAAGGATATGGACATTCAATGAAATAAGGGATTTTCATACCTTCCTGATGAAAAGGCCAGAGCTCAGTGGAAAATATGATCTTCTAATACAAGACTCAAGAGAGGTAAGAAAGATAAACAGGAAAAAAAAACCACCTTGTTCTTGAACAAGGGCACACTGTTTACATCCCTACATGGGAGGATACTACTTGTCAATCTTGAGAACAATATATTTATTACAACACGTAAAAGTGTTATACATAAACAGAGGGTGTGGGTATAAATTAACTGATGTGGTGATAAAAACATAATTATGTGTTACGAAGGAATTGTATTGGGAGAAGAGAAAAGGAGGAGACAGAAAAAGGGAAATTACATCACATGAAGAGGCAAAAAACATACAGTAGAGGGAAAGAAGGGGGGAGATGAGCATTGTTTTAACTTTAGTTGGAACACTAATTCTTTGCTGGTTGAGCTGTGAGCAAATCCAACCATTTTCAAGAACAATTTGGAACTATGCCCAAAGGGCTATAAAAATGTGCTACCCTTTGACTCAGCAATATCCCTCCTAGGGCTGTATCTCAAAGATATCATGAAAATGGGAAAAGGACCAACATGCACAAAAGTATTTATAGCAGCTTTGTTATGGTGTCCAAGAATTGGAAATTAAGGGGATGTCTCTCAATTGAGGAATGGTTTAACAAGTTGTGGTATATGGATGTAACTGAATAGTATTTGCTATAAGAACGTTTGAGCAGACAGATTTCAGGAAAACCTGGAAAGACTTATATGAACTGATGCTGTGAAGTGAGCAGAACCAAGAGAACACTGTACCCAGTAACAGTCACAGTGTTCAAGGACTGATTTTAATAGCCTTTGTACTTCTCAGGAATGCAAAGACCTAAAACTTTTCCAAAGGACTCATGATGGAGAATGCCATTCAAATCCAGAGAAAGAACTATGGAGTTGGTTTGCAGAGTGAAGCAGACTCTTTTCTCTTATGTTTTCTTTTGTTTCTCATGTTTTCTCCTATTCATTATAATTCTTCTGTGAAATATGACTAATATGAAAATGTGTTTAGTAGGAATGTATGTGTTGAGCCAATATTGAATTGCATGTTATCTTGGGGTGGAAGTGGAGAGAGAAGGGAAAAAATTTAGAACTTATGGAAGTGATTGTTGAAAACTGAAAATAGATTTTTTTAAAAGATATTTTTTGATATATTGTATTACAAGATCTCTTCTTCTTTATAGCAGAAGCATCCAGGTCTTCTCTCATAAAGTTTCTTGGAGCTTGAACTATTTCTTTTGGGATGTTTATTTTTTTATAAGGGAACTTTGAATTTGGGTATGCTATTTAAATTATGAATTAATTTATGGAATTGTTCATTGACATGTTGTGAACAAAATAAGGAAACCATTTTCCCAAAAGTGACACAAAGTTCTTCTGCTCACCCTTGTTTTCTACTAATGAGTATATATTACATCATGCTGTTCTATAGTAGGAATGGTTACAAGCAGAATATGGTCTCACTCCTGGTATTTGTCTCAGTTCTACTGCTTTTTGTTTAAAAAGTAAAGGAAAGAGTAACCCCTATATGGTCACTTTGGTTCAAGGGGAAGCAAGTGTGCTTGGTTCTTTGAATACTCACAGAGAAAGATCATGACAGTGAGTGTCCAGAATCCCGGAAAAAAACCAGTACATGATACAATTATAAGGTAGAAGATACAACAAGGTAGGCAAGCACAGGTTGTAGTTTCAACACAAATTTCTAAGATTTTTCCTATATAGGGTTTATTTCACGAGAAAATAAATGGATTATACTTTCAAAATGAATTTCACTATTTGCAACCAACTTCTTCAACAACTGTTGTTTCCTGTTCTTGGTACAGGTGTTCAATCACTGGGTCTGGTTAACTAACAGTACAGCCAGCCACTTGGCCATTGTCTATGTTGGCACTGG
The DNA here is from genome assembly GCF_028372415.1 of Notamacropus eugenii. Lineage (NCBI taxonomy): Eukaryota > Metazoa > Chordata > Mammalia > Diprotodontia > Macropodidae > Notamacropus > Notamacropus eugenii. Next base: position 321,394,984 of record NC_092874.1, read on the forward strand.
TGCTCTCATTCCTTAATCTCCATGGACAACTCTATCAGTTTCCACTGGAGCATGTTGGGTTTGGGGATCTAAAAGGAGAAGAAGATTGTGCAGCACTTTGCCACATCTCATGTGTGGATCATGTGCAAAAATTGGAGACCAAGAAAATCAGGAAGCATATGGATAAGAAAGGCCCTCATACTGGAGAATGGGGGCACTATTTCAAGATGATTGAGGAGCTGCAGGCCACAGTGGACAATGTTAGAATCATCCTACAGATTAATAATGCTAATCTTACTGCTGATGACTTTAGAGTCAAGCATGAAGCAGAGACACATGAGACATTGCATAGAACATGACATTCATATCATCCAGAAGGTCATATGTGACACCAGCATCACCAAACTACACCCAGAGACAGAATTTGAAACCTTGAAGTAAGAACTGCTTTGCATGAAGAAGAGCCATGAAGATGAGGTGAATTCTCTACAAACTCAGATTACAGGCTCTGGGCTTACTGTGGAGAATAACTCTCCCAAATTCCAGGACTTCAGCAAGGTTATGACTAATATATGAGTGCAGTATTATGCTTTGGCTCAGAAGTACTGGTCCCAGCAGATTGAGGAGAGCACTGTGTCAATCAACAGAAGATCTGAGGGAATAGATGCTGTTTGAAACACTATAAACGAGCTGAAATGAATATGCAGCTTAGAGGGGAGCCTGAGGGATGTGGAGACTCACTATGCTATACACATGAGCAGATCAATACAATCCTGCTATACTCCAAGGCAGAGCTGCGGTAGACCAGGCATAGGAGTACAAGCCCCTACTCAACATCAAGGTCAGATTGGAAGGAGAGATCAAAACCTATTGAAACCTGCTGAAGGATGTGGAGGCTTTCAGTCTTGTGGATGCACTGGATGGCAGTAGCAATTACTTGCAGAGCATCCATAAGACCAACACCCTGAAGACTGTTGACAATAAAGTGGTAGCAGAGACTACTGATATTAAAATTCTGTCATATTTGGGCCAGAAATTGAGGACTTGGGCTGAATCATGAAATTAATAAAGGTTCTTTGGTCACCAAAAGAAGTAAGCTTCTGATTCATTACATTTGAGCTCCTTTTTCTATGTTACTTACAGATCTTAACCTAGAAATAAGAATGCTGGTTGGTTGGTGGCTGCTGTCCTTCATTCTCAAAGAAGACCTAAATGGCATCATTATGTTAAAATCAAGTACTCTACCTCAGGTGAAGCATAAATAGTTCATGTGAACATTTGAGGTAGATTCTCTAAATTTGTGCATCTCATATTACTTTGGAACTACTTGCATTCTACTTTGCTCAGAGAGTAAAGCAACATCTTCGATGATGGAATGCCATGCTGGGCACTTGTCTGCAGTGTCTTCCATGTCATGCAATCAATTCCAAAGTTTTTCAGAGAAACTTTGATAAGGTCCTTGTACTGCTTCTTCTGACCACCATATGAGTGATTACCTTGTGTGAATTCTCCATAAAACAGTCTTTTAGGCAAGTGTACATTTGGCATTTGAACAACGTGGCCAGCCTATCAGAGTTGTGCTCTCTGCGATAGAATCTATTTGTTTATTATGTTTGGCAGTTTATCTTTAGAAAACACTTCAGTGTCTGGTATCTTATCCTGCCAGATGATCCTCAGAATCTTTCCATGACAATTCAAACGGAAGCAATGTACTTTCCTGGCATGGTGCTGGTATACTGTCTAGGATTCACAGACATAAAACAATGAAGTCAGCACAATAGCTCTGTGGACCTTCAGTTTGGGGGTCAATCTATACCCCTTCTCTCACAAACTTTCCTTCAGATCATCCCCAACACTAACCTAACCCTGGCAATGTATGTTTCAACCTCACTATGAGTGTACATCCCTGGAAAGTATGTACCATGGTACATGAACTTATCCACAGTACTCAAAATTTCTCCATTTTCTATAACCATACTCAATGCAACCTCTGAAACTGAGATGCAACAAAGTATAGATTGATTCTCAGCTCCTTGTGCTAATTTTGGCCTAACAATTAACAGTAAGAAAAGACAGTTGCTACACCAGCACCACACCATACATATGTGGAACCATCAGCTAGTTGGTAAATATATCAAGGAGATAAATAACATCAAAATATTAATAGTAGCATTTCTTATGTTAGCAAATGCCATCCATTGGGAAATGACTAAACATATTTGATACATGAATGCAAAGGATATTTCCATGCTGTTCAACTTTATGAATTTAATGAATACAATGGGGTATAATAAAACTTACATGAATGCAAGGACATGAAAGTAAGCAGAACCCCCAAAGTAATATATAGAACTACAGTAATGTAAATACAATAACAATGTTACAATGGCCAAAGTTGGCCCCCAAAAACTGATATAAAGAAGGCACCCTCTCCCACTTCTTTATAGGTGAAGGGCTATGCTCTTAAAATATTGCATATAATTTCAGACTTTTATAATTCGTTGGTTAATTTTGTTGAACTGGTTGATAGTTTTTTATTTTCCTCAGCTGTTAAGTATTTGAATCCTAACCAGGATCAACAACTTTAAGTCTATCAGTGTTTCCACTATATCACACTACCAAAGACAGTGAATACTCATTTTGCTTAAGAATGTGTCAAATAGAAAATACCATGATTCTTTAGTCTAATGACCACTAGAAATACTGAGTGTTTAAAGCATCATTAAATAAAATATTCAATATAAAACTGAGAAAGCATTAACCTGATGAAATTATATTAAAGGACCTCAGCCCAAATAGAGCATGTTATCTGGTTTCCTAATCATGTGCTATGCTTGTTGCTATTGTTAATATCCCTATACTTCCAGAGTGTGGTTGGTTACATTTTCAGTGGGGCTTGTGAAGGGAGCCTGTAGCTTTTCAAAGCATTTACTTTCCAGGGCAGAGGTGTTTGTGCAGTTGCTAATACTCCCTTTTCTAGGAACTCTCATTAATAGCCCTGGAATTTCCCTAGATCTTGCTGACCTGAGAACAAATGACTGTCTAATTCAAAAGTCTAATCCTTGCAAAATAGTATATTGTGCCATTCCTACCAGAGTCTCCAGAGTGCAGGACAAAAAGACCCAGAGCCTCTGTGGATGTTGGGTATTCGTTTCTTATAAATCCAAAAGTGGGAATATCTGTTCTAGGAAGATATCATCCTCACCAATGTCAGCAGCTTATTTTCTGAATACAGCAACAGCAAAATAAGGATTTTCAAAGTGAAAGACTGCTTTCATTCTTTATAAGAAAATGTGAGAACTAAACACATGCATGCAGTGATCAAATGCATAGAGATGATAGTTCACATTATCTGTTCTCATTGGTTCAATTATCTTAGTGTCTTTCCTGATCTCTGGGTCTGTTTCACCACTAAATGCTAGACATTTTAAGACAATGTTCTATCGGCATGACAAATTCACTATGTTCAAAACAGAATTCGTTGTCTTTTCCCCTTAAAAAAAACTTCATACAAACTTCCCTGTTACTTTCAAGAGAACCACCCCTCATTCAATCACTCAGATTCACGATATCAATGCCATCCAAGCTCCTCTCATTTACTTACCTTACATATCCATTCAGTTGTCAAATCTTGTAATTTCTTCCTTTACAACCTTTCATAATTATCTTCTTCTCTCCATTCTCATGGCCACCACCATAGTTCATGGCCCCCTCACCCTTTATTTAGAGATTTGCCACAGGCTTCTGATTGCATTTCTTGCCCCAAAGCCTCTCCCATTTACCACACTACTACCCAAGTGGTTCTCTTAAGGCACACATTCAAACATGTCGTTACCATTCTCAATAAGCTCCAATGGCTCCCTAATACTCATCAAATATAAATCCTCTGTCGTTTATAGCCCTTCAGTCCTGGCTCCTTCTTATCATTTAGTCTAATATACTCTGGAATATCCACATTAACTTACCAGCTGTTGTTTACACATGGCATTCCATTTCCTATTTGTGCTTTTGACACCTTTGGACTAGGTCTTCCCCTTAATGTCCTTCATGTAGTCCTTCGTGGTTCCCTTCTTTGACCCCTAGCTGTTAGTGCCACCATTTCTATGGCAATCATCTATTTGTTTTGCATTTATCATGTATGTGATGATTTATATATGTAGTCTTCTTCATTAGAATAAAGTCCTTGAGGTCAGAGATTCATACATTTCCTTTTTCTTTGTAGCCCTAGGACTTTTCACAGTGGTTGATAGAAAAAAAGATTTTTTAATAAATGTTGATTGATTGATCAAATGAAATAATACATGGAAAGAACTTTGAGAATGTTAAAGCACTATATCAATGGCAGCTCTCAAAATTAACATACAGTTTCATTGAAATCTCTACAAACTTGCTTTAAATTGCTATAAATATTGAAATCTCTTTATATGTACATATATGGAGTATTACCGATTGTTTGCAAATATTTTTCTGTCAATATATTTTAGGCATTATGCGTGGCACTGTGCTATGCACTGAAGATGCAACATAATACACGACACAGAACCTACTTTTAAAGAGTTTACTCTAGAAAGCAAAAGAGCGGAATGCACAAATAACTAAGTGCAAAGACATTTCAGACACAGGAAGGTGTCAGCAAACCATGGAGGAAGGAAAGGGCAGGTAAAGTATGGGAAATAAAGAGGGAGCAATTTGGCCAAATGCAAAATATGTGAAAAGAAATTGCATAAGATAAGACTAGAAAGGCAGGTCATGAATTCCAGCATTGGGAGTGTAGACTTTATTTCAAAAGCAATTGGCAACTATTGAAAATTTCTTTAGTAGAGGACAGAGGGAATAGGCATTAATATTGTGCCTACTATGTGCCAGGCACTGTGCTAAACACTTTTATAAGCATTATCTCATTTTATTCCTCCAAATAACTCTAAATTCAGTGCTATTATCATCTCCATTTTAAAACTGAGGAAACTGAGGTTAAGCACCTTGCCTAAGGTCACAGAGCTAGTAAATGCTTGAGGTTGGACTTGGTATTAGACTGCATGCCCAGCACTTTATCCACTGTGGTATCTTTTGCCTCTAGAGGAGTATGTGTCATGGTCAGAATGGGATATAACATTCTAATATTAAGGTAATGATACAAAGGATGAATAGAAGAGAGATTATAGCAGGAAAAATTAGTTAAGAGTTTATTGGTTGGTCTATAAAGATGACAACCTGATTAAGGACAGTTATACAAATGGGCATATAATGTGAATGCTTATCATGTAATTAAGAAGTCAAAAACTATGTGCGTGTGTGTGTGTGTGTGTGTGTGTGTGTGTGTGTGTGTGTATGAACTGGTTCAAGTGTTCTTCTCTGGCCTATTATCACATCTGTAGCCAATGACTATGAGTGCTAATCTACAGAAAAAAACAACTCTTTTAACTTTTTCAATTTATCAAACAGATAATACAAAAGTTATCTGTTGCAACTCACTCTCTTGAAGAGGTAATGGCTTCTAGAGACATGATACGGTAAAGCAGGTGGATATTGTAAAGAAAGAATTAAAATTCTTCTTAAAGATGTCGCTGGCCTGTTCAAAAATCTGGTCTTTAACTTCTAATATTTCTAGGATTCCCATCCTTGTGAATCTGGATATTGGAATTAATTCAACTTTCCAGGTGAATACTTATACAGTTCATTGGCATCAGTCTCCTGTAGTGAATCAAAAGACACCAGGTCTGCTGGCAAGTTTACCATCATTTCACATTTGCAGTGATTCAAAGCCTTGCTCACAATTAGAGCAGCTGCTCCTCTAAGCAAGAGTAAAATCAATGGGTTGTGATTAATCTTGATTATCAACTAGACACTATGTTTGTGATTCAGAAGATGGCCAACTCTCCAAAAACCAGATGTAACCAGGAAGAGTTTGATTTCAGAAAGCCTTTTATTCTTGTAATCTTAATGTGACATCACAAGGAACATCTTTCACTTGTGTCACAACTTGAACACATTTTCAACAAGTTTCAAGCTTTAAAACACGTTGTAATTTCATGGCTTAAAGTTTTTATCAATTTAAAGAAATTCACAATATGATATTATGTTTGTCAAATAGAAGTGAATCATTCACCATTTTCTGTGACAAAGCACAGTAACTAGGATAATGATAACACATTTCTATAGTTCTTTCAGAATTATAAATCACTTTCTTTACAAATATCCTCTGAGACAGCTAATAATGTGAGTATGATTAACCCTACTTTATACTTGAAAAAACTAAAGTGCAGAGTTTAAATCTAAGAGCCATGATTAGAACCAGGTTTTCTAATGCTTTCTCAGTTTCTCTCTGCCTCTGTGTCTCTGTCTGAGTCTGTCTTTCTGACTCTCTCCTGCATGTTAGCGTGTAATTATTTCAATGGATGGAAATCTTGATTGGGAATTCCCTGTGTAAGACAGATTTGCAACTAACATATTTTTAGAGTTTTCCAGGGGCATTAAGAGGTAAAGAGATAGGCATGATCACAGAGTTAGCACAGAGGCAGTAATAGAATTCATGTTTTCTTAGCTCCAAGGTTAAACATTAATCTACTGTGCCACACTCTCTTTCTGATGCTTCCCATACAAGTAATAAAATAACACATAGTAAGCATAAGTGACATATTTAAAACTGGAATGGATGGAACACATTAACTTGTCTGCCACAAAATTATGACTTTGTAATAGTTTTGTCTTCTTTATACCGCTTATTAATGACCATCTTTAAATTTTTTCACAAAAATAAGAAGATCCAATTCTGCCCCCTGACAGTGATTGAAATATTCTGAGCAGTTGAAATCATGCAGATATTTTATAGCTAGGATAAAGGAATGTAAACACAGTTCTGATGATTGAAAATCTCTTTTCCTACACAGACTGAATAAGACTAGAGAACTGAATGGGTGAGTTATTTCCATTGTTGGGATTTCATTTGCCAAAATGATAATGCTTATTGTTTGCAGTTATTATGGTGATATAAGGTATCAGTTCTCTCTCGCATCCAGAAATAGAATAAACAAAATCCAACTTAACCAGTGGTAATGAGGTAGAAACTTGAACACCTCCAAAGAGCTTTGATAGAAGACTAAGTAGCCCACAGCTCGATATTAACGCTAAAATAATAAGTGAGCTGACTATTGGCTGCACACCAATGATAAAATATCATTAAACTGATCATGCAATATTAATACACATAATAAAGACCAAAATGCTAATTTAATAACCACATTTCACCAAAATTTTTATCAGTCATTGTGATTCTTTCCTCCTTCCTTTTCATTTTGACTCCTGCACAAAATTTTGGTGAACAAAATTTTAAATTTTGAAGTTGTCTGGATGAGTATGAATGTGTCACCTGCTGTATGTTTTTGGTGATTCCTCAACTTTGAGCTCCACAGTTAAAGCTGTAAAGTCAGTATTTATGTCACAAATATAAAAACCTTTTCTAGAAATTAGTCAATTCAGAATGTATGCTTTTTTAAAAAGCAAAATGTGTTAAATTAAATATTACCTATATCTTATGAGTTCTTTACAGCACTAGTAAGAACCTCACTTTGAAAACTGGAGTGCTACACAAAATGACTATTAGGATGCCTAAATATTTTCTAGTGGTATCAAATTTTCCCTGTCACAGCACAAAATATATCAGTTGTATTTTTTCCATAACTTTTCCTAAACCCAGTCTTCCTTACAATAACCTTACTTATCCCAATTCCTCAATATTTTATTGAGTCATTGCCACTACTCTAGCTTTACTATCCTCCCTCTCTTATCTTGCTTCTAGATTTACTCAGTTCAATGTTATATTTTTTGATCCCTTGGCACCTTATCCTATGCTGCTTATACTTTGGCAAGTCCCAAACCTGAATTATGCCTACCCTCTGCCTCTGCTGCATGTATATGTATGCTGCAGAATAATATTGGGGGAGTCATTGTACTAACCTGGTTGACTATAAATTCATATTAAGTAATCTCAGCTGGACCTTCTCTATGAGACGATTGTTTTAAATATCCTCGACTGCTTCTTTAGCATTATCACTAGATATGCAATTCTAAACCTTCTCCATGCTCAAGTCTCTTATGTCAACCTCGCCCCCTTCCCTTCTCAGCATTAATAAGCTAGACATACAAAAGATTTACATGTATGTGTGTATATAAACACACATATGTCCATCTATGCATATACATACATGCACTTACACATATAAATGACCTAAATTCTACTAAAGTGATCACAAAATCCAAGATATCAATTAAAATATTAATCAAATGAAAATTCATCATTAAATTTCTATACCTAGCTGAGTGTGGATATATATTATTCCCTCTTTGAACCAATTCCAACAAAAGTGCTGTTTAAGCATTGCTTGCTATCCCACCATTTCTTTCTCCAATATAAAAACTCTCCCTTACTCATTTCTTTTTTTGTGAAAAAAATTTCCCCATTCTGTCTCTCTCAGTTCCCCTTCTCCTAGTGCATCTGTTTTTCTCACCACTTCATTTTTATTTGGAGGTCCTTCCAACACAATTGACTTATAGCTATGTCCTCTGTTTATATATACTCCTTCTAACTACCCTAGTAATGATAAATTTCTTAGGAGTTACATATATCATCTCCTCATATAGGAATGTAGACAGTTAAACTTTAGTGAATCTCTTATGAATACTCTTCCATGTTTAACATTTTATACTTATCTTGAATGATGTTTTTTTGAATGAATGTCAAATTTTCCGTTTTACTCTGGTGTTTTCATTATGAATGCCTCTGTTTCATTAGTTATCCATTTTTCCCTTGAAGGATTTACTCTCTTGTCCTGGGTAAGTTATTCTTAGCATAATCCTAGCTCCTTTGCCTTTTGGAAGGCTTCTGTTCTTTTAGAGTGGAAGCTACTAACTCTTATGTGATCCTTACTGTGGCCCCACAATATTTAAGTGATTTCTTTCTGGCTGCTTGCAGTACTTTTTCCTTGAACTGGGTACTCTTGAGTTTGCTTGTAATATCCCAGCAAGATTTCTTTTGAGGATCTCTTTCAGGAATTTGTCAGTGGATTCTTTCAATTTCAATTTTACCTTCTGTATCTAAAGTATTGGAGCCATTTTTCCTAATAATTTCCCAAAATATGACATGCAGGGTTTTTTATCTTGCACATGCCTTTAAGGTAGTTCAATATTCTTAAATTTTCTCTCCTTGATCTCTTTTCCAGGTTAGGTTTTCATTTTTCAGATGAGAAAATGATTTCTTAAGGCACAAAAAAGTTACATAACTTGCCCAAAGTTACCACTATGCCAGAAACAGTACTCAAAACCAATTCTTTTTGGCTCCTAGTCCATGTCTCTAGCAACTGCATCATGCAGGCTTTCTCAAATCTTAAAGCATTATTTTAATTAGCAACTATCATCAAACTATAATAAAAATTAAAGTGCCTGGTCTTGAGAAACTTATCTTTTGCTGTTCCAAGGGTCTCTAATAGCCCTAATAGCTTGATATTCTTCCCCAAAATTCTTTTTCTAATAAGTTTCTTTCATGGTTATTAGTTTCTCTGTAATATTTCATACAGCCAGCTTAGATATCTACATTTGAATGCAGCTTTGTTGAACATAATATTGGATTTATGTCATAGAAACCAAGATATGTTTGTGACTCTGGAACTTATTACTTTTGTGATGCTAGACAAATCACTCCACCTCTTGAGGTCTCAGTTTTCTCATGTGTATAATGTGGGACTTAGACTGAACGAATTCCTAAGGTTCCTCTCAGCTGTAAGTCTATGTGCTAAATAACCCAATGTAATTAATGAGTCCTTTTTTTTCTTCATGTCTTAATGATTTTATTTGCTATTTTGGTCTTCAAAATTTACTGCCTTCAAATATAGTTAATCTGGTTTAATTTATATGCCTTTTATTTCATTATATTAGATTCTGAATTTATAATTTTAAGTTCAATGCAATGACTTGTCCTACTTTTATTCTCTATGGCATAATTTCTACATTCCACATATGGAAATTCAGGACTTGATACTGAGTTAAAAGTGAGATGTTTCCACATTTCTTGATGGACAAAAAATGGTATAACAACTATTATGAATCTTTGCCATTGTTTTCTTCCCTTTGTTTATATATTTAAATATTCATCTTCAGTTGGCCTTGGGATAATTTGCTTAGTTGGATGTCCTTCCAGGCTTTTTTAAAACTAATTTTACATTTTGCTACTTTGCTTTGCATTACTAAGAGATATTAATAATAATTATCCATCATCTTACATCCCAAGATTTTAACAAATGAGGTTATATTGTAATATAGTTTTGCCTTTGGCAGGCGTTTCTCTGTTTGGCAAGTAGCTGAAAGATTAACTAAGATGCTTCCTATGGTTTTTGGTTTTCTAATTAATTTTTATTGGTTAAACATTCATATTAAGTTATTATAATTATGTAATTCATATCCTTCTGTAGTCTAATGTATATAGAGGAGATTCTTGCCGAAGTGACAGTATTGTGTTATACAAGGTATCTGAAGAAAGGAATAATTTCAAAAGTGTACAAAAAGTTGGACTTTGCTCATAATGAAAGTAGTTATCTGAAAACACATTAATAGATACTCATGTATATGCCTACTTTCGCACATATACAAAATAGTTATGAGTCATCAATAAACAAGTCAACAGCATCCTTGATGTGTCTATTACTAGGAAATAGACAGGCTTTCACAAGTCACATGCAATTACAAACCAGATCTTCACCATGGCTAAATGAAAAATAGAGAGAATATAAGATCCCATTGGATTTGCTTGTTGGTTATGAAAAAAATTTATTTGGTAGAGTAAAGAATTTCCTTAAAGCCCTTTTCCCACAAGGTATATTGCATTCATAGATGAAAACATTGAAAATTACCCAAAATTTGTAACAGGAAAAACTTACCCTTTTCAAATACCCTCTGATCAAAAACATTGATGATAACATAGCAAGTTCAATACTTGTCAATTTTTATCACATCATGATCAAAGATATCTATCTTGGAATGCAAGTTCAAGAGGTATTCTCTATTATCCTCCATATGACCCTATTTATAGATGACACTATGTTCGTTATATCAAACCTTGACACACAGAACTGTTTCCTGGAAGAGCTATGAAATCTCTCAAAGGATTATGGTCTGAACATACACAAGAAAGGACCAATTAGGTGAAGAACATTTCTAATATGTATCACATTTATTTGGCAATATATTCTAGCTGAAATAACTGGTACCCCAAAGAAGTGACAAGAAGCAGCATATTCCAGGCATCATTATCACCATGGTCACCATCTTCCCTTGGATCCTAATGGAGACAGGCCTGGAACATGAACCCCAGAGTGCTGAGAATAGTACTGTCCCCAAATCCATCAGATATGTTTCCAGTCTAGTGTCTGCAACCATCATTGAGATAATAAATAATTATGGAGAAGAATTTTACTTTTTCATTACCACCATTGACATCTGACAACTAGTTGTCAACAGGCAGGTAGGGACAAGAACACTGGGAATGGAAGAACTCAGACCACCAGTTCAGCTGCTAGCCTAATCTTCGCAGCCTTCATCATCTAGGGAAGCAACTCTTGATCTGGTCCAGTCATGTCTACCAGTTGTCAACCAATGCCAAACGTGGGGCATGGGAGCTAGCCTAATTGAAGTAACATGGCAAGTTGGGTAATAGAGTTGGTGGAACAAGAGGTAATATGTGCCAGGTAAGACAAACCATCACAATTACTTTGAGTACCATTTCCCTGCACAGCAGTTTTAGACATTTCATGATCCTTAACTAAAGGACCATTAGAAAAGCAATTTTTCCAGTGTAATATCCATCGCCATCATCTTAGGAAGCACTCCCTATGGAAAAGAAGACTGGTAACTACTTCTGCAAGCATTGCAGTCACATCTATTTAAAGCTTAGAAAATAAATTTCTTGAAGCCAAAATCTTTGCCAATGTTAAATAATTCAACATAAGAAATTATATGGGTTGGGCCGGACCCAAGATATCAGAGTGAGAGCAATGATTCACCTAAACTCTTAGACAAATTCCTTCAGATACCTCCAAAAAGAGAATCTGACCAAATTTTGGAGGAGCATATTCCAGTAGGAGACAGATTTTGGCATATTCACAGACCAGGGCAGACTGGAAGGTTGATGGGAAGGTTCAGGAAGCACTGAGGCTGTCTGAAACAGTGACACCACTGCAGGAGTCCAGCAGAAACAAGGGAGCCAGTTAGAGCCACAGAAACCCAGGTACCTGCAGAGGCTGCTCCTGAGACTATCAGTTAGAAGATTAAATATCTGTAAGTCACCGATTAGAACTTACGGGAGTCGAAATGGCAAATTGATTGGTAAATGCTCTCACCTCCTTCCTCTTGATCATCTTGAAACAACCATAAAATATTTCCCCAGAAAAATCCTGGATCAGTGGGATCAACAGAAAGGTCAATCAGTCTTGCAGCATGTGAGGCTAGGAAAATCACTAAGGAGGATTCCTCTTTCTGTGGCATAAGGGGAACAGTGCAGGACTAGAGCTGTCCCAGACAACCCCTCCTCAGCAAACCCTTAGGACATTTGGAGCACCAGGGGGGTGGAGTCTCACAACCTCCAACACCAGCACCTCAGGTGTGCCTCAGCACCCCAAGGGAAAGGGGAAGACACTAGGGCAGCCAGTATCACCAATCGCTGAGCTTGCCTTTGCTGTAACTCAGCTGAAGAAATCTCCCTTGGCAAGAACACCCCTTTCACACGCTTAACAAGCTAGCTCCAGGGCATATCCAGGGAAACAAAAAAAAGACTTCTCCTGGAATCTGCTTTCTCACATCAGCCAGCTCAGCACCAGGTTCTTTAGCTTCTAGCTGAAAGAACCAGAGGACACAACACACAAAGCCTCATCATCATGAATAGGAAGCAAAGCAGGAAGGAAAAGATCACAGACTCTTTCTATGGGGATAAGGACCAAAACACAAATGTGAAAGAGGTCAGGATTGAGCCTGTACTCCCATTGGAAACTTCAGAATGGACTGCAAAAGGTGATCTCATGGGAAGGTTGGGAGAGCGGCTGTTCAGCCTGGGTTGAGGTAGAATTTTCCTGACTCTATTTCCCCACTGACACCTGGAAGACTTTAAGCCTGACTGAGTGCAAGTTGACAATCTACTCCTGCCTGGAATTGACATGAAGTTCGGGAAATATTTGTTCCCTGTAATGTCCCTATTCTTATTGGCAACTTCCTATAGTCAAATGGTTTGTAAGCCATACCAGATCTATTAAATTGTAGACTGTTGGTAGGGGAACGTCTGAGGTCAATTCCAAAATTAAGCTATTAGGCTTAGGACTTTAGACCAACATTAATAAGTTAGGGTCCTTTAATTCTTAGTAATAGTGTGGAGACAATTAGGTCAAGGGCTTGTGAAGTTAGCATACATAGCTCTTATTTGTGTCTCAGTTGGTTAATGTTAAAAAAAAAATTAGTTTGTGGTCTATATTGTAAATGCTTTAAAAGACGTATCACCTAACTAAAAGTTGGAGTTGTTTTATGTGATATGAACTGTGTTAAAAATGAAAAATAAAAAAGAAGAATGAAAAAAAAACAATAGAAGAGAAGGTAAAACACCTCATTGGAAATAAAATGACCAAGAAGAGAAAAAGGGGACATAATTTATAAATACATGGACTATCTAAAAACCTTTAGGGGAAAAATGGATGATTAATGAAATAGAGGACTTTCAAGAATTCCTAATAAAAAATAAAGACCATAATAGGAAAATTGACTTTCAAATACAAAATTCAAGAAAAAGCATAAAAAGGTAAACATGAAAGAATAATTTCAAGTGTGGTATTCTTATATGGGAACATGGCATATGTAACTCTTTAGAGTTTTATCATTATTAGAAAATGAAAAGGAATTAAAACAGATAGAGGTATGGGTGTGAGTCAATTATCTTGGAATAGTGTCCAAAAAATAACAAAGGGGTGAGAAAGAGAGATCCTGTGGGAGAAGCAGGAAGGAAGAGTTATATAAGGGAACTCTGTCTCACCTAAAAGAAGTGTGCAAAGAGAAGCACTTAAAATGAAAGGGAAATGGTGGTAGTGGTTCCAGGCAATGCTTGGATGTCAATCTCATCAGATTTGGTTCAAAAAGTAAAGAATATATACATGTTCAGTTGCAAATATAAATATAACTTAGAAAGTATGGGAATAATGAGGGAAAAGGGATAAGAGAAAGGGTGGAGGGGAAAGACTGGGCCAGTTAATGGAGGCAGAGGTTAGAAGCAAAATAAACTTTTGAGAAGGACAAGGATAAAAGAAATATAAAGATACAGAAGAAAATAGGATGGAGGAACAAATACAATTAGTATTCATAACTGAATGTGACTGTGATATGAAGAAGCAGTTATTTTTTTAACAAAGTCAAAGTTATCTACAAGCCATAAAGTATTCTAAATCACTATTGATTAGAAAAATGGCCATTAAAACAACTCACACCTATCAAATTGGAAGAAAACAATAAATGCTGAATGGAATGGGGGAAAATCTGGATCCTAATGAACTTTTGGTGGACTTGTGAACTGATCAAACCATTTCGGAGATCAATTGGTAACTATGCCCAAAAGAAAATCAAATAGTACATACCATTAGATTTAGCAATACACTTGCTATACGAAAGAGATTAAAAAAAGAAATATTTGTACAAAAATATTTATATCAGCTCTTTTTATGTTGTCAAAGATTTATAAATCAAGGAATATCAACCAAGTGGGTTTGGTTAAACAAGTTGTGGTGTATAATAGTAATGGAACACTATTGTGGTATAAGAATTGAGGAGAAGGATGATCTTAGACAAACCTAGAAAAAACCCCACTGTCTTCTTCTAAATACTAGTAGGCATTTTGATATATGTTATACATGTGCTATCATGTAAAACATATTTACACATTAGTCACGTTAGTGAAAGAAGGAACAGATCAAATAAAAAAAATAAAAAATGAAGTAAGTAAAATAATACTTTATTCCACATTGAAGTCCATCAGTTATCTGGATGTGGATAGCATTTTCCTTTGTGAGTCATTTGTACCTGTCTTAGAACATTTTGTCATAGATGATGATCACACAATGTTGTCAATACTGGGTGAAGTGTTTTCTTAGTTCTCCTTAATTCACTTTGCATGAGTTTGTACAAGTCTTTCGAGGTTTTTCTGAAATCTGTCTGTTAATTTTTTCTTATTACAAAATACTATTCAATTACATTCATATATCACAGTTAATTTTGCCATTCCTTACCTGATGAACATCCCCTCAATTTCCAATATTTGGTACCGTAAAAAAGACTGCAGTAAATATTTTTTCTTTCCACTTTTTAATAATCTCTTTGGGATACAAACCTAGTAGGGGTATTGCTGGATCAAAGAGTATGCACAGTTTTGGTTACCCTTTTGGCATAGTTCCAAAGTGTTCTCAAGAATGGTTGAACCAGTTCACAGATCCACCAACAGTACATTAGTGTACCATTTCCCCCACATTTTCTCCAAGATTGATACATTTTTTTGGTCATATTATTCAATCTGATAGATGTGAGGTGCAATTTTTCCCCAAATACATGTTAAATAATTTTTAACATTAAATAGTTTAGAATTCCAAATGCTATCCTTTCCCTCCCTTCTCCTGAGATGGTAAGGAATCAGATATAGGAATGTACATGTATGATCATTTAAAGTATTTCTATATTAGTCATTTTGTACAAGAAAACTCAAAAAAGGAAACAAATGAAAGGCAGAAAGTGAAAAATTGCTTTCTTCAGCTATTCAATATTAGTTTTTTTCTCTTGAGTTGAATAACATGCTTCATCATGAGTCTTTTGCAATTATCTTCGATTATTGTACTGCTGAGAATAGTAAATCTTTCACAGTTTTTCATTGAACAATATTGCTGTTATTGTGCACAACATTCTGCTGCTTCTGTTTACTTCACTCTGCGTCCATTTATGTAAATCTTTCTAGCTTTTTCTAAAATCATCCTGTTTGTCATTTCTTATATTCCATCACAACCACACACCACAACTTGTTCAGCCATTCCTTAGTTGATGGGGATCCATTTTATTTCCAATTCTTAGCTATCACAAAAAAAGTAGCTCTGGTCCTTTAATTAGGAATGTTTTAAAGTTCTCCATTTCATTCAATGTCATTTTTTCCCCTTGAAAGATCTTACTGTTTCACTAAGTGACAATTCTTGGTTGTAATCCTAGTTCTTTGCCTTCCAGAATATCATATTGCAACCCCTCACATTCTTTAATATAGGAGGTGCTAAATCCTATGTAATCCTGGGTGTGACTCCACAATATTTATATTGTTTCTTTGTGGCTATTTGCAGTATTTTCTTCTTAACCTGGGAGCTCTGGAATTTGACTAAAATATTTCTTGGACTTTTTATTTTGAAGTTTTTCCCTGGAGGTTATCAGTTGATGCTTTCAATTTCTATGCTTACTGTGTGTTTTTAGGCTATCATAGTTTTCATTAATAATTTCATTAAACATGATGCTTAGATTCTCTTTTGAAGTCATGGCTTTCAGATCATTCAATAATTTTAAAATTATCTTTCCTCAATCTATTGTTCACATCAGTTTTTTTGTTCCAATGAGATTTCCACATTTTATTCTATTTTTTTAATCTTTTGATTTTACTGTTTCTTGATGTCTCATGTAAACACTAACTTCTAGTTACTCAACTGTGCTTTTTAAGGAGTTCTTTGCTTCTGGGAATTTTTGTATATCTTTCCCCATTATTTTGCTTCCCTTACCAAGATATTCAATATCTTTCCATGATTCTCTTGAATCTCTAACTTATTTCCTCAAATTTTCTTCTACTTCTCATATTGGATTTTTAAAATTCTTTTTGAGATCTTCCTGGATTTTTTCTTGTGCCTTAGACAGACTGAAATTTTGTGGCTTTGCATGAACATATTTTCACATTGTTTTTCTCTTCTGTGTTTGAGTTTTGATTTTTCCTGTCACCATAGTAAATTTATATGATCAGGTTCTTTTCAATTTTGCTAATATTTCAGTCTATTTCATCATTTCATCTATATTAAAGTTGGAATCTATTCATAGGGATGAAGGGATCCTGTCCCAAGTTTCTGACACTGGAGAAATGGGACTTTGCCCTGGGATTGTGATGAATTCTAAATCGTTTTGGGCTGGAAAACAGTTTTTTTTCCCCAAAAGAACCATTCTTTTCTTGGTTCTGTTACTCCTGAGTTCATTTTGAGGTGTTGTTTGATGGATTGATCGTAGGTGAGTTTGGGAAAGTCAAGTGAATTCCATTTCCTTGGCATTTTTGCAGCACCCAGACTACACAAAAAGTTAAAATAAAGGGAAGAATCTAATATTCTTCAGTTAAAGTTAAAAAGGCAGGGGTAGCGATGATGCTCTTAGACAAAGCAAAACAAAAAAATAGAACTAATTAAAAGACAAAAATAGGAAAAGTACATTGTGCTAAAAGGTGACATAAAAAATGAAGTAGTATAAAAATTTCTGGTTTTGTTTCATAAAGTCTCTATTTCTCAAATATATACTGAGCATAGAACTAAGTCAAATTTATAAAAACATGAGAGCCATTCTTCCACTTTGTAAATGGTCAAGAGTTATAAACAGGAAGTTTTCCAAAGTAGAAAGCAAAACTAACAATAATTATATGAAGGAATTATTTAAATCACTATCGATTAAAATATCTTTGAGGTACTACCTAATACCTATCAGAAATGACAAATTCTGAAGAAGAAGGGGGGGGGGGGCAGTATACCAATGAACTTCTGGTGGAGTAGTGAAGTGACCTAACCACTGTGGAGAACAATTTGGAACTATTTTCAAAAGGATATAAGACTGTGCATGTCTTTTTATCTAATAATATCACTACTAGGTCTGTGTCCTAAAGTGGCAATGAAAAAGGAAAAGTATACACAAACACACACACACTCTTCTTCTTCTTCTTCTCTTCCTCCTCCTCTTCTTCCTCCTCCTCCTTCTTCCCCTTTACTTTCATGGTTCAGAGAATTACTAGGCATTCTCCATTTCTTATTGTTAAAATTCATAGTGATAAAAAGCGCTTAACTGGCTAATGAGTAAGAAATGAATGTACACCATAAAATAATAAAAAAGAATGTCTCCCCCCTCTTTGTCTGCCTGTCTCTGTCTCTCAGTTTCTCTCTGTTTCTCTCTCTGTTTCTCTCTCTCTGTCTCTGTCTCTCTCTGTCTCTCTCTGTCTCTCTCTGTCTCTCTGTCTCTCTCTGTCTGTCTCTGTCTCTGTCTCTCTCTCTCTCTCTCTCTCTCTGTCTCTCTCTCTCTCTCTCTCTCTCTCTCTCTCTCTCTTTCTCTCTCTCTCTCTCTCTCTCTCTCCCTTTCCACCTTTCTTCCCACACTCCACACAAACTTTGACCTAATAGAGAAAAATGTATCAATAACTGTGGCTGCCTTAGCTTCTCATGTAAGTTAACAGAAGACTGTGAACATATAACACTTCTTGCTTCTTCTTTTTGTATTGTGTTCTTTCTTGATCTTAGGAAAATTGAAATTTGGCATAGATATTAAAGACTTGGTCATAACCTTCACAGAAATGCCATAGTAAGTCCAACAACTTGAGTCTATAGCTTATACAGTCTGTAGTCATAGTACTTTTGGTAGCTAAAAACAGCCAAATCAGACTTAAGGTGACATTCTTATCACCCAATACAACAGTAAATTGATGATCCAAGGCATCATGTACTAAAAACAAGGGAATAACTGAGTTCCCTCAATCAAAGAAGACATACTGTCTATCTCATCTAGTGCAAATGCTTTTGAGAGACTGATTAATTCAATATAGGTATCTTATCATCTTAGATTATTTTAAGAAGAGTGAAATGATTGATCACTTATTTCCCTTACATATGTAGTCACATAATTCCTTTGTGTAATCTCATAGGTTGATGCATAGATATTTTACATATTCTGTAGCTTTTTTGAATGAAATTTCTTTTTTTTTCTTACTTCTATGTGGTGTTTTTGGTTATATATAGAAAATAATAGCTTTTTAGACTCATTTTTAATTATGCAGCACTCCTGAAGATGCAAATTAGTTCTGTTAATTTTTAGTTCGATTAATTGATTCTCTAGGGTTGTAAAGTGAATCACCCTATTATTCTCAAAAGTGATATTTTTTTTATCCTTGTTTATTCTTATTTCACTAATTTTTTTCTTGCTTTATTTATACAACTATTTCCATGCAATTTGAAAGGCTTCTAATTTTACTTCATTATGAGGTTTCATAGTTATTGCTGACCATTTTTTTAATTTAACTTTTAACATTTATTTTCACACAATTTTGGGTTACAAATTTTCTCCCCTTTTGTCCCCTCCCCCCCCAAACCCGAGCTTTGTGATTGCCCCTGTGACCTATCTGCTCTCTCCTCTATCCTCCCTCCCTGCCCTTGTCTCCTTCTTCTCTTTTGTCCTGTAGGGCCAGATAGCTTTCTTGACCCCTTAACCTGTATTTCTTGTTACCCAGTGGTAAGAACATTACATTTGGTCCTAACACTTTGAGTTCCAACTTCTTTAGCTCCCTCCCTCTCCACCCCTTCCCCTTCGAAGACAGGCAATTCAATATAGGCCATGTCTGTTTAGTTTTGCAAATGATTTCCATACTAGTTGAGTTGTATACGACTAACTATATTTCCCTCCATCCTATCCTGTTCCCCTTTACTTCTATTTTCTTATGGTCCTTTCCCTCCCCATGAGTGTCGACCTCGTATTGCATTTTCCTCCCCATGCCCTCCCCTCCATCCTCCCCCCCCACTCTGCTTGTGCCCCTGTCCCCCACTCTCCTGTATAATGAGATAGGTTTTCCTATCAAAATGAGTGTGCATTATATTCTTTCCTTTAGTGGAATGTGATGAGAGTAGACCTCATGTTTTTCTCTTGCCTCCCCTCTTTATCTCACCACTAATAGGTCTTTTGATTGCCTCTTTTATGAGAGATAATTTGCCCCATATAACTTCTCCCTTTCTCCTCCCAATATTTCTCTCTCACTGCTTGATTTCATTTTTTTTTAAGATATGATCCCATCCTCTTCAATTCACTCTGTACACTCTGTCTCTATGTATGTGTGCGTGTGTGCATGTGTGTGTGTGTGTACTCCCACCCAGTACCCAGATACTGAAATGTTTCAAGAGTTACAAATATTGTCTTTCCATGTAGGAATGTAAACAGTTCAACTTTAGTAAGTCCCTTATGACTTCTCTTTGCTGTTCACCTTTTCATGGTTCTTCTTCATTCTTGTGTTAGAAAGTCAAATTTTCTTTCCAGCTCTGGTCTTTTCATCAGGAAAATTTGAAAGTCCTCTATTTCATTAAAAGACCATTTTTTCTCCTGAAGTATTATACTCAGTTTTGCTGGGTAGGTGATTCTTGGCTTCAGTCCTAGTTCCTTTGACTTCTGGAATATCCTATTCCATTCCCTTCTATCCCTCAATGTAGAGGGTGCCAGATCTTGTGCTATCCTGATTGTATTTCCACAATACTTGAATTGTTTCTTTCTAGCTGCTTGCAATATTTCTCTTTCACCTGGGAATTCTGGATTTTGGCCACAATGCTCCTAGGAGTTTCTCTTTTTGGATCTCTTTCATGCGGTGTTCTGCAGATTCCTTGAATATTTATTCTGCCTTCTGGTTTTAGAATCTCAGGGCAGTTTTCCTTGATAATTTCATGGAAGATGATGTCTAGGCTCTTCTTTTGATCATGGTTTTCAGGTAGTCCCAGAATTTTTACATTGTCTCTCCTGATTCTATTTTCCAGGTCAGTAGTTTTTCCAATAAGATATTTCACATTATCTTCCATTTTTCGAATCTGCGCGGTATGTTCTGAGATATCTGTCTTTCTCGAAAAGTCCAAAGCGTCCATCCATACCATTCCAGATTTGAAAGATCTATTTTCTTCAGTGAGCTTTTGAATCTCCTTTTCCATTTGGTTAATTCTGCTTTTGAAAGCATTCTTCTCCTCATTGGCCCCTTACACCTCCCTTGCCAGCTGAGTTAGGCTAGTTCTCAAGGTGCCAATTTCTTCAAGATTTTTTTGATTCTCCTTTAGCAGGGAGCTGATCTGCTTTTCATGCTTCTCCCTCATCCCTCTCATTTCCCTTCCCAGTCTTTCCTCCACCTCTCTAACTTGATTTTCAAAATTCCTCTTGAGCTCTTCCATGGCCCGAGCCCATTGAGTGGGCTGGGACACAGAATCCTCGATTTCTGTGTCTTTGCCTGATGGCAAGCATTGTTCCTCCCCATCAGAAAGGAAGGGAGGAAGTGTCTTTTCTCCGTTAAAATACCGTTCAATAGTTTTATTTCTTTTCCCTTTTCTTGGCATTTTTTCCAACCAGTGGCCTGACCTCTGAATGTTCTCCTCACACCCACCTCGCCTCCTGGTTCTCCCAGCCAGCATTTGGGGACTGAGATTCAAATGTTGCTTCCCGCCTTAGAGTTTTTGGCGGGGGCAGGGCTGCTATTCAGTGTTAAATTAAGTTCAGGTGCTGAGGTCATGGGCAGGGCCGCCTCTCTGGCTCAGTTCCCTCAGGGGCTTTATGCACAGACATTCCACAATGGATCCAGGCTCCCGCCCGTTTGGGGAGCCCCTGTCTGCAGCCGCCTCTCAGCTTCCATCTCCTGGGGGGGCCCGAGCCATGGGAGCACCCCACTCCCCTCTCAACCCGCCAAAGAGACTCTCTCACCTACCCCCGTCAGTCACCTGTTGGTGGGGGGGCTTGTGCCGCCGCTGAAGATCCCGTCTCTGGAGCCCTCCCAGATCCGTGTGTCTCGGAGCCACGGCCGGCCGCTTCCGCCGCCGCAGGTCCGGGCTGGGCACCACGTCTGCAGCGCGACGGACCTTTTGTGAGAGGTTTGCAGGTCCCTCTGTGGGTGGGGGGACCCGCGTGGCCGCTGGAGATCCCATCCCCGTAGCCCTCTCAGATCTTTTCCTCACGGTGTTGTGGCCGCAGCAGGGCTGCACTCTGCTCCTCGTCCCAGCGCCCAGTCCACGGCGCGAAGGACCCCCCGCGAGAGGTTTGCAGGTCTCTCCGGAGCAGAAATCTCCCTCACTCCAATACTCTGTGGTCTCTGGGTGCAGAATTCGCCCTGGCTTGGTCCCCTCTAGCCGCTCTGTGGTTTGTGGGCTCGGAGCTGTGTGTATGTGCGTCTTTCTACTTCGCCATCTTGGCTCCGCCCTATTGTTGACCATTTTAAGAAAAGATTTATTTAATCCTACACTTTCAATTGACTTCAATATAAAACAAATACATTTCTTCAACAGTTTTTCTGCATCTTTTGAAAAAAAAAGATTTTTATTAGTTCCGCTGTTAGTAGGTTTCATCATGCTTCTAATTTTTCTAATATTGAACCAACCAAAAGTTCCTGCTAAAAGTACATGCTTGCAATATATGCTATGTTTTACTATATTCTTGAAACCTTTTTGCTAAGATATAATTTCCCCCCCAATGTTCATTAGAGATATTGGTCTAATTTTCTTTTCTTAGTTTTGGCAATAGGATCATATTTGTTCTGTGGATGGTATTTGGCAGAATGATATTTTTTTTTTAAACTATTTCTCAAAAATTGATGTTCATCATTCTTTAAATGTTCAAAAGAACATTTTAAGTGTTCAATTTGTAAATCTCTTTGTTTTTCCCCAAAATTATATTTTGGCTTGTTCAACATTTTTTGCTAATTACTAGATCTTTTTGGCTCATGCCTCTCTCCATCTCAGTTTATGCTCCATAAAACTGTTAAGCAGACCTCCATAAAGCATTGGTCTGACCAATTTTCAATTTATCTTGTACAAATCATACTTTTATGCAATTGTTTATACTCATCTTATCCGTTATATTCTAAGGTCCTTAATATCAGGCCCTATTTTTTTTTTTTTTTTTGGTCTTTGTATCCACAATGTTTAGTATAGTTCCTGGCACCCACTAAGTGTTTAAGAAATGCTTGCTAACTTGAAACTAAATGTTAAACTGAGTATTAAATCTTCTGAGCAATTATCCATTTCATTTAACTTAACTTTCTTTTCATCTGAGTACATGATTCTAATAAATTTCACCCTTTCCTCTTAAATTAATGTGAATTCTTTTTAACTTTCTTTTGTCATATTGACAATTTGATTTTCTTCTGTAGTCAGATTAGATTATGGTTAGTGTTTATTGCTATTTTTCCTCCTTTTTCCGCCTCTGAAAAATGCAATTTTTGTTTTAATTACCAATTTAATGTTTTACTTTTTGCTTCCAATTTTGCTAACCTTTTATTTTCATTATTTCAATTTCTATTTGTTATGTGTGGGTTTCCTTTAGTTTTTTGCTCAATTTGTTGATTAGTTTTTTTCACTCTTTTGTTGACAAAAGGCTTAGAGATGTAATTTTGTCCTGAAGGACTATTTTGGCTATGTCTCAACATTGGGATATTTTCTCATTTTTATCATTTTAATTGATGAAATTATTTATTTTTCCTTTTTTAGTTTTTTTGATCCACCTATTCTGTAAGGAAAAAATATTTAGTCTTCATGGTAACTTTCTTTTTATTAAAAATCTCTTAGTTGATATTGACTTCCATTGTACTGTGATCAAAAGAGGATATGTCTAATAAACTATATCTGTTTTTCATTAGAGCAACTAGGTGACACAGTAGATAGAGGTCCAGTCCTGGAGTCTTCCTGATTGCAAATCTGACCTCACATGCTTCCTAACTATGTGACCCTCTTCAAGTCATTTAATCCTGTTTGCCTCAGTTTCCTCATCTCTAAAGTGAACTGGAGAAGAAAATGAAAAGTTACTTACATTTATTAATAAAATTCTAAATGGGTTCACTAAATGTTGGACACAATTGATAACAACTGAACAATGACAATCTGCTTTTCTTCATTTGTTTATTAGGTTCTGATAATATAAAAATCTTTCATTTTTTAAAAAGTAACACACAGCTTCATTATGGTGAGAGTTTCCATTTCCATTTTGAAGTTTCTTTATGAAACCAATGAATTCTTTCTATTTTCACTTTGCCTATTGATTCCAATATAGGTAATTTTCATTTTTCGTTTTTCAAGTTCTTGAAGCAGGCTTTAGATGTTTTGTTTTAGTGAAATCAGTTTATAATTTTCTTTCTCTGATTTTACTCTTCCTGGTTTAAGTGTCAGTATCATATTTATTTTGTAAAAGGAGTTTGGTAAAACTTAGTATTTTCCTATTATTCAAAATAATTTATTTAATATTGAAACTAATTGATCTTTAAATGTTTGGTAGAATTCACTTCTAAATTTATCTTGTCTTGATGTTTTTATTAGAAAGCTCATTTATGTCTTATTCAATTTATTTTTTTTAATGTTTATATATTCTCTTTCCTTTTCTGTTAACCTAGGCAGTTAATATTTTTTGTTTATCAATTTCACTTAAATTGTTAACACTCACTTGTTAAAATTTTTCTCTCTTTGAACTATTTCCAATCAGTTACTTTTGAGATTCATTATTTTACTTTAATTTTCTCATAATTTTTGAGCTTTTATTTTGCTTACTATATCTTGTTTTCTCACAGAATCATTGAATTTAGTTTGATCTAGTTCAGTTTTTTAGGGAGTTTGCTACTTGTGTAAGGTTTTCATTCAAGCCATGTAAAAACTTGTACTTTTTCCCCTCTTGAGGTCCTATTTAGTTTTAAAAAATCTCTTGATTAATTTTTTCAAGGTCCTCAGTAGTAATTTGGCAAAGGCTTTTTATTTTTTTCCCAGGGATTAGATTTTATTTATTGTGTAGCTACTCTCTTCTTCTGAATTTTTCTTGAGGTCATCTCTTCATATTTCCTCATGATCATAAAATGATGATATCTCTTTATATTTTTCAAGGTTTTCTGTTTACTTCTATCTTCAATCTTAGTTCCTGACTTGGGACTTTGTACCAGGATTAGGATCCTTCTGTCTTGACCAAAAAGGTCACACCTTGCTTTGTTTTCTAAGGTTCTTATTACTGTTCACTTCTGGTGTATTTGGTCTTAGCATTACCACCAACTTTAGTGCTATTTTCAAAGATCTGCCCATAATTGTCTGTAATCAAGATATTTTTGCAGTATTTTCTCTCCCCTCAAGCTTTCCTAGTTGGGGCACTGCCATTAGCCTTTGAAACCAAATTCCCTCCTCTTCTTTGCACCTGCAGTTAAAGAACATTTTTGGGTCCCCAGACTCCTTTGTGTATTCCTGATGAAGGTTCTACACTTTAGTTTTGTACTATTCACTTGAGGTAGTTCTGATTTCCTGGTGAGGACCCCTCTTTTAGGACATGCAGCTTCTGGATGTATTTAGTAATCACCATACGTTCCAGCACTGCAAAAATGTTTATCTCTTTTCATTCCCTGATCATATTTTAATCTACTAACCTTTACAGGGATTTAGAGAAATTCTGAAAGAGGTAGGTTCTTTTATACCTTTCATGGGACAATTTGGAAGACCTGGGTCATTTTGTTTATCTCAGTATCTCATTTAGAAAGAGTGATAATAATATACTTACTTCCCAAGGTGTTGTGAAGATAAGAGATAGAGTATATATTAAGTGCTTTGTAAATGCTAAAGTGCTATGTAAATGTTACATAGTGTAATATTGTGGAACTTTTTACAAAGGTATATTTACTTCAGAAAGTATATTCAAAACATATAAGAATGGGAGGTATCATATCCCTGCCTTTTTGGACCACCTCAGGGGCCACATGATTATATTCATAGATTACCATGTTTCTATAAATTACAGTCCCAAATCCATCTCTAGCTTGAGTTCCATGAATCCTGGCTTCTCAGAATCTCCACACTGGTTATTCTGACTGTACTAAACTGCTTGCAATTCTGGCTTCAAGGTCATCATGGCTTTAACTTCCAGTCAGTGTGTAATCACGTCTTACATGTAAAATTGTGGTCAAATAGCACAAAGTAGAAAGAAATACCTCTAGACTCATTTCTCTGATGCAGTGGAGTGGTAAAAGGGAGGTAGTAGAGAAAGGGATTACTCTCTCATTAGTTCTGTTCATGGTATCCACACTGGGTACAATTAGGAGTGACAGAAAAGAGAGCACACTAAAAGATGGCAGAAAAGGAATAACCAAAAGACACAGGTAGCCAATCAAGAAAACTATCCCATCTTATGTGATAGAGAAAACAGTGGGCTCCATCCTAGCCAAGTTGAGCATACTCAAAGGAGCATAGGATACAGTTGTATTAGTAGGAGGAGTGGTAATAGTTGCACAGTTATTATTGTGAAATCCACTTTTACTGCTTAAGTCATTTGACAGTGTAGGTAAAAATCAGATAAGAAAGGGAAAAACCAATAGAAATAATAAGAATAAGTTTAAGTGTTTAACAATGAAGAACATGAGGTTTTTTTCTCTTTTCATAACTCTAAGGCTAAAGTGTATGTGAAGACAACTGACTCTGTTGTTAGTGGATATATACTTGAAATAAATTAACACAGTATAATTTTATTGAAAGTTGAATACCATTGGTATTTGGGATTCATCAAGAAAAAAATGAGTTTCAAAAATATCCTTGTATAGTGAAAGCTCTTATTTTTTTAAATCAATAAGTAAGCAATTCAATTGAATTTGCTCTTTTGTTCTTCTTTAGTATGAGATTAGAATTTTTGCTCTCTATACTTTAAGAAGGATCCTCTGAACTTTTTTTAATGCTGAAAAATCAGATAGAAAGCAAAAGCAGAGTTGCTTAACCCTGCTAATTTCAATTCTGTTGGAAATCTAGCTGTAATTATTACAAGAATAACAATACTTAGTATTTATATGCCACAACATCTCTATGTTTTCCTAACTATAAGTAAGCAATGTACCCATATTCTATTCTCTGACCAGGATTTCAGAGGTTCATGAATCCCTTTCTAGGAGAACATAAGGAATATGTGATTGGGCATATCAGAGCTCTCTTCTGTCTCTTGTTGTATGAAGAGATACAATATTAATATTTCATGGATAAAAAGAAAAACAAAAGAGAATTCAATTATGTGTTTGATTCATGACTCAAAGAGGCATATGCTCATTTCAATGCATGAGGTTTTTGATGCAAAACTCTAATTAAATCTAATGGGAGATATGTGGCCTAAATAAGAATATTCTTCTTAAAAGAGTGTGTGTTTCAAATGCTGAGAATTCCACCACATTTTAGTGTTAATTTCGTGCAATATATGAATAATGGATGCAGATGGGGGTGTGAGTAAAGTGTACGAAAGACCTTTATTCACTGTGGTATGATAGAATATTTTATCTGAGATTGGAAGAAAAAACATTGTTTTTATTTTCTTTTTCTTGGAAAATAAATATTCAGGGGGATGATAAGACAATAACCATTGAAGAAAAGCCCCTCCATTAAAAAGTTGGAAAGCTGAAGCAATAAAATCCTGATCTATATGCACTGGATAGAATTTAAGAGTCATAATTTCTATCTGAATAATTCAACCAAAAATAATCTAACCACAAACCAGTCTCTATGAGTTGGATGATTTCAAATGAAATTGCTAACTTCCTCTATTTTTCTCTTCATTCTTCATTTATCCTGCCCCTATAGATATGACCACATATTACTTTGACTTGTGCCTTTCTGAACTTAAGAAAAGAAGAAATGCATCAACTATTTGACTAAAGTACTCAACGTATGCAATTAGACAATAGTTTAAGAGAAAAAAATGTCAGCCAAGGTCATGTTTTTTGAAAAACTATAATAATTCAATTGGATGATAGATTTATTTTCTATTGTTTTGCATTTCAAAGCTAAGTGATCGGTCTTTTATTTAACACCATATTTTTTCTTTGAAAATTTATGTTATTTGAACACTTGTCCTATAAAAATCTACAATGCCTCGTCTTGTTGCAGAGGTGACTCTAGGTTTGAAGAAGTTTTATAGGAATGTACTGTAAGTCCTGATAGCTACTGTTAAACTATTTGATAATAGACCTGAAGAGCTCATCCCTGGGTCACAGTAGGAAAGAATATATTAAATATGCCAGGTAAATATTGATTAAGAGGGAGAACATATTAGCATGTTCTTTAGAATACACATGGTTAGCCTAAGGGTTAAGGTGTGGGAAGAGTCCAGATCACCTAAATCTGTGAAATCAATTAAAGATTTAGGAAGAAAACTAGTTTGAAGATTAGGAATAAATCTTTCAGTGGCCATGAACTTTATTGAGATAGTACTGTCTCCTTCTGGGCCTTGATACAATTAGCACAATATTATCTACAAATAATAGCATTCAAAGAATCTCTTATACAGAAAATCATTCTTCCACTTGAAATCTGGAGAGATCATCCATAATGAGAGTAGCAAGTAACTTTAAGTATATACATTTTTTCCTGTTATGTCCAGCTGCAGGTTGTTATTTGGAGGACAGTTGAACTAGTTTATCTCAATACTTGTGTGCACCAAGGAATCTTGCATATTCTTTACACATATGTGAGAAACACTTCACTGAAAGAAAATCTACACTGTTGTACTGCTTTACTGAAAATATTTTTTCATCATAAAATAATGACATTATGGAACCATTATACTGACTGTATTGTTTCATGTAGAAAATAATTTTTAAAAGCCTCAGATTTTTTCAAAAATACTAATGATATATAGGTAGTTTATTCTGAAAAATGTTTTATGGAAAGTAAGAAAGCTGACAGGAATTAATGTTTGGTGATGTCATTATCAACACTTTTTTTTCTAAGTGTAATATCATCAATTATTTTCCCCAAAATCTGTTGGTCAGAGTGATGTCTCTGAGATATTTGAAAAATTTATTCTTCAGTACTTTCCAAATTATTTTGTCTCTCACACAAATTTCTTCTGTATATATTTGGTTAGATCCAACTGCTCATCCTGGCTTCATCTTCTTGGGGGTATTTTCCCTTTCCTCACAACTTTGAATTGCTATGTGTTTTAGTTGTTGATTTGGAGAATAGATCACTACAGAAATTTTGACAAGTCTCTGCATTTCTTTACCTAATTGTTTCTTTTCCTTTCAATCTATTTTATACATGCTTTCTAAATGATCTAGCTTAGTTTGGTCTGCTATATTTTTCAGGAGTTTTCCATCTTCCCCACATCTTTTCACTGATCTATGCTATTTCTTAATGCTACTCTCTCTCTCTCTCTCTCTCTCTCTCTCTCTCTCTCTCTCTCTCTCTCTCTCTCTCCCCCACAGACACACAGACATATTTATTGATGTCTTTTAACTTTTGGACTGGTAAAATTTTCCCCCAATATCACCCACCCTTCTCCTCCCAGAGCATAACCCCATATAACAAATAGTACTTTTTAAATACAAAAAAAGGAAGAACCAAGAGGATGGAGTAGAAGCAGGAACCTGTTTGAGCTCTCTCCACAAACCCCTCACAATGCCTGTAAAAATGATTCTAAATGGATTCTAGAACAGCAGAACTCACAAAATGACAGAGCAAAACAGATTTCCAGACCAAGACAA
This sequence comes from Notamacropus eugenii, assembly GCF_028372415.1. Lineage (NCBI taxonomy): Eukaryota > Metazoa > Chordata > Mammalia > Diprotodontia > Macropodidae > Notamacropus > Notamacropus eugenii. The sequence goes on from NC_092874.1 coordinate 321,424,493, forward strand.
TCTGGAAGGATGACAGGAAGGGTCTATTGCACTAGTCTCAGAGTGGAGCACAGCCCAGCATGGGCCACGCTAGTACTGACAGAACTGGAGCAGGCCTCAGAGAGCTGATTCACCCACAGATGTGGCATTTTCCAGACTTCTCAACCCATAAACACAAAGAAAGTTCCAAAAGTCAGTGGGAAAGGTCTCTCACCTGGGTGAGAGAGGAATGTGGTCTCACCACAGTCACAGTGTCAGGGTAGTGGCAGCTAATGCTTCAACAGCAGCTACTTTGGGGGCTGTCAATTGACAGACAGAGAAGGAGTCCAGCTGATGATCTGGGTCACAGTCCTGGGTGATGATCCTGGGGTGAGGAGGAGTGCTCGTTTGGCATAGCTAATGGTGGCTGTAGAGAAGTAATCCTACTCACAATTCCAAGGCAGAAAAGAGCACTTGCGATTGCTCACAGACCAGAGTGTAAGGCAGGAGAGGAGGAAATATCTCTTCTTTGATCATAGCACTTTGGAGGGACTGAGAATTTACAGGCCTGGAGATATTTCTGAAAGCAGCTGCACAAAACACTTGAAACTTGGGGCAGTACACCTTCCACTTAACAAAGTTCAAAAGTAAAGTAAATGTCTGGGAAAATGACCAAAAAGAGGAAAAATAAGTCTACAAAAGGTTAATTTTTTTGTGAAAAGGCATTTTCTTAAAATGAGGAAGATCAAAACATACAACCAGTGGAAGATAGCAAGGTCAAAGCTCATACATTCAAAGACTCCAAGAAAAATTTGAAATGGCCTTAGGCCATGGAAGAGCTCAAAAGGGATTTTGAAAATAAAGTAACAGAAATAGAGGAAAAATTGGGAAAAGAAATGAGAGTGATGCAAGAAAATCACCAAAAATGAGTCAACAGTTTACTAAAGGAAACCGAAAAAGTGGTAAAGAAAATAACACCGACAGGATGAGCTGAATATGAAGGGAATATTCATAAAAATAAACTGTTGAGAGGAATGTACTGGGAGAAAGAGAATGGAAGAGGCAGATTGTAGTAAACTATTTCACATAAAAGAGGAAAGAAACAACTTCTACAATGGAGGGAAAGAGGGTGGAGGTGAAAGAGAACAAGTGAGCCTTACTCTTATCATATTTGGCTTAAGGAGGGAATAACACATCTTGATTTGGGTACGGAAATCTATCTTTCCCTGGAGGAAGGTGGGGGGAAGGAGATAAGAGGGGGAAGATAATAGAAGGGATCACAGATTGGGAGAAGGGGTAATCAGAAGAAAACACTATTGTGGGGGGCACAGGTCAAGGTAGAGAATGGAATAAATGGAGGACAAGACAGGATAGAGAGAAATGTGTTTAGTCTTTCACAACATGTGGTTACTCTTTCACAACTTTCACAACACAACAATGATGGAAGTGTTTTGCATGGCTACACATTTATGACATATTGAATTGTTTACTTTCTCAGTGAGTGTGGGTGGAGAGGGAGATAGGAAGGGACAGAATGTGGAACTCAAAGCCTTAAAAATGAATATTAAAAATTGTTTTTGTATGCAACTGGGAAATAAGTTTTACAGGCAATGGGGTATAGAAATCTATCTTGTCCTACAGGAAAATGGGGGGTGGGGAGAAAGATGGGTGATAGAAGGGAGGGCAGAATGGAGACTGGGGTGGTTGTGCTGCATACTGTCCTGGGGTGAGGGGTGGTGAGAGATGGGGAGAAAAGTTTGAATTCAAAATCTTGTGTAACTGAATATTGAAAACTGAAAATAAATAAATTGTGTGAAAAAAGAAAAAAGGATGAGAGCTCATAACTGATTGATTCCTCAAAAATCTGGAAAATATGTGCAATGAACAAAACTTGTGGGTGTTTTACCTTTGCACAGAATGAGGATGTCTTTTCATACGTTTTCCTTTGAGACATTCAAATTCTTCATGGTTAGAAGATTTTGATTTTTTAATGGCTGTCCTTTTCTTTTGTGTTGCTGAACTCATTTTGTATACTATTTTCCCTCTAGTTCACTCTGCATCATTTTATGAAAATCTTTCCATATTTGAGATATTCATCACATTTTTCATTTTTAGAGAATTGTATTATTGTATTACATTCGTGTATTATATTTTTTCGCCGTTCCTTAATCAATAATCATCTATTTTTTCCAATTTTTTTCACAAATAAAATTGCTGTAGATATATCTATTTATGTGGGACTTCTTATCAAAAGATCCTTTGAGATATTAAATTAGTAGAGGAATCTCCAAGCCAAAATGTATAAATATTATAATCACTTTGTTAGCATAATTCCAAGTTGATTTAATATTAAAAATATTATTAAGGATTTTACCATGTGTAGTTTCTATCTTCTTTCTCCTATATATTTAGCTGTAAGATGTTCCCACCAACAACACACTAGTATCTATCTTATCATAATAACTTAAACATTAAACATTTTCATCTTTTGAAATTTTCGCCAATTTGCATGGTATAAGTTGACTCCGTAATGTTTTATAAATAAATTTGTTTACTAAGCCATTAGGTACCATGACTATTTTCTTGGCAAGGAGATCATGTAAATGTTTTGCTGGTTTGAGTTTGTGTTGTGACTTCTCTGTTGTTACAAATGCTTTATCATTTAAAAAAAATTATCAGTAACGAATTTAAAGTGATTATAAGCTAGTGTGTAATTATATAAATTTTTCATTTTTAGAAGTTTTATCTTATTTAAATAGGTTGACTTGGGATATGTGTGTCATCTCATCTTTATTTCTTCAAAAATTTGTGCTGATTTTGAATTTTGCTCTACTCAGTTGGTAATCTGACCTCATACAGTTGATTTTAGAACATCAGTCATCTCTTTTTTCTGTCTCTAAATATGTAATAAATTCCTTCCTTCCATTTTCTTTATGTAATTTGTATATGCTTTACTAATCTATGTCCTTATCATATTATCTAAAAGGATGAGGGTTCCCTAAGGGAAGAAACTCTTTACTATCTTTCTATCCCCAGGGCTTATCATACTACTTGGCATTTGTTAGACATGTACCATATTAGGATCTCAAGGTTAAAATGATAGACCTTAATTTTAGGGAAATCTTTTTGTATTACATTTGGGAAATTGCATGGTATGTTTATCGTATTATTCAACGTTCATCCAAAATTATAAATGCAATTTGAAATACACACACATTTATATATGTGCATAGTTCAAACTACTTTTGTACATACATATATGTGTACGCACAAATCAATGTAACCGGAAAAAACTATAGAAAAAATATCTAAACAAACTACTTCAACCCTCAAAAACTGGAATTACAAGCAGTATCTTATAGCTAAACGCATAATACAAATAATATAAAACTGTCCATGATAAAAGTCCTTAATAATATTTTAAAGCATGTATCTTTTCAATTCCCCTCTCACAGGAAACATAAAAAGGAAAATCTTCATCAAAAATTGCCAACATATTTAAAAATATGATTCATTATCCTATCCCACATCCATCATCCTTAAACTTTGGCAAGAATCTAGGAGAAAATGTGAAATCTTATAATACTTATTACTTGGGGCCATATTTGATCACTGTAACTGTTGCATTGTTAAATTTCATTATTCTATTATTTGTAATTTACAGTTTTCTAGTGACTGATCATTGGGTACATTGTTTTCTTAATTCCACTTTACTTCATTTTGCAACATTTGATATAAATGTTCCAATTCTATAGATCTATCCTAACTATTGTTTCTGAAAGAACACTAATGCTTCATTAAATTCGTGTGCTGAAATTTTTAGTTATTCACAATAGATGGTGTCTATTTTTCCCCCGCCAGTTCATTACAACAGCTAAAGTCCTGCTCCAAGTATTTTGTTGTCTACTGGAGCCTTATGAGGAAATATTCAAGTCCCAACTCTGAAAATACTGGCTGCATATCTCTGGTCAAGTGGCTTAATCTCTCAGTACTCCAGTCAACTCTCTAATATTTTAAGTTACACAGAGGTACACAAATATTAGCTAATAAATTATTAGTGAGTATTTTCCTCCAATGATTCCATTGTCAATGAGATCACAGGTCTAATCTCTACCCTAAAGAAAAGTGCTTTTCATCATTGATCTGTAAAGGTATGAATGTAACAATGAGATCTCTGAGTTAAAGCACATATATACTTTAGTTGGTTTCTTTATACAGTTTCAAATTACTTTCCAGAATGATTGACTAATTCAAAACTCCAACAACAATCCAAAAGCCAGGACACCTCTCTACATCTCCTCTATAGCTGACCACTTCTATTTTCTGTCATCATTTTTACTTGCTTGTTATGAGAAGAAACCTAAAGGATGTTTTGATTTTTATTTCACTTATTCTTGATTGAACATAATAATACAGATGTTTAGTAGTTTGTATTTCTTGTTTTGAATATTATTTAGTCACTTTTAATCTATTAGAGAATATATATTTATATATTTCTCTGAGTATTTTAAATATTTTGTACATTAGACCTGTATCAAGGATATTGCATGCAAATCCCTTTCTCTTAGTAGTTGAACACTTTCCTTCTAACCTTAGCTACATTAATTTTGTTTATGCAATAGCATTTAAATTAAATATATATTCAAAATTATTTATTGTTATTTTACATTTTCTTCTGCAATTATTAGGCTATCTGATTACCACATCCCTCTATCATTACATTTTCTTTTGTTTCCACTACATAACATTTAATTTCAGGTTATATGTCAATTTTGAAATTATCATGGTACATATATAAGCTTTCATTCATGTCAGATTGCTTTCTTGTTGTCCCTGAAATTCTCACCACATTTGGAGTTCTTCCTTGGTATTTTTAATAAAATTCTGACAAAATGACCATAGCAATAAGTTTAGTATTTAATCACCTTGGTGAAAAATGAGTTAATTTTTAAAGATTTTCTATATACTTATGTTTAAAGCATGATTCTAAGTTCCAGGGTTGCAAATAGAAAAGTGAGGCATTTCTTAATAATTTCACATTCTAATGAGAAAAGAATATGTGGAAAGGTCTCAGCTTTGAGTCAGATGGAAAGGTCTTATTGCCCCTAGAGTATTGCAGCAAAGCATATGGCATTGTCTCTTCTTTAAATGTCATTTCCTTTGATAAAATCATATCAGTTTGATGTTGAACCATTTGACGGTGCCAAGGACGTTTGTGGTCAAAGTTTTCTTTTCTAGGACTTTAATAACTGTGGCTATGGCAGCTAAAGGATCACTTACCAGGTTGCATCTCTGCAGGGTTGCTGCCCAAAATGATGTCTGTGATGTCTGCATTAAAAGCATAGCTATTCCAATGACACCTGAATTCAGCATCCTGGAATGTATTCACTGGGGTCTGAGGAGAAACGGTGTTCAACTTGGAGGTTATGGTTTCTCTATCATACTCAAGAATATGTTGTGAAAAATAAATGTGTTTAGTTATATACTCTTAAAATAATGGCTGGGAAGAAATAGGGAGTAGCTTGGCAGGATCTAAGTTTAGAATATCACCTTGTAACATGTACCAAGATAAACTAAAAAATGTTATTAGACCATTAGCAATTATAACCTTTAAAATAAGTAGAAGAGAACCAGATGAAAATGTTATTAACTATGGCTTCCAATTGAATTCTACCATGCAGTATTGCTTTTGTTAAATATCATTTCCTTAACAAAATAATTCTTTGAAGATTAAAGTGGAGCACAGAAAAAAGGACGATGGGAGAGATCTATAAAGTCAGTACCAGAGAAATTAAATTTAGTGTTTAAAATGTTTTAACTTCAGAAACAACATTGAAAATAAATGAGCATATAACTTTCAAATAAGAGGATAAGGTTTCAGAAGCGATAGGAAGGGAAGACAAATAATAAGGCAAATCAAGTTTGTTTGCTTGTTTTTTTAGAAAAAGCTGTAGTAAATGAAAACTAAAAAGTATAAAAAGTTGAATGAACAGAGGGATATTTGGAAATAACCATTTAACCAAGAGGAGGATAAGAAAGAGAAAAAGGGAAAATAAATAGAAAATTAAGTAAAGAAAAAATCAATAATTAAAAATGACAAAGAACAAAATAGAGGGCAAAAAGGAAGCAAGCATGAGGTTAGAGATCATCAAAGTGACAGTAAAGCAAAATTAATCATAGAATTGAATTCAGCTCCTCCAATTCCAATTTATGATATCACCTTGCTAAGGTCCTCTTCAAAAACAAAAGACAAATAACAACAACAATTACAGAAACAAATTATTCAATTAAAAGAGGAAAAGGATAAAATGTGAAAGGCAATACAAAAGAATTGAGAAACATGCAAATCTAACATAATTTTAAAAGTCATTAGCATAAGTAATTCAACAAAATGACTAGCATGTTAATGCAACTGGGATAAGAAAAGAGATCAGCTAATCGTATTAAATGTATCATTGTCTGACTTACAAGATATATAGGCAACTAACAGAGATAAATAACTAGCAACTATATTTCCAACTGCTAAGTAGTCAAAGAAAATAAACAGCTTTCATACAAAAGACTGCAAATAATCAATAACCAAAGGGGGAAAATGCTCCACTCTCAAACTGAAAAATGCTCAAAGAATATTAATAGACAATTTACAGAAGAAGAAATTAAAATTATCAATAATCATATGAAAAAATGCTTTAAGTCGTTATTGATTAGAGACATACAAATTTAAACATCTCTGAAGTATCACCTCAAACCTATCAGTTTGACTACTATGACAGAAAAAGAAAATGATAAATGTTGTAGAGGATGAAAAATTTTCCTGAAGCATTAAAACAAGATGGGGAAATAGAAATAGAAAAAATCCGCTGAACACCATGTGAAATTGATCTTACAAGGAAAATATGTGGCAATATCATAGTCAAATTTGGAAATCCCCAGGTCAAGGAGAAAATATTATGAGTAACAAGAAAGAAATAATTCAAATATGGCGGGCCACAATTTGAATCACACAAGACTTAGCAGTGGCAACACTAAATTGCTGAGAGGATGTCCATCAACTGGGGAATGGCTGAACAAATCATGTTATATGAATGAAATGGAATACTACTGTTGTATATGAAATGATGAGCAGCCAGATTTCAGAAAAACCTGCAGTCCTACAAGAATGGATGCTCAATGGAGTGTGCAGAGGCAGGAGAACATCGTACACAGCAACAGCAATATTCTGAGGTGATTAACTATGAAAAACTTAGTTCTTCTCAGCAAAACAATGACCCAAGACAATTCCAAAAGACTCATATTGGAAACTGCTAACTGCATCCTGAGAAAGGACTATGGAGTGAGAATGCAGATTGAATCATTCTTTTTTACTTTCTTATTTTTTCTTTCTTGTGCCTTTCCATTCTTTTTTTTTTTTTTTTGGTTTTGATTCTTCTTTTACAACATGACTAATGTAGAAATATGCTTAACATGATTGTACGTATAAAACCTATATCAGATTGCTTGCTATCTTAGGTATAGGAAAAGCGAGAAAAGGAGGAAAGAAATTTTGAACTCAAAGTTTTACAAAAAATGAATGTTGTAAACTCTCTTCACATGTAATTGGAAAAAAATACTATTAAGGTGGAAAAAAGACAAAAATGCTCCCTTTCAAAAAATGTAAAATGGAAATTAAAAAGAAATTCTGAGCTTTCACCAGAAAGCTCATCCAGAAAATTAAAAATGGTAAATATTAGAAGCATGGTTTAAAAAATGGTTCCACTGAAAGAGTGGTTTTGGGGGAAAAAAATTTGCCAGATTTTTGAAGAACTGATACAATTAAATGAAAATAAGAACAATTTCTCATTATTTTAGTGGTCAATGAATGTGAACAGGAAGTTCTAAAATAAAGACATGCTATCTATGAACAACTATATTAAAACTCAAATCACTCTGGCTCTCATTGATTGGCCAACCATAGGTCCCAACCTAAACCTCACTTAGTCATTGTTTGGACTCCGATGGCTGACAGTGAGTGTACATAACTGTTTCTGTTTTGGTCAGAAACTCTGTGAGTCTTGTTCTCCCAGACAGATTTTTTTTATGAAGATGAAAGAGGTTATTCTTTGCCTCCTTTCTTACCTAGCCTTGATCACTGAATTAGTGTTGCCTCAGACAAACTGAGACTTGAAAAAGACCTTAACTTAAAAAACCCAAGATCTCTCATTGCTTCTAGGGCCATCTCTAGTCTTCTTGATCTTTATCTTTCCACTAGACCAGATAGCTCTAGAGGATAGGGCAAGGATCATGACTTTGCCTAGCTCCATCCCACTTAAATCACTTGCTAGTCATAACATTATGTTCTTGATGCCATGGTCCTCTCTGAGAAGGAAGGACAACAACAATCTGTGAGTAGTAGGAGCTGCCTCAATGGGGACCCAACTGACCAATTTCAGTTGAACAACACAGATCCTTCCCTCCCTCCCTCTTTTCCTTCCTTCCTTTCTTCCCCTCCTTTCCTTCTATATTCTCCCACTATCCACATAGGAAACTATATCCTTACCTATGTGTGATCTGCTCAAAAGAATATTAATATTGATAGCTGAAACCTCTCAAGATATCTTGGGGTCAGGGAGGATTTTGGGAAGATGGCTGAGTGGGTCAGAAAATTCAAAGCTTAGCATTTCCTCCACAAGAAACACAAAATAGCACCTCAGGATGAACATAAAGAAGTAAAAATAAATAACAATTGAGGCAAAAAAGTTGTTCTCCTGAAACAATCATAGAAGATACAAGCTTGGTCCCTGGGAAATGTAAACACCTCCAAGCTAGTTGTACTGAAACAGCAAATGGTGATCCTGGGCTTAGCTGGGTTAAGAGGCAAACTCCTGGATAGTGTGGGGAGTCAAGCATCTGAACATAGAACTTAAGGAACATGAACATTAAGGGAACTTCTACTGATAAGGGACACTAAGTCCAGTTCTATTGTGAAAATGTATCTCTGGGTCAGAAGGAAGCAGCACGTTCCCAGTGATTACAGGAGCAGTGTGGCAGGGATGCTGCTGACTATGGGCACTTACAGCCAGGCAGACCTCTTGGTTTCACTTTCAGGCCAGAGGGGAAAACTGAAGTAGGGTTCTGAGGCAAGAGACATTATCACCCATATTACAGAACTAAAGGTTATTACAATAACAAGATCTTGTAAATTAAAACAAAAAAGCAGGTCAAGGAGACAGAAAAATAAATATTTATATTTTATTTTATATTTGTATTTTAACATACATTTACTATGGGAATAAAGAAGAGCAGGGTTTGTCTTCAGAGGAAGATAGTGAAGCAAAAAGAAAAAAGCCTCTCTTACCCCAAAGAGTAATGTGAAATGGCTACCTGGCCAAAAAGAATTTATAGAATAGTCATAACTATTTATAACATTATATTTATAATATTTACAGACTAGTCATAATTTATAGAAGAATTTTTGAAAGACTTTAAAAATCAAGTAAGAAGGATTGAGAAGAACATTAAAAATAATACATGAAAAATAAGATTATGAAAAGAAAGTCAACCAGCTAGAAATAAGATCCAGAATCTAAAGGAAGAAAATGACTCCTTCAAAATTAGAAATAGGGAAAGGGAAGCCAGAGAAGTTAAAAGAAACCAAGAAATAACCAAACAAACTATAGAATGAAACAAATAGAAGAGAAAGTGAAATATCTCAAGGAGAAACAACTGATCTGTTGAACAGATCAAGAAGGGAAAAAATAAGGACAATCAGACTACCTGAAAGCTATGATAAAAAAAGAATCTTGATGCAATAGTACAAGAAATAATTAAAGAAAATTATCCTGAAGCTTTAAAACAAGAGGGGGAAATAGAAATAGAAAAAAATCCATTGAACACCACGTGAAATTGATCTTACAAGGAAAATGTGCAGCAATATCATAGTCAAATTTGGAAATCCCCAGGTCAAGCAGAAATTATGAGCAATAAGAAAGAAATAATTCAAATACGGGGAGGCACAATTTGAATCACACAAGACCTAGCAGTGGCAACACTAAAAGACCACAGCTTTTAAAACAATTATATACCAAAGAGCAAAAGAGCTGGTGTTCTGGCCAAAAATATCCTACCCAGCCAAATTAAGTGTAATCTTGAATGAAAAAAAGAATATCCAGTGAATTGTCAGACTTTCAGGATTCTGTTACCAAAAGACCTGAAATCAACAGAAATTTGACATAGGTGTTTTAAGAGAAATACAAGGTAAACATTAAAGATTAATTAAAAGGACTCAATAAGAACAGGCTGACTGCTTTTTATATGAGAAAATATGAATTGAATGTCTAAGATTGTTATCAGTAATTGGGTAGTTTGAAAGAAAGATTAGGGTAAAGCTGAGTATGATGTAATGCTAAAAAGTAAACCATATATGAAAAAGTAAAAAGAGTAATTATCTTATATAAATGATATGTGAGAAGAACTGACACAGAACAATTAGATGGGGGAGGAAGGGTGGTAGTTTTGGTACCCTACTCTCACTGAGAATGAAATTAACAGAGAACTGTATGTATGCATATCTGGAAGGGAATAAAAGTCTTTAAATTCAGAAAAAATTAAAAGGCTAAAGGAATTTCGAAGGAGAGGAAAAGCAAGTAATTTTAGGATGGGGAAAAAATATAAGGGAGGGATCTTTGTTGGGATTTAGGTTAAGTACTAGGAGGGTAAAGTAGCAGGCAGAAGTAAAGTAGAGGAGTCAGAAGGGATAGGAAATAGGAGATAGGCACAAACGAAAAAAAAGATCAGGACTAGAATTTATTAGGCAAAAATAACCAGGGTAGTAATCATGATTTCAGACAAAGTTAAACTTAAATTCCATTTAGTGAAAAGAGAAGAACAGAGAAACTATATGTCAGCCATATTAATTAACAGATTTCTTTAAGTAGTTGCTCAAAGGATGGTCCCTTTAATAAAAAAAAAAAATCAAACTGAGAGGAGAAAACCCTCAGGGTTCCTGAGTAAAAGGGAAACAATTATTATTTAGTATTTAAATCCACTCTGGGTTAGGTGGGTGGGGACTTGTGCAGCCTTGAGAGGAGAGGAGGGGAGAGGGGAGGAGAGGAGCCACCACTCACTCACAGGTTGTGTTTTTCCTTTATTTTAGAAGAGGACCATGACATCAGGGGGATGATGACATGACTTGCATTTGACTTTGATTTGAGTGAGGGAGGGCTGTGCAAGGTCACCCAGCCCTACTTTCTTTCCAAGACCAAGCATTAAGGCCAATTCACTCTGGGGCTCATAGATTAGACAATAAATCCCTGCCCTCCTAGCACAGAGTTAAGGTAAATACTAAATAACTTTTTCCCCTTTTGGCCAGGAACCCTGAGGGTCTTCCCCCCCAGTTTAATTTTTTTCTGATTAAAAGGGTCTTTTGTGTAACTACTTAAAGAGGCCTATTTACTGAATGGCCCTTACCTCGCTCGAAGTGAGAACCTGAGAAAACCTTAGACTAAAAGACTAGGGTCTTCCATTGCATCCTGTGCCATCTGGAGTGATTCTGATGAATATCTGGCCACTGGACTCAGATGGCTCTGGAGGAGAAAGTGAAGCTGATGACCTTGCACATCCCTCCCTCCCTCAAATTAAAGTGAACTTCAAGTATGTCATCATCTCCCTGATGTCATGGTCCTCTTCAAGAAAGAAGGACAAACACAATTTATATATGCATCTAAGTGTATGTATGTGTGTATGCATATATATGTTTATGTGTATATTTGTATACATGTGTGTGTATGTATGTCTCTGCATATATATGTGGGTATGTGATTTTATGTGTATGTATGTACCTGTGTGTGTGTGAATGCATCTGCACTTAACTGCAGCCTACTTGTGTGTGGGGGGGTAGGACTGAGGGGAGAAAAAGAATAAAATATGTATTGCACAGCAGAGAAAGAAAGAAAACTTACAAAGAAGCAAAGATGATCAGCTCAGAAAACAATGTGTATTATTTATTGTATAGACTTTCTGGAAATGGAAATTTATTGCTGTATATTTTGAATACTCTCATGTTCTTCTGTGTGTATGGCAATACTTTTTATCCTTTACTTTGTATTTGTTTTAGTACTTAAGTTTATAATATATTTCTATTCCTTTTCTCATTGTGTATTTAAATTTTAGCATTTAAGTTTTTAATAAATTAATTAAAAATAGATATCTTGGAGTTTATGGGCTAGATTTCTTTTTTTAGGAAGAAATCCAAATTAAATCCTTAAATCCAAATAACTCTTTTCTCATTGATTGGCTAACAATGGGACCCAGCTCAATCCTCACTTAGTCATTGTTTCTGCTCCGTTGGCTCACAGTGAGTGAAAATAGCAATTGTTTCTATTTTGGCCAGAAATCCTGAGGGTTTTCTCCTCCCACATTGATGTTTTTGGACAAGGTAAAAAAGGTCATTTTTTTTTGCCTCGTTTTTTGCTTAGTCTTAATCACTGAATTGATATTGCCTCAGAAAAAGTGAGGTTTGGGAAAGATTTTAAATTAAAAAGGCTAATGTTTCCCACCACATATAGGGGCCATCTCTAGTCTTCCTGATCTATATATCTTACTATGGACCCAGATGGCTACAGAGAAGAGAGTGAAGCTGGTGATTTTGGATAGCGCTGCTTCATTTACATCCAATTCACTTGAAAGTCATGAAATCACCTTCTTGATGCCATAGTCCTCTTTGAGAAAAAAGGATAAACAGCAACAATATTAATATTTATTTTATCACTTATAACAATGCAAATAAAAATAACTGTAACTTTCTACCTTATACCCATCAGATTGAGAAAGATGACATAGGAAGACAATACCAAGTACTGGAGAAGTAGGAGGAGTACAAGGGAACTAGAACATGCAGTAGAGCTTATATGAACTGGTACAGAGTGATTTATAGTCAACAAACTGATATGATTTGGTGCAGAGTGAATTGAGTAGAAGTGAAAAAACCATTTACATAGCCACCATAATAAAGTGAGGGAAAACAACTCAGAATGGCCTTAAAATTCTGATGGAAGTAATCACCAGTTTGATCCCAAAAGGGATTTTATGTAAAATTAGATGTGTTATATGTCATGTTAGAGAGGTTATGTTCTAAACATCAAAGATACCATGGTCACTCACTTCATTCTGGGCCATCTCTAGTCATCTTAAATTTTTCTTGCCACTGAACTTTAATGAGTCTGAAAGAGAGGGTGAGGCTGATGATTTTGTCCAGCTTTGCCTCACTTAAATTCAATCCATGTGCGAGTCAAGACATCATGCCATGATGTCATTGGTCCTCTTCAAAAATGAAGGATAAAAAACAGCAACAATATGGTCTAGAGGGAATAAAGTAGAAATGCATTTTCAATTATTTTGGACATCTTGATTTGTTTTGGTTAACAATTCAGATTTGTTATAAAGCAGGACTCTTTCTTGGAGAAAGGGAAAAGTGGGCTGGAGGACAATATTTGGTGAAAAGAAAGAGTGTCAATAAAGCATGTTGAAAGTTGATGGAGGGAGAGTAGGTAGCATGCAGAAAGAAGTAAACAAAATATTGAGTGTGTTAGAAACTTGCTATTTTTTCCATTATCCTCTTTGTTTTCAATTTCTTGAGACATTTGTAATTATTAATGATTGTTCATCATTGTAAATTTTAAAGCAATAGAAAAAAAAGGTGGACACAATAATGTATTGTTAATTGAACTATTAATGTGTCCTGAATAATGGTTTGCAATTATGCTAACAAAGTGACTAAAACATCCATACAACTTGACCCAGAGATTTCATAGCTGGGAAAATATCACAGTCAGTCAACAAACATTTATTAAATATTTATTATATGTTAGGTTTTCTGCTAAGTGTTGTAGAGAGAAAGAATGGCAAAAGTAACTTCTGCTCTCAAGGAGCATATAGTCTGAAAGGGAAGATCTAATGTAAACCACTATGTCCAAGCACAATACATACAGGAGAAACTGGAAATAATTTTAGAGTGAAGGCACTTTTATTATGGAAAACTAAGAAAGTCTTTGTGCCAATATTTGGATTTTAACTAAAATATGAGGGAAGCTAGGCAAACTAAGATATAAAAATGCAGAAGAGATTTCCAAGCATGGAGGATGGGTAATAAAAATGCATGATTGTTTTGTTTGAGGAAGAGAAAAGAGGCCAGTGTCATCATACTGCACAGTCCATGGAAGAAAGGGAGGGGTAAGAAGACTGAAAAGATCATAGAGGGTCAGGTTGTGAAGGGCTTTAAATACCCAATAGAGGGTTTTATATTTATCCTGAAGCAATAGACATGACCTGAGCTTATTGAATAAGGGATGCCATGATCAATCAGTTAGTCACTCAGTCCACAATTATTCACTCTGTCTACCTTTGGCAAGTATCTAAGAATCCAAGAAAGGCAAAAGATAGTGTCTACCCTCAACGAGCTCACAATCTAACAAGGGGAAAATCACATGAAAGGAATCTGGAAAGTGTATGTGGAATTGTTTGAGGAATGGTGGTGGAAAGGCGTCTTAATTTAGTCTATGAGGGGCCCTTGAGAGGGCCCAATTTTGTACAGAGAAGTATATTTTGATAGGAAATGAAGAAATATTCACTCTAAGAAGATCAATTTAACATTTCAGTGAAGGATGCATTGCTGTGGCAAGAAATTTAAGAGAAGTGATCAACCAACAAGCTACTGCAATAGTCTATTTATGGAACAATGATGGACTGAAATGTAAGAGAAGACAAAAGGATGTATATGAGAGATGTCACCTAGATAAAACCATCTGCCCTTGGTCACTGAAGAGATGTGGTGGGGGAGTGGAATGGTGAAAGAAAGTTAGGATTTGATTATGATACCCAGGTTACAAGCCTGCATGACTTGGAGGAAGTTGATTCCTTCAAGGGTAATAGGGAAGTTCAGAAAAGGGAGAGTTCAGAGGGAAAAACAATATTGAGTTTGGGATCTCTATGAAACATTCAGTTCAAGAAATTGGATAGGCAGTTGCATGTATACCAAAATATCTATAGTCATCATTTCAAGGTAGGAAAAAATTAGAAATAAAATATATTCTCACGAATTAGAAAATAGATAAACAAGTTGTGGTATATTAATAAATCTGGATATTATGAATCTGCGTTGGAAGAAATGATTAAAGTGATGAATATAGAGAATTTTGGGAAGAATTATAAGAAAAATATACAATGAAAAAGCAAATATAAACAGGATTATGAAAATAACATGCACAGCAACTCAATAATATAAATAGAATGACAAAAACATAATATTTTAAACTGAATGCTATAAAATTTTAATAAGCAACCTTGGTACCAAAGAAAAGATATGAGACACCATCTCCTCTTCCTTTCTTTACCTGCTTGGTTTATCTCATAGTCATTCATTTTCCTGAACTCAGTTCTCTCTTTCAACGAATTATTTTGTTCGGTGAGCTTTTGAATCTTCTCTATTTGGCTAATTCTGCTCTTTAAAGTCTCCTTCTCCTCATTGGCTTTTTGGACCTCCTTTTCCAGTTGAGTTAGCCTCTTTTTAAAACTCTTATTTTCCTCAGCATTTTTTTGGTTCTTCTTTAACAAGCTGCTAATTCGTTTTTCAAGCTCTTCTATTGCCTGAGCCCAATTAAAGATCCCTTTGGAGTCTCTGGAGGCAGGGGCCTTGACTTCCTCTGACAGTATGCCTTGTTCTTTCTTATCTGAAAGGATGGGAGGAGACACCTGTTCATCAAGAAAGTAACCTTCTATGGTCTCATTTTTTTCCCTTTTTTTGGGCATTTTCCTAGCCAGTTACTTGACTTCTGAGTTTCCTCTCCATAACCACCTTGCCTCCAGTTCTGCTAAGCCAGCACTGGGGGGCTGAGATTCAGAAGAACTGCTCCAATCTCCCAAGGGATTTAGATGAGGGCAGGGTCACTATTCAGTGTGAGATTAAGATCAGCTGCTCAGGTTGGGGCAGAGCCACCACACAGGGCTAAGTTCCCTCAGGGGCTTTACCAAGAGACCTTCAACAATGGATGCAGACTTCTGCTTGCCTTGGGAAACCCCATCAGCTGCTGCTGCCTCCCCTGCTACCACTTGAAGAGGCCTAAGTTATGTGGACATCCTGCTCCCTTCTTGACCAGCCAAAAAAACCCTCTCACTGACCTCTAGTGCCTGTGGGTTGAGGGATCTGCACTGCTGCTGGAGATTCTGTCCCTGAAGCTTGCTTGGTCTTGCTCCTCCTAGCGTTGTGCGGTCAAGGCTGGGCTGGGCTCTGCTCTGTGTCCAGTGCAACAGATCTTTCCCATCGGTCTTTCAGGTCACTCTGAGCTAGAAATCTCCTTTACTCTGCTGTTCTGTGGCTTCTGCTGCTCTAGAATTTGTTGAAAGTCCTCCTTTATAGTACTTTATGGGCTGTGGGGAAAGAGCTAGTGTATGTGTGTCTTTCTACTCTGCCATCTTGGCTCTGCCTCCCTCCTCTTGTACATAGTCACATTTTTTTAAATTTTGTTGTATTTGTTTTTGGTTTTTTAATTTTTTATTAAGGGCTATTTCTCTTTAAAAAGGAAAATGAGAAGAATGAATTGGGAAACATACATGATCTAGAAACTATGTATAGCAATAAAACATTAAAGAAAAATCCATTCTAGTTTTTTACTGAAGCAAGGTATGTATGAATGAGTAAACAGTGGATCAACTGATCAATTTACAGAGTTCCTTAATTAACCATGAGCTTCTGTTTATAGGAAATGGAAAGGCATTTTCTCATGAAATGTATGCAAATGCACTGCTATATTGATTAAGTTTCAGAGAGCGAAGTTGCCTACAGTTTCTATCTTGAGAATTGAGTCTATAAGGACAGGTTTTTGTTTTCTTTGGTTCATTGCCTCCACCCCTGAGTATTATTGTAGGAAAAACTTCACAATAAAATGTACATATGATGCACATCTAAGGTTCCTAAAATTTCCATGCATTTAATGTATAATCTAGGCATTGCATATAATGCAATCTTTCATTTCACTCCACAGAAAGTGTACAAGATGTGAAGGATTTCCAGAAGCCCATGAATAGACTAAAAAAATGCAGTTCTTAAATTACCATCCGTTTCCCTGGAAGGGGAATGAACTCAGGGAAGCCACAGGAGCAACCTTTGTAATGTTAACAATTCTTTTTTTCACCACAGAGTCCTACACAGTTTCTTTAAGATATAAAATGTTCTCCTGAAGATTAGACTCACAACTGGTGGTCCGCACTTTGAAGGTTGCTGAATATCTCATCAAATGCTCCTTTCTCTAAGGAATACTTTAGATCTGAAATTTCCTCAAACTCCTGTGGTTTCAAAACATGAACCACTTTCTGAGCCCTCATGTTGGCACATATCTACCACTTCCACATGTATTTCAAGGTCAACATTACTGTTCATGGGATGTGGGAGCAATATACACATGTACACATAAGCACACACATACATACACATAAGCATATTGCTGCATTTCAGAAAAAAAAGGGAGGGGTCAAGAAAAAACTATGAAGGAGAATTCTGAATAATCAGTGAGAAAAACAGGTATGAGCTATTTCTCCAGTCATTTTTATGGACAATAAGGATGATCAGTTTTTCTCAATCAGGAGCCAGCTTCAGACTTTAAAATCTATATAATATACATTTTCACAGATGATGAGGGGTCCTTCAGTTTCCTTCAAAGAATCCTTATAATTTTCTCATCCTCCTGACACTATCATGTTGATGGAAGCACTCCTGAAATTAGTCAGTGATTACCCTGATCACTCCTTTAGACTAATATTTGAGAAAAAATAATGGCAGTGAGTGTTTGTCTTGCTTCAATAACTTCAAAGAAAAAAAATTGTTTTTCTGAGGGAGGTAATCCTTTTCTTGGGAACCAATGCCATTTTCCTCTGAAGTATTTCTAGTGAATCCACTTTGTCTTCAATAGTAGCATTTGCTAGCAAGTGTCAGAATGACTTCTTGTAAGTCAATGATGAAAAGTCTACTGAGAATGCTTCTGGAAACAAGGCTAAACATGGGAACTCTGAAATTGTATTGCACATGAAAGAGTAAATCTATATTCAAGTGTCCTCTATTGTATCCAGTTGTTGAACTCCATATACATATACAGTTGTTGAACTCCAAGCAGAACCACAACACATGATGAAACAAAGATAAATTTTAACAGTTTCATTTAAAACTCATTACAGCAACCTGTCCTTTCTGCCCTACACTGATTTCTAAGAATTGCAGTAAAATGAAAATCTGATATTGAAAGCTAGAGTTTTCATTCCATTCTTGAGACTAACAATTGCTACTTCAGTCACCAAATTCTCTAGTATTTAAGAGATTGACAACATAATCAATGAATCCTTTAGAAGAATTACTTCATGGGGACTCAATTTCATTTACCAAACATTCTGGGGAAAAGAGTGCCTATACTGTTAACTTTATCATAACAAGATTACCTACAAACAAAAAAAAAAAAAACAAAAACAAACATTCTTTCGCTTTATTTAAAAATCTTAGAAGTTATTCTAATGAAAAACAAACAAACATACTAATATTATATTTGCTCTTCTAGCTTTAAAAAAGTGACATCGTATCATTTTGTCCTTTTACTTCTTTCTATGGACAGAACTTATCATGAAGGAGTATCATATTGAAAGTGAAAAAGGCTTGAATTAATTATATTCCTTTCTGGACTACTTGTTATGTAGCCTTGAGTAGGTTTCTTAACTTGTTCTGATTACAACTTATTCCATTTTGCTTGATCTTTATCCATATCACTCACTAACTGTGTCTATGCCTTGATGCTCTTTTCTCAGCTTTTGTCTTTTTTCTATCTCTTTTCTCTTGTTTATTGACTTTCTTAGGTTCCATAGGTTTGCTTATCATCATTCTTGATGACTTTTATATCCATATATTTTGTCCTCATCCCCATTCATTGGTCATAGATTACTAGTATGAATATTGAGTCAATCTCCTAATTACTCTCCTTGCCTCAAATTTCTCCCCAGTTTGGTCTATCCTACACACTACTGCTAAAATGGACATAAGGCCATGTAAATTCCTTATTCAACAAACTCTAGCAGTTCCCTATTGTCTCTAGGATAAAGTATAACTTCCTTTCTTTTGCTTTAAAGTTCTTCACAACCTGATCCTAACCTATCTTTACAATCTCATTGGACATGATTTCCCCTTTTACATACAGTCTGCAATCCTTTAAAACTGATATTTCCTGTATTCCTCATGAAAGATATTGCATTTCTTGTCTCCATGCATTTATAATAGTGCCTCTATTTGACTTTCTCCTCACCTCTGCTTCATAGAATATATCTCTTCCTTCAAAACTTGTCTCAAATGCTACCTTTTCCATGAAGCAATTCTAATCACTTCTTTCTCCTCCCCATGAACTGCTAACATCTTCCCTCTCAATTTACCTTGTATTTGGAAACTTTGTATTTATACTTTCAGGACAACTAGATGGCATAGTGGATAGAGCATGGAGTATGGAGTCAGGAAGTCCTAAGTTCAAATCTGGCTACAGACACTTACTAGCTGTGTCACCCTGGACAACTCACTTATCCCTTTTTGCCTCAGTTCCCTCATCTGTAAAAAAAAATGAGCTAGATAAAGAAAGGGTAAATCAGTTTCGTATCTTTGCCAAGAAAACCCCAAATGGGGTGATAAAATGTCAAACAAAACTAAATTTATTTTTTATATTTATTTGTATATATGTATATATGTATATATAAACTTGTTCTTTAAGCAGTTACGTGGCATAGAGCATAGAGCATAGAGCACAGGAACCTGAAGGTAGGAAGACCTGAATTTGAATCTGCCCTCAGGGACCTAACTAGCTCAGTGAGTCTGGAAAAGGCTCACAACCTCTCTGTGCCTCAGTTTCCTTATCTGTGAAATGGGAAATAATAATAGTACCTACCTCTCAGCCTTGTTGGAAGGATAAAATGAGGTAATATTTATAAAGGACTTTGCAAACTTTAAAGGGTCATATAAATTCTAGTTGTTGTTATTGTTTTGTGATTGGAGATAATTTCCTTCATTATATTCATATCCCAGGCACTTTTTACAGTGAATGACAAATTAATGCTTACTCATTGTGTCAGTAAGCACCCCAACATACACAGGGAGACTTACTGTCACAAGTGGTGAGATCTGCATTCATAAAAGGAAAGGCAACTTTTGAGGGGTTATCAATCACTTTAATGAAGCACATGTATCATTACGTTAAGCAAGTACATATATCATTCAGTTAGTTCAGGGTAGATAGCACCCTGAACTTCAAAGAAAATACAGAGAAATCAAAAGATCAACAGACATGGCTTCCTCTGCCTGAATTCAACAGACAATTGGATCCCAATTGTCTGACCATAGTTACCAGAAAGGGAAGCATGACATCTGGGTTCTCAAAGCCAGGATCTCCTTAGAGGTTTCCCAGAGTTCTTATTTGGCCAAACACTTCCAGTCAGTAAGCTCCAAAGTACTCAACAGACATGGCTTCTTCTGCATGACCATAATTCAACAGACAGGTACAGCTGTCTCATTACCAGAGAGGGAAGTATGACATCTGGGTTCTTAAACCAGGGGGCTTCTTAGTGCCTTCCCAGAGTCCTCATCTGGCTCTCAAACCTTCATGCCGAATATTAAGCCCAAAAGTAAAACCTCAACCCAAAGTATTTATATCTTTCTTAGAGCCAGAAGGCATCACAACCCTTTGATCCAGAGACTCAATAGAAAAAAATATATACTTGTAGGACCTTCCTACAAAACAACTCTTCTAATCAATCTTCCCACAATGGGCAGGCCCATAAATATGTGGGAAAGAACTTTAATCACATTAGGAAATAATTACCAATACAAATATATACACAATTTTTAGTTAAAGAAACCCTTGTTTCTATACTTTACCCTTTGTAAAGACTCTTGATTGATAAAGGCAAAATTCAATCAGAGGCACTTGATTATACTAAAATAAAAACAGCAAATATCCTATTTTTATTGCCATGGCATTCAATGACTGATCATATCCAATAGAACATATGTGATTACATAGGATTATATATTTAGGAATTTGAAGAAGACTTGCATACCATTTGTCTCATCTGTAGATGATGGTGTTATTTTTACACTCAGAAATTAAGAATTAACTGCTGAATAGTCTGCAACATATTTTCAATTAAGAATTATCCTTGTGTCATGCAAAGCATATAAACTGAGGCAAACCATTCAGATAGTGAAAGATAATAACAACTGAGGGTCAACTGTTTTCCAACGTTAAGAGATCTAGAGAAAAACCACAGATATTTTGAGTGGATTTCCCTCCTTCCTCTCATGGGCAATTTCTGTGAAGATGTGGCCCAAAGTTGAACCAGATGAGAAATCATAAATTGATTCCAATTTGTATTGACATCTAAGAACAATTGAAGGATCAAAACAAGATTGTAAGACTTGAGATAAATCTTTGAAATCTAGTCCCTTTTGTCTCCCATTTTAAAAATGAAGAAACTAGGACTCATTGTCAGTCATTCAATAAACATTAAGTATCTATTATGTGCCAGGCATTGTGTTAAGTGCTAATTTCTAAAGAACGCAGAGAAAGAACAAGATAGTTCCTAGTCTCAAGGAACTCATACACCTAGTTAGTGACAAAGGCAGGATTTTTAACTTAGTTTTTAACTTTAATTTTTATCCATTGCAACCTACATTTGATTCTCTCCAACATTGTGTAGTACAAGGATAATTATCCCCCCTTGACAGGTAATTAAATAAAGGCATAGAGAGTCTAGGTAATTTATTCAGAGTCATGTGACCCATAAGTAGCAAATGTCTGAGTACAGGCTTCCTCTTGCTGCAGGAAGTCATTCTCCAATGTCTTAAATTTCACTTTATAGTTTTCTCATGATTCTCTTCAGTTGTTGACATGTTGCCTTGTGTTTGTTCTCATTTTATTTTTCCAGTCAGAGCGCAAACTTGTTGAGGGCACAGGGACTATTCTCTAATTCTATATGATTTCCCCTCAGTATAGCTCAGCATCCAACAAGTGCTGCAGAGATTCTGTTAGCAGCTAGCTGACTGAATGCCATCAAAGTCACTGGTCTCAAACTTTGATCAAATATTTCTGCAGTTCAAATTTCTGTAGTCCTGGCATGGGAATGAATTTCCTTGTGCTCTGCTTCCTTCTCTTGAGATAGCATTCTGTGTTAATGCAGATGGAAAGGCACAAATTATGAACACAGCTTATCTTCCTACAAGACTAAACTAAACTAAACCAAACATTTTGAGAAGAAAATCAATCCAATCTGCACTCAAGGTATAAGTGGTTATACACATGAAAACAGTCATTTTGTAAAACTAAGTAGTAATCTATTGCTGGGTTTATCTCTCTCCCACTTTCCATTTTCTTTCTTAAATGAGCCTATACTGTGCTATCTTATTTTCAGTCCTTATGTGGGCCACCTTGTTTTCTCATTTTCCTTTATTCCTTGTGTGCTATTAACTAAGCTTTGAAGAAATTGTATTCATGACTTGAAAGTCAGGCTTCTCCTGCAGGTACCCAATACACATTCTCAATACCTAGAAAAGAAACTGATTGCAAATAGGGAGATAAATGTGAAATGCTTTTATCTCTACTTTTGTAATGTAAAAGAAGTCACATTTTCTCAATGGAGAAATTATACTTTTCAAAGGGTACTAAAATGAACTGATTTCATCACAACTAATTCAGACCATCTTGGCATGAATAAACCTGGCCCTGTTAAACACATTAAAAGCAAAACAAATGAATAACAGCAAAAAACTCAGAAACAAACAAAAAATCTTAACATGGGTTCCCAAGGCAAGTTAACAAATTACTTGCAACTTTGCCAAGAATGGTGTGATTATTTCTTCAAGATGAAGTTATTTATTCATAGGCCACAGATTAATGGAAGTTGTAATGCAAGAGTTTGGACTATTACAGATTGAGGCAGCACTAAAATCTAAAACAATTGACTCTTTTAGACATAAAATATTAGAGTTGAAAGAGACCTTAGAGATCATCTAGTACAGTGCCATGATTTTAAAAATGAGACCCAGATAGGTGAAGGAACTTGTCTAAGATCACACAGATAATAAATAGAAGTGACATATATATATATATGTGTGTGTGTGTGTGTGTGTGTGTGTGTATGTGTGTGTATATATATATATATGTATATATATATATATATATATATATATATATATATATATATATATATATATATATACATACATACATACATATATATATCCAGGTCCTCTGACCCCAAATTCAGTATTTTCTCTTTTATTCTATGCTTCAGAAAGAAGTTTCCAAAGGGAAATATGTTATTCTTATAAGAAACTAAATGTCCATAGGTATTTTAGTAGAAAGGAGAAGGGAAAATACAAAGCATACTAAGACTGGGATATTTAAGACATTAAATGGTGAATAACAGTTTATAATTTTTTCCTTCTCTTGAGGGTATTTTTATTTTAATAGAAAACTATTCCTTAATTAAAATGCACAAAAGGAATTTTGAGAATAAGGAGATAAGTGGGAATGGAATTTTGGGGCAGCAAATTCTTACTCCTTGTAAAGTCAGCCTTGTTGAAAAAGGTAGTTACTAAATAAAAGGAATGAAAAAGAGCAGGTTGAATTGCCTTGCTACAGACAACTGGAAAGATAAAATATATAGTCTCTAGAGAGCATTAGATAAAGAATACATGAATAATAAAAAACTAAGAATAAAATAAAAGAAACAATAAAATGGCATTTTTAAAAGACTTTAGAAAATCAATATAGTGCAGTGGGAACTACAATAACTTTGGTGGAACAAGATATAGATTCTAATCCCAGCTTAACCACTTTACCTGTTCAACTTTGGAAAATACAGTTAAACTAGATGTATACAAGATGACAATAGCACAAAAACACTACAATACGTAGCACTTTTAGTAGCAACAAAGATTTGGAAGCGACATCAGTGTTCATCAGTTCAGGAATGGCTGAATCACTTGTGGCCTTTTTTTGTAACTGAATATTGTTGTGTTGTAAGAAACAATGAATTACATCATATTTGAAGACAATAGAGTAAAGAAGCATTCAGCTGAGGTCTCCTAGCATTTCTATCCACACAATTTGAAAAAACAAAACTTTAAAATAATTCCTCAAATTAAATTCTGGAATGGTTGAACCTCGTAAAGGTCAGAGTGAGTCATTCTTCCATCTAAAAAAAACCACAGGAGATTAGAATGTTAGTTCAGTGAAACAGTGGGTGAAGCTGACCCAGAGTACACATGAATAAAACACCAGTGGTGGAACTAGGTGGTACAGACAAAAGCAGAAGCAGCTTTTGGAGCTACTAAGGTAGAGACAAAAAGGGGAACTGGCAACAGTGTAGAAAGATGTTATGGAGCATCTTTGTGTTGTCACTGGTTGTAGGACCAGATACTATTTGGCAACACCACTTCTGGATCATGGTTCAAGGGCAGAGAAGAATATTTTTCAGTGTTCCATTTTTATAAGAAACCTTGAGGGGCTTTCTGAAACAAGAGATCAGGAAACCTGAAAAACTGTATCAATTACAATCCCAAGAATTCAGAGCTCTTCCAAGTTAAGGACTAGAATGCAGACCAAGAGTCATCACATCTCTCCATAAAATCACATCCATATTTGAAACACTGAACACTTACAAACCATCCTAATGAGCTCTGAAAACAGCAGTGTGGGAAAAGTCCGAAGCTTGAGACAAAGCTCCTCCAACACCCATGCCTGTAAAAATGTCCAACATTAGCATAAAATTCCAAATGAAGAAATAGGGTGAAAAAATGGACAAAGATCAAAAAGCACCACCCTGAATATGCAAAAATTTACTATGATGACAGGAAAGATAAAGACAAAAACTCAGAAGAAATGAAATAGAAACAGCTACAAGAAAGGCCTCAAACAAAAACTATTAATTGGACACAAGCCCAGCAAGAATTATTGGAAAAGCTAAAAAAAATTTCTTTTCAAAATCAAATAACAGTGGTAGAGGAAAAAAGAAGTGAATAAATGAAAGTAAAAGAATAAAGTTACAGAAAGAAAATTAATAGCTTGTTAAAAGAGGCACAGAAATAATGAAGACAATGACTTAAGAAACAGAAATGGCCAAATGAAAAAAAGGTGCAGACATTCACTGATGAAAGAGAGATGACCTGGGATAAGGAGGAAGGGAGAGGAAGAAAGGGGAAAATTATCTCACATAAAAGAGGTGTGGAGGGAAGATTTTTTTATAGAGGAGGGATAAAATAAACCTCACTGACATACAAGTTGGTTGAAAGAGAGAAAAATATGTCCACAATATCAAGTGAAAATAGAAGTCTCCCTTAGCCAATACAGAAGTAGGAGGGAAAGCGGAGAAAAGAAATGGAGAGGTCATAAAAAGGAGGGCAGATAAAAGAGGAAAGTGCTCAGGAGAGAGAGAGAGAGAGAGAGAGAGAGAGAGAGAGAGAGAGAGAGAGAGAGAGAGAGAGAGAGAGAGAGAGAGAGACAGACAGAGAGAGAGAGAGAGAGAGACAGACAGAGAGAGAGAGAGAGAGAGGAAAGGATATACAGAAGAAAATAGCATAGAGGGAAATGTACAGTTACAAATCATAAGTGAATTTGAAGGGAATAAACTCACCCTAAATTCTGAATTACATAGGAGAATGGATTAGAAATCAGAATCCAATAATGTGCTGTTTACAGATAATACGCTTCAAACAGAGAGGCACACAAAGGTAAAAGAAGGAACTAGAGCAGAATCTATTATGATTCTGTTGAAGTAAAAGGGCAAAGGAAGAAATAATGATTTCATGCAGAGAAAAAGACCTAATTAGAAGGGATAAGCAGGGAAACTGTACCTTGCTAAAAGGAATCATAGACAATGTAATCAATATTAAACATATGCACCAAATTATATTACCTCTAAAGTCTTAAGAAAATATTAAGTGAGTTAGAGGAGGAAATAGGCAATTAAACTATACTAGTGAAGAGCTTCAACTTTCCTCTCTCAGAGTTAAATAAACCCAACCACAAAATAAATAGTAAAGAATCAAGGAGATGAACAGAATATTTTTTAAAAAGCTAGATATGATAGAATTCTGGTGAAAACAGAATGAGAGTAGAAAACTATTTTTTTTTCTCTCTTGTACAGCATTCCTTCACAAAAAAATAACTGTGTATTTGGGCATAACCACATAACCACTAAACATAGAAAAGCAGAAATATTAAATACACTATTTTCAGACCATAATACAAATTATATTCAATAAATGGCCATAGAAGCAAAGATTAAATTTAATTGGAAACAAAAAAGATCTAATTCTAAAGAAACAATGAGGAAGAACCAAGCGTTTTATTAAAGAGAATGACAAAAATCGAGAACATACCAAAATTCATGGGATGCAGACATATTAGTACCTATGGGAAAATTTGTATCTCTGATGCATGCATAAGTAAAAGAAAAACAAATCAGATGAAATGAATTGAGCATTCAATTTAAAAAAAATAAGGAGAAAAGAACAAATTTAAAATCCCCAATTAAATACCAAGTGGAAATTCTGAAAATCAAAACAGAGATTAATGAAATTGAAAAGAAAAAGAATAAAAGAATATTAAATTAATAAGTAAAATAAGGAGCTGGTTTTACTTAACAAAATAGAATAGACAAAATCTAGGTCAATTTCATTTTTTTTAAAAAAGAAGATGGTTCCAAATGGATATGTGATCTAGGTAGAAAGATTGATGCTATAAGAAATTTAAGGGAGCAACGTAGAGTGTATTTGTCAGTTTTATGGAAAATGGAGAAATTTTTGACCAAACAAGAGATAGAGAATTTCATGAACTGCAAAACGGATAATTTTGATTACATTAAATTGAAAAGTTTTTGCATAAACAAACTCAATGCAACCAAGATTAGGAGGGAAGCAGAAAACAGGGAATTAATTTTTGCAAAAAGTGTCCGTGATAAATGCATCATTTCGAAAATATATAGAGAACTGAGTCAAACATACATTCCCTGGTTGATAAATGGTCAAAGGATATGAACAGGCAGTTTTAAGAGGAAGAAATTAAAACTATCTATAGTCAAATGAAAAAAATGCTCTAAATCATTGTTGATCAGAGAGATGCAAATCAAAACAACTCTGAGGCACCATATTCCACCTATCAGATTGGCTAACATGACAAAACAGGATGATGAGAAATGTTGGAGAAGATGTGGAAGAATTGCAACACTAATTCATTGGTGATGGAGCTGTGAGCTGATCCAGCTATTCTGGAGAGCAATTTGGAACAATGCCCAAAGGGCTACAAAAATGTGCATAACCTTTGAGCCAGCAATATTGCTTCTGGGACCATATCCCAAAGAGATCATAGAAATGGGAAAGGTTCCCATTTGTACAAAAATATTTATAGCAACTCTCTTTGTGGTTGCCAAAAACTGGGAATCAAGGGGATGCCCATCAATTGGGGAAAGGCTGAATAAATTTTGGTATATGAATGTAATTGAATACTATTGTGCTATAAGAAATGATGTACAGGAAGACTTCAGAGAGGCCTGGAAAGACTTATATGAACTGATGCTGAGTGAAAAGAGCAGAACCAGGACAACTTTGTACACAGGAACAACCACAGGTGAGAGAAATTTTTCTGGTAGACTTCCCACTTCATTGCAATGCAAGGGCTTAAACAATTCCTAATGGACTCTTGAAGCAAAACACCTTCCACATTCAGAAAAAGAACTATGTAACAGGATCACAGATTGAAGCAGACCATCTTGTTTTGTATTATGTTTTGTTTTGTTTTATGGTTTTTCTCATTCTATGCAGCATGACTAAGGTGAAATTGAATCTAATGGGAATGTATTGTAAAACCTATATAATATTGTTTGCTGTCTCATGGAGGAAGTGGGGAGGGAGGGGGAAAGGAGGGGGAAGGAGAGGAAAAATCCAAGATATATGGAAGTGATTGTGTAATACTGAAGATAGATAAAATAATTTAATAAAAAACATTAAAAAACAAATTAAAAAAGAATCAAATTGCCAGTATTGAAAATGAAAAGATAAAATGGACCACGACTAAAGATTAAATTAAAATAACTGCTACAATATATTTTTCCTACTTATATGCCAGTAAAACTGAAAATCTAGGTTAAGTAAATGAATATACACATAGATGTATGTATGTATGTATAAACACATACTACCTGGAAATGGAAATAGAATACTTAAAAACTCTACCTTAGAAAAAAAGATGTTGTATAAGCTATCAATAAGCTCCTTAAGAAAATATTCCCAGATAAAGACGTATTCACAGTGAATTCTACCAAATGTTTAAGGAAGAGTTATCCCCCATACCATATAATCTATTTAACAAAATAAGTAAAGGAGTCTTACCAAATACTTGTGAAGACACTAATATGGTGTTGGTACATAAACAAGGAAGAACAAAATAAAAAAAAAATCATAGACCAGTTTCCTTAATGAACATTAATGCAAAAAATTTTAAATGAAATACTATCAAGGCAATTACAGCAATAAATTATGAAGGCCAAACAGTATGACCAGATGTGGTTTTTATGAGGAATGTAATATTGCTTCAATTTTAGGAAAACTCTCAGCATAATTTACCATATCAGTTTTGTTATTGTTCATTTCTTTCAGTTGTGTCTTTCTCCTCGTGATTCCTTATGGGGTTTTCTTTGAAAAGATATGCTAATAGCTTGCATTTCATTCTCCAGCTTATTTTAGAGACAAGGAACTAAGGCACATACACAAAACTTAATGCAGCTAAAATTATAAGGAAATTATAAGGAAAATTAAAAGGCAAGCAAAGAATTAGGAGGAAATTTTGAACAATTTTTCCTGAAAAAGAGTCAAATTTACAAAAAATAAGAGTCATTCCTTGGTTGATGAATGGGCAAAAGAAATGAACAGGCAGTTTTCATAACACAAGTATCAAAGGTATATATAGTGCAGCAGCAAGAACCCTAACACCTCCAGGATGGCCTTTCAGCACAACTTCTTAGATCTGCTTTTCTAAAAGGAAAGCAACTTTTGAGGGGTCAGCAATCTTCTTTAATCACATATACCAGCAGAGAAATAAAAACGACAGGGCTTCCAACTGTCTGACCAAAAGCTTATATATATATATATACATATATATATATATATATATATATATATATACATGTATGTATATATATATGTATATATATACATATATATATGTATATATCACAGATCAACAGACAGATCCAGCTGTCTGACCATTATATACATACATAGTCAACAGAGAGAGAAGCATCATCACCTGGGTTTTCAAGCTGGGACGTTCCTTAATGGCTACCCAGAGTCTCTTCTGGCACATGAACCTTCTTCCAAAGAGTAAATCCCAAAGCAAAACCTCACCTCAGAGTATATATAAACTTTTCAGATCCAGAGGGCACCACGACCCTCCTGGCCTAGTGCCTCATTAGAAATTAACAAAAGGTGTGGCATTTCTGCAAAAGAAGCCTACCCTAGTCTATTTTCCTTTCATGGGCTCCACCTGAGGGCTAATGATGGGCAGAGAAGATCTTTAATTCCCATTAACATTAATATATAGTCACATCCAAAAAAAAAAAAAAAAAACCCTGCAAACAACTACTGACTGAAGAAATTTTAATTAAAACAACTTTAGGATATGATCATTTAACCATCAGATTGGTTAACATTACAAAAAAGGAAAATGACAAATGCTGGGACGGATATGAAAATAATGGGAAACTAATCACTGTTGGTGAATTTGTGAACTAGTCTAACCATTCTGGAGAGCAATTTGGAAGTAAGCACAAAGAGCTATAAAGCTGTGCATACATTTTGACTTAGCAAGACCACTATTAGGTCTGTATTACAAAGAAATTAAAGAAAAGGTAGAAAAATCTTTTTGTACAAAAAATCATTATAGCAGTTGTTATTGTAGTGGTAAAGAATCAGAAATCGAAGGGATATTCATCAATTGGGAATGACTGAAATGATTGTGATGGAATATTTGTTTGCCATAAGGAATGATTTGCAGGATGGTTTCAGAAAAACAAAACAAAACAAAAACTTGGGAAGACATTTGTATTCATGCAAACGTAATTGAACAAATCCAAATGATCATTGTACATACTAAAAGTAATTTTGTAGGATGATCAACTGTGAAAGGCTTAGCTACTCTGATCAATGATCAAAAAAAGTTCCAAAGGACCCATTATGAAAAATGCTATCCACTTCCAGATAGAGAACTGATGAACTCTGAAGTATATGCATCTTGAAGTATATACATTTTTAAATTACTCTATTTTCAATTCAAGGAATATATTAAAGTATAACAAAAAATATGATTGTCCAAGAAACTGCAAATCAACCATATACAATTTGCTATTCCCTCCAAATATACAACAAAGGTATCGTGTAAATTTCTTTTATGTTGTTTTTTCTTCCCTCTTCCCTGCCTTAGAGATGATTGCCATTAGACATAAATCAGAAACACATGTGTGCACATACGTGTATACAGACATACATGTATAGATATGTAAAACTATTTTATACATACTTTTATTTATTAGTTCTTTCTCTGTATGCCAATAGTGTCTTCATATCCCTTTATTTTTAATTTGTGTATTTATAATAGTCAAAATGACTTAGTCACTCAAAGTTGTTCTTAAATCAATATTGCCTTTACTGTATACAATGTTCTCTTGACTCTGCTCACTTTGCTCTTCGTCATTTTGTGCCAATCTTTTCATGCCTTTCTAAGATCAATGAATTCATTATTTTTAATAGCACAGTAGTATTCCATCACAGTCATATATCACAACTTGTTTAGTCATTCCCCCAATGATGGGGATCCCTGCAATTTCCAGTTCTTTGCCACTACAAAGGGAACTTCAATAAGCATCTCATTTACATTCAAAGGTATAATTATTATTTAGGAATTTCCCTCCATTTCATTTTTACTATTTTCTGCATCAGATTATCTTTTTGTCCCATCCGTTACCTTATCTTTTCCCTCCACCCTCCCACTCCCCACTTCATCATCTACCAAAAATACCCCTATATTTTCCTATCCCTCCTAAATACCAGTTCACACACCCCTCTAAAAGATTTTCCTCCACCCTGTCTCTTAGTTTTCTTAACTTTCTACATGTTCTGAATACTTCTATACCGTTCTAGATGTATATATTATTTCCTCTTTAACCTGGGGGAGAGTAATGTTCCAAAATTACCGCTACTACCTTCCTCTGTATTAATTTTTCCTTTCATGCCCCATTTTTATAATGGAATTGCTCTCTTTTACCTTTTCCTATCCAATTGCTTTTTAGACTCACTCCATCATATACAACTCAGCTCCAAACTTTCTTTTAAAGTGCTTTAGTAATGAGGGCAGTTTTAAGAATACTGATAACACTCTCTCTCTCTCTTTCACACACACATACACACACACACACACACACACACATAAACAAACAAATAAATTAGCTGCTAAGTCTTGTGAAATCCTAAACTATTTCTTCTATATTTAATTTTTTCTCATTTCTTGCAGTATTTTTTCCTTAACCTGGAGTTTTAAAATGCAGGTATGACATTCCTACAAGTTTTCCTTCTGGGATCCCTTTCAGGAGATCAAGAGTAGATTTTTTTTTCATATTTCTACTTTACTTTCTTTTTCTAGAACTTCAGGGAAATTTTCCTTTATAATCATCACATATGAAGTTAAAGAATACAGTGAAAGTATAAGCTTGAGGGAGGAAGTTCATCTCTACTATGAAAGCAGAGTTGGGAAGAGGGGATTTTTTAAAAATCATAACTTTCAGGTATTCAGACAATTCTTATCTTGTCTCTCCTCCATCTGTTCTCTATTTCAGTTGTTTTTCTAATGAGATTCTTCAGATTCTATATTTTTTCTAGTTTTATTATTTCTTGGTGTCTTATAATGTCATTTGATTTTGCTTGTGCAGTTCTAGTTTCGAAGGAATTATTTATTGTCTTCCTTAAAATTTTGGATCTCTTTTTCTAGTTTATTAACTTTCTTCTCATAACTTTTAGGAATGCTTTTTCCCCTTAATTTTTCCTCAATTTCTCTTATTTGATTTTTTTATTTTTTAAAGTTCTTTCAAGAGTTATTTTTGGACTTGTTACAATTTGATATTATTCTTTGGAGTAGGAGTGGTTTTTTTTCAACCTCACTGTCTTTTTTGGAATATAAACCCAGATCTTTTAGACCAAAGATCTTTTTTATTTGCTTACTCATTTTCATTTTTCTTTTGTTTTCTTTTGTTTTCAGAAGGTTGTTATAAATCAGATTTTAATTCTGAGTTTGAGGTAATGTTGCTTCGGCCTCCTTAGGTCCTTCTTACTGTTATTTTCTGAATTCTGTCTAAGATGACTCAACCTCAGGGATTCCTCTCCTGCCCTAAGCCACTGTCAGGGTCCCATGAAACACTGTCCTAAAAATGTTTTTCCTCCCTGTCATACCTCACTCACTCAGCATGATCTTGCCCCTCCTAACCCATAGCCACAGCCTGGGGTCGTATCTGGTGTGCACCTCTAAGTCTGGCTTCTGGAAACAGTGAGATCTTCAACTTTCCCTAATTCAGCTGTTTACTTTTCCTCAGATGAAAGTTTGTGAGGTAAAAGTTCATGAGGTGTAAGCTCCTGAAGTTGTAAGGTAAATGCTCCTGAGATGAAATTTCTTGAAGTACTGAGTGAGATGAAAGTTGAGGTGAAAAGCCTTGAGGCCTTCTTTGCCTCAAGAACAAAGGTTCTCCAGGGTCTATTATTTGTTGTTTCAGTGGAGTCTGGCCTGTAGTTGTCTGTACTTCATTCAGCCAAACTTCAGCCCCTAGAGGTCCTGTCTTCTCTGACTTCCTCTCAAGTTCTCTTAGGAGGACAACTGCTTTATCCCTTTAATTTTTACTGTTCCATGTTCTTTGTGTGAAAATATTCTGTCTGTTTGTGCAGGAAATCTGGAGAGCCTGGAAATGTCTGACCTACTATGCCATTTTCCTGAAATCCTCTTAATCATTTAACTAAATACTGAGAATTATATCAAATTCAGAGAAACTTGGGGAAGTGTGGACTGATGGAAAACATTCAGCAGAAGCAGGATAATCACTGCACAATGAGGACAACTAGATTAAAGAAAATAAAGTGAAAGAATTTTCATCTAACTTCTATCTGTCAGATTATTAAGTACTTATTATCTGCCAGATACAGCTCTAAGTTTTAGAAATAAAAAGGGAAAAATAGCTTATGACCTCAATAAGCTTCATTCTAATGTAGGATTTAACATACAAATTACTAGATTCATATGCCACTAGGTACATATACTGAATAGATAGAAGACAGTCTAAAGGAAGCAGGCAGCAGCGTTTAGGGATACTAGAAAAGGCTACCTGCAGAAGGTAACATTTGAACTGAACCTTGTAAAAAGCCCAGGAACCTAGGAGTAGGAAGTAATTACAGAGAGAATTCTGGGAAAAGTGGGGAGGCACCGCAAAGTGGTGGAAAAAAACTAAAAGTAGGCCATTAGAGAGTATATAGAGTCTTGTAAAGTATAAGAAGACTGGAAATTTTAAAACGTTGAGTTATGAATAGCTTTAAATATAAAAAGAATGAGTTTATATTTGATCCTGGAGGTAATAGGGAGTCACCATAGCTCATTGAGTGGTCAGGTTTTGATGTCAAGACTAAACTTTAGAAAAATATTATTAGAAGCTGAATGGTAGATAGATTGGAATGATAGAAGGATTGTAATGGTGACAGACTTGTGACAAAGAGACATTGTTGTAAGGCTATTGCTGTTGTCTAGAAAAGATGATGAGGGCCTAGTATGTGGATAATGAGATGTACCTGAGAGATGCTGTGAAGATCAAAATGACAATATTCACTAATGGATTAGGTTGTGTGAGAATATGAAGTCAAAGATGATGCTGAGAATATGAGCTTGAGAGACTGGGAAGATTATCTCTACAGTAATAGTAAAGTTGGGAAGAAGGGAGTGTTTGCAGCAAAACACTGAGTTCTGCTCTGGAATTTTTGAGACTGAGAAACCTACAATAAATAAGATCAATGTACCTATTCTCCCACAGCCCCTCTAACAATTGTCATTTTTAAAGCTTTGGGTAGTTGTTAACAAGCTGATGGATATTATTTGGAACTTCAGAGTTATTTTCATTTATACTTCAATTATTGTTAGTAATTTTGATCATTTTCTCAGAGGGTTGTGCATAGCTTGTTTTTTCTTCTTTTGAAAATTGGCTATTTATATCTTGACTATTAATTTAATGGGAATGTGTCTTTCTCATATGTACTTAAAGCAATTTTCTATGTATTTTGGATATCAAAATCTCACCCAAGAAAATTATTACACAAAGATATTTCGCAGATAATCTTCCCTTGTACTTCTTTTAAAAATTATTTATATTTTAGTTTTCAACAGACACTTCTACAAGATTTGGAGTTCCAAATTTTCTTCCCATCCCTCCCCTCCCCTATGCCCTTTGGCCATAGTTCAAAATTGCTGTCTAGAATGTTTGGACCAGCTCACAGTTCCACCAACAATTAATTAGTGTTCCAACTCTCCCACATCTTCTCCAACATTCGTCATATTTTTTTCTGTTTTTTCAGGCACTCCTGGTATATATCTGACCTGACCAAAGTATATTATTCTCACAATAAGTTGCTGTAGTTCTTTTCCTAATATTTTGTTTAAATTTTGGCATCTATATTCATTAGGGAAATTGTTGTATAATTTTATTTCTCTGTTTTGGCTCTTCCTTTTTTAGGAATCAGTACCAGATTTGTATCATAAAAGAATATGGAGAACTCTCTCCTTCCCAATTTTCCAAAATAATCTATTTAGTATTGGAATTAATTGTCCTTTAAATGTTTGATAGAATTCACTTTTAAATAAATCTGTCCCTGGAGATGTTTTCCTAGGGAGTCCATTGATGAGTTGTTCATTTTTTTTTCTGAGAGTGGGTTAAGTATTTTACTTCACCCTCTATTAATCTGGGCAATTAATATTTTCAAGTTTATGGGTATACAATTGAGCAAAATAATTCCTAATCATTACTGTAATTTCCTCTGCATTGGAGGAAAATTTGTCCTTCTCATTTTTGATATTGGTAGTCTGGTTTCCTTCCTTCTTTTCTTTTCTAATCAAATTAACCAAAGATTTATCAATTTTATCATTTTTTTTCATAAAACCAGTTCTTATTTTTATTTATTAGTTCAATAGTTTCTTAATTTTGATTTTGTCGATCTCTCCTTTGGTTTTCAATATTTCTAAGTTGGTATTTAATTGGGGATTTTCAATTTGTCCTTCTTCTAGTTTTCAAGAATTTTCAGAACAGAAAGCTGGTTAAGAAGATGTTGTGTGACAATGGAATTTGGATTTCTTGACTAATGAAATTTGAATTTATTGACTATATTCAGGAAATTCAAATTCCCTTGTTGGAAATTATATTCTCTTAGCCAGGGTTAGATTATATCTAATGAAGATCAAAAATATATATTAATAACTATTTTATATGTAGTGCTTTAAGGTTTGCAAAGTGCTTTATTCACAATGAACTTGTGGCACTCAGAGAACTTAGGTGATTTATTGTAGGCTGTATGAATAATCAGTGTCTGGCACACAGCACACATTTAATAAATGTTTTTTGAGTGACTTGATAGTGACAAAAATTTAAAACCAGGGCTCCTGATTCCCAAGTTTAGTTTTTATTTTATTCCACTATTCACCTTTTCTTTCAAAGCCCTCTAATATCTAATTTGCCTTACCAGTGGCATTAAGATTACCTCTAAGCAAGGTAAATAACTTCTTAGCATGTTATTTGAAGGAGGTGTGCAATGAGGGACAGTCTTTAATGTTACTTTTTACAAACTTTTATTTTTAAATTAAGTTGCATAAATGTCTTTTATTAGTTTTCATATAGCCTACATTCCCCACAGAACACTCCCTTATAATTAAAATGTTCAGTTAAATTAAGACGAACAAAAAAGTTTCACATTTTATGCAGTGTTTCCCACTCAGAATTCTTCACTAGTTTAAGGACAGTGAAAAGGACAGTGAAAAGTACCTTCTCATAGCTCTTCTCTGGAGTGAAATTCGGTGATTTTAATTTTATTATATTTAGTTTCAGTTGTTTTTTTCCCCTCTTATTCTTTCCATCTAGTTTAGAGTTGACATTAACACAATGGTCCACAAATGACTACTTCCAGACCTTATCTCAGTCTACTTTCTTTTAGACATTCTACAGTTTGTTAAACTGCAGTGTTTAGAAGGCTTCAGATTCTTCCTGCTGCCTCAGGTTGTTTCCTGTGCTCAGAAGGAGTTATGACTTTCATCTCTATTAACTGAAATGCTATCCATCTTTCAAGGCCCACTTCCAATGCCAGTTCTTCCCTCATTCTTGAAAGGATAAGAATCCTCTTCTTTCTTTGATCTTCTTAAATTTGTTTTCATTTAGCCCAGGCATGAGGAACCTGTGGCCTCAAGGCCACATGTAGCCCTTTAGGTCCTCAACTACTGTCTTTTGACTGAATCCAAACTTCATAGAAAAAAATCCTCTTACAGATTTTTTCTGTAAAACTTCAACTCCGTCAAAAGGCCTCACCAAATGACCTAGAAGGCCACATATGGCCTCTAAGCTGTAGGTTCCCACCTGTGATCTAGAGATGTAGTCAAGATAATCTTTTTTTCTTTTCTTTCTTCTTTTGGTACTAGTCAACAGATAGGACATTTTGGTAGGCAGAGTGCTGAAAATGGAGTAAAAAAGACAGGAATTCAAGTTCTATATTCAATATAGCTATCACTATTGGCATGTTACTTAACCTCACAGCAATCCAGGAAATTTTCTACCACCCTTAGTTACTGAAACATCACAGTTCTATAGTCCTACTCTGTGAAATGCCTTTGTGATATGTAACACTATAAAATAGTGGCTATAATAATAATTCAAAATTTTATAATCTTTCATAAAAGATTACACTTACTATATTAAAAGTAATATACCTCCAAATATTCTTATGGATTCAACAAATACACTGAAATGACACTGACCCATCATCATAGGTGAGACTATTGTGCACAATCACCGGGACATAACTCTGATCAATAAAAAATTAGAGACAATACCTTTAATAGATTTTAGAATATCACATCTACTTAGGAGATACAGTATGTAGAATGGTTGGCCCGGAGTCAGGAATACCTGAGTTCAAATCTTCCCTCAGATGCTTACTAGCTATATGACCTTGACCAAGTCACTGAACCTGTTTGGGTTAGTTATTGCAAGTAATGAGGGTAATAATCGCACCTACATCCCAGGGTCATTGTAAGTATCAGATGAGATAGCATTTGTAAAGTACTTAGCATAGCACTTTGTAGATATTAAGGGCTATATAAATGCTGTCTATTGTTGATGTTGTTAGTGGAAAAAATAATAAATTTAGAGATTTTATCAATAAGAATCAAACAGTGAGAGTACATACACATGTTGTTCAGTCTTCTCCTTGAATTGGCCCCAAAATATTTTAAGTGAGCCCATACAAGATAAGTTTACATCTTCACATTTATTCCATTTTAAAAAAGCAATAGATTCATTTGGTTTTGCGTTTGTCAGTGGGCCCCTAAAGATGTTAGGAAAAGGAATTGTCCCAGGACTGTTCATATCTAAACTCCATTTAATACAACAGAAAAAAATAACAACAGCAATAATCTCTGCATTGTGTCATTGTGAATTTATAACATGTTTCAGAGTCAAAAAAAATCAGGCTCAAGTCCCATCTAGGACATACACTGATTGAATGACTCTGAATATGTCCTTCAACCATTCAGTGCCCCAGATATCTCTTTAGGACAAAAATGATCTACATTGGTAGGGAAATTTCCTCACTGAGTTATCAAAATTAAATGAAATAATGGGTCATCACCCTATCCCCTATTTTTACTTATGCATTAAACAATGCAAAAGTTAATAATAATACAATTATGAGACATATTAGATTGATCAGGTATAAGGATTGGATCTGTGCTTCATTGACCTGGGGAACTCTTACATGAGGAAACTCATCTTACCAATGCAGTTTGGCAAAGTCTTAAAGTCTGACTTATTCAGCATGAAAAAATTAAATGATTTGCTCTGGGTCACACAGCCAGTAATTTGCTAGAGACAAGGCTTGAACTTTAATATTCCTGGCTCCAAGGCCAGCTCTTTATCTACTATGCCACATTGCCTCACTAATAAAATGCATTCACGTTTTTTAAAAAGTGTTTCCTTTCTTCCCAACAACTTTGTGAGGTAGATTCTCTAAGTTTTATTATCCCTATTTATACAATGAGGTAATGGAGAGCTTGTAAGCTGGGACCAGAACTAAACTTTCCAGACTCTAAGCTCATTCACTGTAACACAATAGCTATTTTGAAACAAAAAATGATTATTCAAGAGGTCTATCTAGCATATCAGCTATTCTTAAGCATCTCTACTAAGTTACTGGTCTATAACAGAATTAAGGAATTTTGCAATTTATATAGATAGAGGAGTGGCTATTGGATTTTTTTTTCTTTTTGGATTTTTTTTCCTCTCTGTAATAAAGCAATATCTCTATCCTTATATAAACTAAGCCTACTATAGTAGCAATATCCTCTCTCATTTCATTTTGAATATTTTAATAAAAAAATTGGTCAGGTTGAGCATGTGGGGTGTTTGACTTTCTCAATTCAGTGATGTAAAACAAAAGCTTACTTTTGTGAAACAGGTCTTGGTTTTGGAATATAAGAAAAAAGATGGTACATAAAGACCACCTGACACATCACTGATTTTTGGCAGGTACAGCCAGTTTCAAAGAATATACTGATTGTTATGGGGATATTTGCATGTTCAATCCCTTTAATTCTATGCAAAACTATGCAAAGAAGCAATGTGGCTGGTAACACTGATAACGGTTTTGAACAGAGAGCCTATCCCCTTATTTTCATGTTAAAGCTTAAATCAAAAGAAATTTGTTCTTCATAAACTAGTCATTGGTGATGCTTTTGTTTTACCTTATCCTCAAAGTGCCAGTTGCCTATAAGTTGTGGCCTACTTTTCTTCTTTCATATTCTCTGATGACAGTGAAGAATATTGGCATATTTGAAAGGAAGGATTTTATTGGCCCAAGATGAAAATGTAAACTCTGCCTTTTAGGTATTCCATTTCTGTTTTCTATAATCTCAAACCAATGTATATTCCAAATTTTATCTTTTTTATTTAGAATAACAGAATTATAGAGCCAGAAGGGACATTGAGAGATCAAAGAGTAAGTGCTACTTATTCCTTTTTCAATAGAGAAACCTGAGGCTCAGAGAACTGATGTGAATTACCCAAGGACGCACTGAAAGTCAGTGAAAAACTCAGTTCTCTGCCTGAGTTTCCTTATTCTCAGTCTGTTCAGTCTATTTTATAATACATTGTTATATTTTTACTGAAAACCTGTTTCTTCCTGATTCTTGCTGAAAGAGTGAAGGAAAGGTTAATTCATTTTCTATTTGAGTTTGTTGATACAGTTTAACTTGGAACATCTAAGAGAGGGGCCACCCTTTACCATATTGAAAGTGAAATAAAGAAGATGCCTTTGGTCACATGCTGCTTTTACTTCATTTAGGTGAAATAATAGAAGGAATTAAATGGTCAAAGGATATGAACAGGCAGTTTTCAGAGAAAGAAATTACAGGTATCTATACTAATATGAAAAAATGCTCTAAATCACTATTGATTAGAGAGATGCAAATCAAAACAACCTTGAGATACCACATCACACCTATCAGATTGGCTAACATGACAGAAGAGTGAGATGATAAATTTTGGAGAAGATGTGGGAGAGTTGGAACACTGATTCATTATTGGTGGAGCTGTGAACTGATCCAACCATTCTGGAGAGCAATTTGGAACTATGCCCAAAGGGCTGCAAAAATATGCATATCCTTTGACCCAGTAATACTGCTGCTAGGACTGTATCCTTAAGAGATCACAAAAATGGGAAAGGATACCACACGTACAAAAATATTTATAGCAGCTCTCTTTGTGGTGGCCAAAAACTGGAAATCAAGGGGATGTCCATCACTTGGAGAATAGCTGAATAAATTATGGTATATGAATGTAATGGAATACTGTTATACTATAAGAAATGATGAACAGAAAGACCTCAGACAGGCTTGGAAACATTTATATGATCTGATGCTGAGTGAAAGGAGCAGAACCAGGAGAACATTGTGCACAGCAACGACCACGGTGTGCGAGAGTTTAATCTGATAGACTTGGAACTTCATTGAAATGTAAGGACTTAAAAAAATTCACAATGGTATTTGAAGGCAAAATGTCTTCCATACTTAGAGAAAGAACTTGGGAATTCAATCGCAGAATGTAGCACATCGTTTTCTTTTGTTTTATGTTTTGGTTTGTTATATGATTACTCCCATTCATTTTAATTCTTCTACACAATATGACTATGGCTAAAATGTATTTAATAGGAATGTATGTATAGAACCTATATAAAATTGTATGCTGTCTCATGGTGGGAGGGAGGAGAGAAATAATCTAAGTTATATGGTAGTGATTGTAGAACACTGAAAATAAATAAAAGTAGTATAAAAAGTAATAATAGAAGCAATACACAAACCTAATACTCATGGCAATTTTAATTTTGTTTTCTGTAAAGATTTTTGGCATGGTGAATAATCTATCTCTACATATTCATGTTCTCAATGTTGTTAAGACATAGAGAACTTTAAAAATTACCTATAGGTACCATTGTTTAATTGGAAATTGTTAGCTCTATTCCTTGCTGATGCATAGAAACACTTTATTTTTTGTTGTTGTATTTATTAGTTAATTTATTCACTCTCACCAAATTTTGATTTCTAAATTTTCTCCCTATCTCTCCTATGCCCCACCCCAAGAAAATGTGCATCCTGATTACATTTAAACCCAATCTACCCTCCCTTCTATCACCACCACTTTCTCTTATCCACTTCCCTTTTGTTTTCCTGTAGGGCAAGATAGATTTCTGGACCCCATTGCCTGTGTATCTTATTTCCTGGTTGCATGTAAGAAAAGTTTTTAACATTTGTTTTAAAAACTTTGAGTCCCACATTTTCTTCTTTCCTCCCTCCCTACCACACTCATTGAAAAGGCAAGCAATTCAATACAGGTTATATATGTGTAGTCATGCACAACACTTCAACATCCTGTGAAAGACAAACTATATTTCCCTCAATCTTATCCCATCCCCGTTTATTCTATTCTCTCCTTTGACCATTTCCCTATTCAAAAGTGTTTGCTTCTGACTATCCCGTCCTCCCACTTGCCCTCCTTTCTATCATCCCCTCTCTATTATCCCCTCCCATCCTACTTTGCAGAAGGATAAGGTAGATTTTGATACTCAGTTGAGTATGTATGTTATTGCCTCCTTAAGTCAAATCCAATGAGAATAAAGTTCACTCATTCCCTCTCATGTTCCCCCATCTTCCCTTACATTGTAAAAGCTTTTTCTTGCATCTTTTATGTGAGATAATTTGCTCCCATTCTACCTCTCCCTTTCTCCTTTCCCTAGTGCATTCCTTGCCCATGCTTTAATTTTATTTTTTACATGTCTCTTCATATTCAACTCACACTGTGTCTCTATCTATCTCTATCAATCTCTATATCTATCTATCATCTATCTATCTATCATCTATCTATCTATCATCTATCTATCTATCTATCTATCTATCTATCTATCTATCTATCTATCTATCTATCTAGCTAGCTAGCTAGCTAGCTAGCTATTTACATTAAGGTGTGTTACAAATATCTTTCTATGTAGGAATGTAAATAGTTGAACTTTAATAAATTGGTCCCTTATTGAGCGGCGGTGGGAGCAGCCACCCCTGCCACTTCCTCCTTTCTTCCTCCATTTCCTCCCTCCTCCTCTTCCTCCCCCCTCTTCCATCTCTTCCCCTTCCTTCTCTTTCCCTCCCCCTCTTCACTCCTCTTCACTCTCCCCTTCCCTCCTCTCCTGCCTCCTCTCTCCTGCCCCAGAGTACTCAGCCTCTCAACTCACTTTGACTCCCCTCCCCTTGTGACTTGCCCAAGCAAGCAGGCAAGTGGTGGGCTGGTGGTAGGAAGGGGAGGGAGGGAGTGCGAGAGCCCGGGTGAAAGGTGTTGGCCTGGAAGGAAGGGAAATTAGGCGTAGCAAGAAGGTGTGGCTGCTTCCGTCGCCTCTTCCTCCCCCCTCCCCCCAACACCAACCCTTTCACCCTCTTTTTCTCCAGCAGCATATTGGCAGAGCCCAGTGACTCTCACGTCCACGTCCAGCTCCAGAAAGCAGCCCCCGTGGCGCCAGCGATGCCCCAGTAACCCCGGTTCCGGCAGTGGCAGTGGTGGCAGCGGCTGCCAGGGAGGCCTCAGTGGCCCAGGCCATGGGCTGTCCCATCTGCAGGGACACGTAGGAGCTGCAAGAGGTGATTCGCAGTGGTGCTACTGCTGTGGCCCAGGCTACGCTATGCAAACCCCGTCAAGAACGAGTAGCAATAAAACACATCAACTTTGAAAAATGCCAGACGAGCATGGATGAACTGCTAAAAGAAATCCAAGCCTTGAGCCAGTACAGTCATGCCAATGTAGTGACCTATTACACCTCTTTTGTTGTAAAGGATGAGCTTTGGCTGGTTATGAAATTAATTAAATGGAGGTTCAATGCTGAATATCATAAAGTGTATTGTCAATTGAGGAGAACACAAGAATGGAGTCCTGAAGAATTAATAACAGCTACAATTCTTAAAGTTTTGAAAGGTTTGGACTTTGTCTGCAGAAATGGTCAAATTCACAGGGATTTGAAGGCTGCTAATATATTCTTTTGGGTGAAGACAGTTCGGTACAAAGAGCAGATTTTGGTGTTAGCGCTTTCTCCCAATGGAGGGTGATGTTACCCGCAATAAAGTAAGGAAAACATTTGTTGACACCCCTTGTTAGATGGCAACTGAATTCATGGAACAGGTGAGAGGCTATGACTTCAAGGCTGATATGTGGAGTTTTGGGATAAAGGCCATTGAAATGGAGACAAGAGCTTCCCCTTATCACAAATATCCTCCTATGAAAGTGACATTGCAAAATGATCTTCCCACTTTAAAAACCGGAGTAGAAGACAAAGAAATGATGAAAAAATAGCAAGTCCTTTAGAAAATTACTTTCATTACGTCTTCAGAAAGATCCTTCTAAAAGACCCATAGGGTTCTTCCAGAAAGTCAAGAATAGAAAGTATCTGATTGAAAAGCTACTCATGAGGACACGAAATATAGCACAGGGAGCCAAAAAGGGTAGAAGTGTTCCTGGATCCAGTGGTCATCTTCACAAGACAGAAGACATAGACTGGGAGTGGAATGATGATGTGATGGATGAAAAGAGCAAGGAAGGAAAAGTAACATTTTCTCAGGAAAAGTCACAGAGGTAAAAGAAGAAAATCCAGAGATCACAGTGAATGCCAACAGTATACCTGAGCAGATACAGTCACTTTCTATACTGGAATCCAAGGTCAGTCGAATATTAATGAGCAATTTGCCGAAACTTTTGTGCTGTGAATCTTGTTATAAGATTAAGGAACTCCAGAAAGGAACTTAATGACATACGATTTCAGGTTACTCCAGGAAGAGTTGTTGTGAATTTGCAGAAGATTGTAGATGACCTCAAAGCATCAAAAACATTGACATTTCAGTTGGCTTCTGGCTGTGATGGGACAGACATCCCTGACGTGGTAAAGCTGATTGGCTTTGCTCAATTAAGTGTCAGCTGATGCCTGTGGATGGATGTCATCCTCAGTCCCCTATACCACATTCATCCTCAGCAAAATCAGAAGATTGTGAAGAAACTTGCTTAGATGAGAAGGGGGGAAAACTTGAACACAACAGTATCCCAACACCAACACCATCACCAACACCACCACCATCACTCCACCAGCACTCACTGAGTTCTGTGTGATGGTCCAGCAATTCACATCACAACCAACAACCTCCACAGCTGCACAATTACTGCTAATTTGTTCAAAAGCTATTCAGTGTTCTGAGCAATCAGTTTGGATCTC
The DNA here is from genome assembly GCF_028372415.1 of Notamacropus eugenii. Lineage (NCBI taxonomy): Eukaryota > Metazoa > Chordata > Mammalia > Diprotodontia > Macropodidae > Notamacropus > Notamacropus eugenii. Next base: position 321,468,618 of record NC_092874.1, read on the forward strand.
CCCAACTGAAACCAATCTGGAAATGTACTCACATGGTCCTTTGTACTGGTAATAAAAGGAATTTTCTATCAGAAACATATTTGTTCTTTCATTGTAAAATTTCTCTGATAATACTTTAATTGTACATCTGACAATACTGACTCATGTTGTATTTAGAAAGTAATATACTTATAAAAATTAAGGTTCATTAGTCAAAATTGAAATCTAGTTTTATAACTGTGAATTATATTTTTCATATATTTCTGTTTTGCACATCTTACGTATAAGGAAAACAATGGTTTGATTATGTTCTACTTGCAGTTAAATATCTTGTTATTTGAAGAAAAAAGTTTCTGTTATATCTTTGGAGTATTTGTAACTTCTAGTTTTTGAAATAACCTAATTAGGAAGCATATTATGTTGGTTTGTTTGTCTATAAATCAATCCACAATATGATTATCTCTAGGGAGTCAGAGGTACCTTGAAGACATTAATATTATGAATGTGCCTGAGGCTTCTTTGTTCTAGAATAGTCTCAGTTCTGGTAGTTTCATATGCATCCTGTCAAATATATATATTTGGCTTAAGTTTTGCTTTCCTGGGGCTTCTACAAACTAGAATACTATATGATGTTGCCATCAAACTAGACGGCTAACTAACTGCCCATCTCTGATTTGGCTTCTTAAGTTACAGGACTTGTTTTTATAAAGATTAGAAACTTGAAAAAAAAATAGAAAAAATAAAGAAGAATCTGACTTTTACTTGAAATTCTGCAAAATACCAAGATGGAGAAAAAATAATAGAAAGGGCTTTGTGCAATGACTAAAAGGTAAATTGCTGTTAGGTTTCAAGGATAAATGTTTTTGGCCCAAGTAGCCCTCTGCTTAACTTGTGACATATCTAGATATATATTACAGAATTGAGCAAAACTTTAGAATTTTCAAAATTGGAGTTTCCTGTCAAGGAGGTAAACTCCTTGAACCATACCATGACTCTCTTCTAGCTAACCCTATTTTGGCAGTCCTTTATAATGTACTTTACATATTACTAAGAATAGTTATTTATAACTGCCTGGTCACAATTGTTAAGGTGTTCTAAATCATTTGCATACAACTTAATGTAATTTCATTCCATTCTATTTTTTACAAAATGATTACTCAAAGATGACTGAAAGGTAAAAGGAGAATAAAAGTGTATTGGACAAAAAATAAGTCTCTTTCCTGTTTGCCTTTTTATGTTTCTCTTGATTCTTGTCTGTGAAAGTCAAGTTTTCTTCAGCTCTCGCCTTTTCAAAAAGAATGCTTGTAAATCCTCTGTTTCATTGCAATTTCATTTTCCCCTAAAGTGTTATACTTAGTTTTTCTAGATAAGTGATTCTTGATTTTAATCCTAGCTCCCCTAAACTCTGGAATATTATATTCCAAGTTCTACAATGCTTTATGTAGGAGTTGCTAGATCTTACGTTATCCTGATGGTATTTCCACAATTCTTAAATTGTTTCTTTCTGGCTTTTTGCAATATTTTATCCTTGACTTGGAAACTCTGGAATTTGAGTACAACATTTCTAGGAGTTTTCTTTTTGGGACATCTTTCACAAGGTGATTGATAAATTCTTTCAATTTCTATTTTGTCCTCTGATTCTATAATAGCAGGGCAGTTTTCCTTGATAAATTTTTGAAAGATGATATCTAAACTCTTTTTATCATGGCTTTCAAATCATCAAATAGTCTTTAAATTATCTCTCCTGGATGTATTTTCCAGGTCAGTTGTTTTTCCGATGGGATCTTTCATGTTTTCTTCCATTTCTTTCATTCTTTTGCATTTGTTTTGTAATTTCTTGATTTCTCATAAAATCATTAGCTTCCATTTGCTCCATTTCAATTTTTAAAGAATTATTTTCTTCACTGAGCTTTTCGATCTCCTTTTACATTTGGCCAATTCTGCTTTTTCAGGTATTTTTCTCCTCATTGGCCTTTTGGACCTTTTTGCCATTTGAAGCAATCTATTTTTAAGGTGTTATGTTCTTTAGAATTTTGGGGGATTCCCTTTACTGAAGTTTTCAACTCATTTTTCATGGTTTTCTTGTAAGACTCTCATTTCTCTTTCCAATTTTCCACTACTTTCCTTACTTGATTTTCAAAATATTTTTGACCTCTTCCATGGCCTACCACTAATTCACATTTTTTTCTGGGAGAATTTGGATGTGGGAGCTTTGACTTTATTGTCTTCTTTTGATTGTATGTTTTGATCTTCCTTGTCACCGAAGTATGATTCTGTAGTCTGCTTTTTTCCACCATTTGTTCTTTCCCCCAGCCAATTACTTGACTTTTTAGCTCTTTGTTAAGGTAAGTCTCTGCTTTTATTGTGGAGGGTGTACCAAGCTTCAGGGGTGTTGTGCAGCTGTTTTCAAAAATACGTCCAAGGAACTGAAAATTTTAATTTCTTCCAAGATTATATGATGAAAGGAGAGCTGTTTACTCCTCTCCTGGCCTGTGCTCTGGTGTGTGAGTGACCATAAGCACTCTTTTCTGCCTATTCCCTTTCCACTATTGCCACAAGTTCCACCACACGAGCACTCCTCCTCACCCCAGGACCACCTCCCAGTTTTGTGACCAACACTAATTTTGTTCTTTTTCTGCAATACTATAATGTCTAATTAAACTTATTGAACATTAAGCTTATTATATTTGTCTTACTAAATGGTTATTCCCCAAATGAATTGAAAAATAAGCTCATTCTTTTGCACGATGGTCCTGTGATGATGTTTATATACTTCTTGCTACCGACTGGAACATCCAACAGTGCCTCATCTCCACCTTTCTTTTTATTCCTATATTCTCATTTCTCTCTCCCATTTTCCCTACTTCATCCTGGGGAAGCCTGTCTCTGTTTGAAAGGCACTGTCATACTGATAACATTTCTAGATGAGTATATCTAATGATTTTTACATCCTCTTGAATCTCTTCAGATTTTGTTCCCTGCTGTTCAGGAAAACAGAGAGATAAACTTGATGAACTCCAGAGACTACAGAGTGTGCATTTAGGGGAATATCTATCTGAAATATCTAAATAAGCAGACATCAATAATAACATAAATTAGCTGAGAAAATTATTTTCTTAATGCACAGATATGACCACATCACACTCTCACTCAATAAATCCCAACTGTTACTCTTTACCCCAGAATCACATGTAAAGACTTTTTTGGCATTGAAAGCCCTTTTTCATCTTCCACTTCCTATTTTTCCACTTTAATCATACTTTATTACCCACTTCTACCACAGATACTTGTCTAGCTAGCAACGCTGATGTTCTTGCTATACCTCCCACAAAACACTCCAGCTAAAAACGCACTATCTTTTAATGGCTGCCAACCATTCTGGAATGTTCTCTTTCCTCAACTCTGCTTACTGCCTTCCCTGAATTCCTTCAAGACATCTCATATCCCATTTTCTTCAGAAGGCTTTTCCACCACCCCCACTGCTAGTGCCTTTCCTTTTACCTTCCATTTATGCTCTACATGCATATACATAATATATACAAACATATATATTTACATAAGTATATGCACATGCATGCATGCAAATATATGTAGGTAAATTGGTTGAACATTAATATTTGCTTTCATCTTGTCTCCTCCATTAGAATAAAATCTCCTTTTGCCTTTCTAGCCCTATTATTTAACAGAGAAAACTATATAGGCTGTCCTAGAGGAAAAAATGGAAAGAGTCCTCCTTCCATTTATAGCTCAAACTGTTTTAAATTTCGTAGAACAAAATGCCCCCTGCCCCAGGATAACTGATCACTTCTAATCTCATTATCATGCTGTTAACTAAACTCTTCCTATCATCTCCCTCAACCTCCTCTACCTTCTGATTGGAGGGCTGAAGAATGAAACTCCACTCAAAACCTTCTTTTAAAGAGGGCAGAAGTTGGAATTGAAGTTCACTCCACTTTCAGTCAGTAGCTCTCTTTGGTTTTAACTCCATGTAACAAAATGCCCCCACACAGAGTACACCCTAATATTCCATTTTCCCTTCAACCTTTGTCCTCCCCCAATATACAATAATCCCCTTGAGATTCTGGACTATTTTTAAAAATTATTTGTATTTCCAGATTAGAACAGTCTCTTTTATGTAGTAGGCACTTAATAAACATTTATTGGATTGAATTGAATTGAGTCATTATAACTAATCAAGCAGGAATGAGCAAGAGGCCATTTCAGATATCCCTACCAGGAATAAGATTAGTGTCTAAGCAAGGGTCCAGGACTAGCATTTCAAAGAATGTACTTATGTGCCTGTTCAATTTAGGCCTAACTATATAATCAGGTGAAAACATAACAAGCTTGGTGTTCAAAAAATTGCAATAGCTATTATGGTGTGGTGAAAAGAATAATAAGATCTTTTCTTAACTCTTTCACTAATTAAATACTAGATTAAGGGCAAGTTTCTTAACCTTCCTTGGTCTCAATTTCATCTCTAACTTAAAAATGATATGTTTGGATGAAATGATTTCCTTCTCTGCATGGACATATGATATTTCCATGGAAGACACCCAAAACAGTATATTAAGATTAACATTCTGTATATTTCTTTTCACTTGAGGATTTCTGTCTAGAGACTGGTATAACAGTCACATTCTATAATGCCAAATGTAGCTCCTGTGACTTTTTTTAACTTTCCTAATTTGATTGACTGACCATATTCTAACCTGTTTTTGTTTACAGTCTCAACAACTTGTTAGGGAGAGGTAGACTAGAAAACGAATCAAAACAGTGAATATTAAAAAGGTCACCATTCCAAGGCTTTGCCTTCTTGATCCTTTAGCCTCCAGACTACAAATTAACCAGGCAGAAAAATAGCACACAGTTACTCAGCCATTCTTATTACATTTTAAGACACCTCATCACAGTCTCCTGACAAGGAGCCAAATCAATTAACGTTCTGCTCTTTATAGCAAAAGAACTTGCAGTTTCCTTTTCTCTGTCTCTCTCTCACACAGATACACATATATATGTACACATACAAATGTGTTCATGTATAAGTATGAGTGTGTATAATTTTGTGCACATATATATATATATTATATAGGAGTATGTACATAAATATGAATTTTTAAAAATCCATAACATTTTTATTACAGCAAAAATTAGAATGAAAAAGGATACCCTTCCATTGGAGAATGGATGAACAGATACTATATGAATGTAATATGTTTTTGTGATTTACAAAACGAATAAAAGTACAGATTTAGAGAGACTTGGAAAGACTTGTATGAACTGATTCTAAGTGAAATGAATATAAACATAACTATTTTTACATTGGTCACAATATTTTAAAGGAAAAAGCAACACAATTTTGAAGTCTTAAAAATTTGATCCATAACATGACTACTTTCTTTTTCAGAAAATATGACATGCTGCCCAAGTCCAGAGACTATTGATTCCAGTTGTAGAATTATACACATGCACACTCACATATTTATACACACATGTATGTATTTGTATATATACATGTGTATTTCAAGACATGACTATTACAATTCAAACTTTTTGACTATACATTAGCAAGTAGGACTTTATTAGGGGGTAAAGATGAGCAGTGATAGGAATAAAATAATGTGAGAAAAGAGAAAGAATCCATAAAACATTTAAGGTGCAGAGAGGAAAATTCTTTTTTTTTTCTTTTTTGTTCCTTCTTCCTTTTTTTTTTATTATTTTATTTGTTTTCAGTGTTCTGCAATTGTTTCCACATATCTTAGATTTTTTTTCCCCTCCCTCTCCCTCCTTACCCCTTACTTCCTCACTCCCTCCCTGAGACGGCATACAATTTTATATAGGTTATACACATACATTTCTATTAAACACATTTTCACCTTAGTCACGTTGCAAAGAAGAATTAAAATGAATGGGAGAAATCATACAAAAGAAAATGGTCTGCTTCATTCTGCGGCCGAATTTCATAGTTCTTTCTCTGGATGTGGGAGGCATTTTGCCTCAGGAGTCCACTGGGAATTTTTTAAGTCCTTTCATTGCAATGAAGTACTAAGTCTACCAGAAAAATTCCTCACACACTGTAATTGTTGCTGTGTACAAAGTTCTGCTCCTTTCACTCAGCATCAGTTCATATAAGTCTTTCCAGGACCCTCTGAAGTCTTCATGTTCATCATTTCTTATAGAACATTACATTAGATTTTTTTTTTTTTTTAGCTTGTAATTTTTTTTTATTAATTTTTTTTTAATGTTTAACAATCACTGCCATACAATTGCGATTTTATCCCTCCCCACCCACCCCCCACTACCTCCCTCCCTCCCCACGACTGCATACAATTCTGTATAGATTCTACATAAACTTTCCTATTGAGTATATTTTCACTATCGTCATGCTGTGTAGTCAGACTAAGATAAATGAAAGAATCCGTATAACAAATCAGAACATGATACACAAACAGATACACATACACAAACATGATCTGCTACATTATGTGAGTGACTTCCATATTTCTCTCTCTGAGTGTGGAAGGCTTTTTGCCTTGAGGTCCACCATTGGGATGTTTTTTTTTTTCAGAAGTTCTTGTGTTATTACAAAAATCTAAGTCTACCAGAAAAAACTCTCACACACTGTGGTTGTTGCTGTGCATAAAGTTCTCCTGGTTCTGCTCCTTTCACTCAGCATCAGGTCATATAAGTCCTTCCAGGCCTCTCTGAAGTCTTCTTGTTCATCATTTCTTATGGCACAATAGTACTCCATTACATTCATATACCATAATTTATTCAGCCATTCCCCAATTGATGGACATCCCCTTGACTTCCAGTTTTTGGCAACTACATAGAGTGCTGCTATAAATATTTTTGTACATGTGGGACCCTTTCCCATTTTTATGATCTCTTGGGGATATAGTCCTAGTAGCGATATTGCTGGGTCAAAGGGTATGCACATTTTTGTAGCCCTTTGGGCATAGTTCCAAATTGCTCTCCAGAATGCTTGGATGCGCTCACAGCTCCACCAACAATGAATTAGTGTTCCAACTCTCCCACATCCTCTCCAGCATTTATCATTTTCTTGTTCTGTCATGTTTGCCAATCTTATAGGTGTGATGTGGTACCTCAGAGTTGTTTTGATTTGCATCTCTCTAACCAATAGTGATTTAGAGCATTTTTTCATATGATTATAGATAGCTTTAATTTCTTCCTCTGAAAATTGCCTGTTCATATCCTTTGACCATTTATCAATTGGGGAATGACTTGTATGATTATACATTTGGGTCAGTTCTTTATATATTCTAGAAATGAGGCCTTTATCCCCGAGCTTAGCTGTAAAAATTTTTTCCCAATTTACTACATCCCTCCGGATTTTGGTTGCATTGGGTTTGGTTGTGCAAAAACTTCTCAGTTTAATGTACTCAAAGTTATCCATTTTGCATTTCATAATGCATTCTATCTCTTCTTTAGTAAAGAATTCTTCCCTTCTCCATAGATCTGATAAATACACTATTCCTTGCTTCTCCAGTTTATTCATGGTATCAATCTTTATACCTAAATCATGTACCCATTTGGACTTTATTCTTGTGTACGGTGTCAGGTATGGGTCTATGCCTAATTTCCGCCACACTGTTATCCAGTTTTCCCAGCAATTTTTGTCAAACAATGAGTTCTTATCCCAGAAGCTGGGGTCCTTGGGTTTATCAAACAGAAGGTTGCTATATTCCTTGCCTACTGCATCTTGAGTGCCAAGTCTATTCCACTTGTCTACCTCTCTGTTTCTTAGCCAATACCAAGTGGTTTTGATAATTACTGCTTTATAGTACAGTTTAAGGTCTGGTAGCGCTAGGCCACCTTCCCAAGCATTTCTTTTCATTAGTCCCTTTGATATTCTGGACCTTTTGTTTTTCCAAATGAATTTTGATATTATTTTATCCAGCTCTAGAAAGTAATTGTCTGATAGTTTAATTGGTATGGCACTAAGTAAGTATATTAATTTGGGTAGAATTGTCATTTTTATTATATTAGCACGGCCTACCCATGAGCAACTAATGTTTTTCCACTTACTTAAATCTGACTTTATTTGTGCAAAAAGTGTCTTGTAATTGTGTTCATATAGTCCCTGGGTTTGTTTTGGCAGGTAGACTCCTAAGTATTTTATACTGTCTACCCTAACTTTAAATGGGATTTCTCTTTCTATCTCTTGCTGTTGAACTTTGTTGCTAATATATAGGAATGCAGAGGATTTGTGTGGGTTTATTTTGTACCCTGCAACTTTGCCAAAGTTGTTTATTAATTCAAGTAATTTTTTACTTGAATCTCTGGGATTCTCTAGGTAAATCATCATATCATCTGCAAAGAGTGATAACTTTGTTTCTTCTTTGGCTATTCTAATTCCTTGAATATCTTTATCTTGTCTAATTGCTACAGCTAACATTTCTAGTACCATATTGAATAATAGTGGTGATAATGGACAACCTTGTTTCACCCCTGATCTTATTGGGAATGCATGTAGCTTATCCCCATTGCATATAATGCTTGCTGAAGGTTTTAGATAGATACTGCTTATTATTTTATGGAAAGTTCCCTTTATTCCTACGTTCTCCAATGTTTTAAGTAGGAATGGATGTTGTATTTTGTCAAAAGCTTTTTCTGCATCTATTGAGATAATCATGTGGTTTTTGTTAGCTTTGTTGTTGATGTGGTCGATAATGCTAATAGTTTTCCTAATATTGAACCAGCCCTGTAGTCCTGGTATGAATCCTACCTGATCATAATGTATTAATCTCGTGATTAGATGCTGTATTCGTTTTGCTAAAATCTTATTTAAAATTTTTGCATCTATATTCATTAGGGAAATTGGTCTATAATTTTCTTTCTCTGTTTTGTCTCTTCCTGGTTTGGGTATCAAAACCATATTTGTATCATAGAAAGAATTTGGGGGGACTCCTTCTTCCCCAATTTTCAAGAATAGTGTATGTAGTATTGGAATTAACTGTTCTTTAAATGTTTGATAGAATTCACTTGTGAATCCATCTGGCCCTGGAGATTTTTTCCTAGGGAGTTCATTGATGGCTTGTTCAATTTCTTTTTCTGAGATGGGGTTGTTTAAGTATTCAACTTCCTCTTCTGTTAATCTGGGCAATTTGTATTTTTTAAAATATTCATCCATCTCGTTTAGATTGTCGAATTTCTGGGCATAAAGTTGGGCAAAGTAGTTTCTAATTATTGTTTTAATTTCCTCCTCATTGGAGGTGAGTTCACCCCTTTCATTTTTAATGTTAGTAATTTGGTTTTCTTCTTTCTTTTTTTTGATCAGATTAACCAAAGGTTTATCAATTTTATTAGTTTTTTCATAAAACCAACTATTGGTTTTATTTATTAATTCAATAGTTTTCTTTATTTCAATTTTATTAATCTCTCCTTTGGTTTTCAGTATTTCTAATTTGGTATTTACTTGGGGATTTTCAATTTGTTCTTTTTCTAGCTTTTTCAACTGCAAGCCTAAGTCATTGATCTCCTCTTTCTCTATTTTATTTATGTAAGCATTCAGAGATATAAAACTTCCCCTAATAACGGCTTTTGCAGTGTCCCATAAGTTTTGGTATGTTGTCTCACTATTGTCATTCTCTTGAATGAAGTTGTTGATTGTTTCTATGATTTCTTCTTTAACCCAATCCTTCTTTAGAATTAGATTATTTAGTTTCCAATTGATTTTTGGTTTCTCTTTCCATGGCCTTTTATTACATGTAATTTTTAATGCATTATGATCTGAAAAGGATGCATTGATTATCTCTACCTTTCTGCACTGGATTGTGAGATTTTTATGTCCTAGTACATGGTCAATTTTTGTAAATGTTCCATGTACCGCTGAGAAAAAGGTATATTCCTTTCTATTCCCATTTAATTTTCTCCAAAGATCTATCATATCTACCTTATCCAGAGTTTTATTTACCTCCTTAACCTCTTTCTTGTTTATTTTAAGGTTGGATTTATCTAGTTCAGAGAGGGGGAGGTTGAGGTCCCCCACTAGTATAGTTTTGCTATCAATTTCTTCCTTCAACTCCCCCAACCTCTCCTCTAAGAATCTGGATGCTATACCACTTGGAGCATACATGTTTAGTAGTGATATTGCTTCATTGTCCATGGTGCCTTTTAGTAGGATATAGTTTCCATCCTTATCCCTTTTGATTAGATCTATTTCTGCTTTTGCTTTGTCTGAGATTAGGATTGCTACTCCTGCCTTTCTTACATGAGCTGAAGCACAATATATTCTGCTCCATCCTTTGACCTTTATCCTATGTGTATCCCCCCATTTCAAATGTGTTTCTTGTAAGCAGCATATTGTTGGATTATGGCTTTTAATCCATTCTGCTATCCATCTCCGTTTTATGGGAGAGTTCATCCCATTCACATTCACAGTTATGATTACAATCTGTGTATTTCCCTCCACCCTCTTTCCCACCATTTGTGCTTTTAACTCTCCCGTCTCCCTTCCCCTCCTCAATAGTATTCACTTTTCTCCCCCTCCTCCTGCAGCCTTCCCCTCCTTCTTTTAACCCCCCTCCCTTTTAGTCCCCTTTACTCTTATTGCTTCTTTCCTCCCTTTTAGCCACCCTCCCCTTTCTTCCCCCTTCCCCTCCTACTACCTATAGAGCTAGTTAGGATTATCTGCTTAAGGTTATTGTTCCCTCCTTTGAACAAATCAGATGAGAGTACCTCTCAAACAATGCTCATCTCCCTCCCCTCCTTCCCTCTACTATGGTTTTGTACTTCTTCCTGTGATATAATTTGCCATTTTCTGCTTCCCCCTTTCCACACCTCCTATTACATTCCCTTCTCATACTTAAATCATATTTTTGCCATGACATCATTTACTTTATGCCCGTTCCCTCTGCATATATCCCTTTTATCATAATAGCTGCACAGTTCTCAAGATTAACAGGTAGCATCTTCCCTTACAGGGAGGTAAACAGATTGCCCTAATTGAGTTGCAAGTTTTTGTTTTTGTTTTTTCCCCTCTGTTTACCTTTTTATGATTCTCTGGAGACCTGCATTTGAAGATCAAATTGTCTATTGAGTTCTGGTGTTTTGGTCAGGAAGCTCTGGAAATCCCTTATTTCGTTGAATGACTTTCTCCTTGCCTGAAATGTTATGCTGAACTTTGCTGGGTAGTTGATCCTCGGTTGGAGTCCCAACTCCTTTGCCTTACGGAATATTGGGTTCCAATTCTTTCGATCTTTTAATGTAGAAGCTGCAAGGTCCTGTGTGATCCTGACTGTGTGACCTTGATATTTAAATTGTTTCTTTCTGGCTGCTTGTAGTATTTTCTCCTTCACTTGATAGCTCTGGAATTTGGCAACTATATTTCTTGGGGTTTTGAGTTTGGGATCCCTTTCCGGTGGGGAACGGTGGATTCTTTCGATGACTATTTTGCCCTCTGAGTCTAGTACTTCTGGGCAGTTTTCCTTGATGATTTCCTGGAAGATATTGTCCAGACTCTTTTCTTCATCATGGGTTTCTGGCAGGCCAATAATTCTTAGATTTTCTCTCCTGGATCTATTTTCCAGGTCAGTTGTTTTTCCAATTAAATATTTTAGATTTTCTTCCATCTTTTCATTCTTTAGATTTTGTTTGACTGACTCTTGTTGCCTCATTGAGTCATTAGTTTCTACTTGCCCAATTCTAATCTTGATCGTATTGTTTTCTTCAGTTAGCTTTCGCATCTCCTTTTCCATCTGGCCAATTTTTCCCTTTAAGGAGCTATTTTCTCCATTTAATTTTTGTACTTCTTTTTCCATTCGACCAATTTTCCCAGTTAGGTTTTTGGTTTCCTTTTCCATCTGATCAATTTTCCCTATTAGGTTTTGAGTTTCCTTTTCCGTTTGATTAACTCTTCCTTTTAGGGAATTATTCTCTCCAGTTAATTTTTGAACTTCCTTTTCCATTTCTTCAATTTTCTTTTTCAGATTGATGTTCTCATCAGTGAATTCTTTTTTTATGGTTTTAAAATCATTGGCCAGTTTTTCTTTTATATCCTTCTTCAGACGTTCCAGGTAATCTAGTTGTGCTTGCGAGAAATTCATAGTCCCATCTGAGGTTTCAGATGGAAGTACAGTCTCAGCTCTGACCTCTTTGGTGTTTGTGTTTTTGTCCTTATCCCCATAGAAAGATTCTATGGTTTTTTCACTTTTCGTCTGCTTTTTCCGATTCATGATGTTGGCTGAGTGTTGTAGCTTTTGGTTCTTTCAGTCAGAAGGTACAGATCTTTAAGTTGAGCTGATGTGTGTCTAGGCTAAAAGCAGGCTTTTTTTTTTTGTTGTTGTTGTTGTTTCCCAGATCAACCCTGGGTTTAGCTTGATAGGTGTGTGGGAGGTGTGGTCTGGTCTCAGGCTATCTCCTCAGCTGGCCTGAGGCAAAGGCAAGGTCCGGGGATGGTGATCCCAGCTTCCCTATTGTCTTCCCTTTTCCCCTGGAGGGCTGGGGCACGCCTAGAGGCTAATGCGTGTTCCCGCCCCTCCTGGGGCTCGTCTCCCGGGCTGAGGCTTGCTTGGGTCTCAGTGCGAATTTTTCTCTGCCCTGGGTCGTCTGTCCCTCCAGATAGCCTCCACCACGCTAGGAAGAATCCCCCTTTGCCACCTCTCCAGCCTCTGGTGTTACGAGACCACTCGCCCCTTTCTGCTGCTCCCACTGATCCAGGATCAATCTGGGGAAGAATTTTATGGTTCCCTCACGGTCATCGGGGGGGGGGAGGGGAGAGCACTTACTGATCACTCCGGCATCCCAGCTTCTGGATGTTCAAGTAGTGACCCACTGAAGTCCCGTCTTTAGGCTGAAGATTTCAAAGGCTGTTGCGCTGATATCGTTGGCTCGGCCTGGCTTATCTCCTGCTCCGCTGGTCTCGCCCGCCACTCTCGGGCCCCTCGGGTCGCCTCCGCCCTGCCGCGCCGACCGCGCTGCGCTGTGCGCCGGGCTCTTACCCCCGCGGAACAGATCCCTCCCGTGGACCTTCCAGTCCAGCCTGGGCTCTGAATCTGTCAAAGTCCGTCTCCCACTGGATTCTACACCTCCAAAGTCTGGTGAGACTCTCCCCCCAGAAATATCCAAAGGAGTTTTTCCAGGAGCTTAGGTGAGTCGTTGCTTTCACTCCGCCATCTTGGCTCCGCCCCTAGATTTTTTAATGTAATGTATTTCATTACATTCATATACTGCAGTTTATTCAAGCATTCCCCAACTGATGGGCATCCTCTCAATTTCCAGTTCTTGACCACCACAAAGAGAGCTGCTATAAATATTTTAGTACATATGGGAACCTTTCCCATTTCTAAGATCTCTTTGAGATACAGTCATAGAAGTGATATCTCTGGGTCAAAGAGTATGAACATTTTTGTAACCCTTTGAGAACAGTTCCAAATTGCGCTTCTTGGAACATATAACAACCAAATACCTCTTTACTATCATTATCTTAGTACAAATACCAGTCATAGCATAAAACAAGTAGATGTATGCTCCCCAGAAGTGTTTGTTACTGTGATGAAGAATATTCAGTTAGAGTTCAATTCAATCCATGTGCTCCTCTTTATGGATGACATCATACTGATTGCAACAGTTTCCAAGATATTGCAAAGTCTCCTGGAAGAGATCAGTGATCAGTCAGAGGAATTTGGCCCCTATCTTCATGCAAGAAATGTCAAATATATGATGAACATCCACTGCCTAAATTTTAATGTGTATTTGAATGAATGCACTATGAAAATTGACCAAGAAGAATATACCTGGAATGGACAATACAGAGAGACAATGAGGTCTACCGAGTTTAAAAGGAGGAGGAGAGTAGGATTACTTGCTTTTAGAATACTGAAAAACTCTATTACTAGCTCCAATCTTTCCACAAAACAAAAGATCTCATTTATAATACAATAATTTTACTGGTCCTCTGGTATATTAGTGAGATATGCAATGTGACTTTCATTAGAGAATTAAAAAATGAGCATCATACAAAAGACAATAGAAAAGTATATAATTCTTACAAGTCAGTTGTAATATATAAGCAATAAGTAAGGGGGAAAACAATAATAAAGGGTGCCATCAAGGGATATTATGACATAAAAAGATGTACTGATCATGTGGTAAGACTGATGAATGACAGAGAGATTACTACAGTGCTATGTGTCAGTTATCATGTTTGTGAAAAACAAAGAAAGCTTCCAGGATGTTGTATGAGTCTCTTCTGGTGAACACTATATTTTACAACTCCTTCCCCAACAACCATTGATATGGCCCTTTGGCCAGCATTCCTATTTCCCCATTGACCAAGGCCTAGCAATTTTAAGCCCAGCTTTCCTTCGGAAACCATGAAATGTATTAAGCTTCAATTCAGTAATTAAATTTGACTATCATTATTAAGTAGCTACTATATAAACTACTGTGAAAATGAGCTTTTCCTTTGTACGGAGAAATTCAAGAGAGGAGAATAAGATGCTTTATACAAAGAGTGTAGTTCCTAAAAATTCTCTCAGTGACATTTTCAACAATAAAATGCATCAATATTTGGGCATCTGTCTCAGAAAGGGGAACAATGAACTCAAGTTAGGCTATCTATTATGTTGACTTTCCCTGTCGCCTTGGGTAATGTATGACCTTTATAAGGTTCAATTTTTTCTGAGGATAAAAATATAGTAGGAGATAGTCCCCATAACCTATTATAAGGTTCAGAACTTCAAAAATAATGTTGGTGACAACTTTTAGTTTAAAAACAAAAGCAATCTTTTGCCACATCATAAGTATGTTTCTCTGAGAATATTTTCTATTAATTAGTGAGGGGAAATGATCTCATATTAAAATAATTAGATAAGGATAATCTTATAAAAAAAGGGAATATACTTTCCTTCTTCAAATAATGAAGCTAAAAATCTCCTGAGAATCCCATACCCAAATAGTGACCTTTACAAAATGTCTTTATGAGGCCCTGCCACTCTCTAAGGCTATTCTGTAAATAAGTAAATTTTTCAGTCTCTCTCTGTGACTCATGAGTAGTGTCTCAGTGATCTCCTAAATCTTGCAACCCATTGTAATGTTAATGGGATAATAAGATTTTCCCCACCCATTAATAGGCCTTACACAGGGCCCATCGGGGGAGGAACATGTCTAAGGAGGACTTGCTTAGGAGTAGTCTTCCTTGTGGGCAGGCTTCTACACCTTTTTGGAACTAAGTTGATTAGCACCGAGTAACAAGGGTTGTGATGCCTTCTGGTTCTGAGAAGTGTATACATACTCTGAGTTGGTATTTTACTTGGGGGTTCACTTACGAAAAGGATTGCTTAATTCCCTGGTTGAGTCTCTGAGTAGCCATATGTTCAGGACCCCCTGACTGCTCAGATATAAAGTCTCTCTTGATCAAGAGGTGTATGTAAACTGTATAGCAATACTGCTTTGGTTTAGGCAGTCAGAGTGCTGTCTGCTGGTCTTTATGCTAATTTCTCTGCTTGTAATTTCTCTATATTTTTTTCTGCTTGTATTTTCTGTGACATTCAATTTCAATTACTATATACTACATAGTATACAATGTTGGTGTATTGACTGATTAATCTTCTACACCTAATCGACATTTTGGATATTATTTCTCACCATTCCCACTACGTTTTTTCAGAAATCTTGTTTTCTGAGGGGAGAAACAGTTTCCTCTTTTTTGAACCTACTTTATAATCCTGATTTGTTTCCTTTACATGGAATGGACTCTCCCATGCTCCCTCCTATTTCTGCTTGTTAAAGTTCTGTCCATCTTTCAAAGTCTAGTTAAAATTTTTGCAGTTAACAACAATTTCTCCCTCCACTATGAAATTTGTTCGAATATCAAAAATACCACTAATAATATTCTTCTCAGAACAAGCATATTTTGACTAAAATCATGCATTGATTTTGAGGAATATATTGCTATATGAAACAACATAAAAGGGGGCAACCAGCTGTAAAAGAACAATGTTATAAACAACGATAACTACAGTAACAACAAACCACCTAAAGGTCAAGTAATTATCTCTGTTGGGGGGAGGTGGAAAGACAACGCCAAAATAAAGTGTTAGCCTCATGGGTGATGAAACAAGGGCTTTTTTCTGACCACTACCATGTCTCTGAAGTTCCAGAAGAAGCTCTGAAACCACAACCTGAGCTTTTCCCCATAGAACTGCAATAAAATTACATGTGAATATAAGAAATTTTTGAAGTATGGCATAGGATTGAAGACAGATATTACATGAATTGCCACAATTCGATACAACAATTACATAAACCAATTCTAATAGACTTCCATTGTGTCTAGGATAAAATGTGAGGTTTTAAAATCATTTTAAAGTCTTACACAACCTAAATGTAACCTATTTTTTCAATCTCAGTGGTCAAACTGGCTTTCTCTTTGTTTCTCACACATGGCACTTTCCATTTCTATGGCTTTGCACTTACCCAGAAGGAATTTCTGCAAAACTTTGTTTCAATAGGCATTGTTTTCTACACAAAACCTTTTGAGAACCCCTTCAAATGTTGGAAATTAACTGCTTTTACTTGATTGCCAAGGATTCTCTCAATATGTCACCATATCAAAGAGTGATAACTTGGACTCTTCTTTGCCTATTCCAATTCCTTCAATTTCTTTTTCTTCTCTTATTCCTAAAGCTAGCATTTCTAGTATCATATTGGAGAACAGTGGTGATGACAGAAATACTTGTTTCCCACCACCCCCACCCTGATCTTATCAGAAATGCATCTGGCTTATCCCTTTTAAATACGATGCTTGTTGATGGTATTACGTAGATGTCACTTATTATTTTAAGGAAGGCTCCATTTATTCCTATGCTTCTAGCATTTTCAATAACAATGGGTGTGGTAGCTTTTTAAAAATTTTTATATTAAATTATTTTATTTGTTTTCAATGTTCTACAATCTCTTCCCTATGTCATAGATTTTTTCCCCCTCCCTTACCCCTCTTCCTCCCTCCATCCCCACTGCCTCACTGAGATGGCATACAATTTTATATAGGTTCTACACGTATATTTCTATTAAACACATTTTCGCCTTAGTCGTGTTGCATAGAAGAATCAAAAAGAATGGGAGAAATTATAAAGCAAAGCAAACCAAAACATAATACAAAAGAAAATGGTCTGCTTCATTCTGCAGTCAAATTCCACAGTTCTTTCTCTGAATGTGGGAGGCATTTTACTTCAAGAGTTCATTGGGAATTTTTTAAGTCCTTGCATTGCAATAAAGAACTAAGTCTACCAGAAAAATTCCTGTCATATTGTGGTTGTTGCTGTGTACAATGTTCACCTGGTTCTGCTCCTTTCACTCAGTTTCAGTTCATAAAAGTCTTTCCAGGACTCTCTGATGTCTTTTTGTTCATCATTTCTTACAGCACAATAGTATTCTATTACATTCATATACCACAACTTATTCAGTCATTCCCCAGTTGATGGGCATCCTCATGATTTCCAATTTTTGGCCACCACAAAGGGAGCCGCTATAAATATTTTTGTACATGTGGAACCATTTCCCATTTTTATGCTCTCTTGGGATACAGGCCTAGAAGAGGTATTGCTGCGTCAAAGGGTATGTACATTTTTGTAGTCCTTTGGGCATAGTTTCAAATTGCTCTCCAGAATGGTTGGATCAGCTCACAGCTTCATCAACATTGAATTAGTGTTCCAACTCTCCCACATCTTCTCAAACATTTATCATCTTCCTGTTTTGTCATGTTAGCCAATCTGATAGGTGTGATGAGGCACCTCAGAATGGTTTTGATTTGCATTTTTCTAATCAATAGTGATTTAGAGCCTTTTTTCATATGGCTATGGATAGTTACAATTTCTTCCTCTAAAAGCTGACTGTTCATATCCTTTGGCCATTTATCAATTGGGGAATGACTTGTATTCTTGTACATTTGTCTCAGTTCTCTATCTGTTTTAGAAATGAGGCCTTTATTACAGACTCTAGTTGCAAAAATGCTTTCCCAGTTTTCTACTCCCCTCCTGATCTTGATTGCATTGGCTTTGTTTGTGCAAAAAGTTTTCAATTTAATGTCATCAAAATTATCCATTTTGCACTTCATAATGTTTTCTATCTCTTGTTTAGTCAAAAAATTCTCAATTCATCATAAATCTGAAAAACACACTATTCCTTGCTTTCCTAATTTGTTTGTAGAATCAATCTTCATACCTAGATCATGTACCCATTTTGACTTTATTCTTGTGTACAGTATCAAGCATTGGTCTATGCCTACTTTCTGCCACTATGTTATACGGTTTTCACAGCAATTTTTGTCAAACAGCGAGTTCTTATCCCAGAACCTGGAGTCCATGGGTTTATCAAATGTTAGATTGCTATATTTATTGACTACTGTGTCTTGAGTACCTAACCTATTCCACTGGTCTACTCCTCTTTTTCTTGGTCAGTACCAAGTGGTTTTGAAAATTACTGTTTTAAACACAATCTGAGATATGTTAGGGCTAGGCCACTTTACCTAGCATTTCTTTTCATTAGTTCCCTTGATCTTCTGGACCTTTGATATTGTTTTTTCTAGTTCTAGAAAATTATTAATTGATAGTTTGATTGACATGGTACTGAATAAGTAAATTAATTTAGGTAGAATTGTCATTTTTATTATATAGGTTCAGCTTACCCTCGACCAACTGATGTTTTTCCACTAACTTTATTTGTGTGAAATGTGTTTTGTAATTGTGTTCAGATAGTCCCTGGTTTTGTTTAGACAAGTAGACTCCCAGATATTTTATAGTGTCTACCTTAGCTTCAGATGTGGTTTCTCTTTCTATCTCTTGCTGTTGGGCTTTGTTAGTAATATATAGAAATAAAGATGGTTTATATGGCTTTATTTTGTAACCTGCAACTTTGCCAGTTTTTTATTATGTCAAGTAGTTTGGGTGTTGTATTTTTGTCAAATTCTGTTTCTATTGAGATGATCATGTGTTTCTGTTAGTTTGGGTGTTTACATGATCAGTTATGCTGAGAGTTTTCCAAATATTTGAACAGTCCTGCATTCTTGGTAGTCTGATCAAAGTGTATTATTCTCATGACAATATACTATAATCTTTTTACTAACATCTTATTTAAAATTTTTGCATGTACATTCATTAGGGAAATTGGTATACAATTTTTTTTTCTGTTCTGTCTCTACCCAGTTTATGTGTAAGCATCATATTTTATCATCAAAAGAATTTGTTATGACTCCATCATTGTGAATTATCCAAAATAATCTATATAGTATTGCAATTAACTGTTGTTGAAATGTTTGATAGAATTCACTTCTAAATTCTTCTGGCCCTAGAAATTTTTTTCTAGGGAGTTCATTGGTGACTTATTCAATTTATTTTTCTTAGATGGGGTCATTTAGTGAAATAATGGTTATGAATTGCACAAGATGAGGCAAGAATGGATTTCCATCAGGATCATTAGAGGAAATATCCATGACATAATGGAAGAACTCGGAGCATTAAAAAAAAACTAAGCGATTTCTGAAACCAGCTTGTAGCCACTTATACATTTGTTCTCTTCCTGGAAACTTACACAATTATAACTTTTCTATCAGTGGAGAAAGAGTAAGCAATTACAAATTATGTAAATATTCATCCAGTTCACTAGACTGTTAAATCAATGGGCATGCAATTGGTAAAATAATTTCTAATTATTGTTTTAATTTCCTCGTCATTGGAGGTGAATTTATCCTTCTCATTTTTGATACTGGTAATTTGATTTTCTTTTTTCCTTTTGTAAATCAAAGGTTTATCAATTTTATTGTATTTTTCTCATAAAACCATCTCTTAGGTTTATTTATTAGTTCACTAGTTTTCTTAATTTAAATTTTATTAATCTCTTCTTTAGTTTTCAGTATTTCTAATTTGGTATTTACTTGGGAATTTTCAATTTGGTTTTTTTTCTAGATTATTCAGTTGCATGCCCAATTCATTGATTTCTTATTCCTCTATTTTATTCATATAAGCCTTCAGAGATATCAGACTTCCCTTGACAACTACTTTTGCTACTTGTCATGAGTTTTGGCAGTTTTCCTTATTGTCAGTCTCTTGAATGAAGTTATCGATAGTTTCTATGATCTGTTGGACCTACTTATTCTTTGGCCTTAGATTATTTAATTCCCAATTAATTTTTAATCTATCTTTTTGTGTCCCTTTGTTACCTATAATTTTTATTGCATCATGATCTAATAAGTATGCATTGACTAGGTCATTCTTCACTGGACTGTGAGGTTTCTATGCCCTGGTACATGGTCAGTTTTTGAGTATGTTCCATGCACTGCTGAGAAAAAGGTATATTCCTTCCTATCTCCATTCTGTTTTCTCCAGGAGTGTATCATATCTACCTTTTTCCAGAATTCTATTCACTGTTTTAAGGTCTTCCATGATTATTTTGAGGGTAGATTTATCGAGTTCAGAGAGGGGAGGTTGAGGTTCCCCACTAGTATAGTTTTGCTGTCTATTTTTTCCTGTAACTCCCTTAACTTCTATTTTAAGAGATTGGATGGTATACCACTTGTTGCATATATGTTGACATTGTCTGTGGTGCCCGTTAGCAGGGTATAGTTTCCTTTCTTGTCCACTTTGATGGCATCTATTTTTGCTTTTGCTTTGTCTGAGATTAGCATTGCTACCCCCCTTTTTTAACTTCAGCTGCAGCATATATGCTACTCCAGCCATTTACCTTCAACCTCTGTGTATCCCCCTATTTCAGATGTGTTTCTTGTAAACAGCATACTTTAAGATTATGATTTTGAATCCATTTTTCTATCCACCTCTATTTTATGCAAGAATTCATCCCATTCACATTCACAGTTATGATTACTAGCTGTGTCTTTCTCTTCATCTTAATTTTTGATTTTATTTCTTCCTCCTACCATACCCTCCCCAAAAGAGTTTTAGTTTTGACCACAACATACCTCAATTTCCCTCCACCATCAGTCTCCCTTTCACTTTTTTCCCTTTTCCCTTTCTACTTCTTCCCTCCCTTCTAACCATCCCCTCTCTTTTCTTTGCTATTTCCCCTCTTCCTACCTGTAAGGCAAGGTACATTTCTGTACTTAACTGGATGTGTTATTCCCTCCATGAACTATGAGAGTATACCCTAAATAATGCTCATCTCCCTCCCTTCTTTCCCTGTATTATAACATGTTTTTGTGTTTCTTCATGTGGTGTAATTACTCTTTTCTGCCTCCTACTTTCCTCCTCTCCCTTCCCACCCTTTATTAGCTTTTAATAGTTAATTTATACACACATCCATTATCTATGCATATCCTTTTTAAAATTCATAGTAAATATACAGTTATTCAGATTACCCAGTATCATTCCCCCCATGTAGGGATATAAACAGTTTGCCCATATTGAATAGCAAGTTTTTTTTTCTTTCTTTTCCTTGTTGCTTTTTCATGCCTCTCTTGAATCTCACATTTAATGATCCAATTTTCTATTGAGCTCTGGCATTTTCATTAGGATGGTCTGTAAATCTCTTATTTCATTGAATGTTTGTCTCCTTGGCTGAAAAATTATGCTCAGTTTTGCTGGGTAATTGATCCTTGGTTGTAGTCCAAGTTCATTTGCCTTGTGGAATAACACATTACAATCCCTCTGATCTTTTAATGTAGAAGCAGCAACTCCTGTGTGATCCTGACTATAGTTCCTCAATATCTGAATGGTTTCTTTCTGATGACTTGCACTATTTTATCTTTGACCTGATAGTTTTGTAATTTGACAAAATATTCCCTGAAGTTTTCAATTTGGGGTCTCTTTCAGGTAGTGAATGGTGGATTCTTTCTATGATTATTTTGTCTTATGATTCTAGGACCTCAGGACAATTTTCCTTAATGATTTCTTGGAAGATATTGTTCAGGTTCTTTTTTTAACATGGTATTACAGTAGACCAATAATTCTTAGATTTCTGCTCCTGGTTCTATTTTCAGGCTAGTTGTTTCTCCAAAGAGATATTTTAAATTTTCTTTTTTAAAAAAATTTTAATTCTTTATATGTTTTTGACTGATTCTTGATGTCTAATAGAGTCAATGACTTCTACTTGCCCAATTATATTTTTAAATTGTTTTCTTCATTTACCTTTTGTGCCTTCTTTTACATTTTTCCAATTGTTCCTTTTAAGAAGTTATTTTCTCCAGTTAGGTTTTGTATCTCCTTATACATTTGGCCAATTTTACTTTTTAAGGAGCTGTTTTTTTCAGTGAATTCTTTGTTTTCATTTTGTCAATTGTAGTTTTAGCATCATTGGTCAATTTTTCTTTCTTCTCTCTAATTTAGCTTTTAAAATCCTTCTTGATTGCTACCAAGAATACATTTTGTGATTGAGATTAATTCATATTCCCTTTTGACGTTTTAAATATGGGTGTAATGTCAATGCTACTCTCTTCTGAATTTGTATTTTGATATTCTCTGTCCTTATAATAAGATTCTATGATCTTTGCTTTTCTAATTTGCTTCTTGCAGATGGGGATTGCCCTTTTCTGGCTTTTAAAGTAGATTTCTCCTTCTGAGTCACTGGGGGTTCTATCTTATGATGAGATGTAGGGTCCTGGTTACTGGCTTTGTGTGCTGAGACCTCTGGTTCTGTCTGCTAGAAACTATATAATGCACTAGTTTTCCTGATGCTGAGCTTGCTGATGTGTGCCAAGGCCAAGGATAGGTGAAGTCTTTCCATCTTTCCCCAGGGTTCCACTGAATCTCATGGTGTGAGGTATGTGGGAAGGGTGGTCTTGCCTCTGGAGTTCTTCTCCCACCCTAGGGTTGTGCTATAAGACAAGCAGACTCAGGGACTCGTGGACCCTTTTCTGTTCGAAGTTTTTCCCAATTCCTCTAGCTGTACTAAGGCATGCCTGGGGTCCTGGTGTTGGTGCTTGCTACTTCATCCTGTTGTGTTTCAGGATCTCTTTCTGTTCTGGTGAGATGGGGTTTGCTGTGTTGCCTCTGGTCCTGCACTGGTTCCATTCAGTCACAGGAAGTGGAACCCTTCCGGTCAATCTCCCAAACCTATGCACTAAAAGGCTGCTGTATCCCCTCTACTGGCTCCACTATCACCAAGTTTTGCCTGTGACAATGTTCTTTGGGTTTTTCAAGGTCAACAACGGAGGGTGAGAGCACTTACAATTTACTCGACCATCTTGACTCACGTTCATGTAGGTAACTTTCAAACATTCAGTCTGTGGGCAGGAGCAGCTGCTGTTACTGCAGAGGTCCACAGGTTTCTCTCTCACTCAATTCCACCTGACTCCAGTCCTGGGCTGAGAGGTTTGGAAATCAGCAATGCAGCTGGTGATTCAGACAACCTAGACCCTTTCTCACCCACTCGTTCTACACTCCCTCAGCCTAGTGCAAGAGATCCTTCCCACTGACCTTCTTGGTGGTCTTGGGATGGAAATTTACCTCACTCTGTCTCCTAGAGGATTATGCAACTCTAAAATTTGTTCAGATTCACTTTTTAGAAGCATTTGAAGGAATTTGTGGAAGAGTTCAGGTGAGTCCCTGTCTTCACTCCACCATCTTGGCTTCAGCACTCCCCTTCTTTAGTTTAAATCTTCAGTATCTAACACAATTTCATGAATAATTGCAGAGACCTAACCTCGAAGATGTTTATTGTTCTCCTCCTCTTGTAAATCACTGTTGTGAACTGGCATATAAACAGGGTATTTTGTGAAGAGGAATACATGATACCATAGAAAAATTATCATGGGGGGCAGAGCCAAGATGGATCTTAAGCAGCTCTCCTCCATAGCCCATAAAATACTGGTAAAAATGATTCTAAACAAATTCTTGAGTAGCAGAAGTCACAAACCAAAGGAATGAAGAGATTTCCAGTCTAAGGAAACCTGGAAGACTGATAGGAATGGTTTATTACATGGGGTGCAGAGTGCAGCCCAGCCCAGCCTTCAACATGGCATAGCAGGGACAGGAGTGGAACAGACTTCAGGGGGTGGAATCCTTAGAAGCAGCAATGGTTTCCAGATTGCCCAACATACAAATGCCAAAGATAGCTTCAAAGCTCAGTGAGAAAGCTCTTTAACCTGCATGAGAGGGGAACAGGTTCTGCGTCCACTGGCTGTAGCCACTGCAGTGGCAGCATCAATTTTTGGAGCACTTGGCCTAAAGACACTGGGGAAATTGAGTCGCTGATCTGGATCTCAGCAATGAGTTGAGGAAGAGTGCTGGCATGGTGGAGCTGGAGGCAACAGTAGAAAGGGAACTGTATTCTTAGATCATGGGCAGAACAGAGTGCTTATGGTTCCTCACAGACAAGAGTGCAGGCCAGGAGAGGAGTAAATCCTTCTCCCTTGATTGTGCAACCTTGGAGGAACTGAGATCTTACAGGTCCCAAGACCTTATATCCTTCTCTTAAAAAAGAACTCAAAAGTCAATTACTTGACTGGGAAAATGCCCTAAAAGGTGAGAAAAATAACACTATAGAAGGATACAGTCTTGGGGAGCAGGTTTTTTCTTCCATCCATTCAGATGAGAAAGAAAAATGCTTACCATCAGTGGAAGACCTAAAAGTCAAGACTTCTGCATCCAAAGCCTCCAAAATAAATATGCAATGGTCTCAGGCTATGCAAGAACTCAAAAAGGATTTTGAAAATCAAGTAAGAGAGGTGGAGGAAAAATTGGGAAGAGAAATCAGAGCGATGAAAGAAAATCATTAAAAGCAGTCAACAGCTTGCTAAAAGAGACCCCAAAAATGTTGAAGAAAATAATACCTTTTAAAATAGGCCAATTCAATTGGCAAAAGAGGTCCAAAAAGCTAATGAGAAAAATGCTTTAAAGAGTAGAATTAGCCAAATAGAAAAGGAGGTTCAAAAACTCACTGAAGAAAATAATTCTTTAAAAATTAGAATGGAGCAGATGGAAGCTAATAACTTTATGAGAAACCAAGAAGTTACAAAGCAAACCAAAAGGATGAAAAAATAGAATACAATGTGAAATACCTCATTGTAAAAACAAATGACCTGAAAATGGACCCAGGAGAGACAATTTAAAACTCATGGGAATACCAGAAAACCATGATCAAAAAAGAGCCCAGACATCATATTTTATGAAATTATTAAGGAAAACTTCCCTGATCTTCTAGAACTAGAAGGTAAAATAAATCTTTATAGAATCCAGGGATCACCTCCAGAAAGAAATCTGAAAAGAAAAACTCTTAGGAATTTTGTAGCCAAATTCCAAAGTTCCCAGATCAAGGGGAAAATATTACTAGCAGCTAGAAAGAAACAATTCGAGTGTTGTGGAAATACAATCAGAATAACAAAAAATCTAGCCGCTTCTACATTAAGGGAATGAAGGCCTTGGTTTATGATATTCCAGAAGTCAAAGGAACTAGGATTGAAACCAAGAATCATGTACCCAGAAAAACTGATTATAATACTTCAGGGAAAAATGACTATTCAGTGAAATAGAGGTCTTTCAAGCATTCTTGATGAAAAGATTAGAACTGAACAGAAAATTTGACTTTCACACAAAAGAATCAAGAGAAATGTAAAAAGGCAAGAAGGAAAGAGAAATCCAGAGGGTCTTACTAAAAACAAACTTCTTACATTCCTACATAGAAAGATAGTATTTGTAACTTTTGAAACTTTTATCAGTATTTGGATAGTTGGATATACATAGGCAGAGAGCACAGGGTGAGTTGAATAAGAAGGAATGATACCTAAAAAAATTAAATCAAGGGATGAGAGAGGAATATATTGGAAGAAAGGAAGAAATGAAGTGGGGCAGGTTATCTATCATGAAAGATGCAAGATAAAGATTTTTCAATGGAGGAGAAAAAGGGGAAGGTGAGAAGGAGTAAGTGAAGCTTACTGTCATCACATTTAGCTTAAGGAGGGAATAACCTGCACACTCAATTTGGTATGAAAATCTGTGTTACACTACAGGGAAGTAAGAAGAAGGGTATAAGTAGGGTGGGGGGATGACGGAAGGGAAGGTAAATGGGATGAAGGACCAATTAGAAGTAAACCCTCTTGGGAAGAGACAAAGTCAAAAGAGAGAATAGAATAAATGGGCAGTAGGATAGGATGGAGGGAAATATAGTCACACAATATGACTATTATGGAAGTATTTTGAAAAACTACAAATATATTGCCTGTATTGAATTGCTTGCCTTCTCAGTGGGGATGGGAGGGGAGGGAGGAAAGGGGAGAAGTTGGAACTCAATGTTTTAGAAAGGAAGTTTGAGAATTGTTTTTGCATGCAACCTGCAAATAAGACATACAGGCAACGGGTTATAGAAATCTATCTTGCCCTATAAGAAAAGAGAGAAGATGAGGACAAGGAAATGGAGGGGTCTGATAAAAGAGAAGATAGATTAGAGGAAGTTGTAATCAGAATGCAAGATGTTTTGACATGTGGAGAGCAGAGAGATGGTGAGAAAATTTGAAACTCAATTTTTTGGAAATGAATGTTGAAAAGAAAAATAAATAGATAAACATTAAAACAGAAAAGTCATCATAGACCTTGAGTTTAAATTAGGACATTTCTCAGAAGGTATATTGAAACAGATTGTTAGATCCCATGTCCTTAGTCAAATTTTTGCACTTTTTTATGTGATTTTTGAAAGTTATTCATCATTTTTTATCAGAAAGAAAGTAAAAATTCTCTTCTCAAAATAATAGGTCAAATTATTATCTTTTTCTGTGGTCCTGAATTGCTGATTCAAACCAAAAAGCTTCACGGTAGAATTATCTTTAACGAACCGTAGAAAGAAAAAAAAAACACTTTTTATGTAAGAAGGTTATTCAGGAACTAGACAACTGGAGATTTATATTTTAAACAT
The DNA here is from genome assembly GCF_028372415.1 of Notamacropus eugenii. Classification (NCBI taxonomy): domain Eukaryota; kingdom Metazoa; phylum Chordata; class Mammalia; order Diprotodontia; family Macropodidae; genus Notamacropus; species Notamacropus eugenii. The sequence goes on from NC_092874.1 coordinate 321,495,414, forward strand.
TTTAAGGCAAAGATTGTTATCTATTTTATGGATAAAAAATTGAATGATCACTGGATTCATCTTTTTCACAGGCCTGTCAGACTAATTCGAAAGTTAAAAACTGCATATGCAAATATTGAGTGAGTAGGTTGAAAATAAAGCTTTGAAACTTAAATTAATTTGCAATTGCAGAGGAATGATTCTTTTTGCAAGTACTTTAGACACATTGATTTGAAAGAGTTAAGTGTATAGATACAGTCTCAGTTATAGTTTCCTTATCATACTTCCGTTTTTCGAAGCTAACTTTAATAAATATGTTAACTCAAAATAAAAATGAAGAAATTTTACTTATCATGTTACATGTAAAGACACCTTTCTCAAAAAAAAAACAAAAAAAACCTCTCAAATTTGCCTCAGCAGCACAAAAGATAGGGCCAGCTTCTAATCTGAATTGTCAATAGTCAAGTTGATGTGGAGTTAGGAAGTGTCTAATAAATAGAACTATAGATTACTTGCAAAATTTGAAATGATTTCATCTCCCTAGGTTCTTTTCTCATAAAGCATAGAATGGAAGAAAGGTTATAAACTGCACAGTTATGTAGGAAGATTGAGCAGATGAAATTGAACATGATATCTTAAGAAAATTGGGGACACTGAAGACAAGGTAAAATACATGTAGGAAGAAAGACTGCAAAAATGGAAGGAAAGTTTTGGGCTTCCAGAAACCAATGCAATTGACAAGGAAGACAGAGTTTGGCAAAGAAGCACTTTGTGAAAGAAATAATGAAATAACTTCTCAATATTATTTATACTAATTATATATAATTAATACTATAATTAGTGTGATACATAATTATATTAAATAACATAATTAAAATATACCATAATGATTATTTATAACAATATAAAATATATGATAAATATAATAAAACATAAAGCCCAGGGTACAATATTTCAATAAATCACTTAAGAATGAGGGAACAATAAGTAGTGAAGAGAGAGCTAGCCTTGAAGAATGATAGACACTTGCAAAAATCCTGTTTTTGTAACCTTGGGCAAGACACGTAACTTCTCAGTACTCTAGGAATTTCTAAGACTGAAATAGCAGAAAAGATATCAACCAGTACTGATACAGAAAGTTTCCTACCTCACATTCTTCATAACAATGAAACCATAGATTCATTCCGTATCTATTTGCTTATAGGAATATAACCTAGAAATAAAGCAAGATATAGAATGATAAAATAGTATTTGGAGGACAGAAAGGGGACCAAACTGTAAGTAACCAAGCTTTGGAACCTTATTGTCAAAGAATATCTTGTAAGCAGATAGAAGAAGAAAGTTAATGTAAGAAAGATCACGAATTCAAATCACATAGAATTGCATAAAAGTGATTAGACATGAAAGAAAAGGCTAGTCAAGAGGTGGAGTCAAGATGGTGAAGGCAAGGAAGGAATTTGCTTGAGCTCTCCTCCAAATACCTTCAATAGCATTAAATAATGACTCTGACCAAATTCTACAGCAGCAGAACCCACAAAAAGATCGAGTGAAACATTCTTTTCCAACCAAAGACAACTTAGAAAATCAGCAGTAGAGGTCTGTTAAACCAGGGTGAGAGTACAGTTCAGTCCAGTGCCAGTCACCCCTGCACAGACCAGGACCTAGCAAGCCAGGAGCAAGCTTTTGTGTGACAGAAGCAGAGGCGGTAGCAGCAGTTTCCACACCTCTCTGTCCAAAGATGCCAAAGACCCCTTGAAAGGTAAGTAGGAAAAGTCTGACACACCTAGGTGGGAAGAGAGCAGTCTAATACCAGTCATGCCAGCATAGCACTAACCCAAGCATACCAGGAACAGGCCTCTGGAGTCGCTGAATCAGTGGGTGCTTCCAGAGCTCTCAGCCCACATATGGTAAGGGGGTCAAATAAATGATAAGAAGAATACTACAAGGGTCTCTTTTCTGGCACTGAGACAGGACTCTGTTGCTTTGACCATACTCACTTCTCGGTTACTGAGTTGGGTGGCAGTCACAGAGGAAGGAGGAGCACTAGCACTCTAGAGTTTTCAACCACAAGGACTCTTCTCACAGTTCCAGGATTGAAAAGAGCGTTTATGATCAGAACACAGGTCAGGAGAGTGGTAAACATTTCTCCTGAGATCATATCACCTTGGAACAATTGAAAACTTACAAGTCCCTAGAAATATCTCTGAAAACAGTGGTACAAAACCCTGAAGCTTGGGATAGTGCAACCTACACCTTCGAAATAGAGTTGTACTTTAACTAAGAATTAAAAGCCAAGTAATAGGCTGAGAAAATGCACAAACAACAGAAAAAAAATTCTGATCACAGAAAGTAGCTATGGTGACAAGGAAGATCAAAACATACACTGCGAAGAGCATAATGAAGTTAAAGCTCCTACATCCAAAGCTTCTAAGAAGTGCAATAATTGGTATCAAGCCATGAAACAGCTCAAAAAGGATTTTGAAAATCAAACAAGAGTGGTGGAGGAAAAATTGGGAAGAGAGATGAGACTGATACAAGAGAATCATAAAAAAAAATGAGTCAACAGCTTGGTAAAGGAGATACAAAAGTGCTGAAGAAAATAACTTAAAAAAACAGACTAGGTCACATGGTAAAAGAGATCCAAAAAGCCAATGAGGAGAAGAATGTCTCATAAAGCAGAACAGGCCAAATGCAAAAAGAGGCACAAAAATTCACTGAAGAAAAATCTCCTTTAAAAGTGTAGTTGGCCAAATGGAAAAGGAAGTACAAAAGCTCATTGAAAAAGATGATTCCTTAAAAATTAGAATTAAGCAAATGGATGCGAATGACTTAATGAAAAATCAAGAAAAAATAAAACAAAATTGAAAGAATTAAGAAATGATGGCTGGCTGTGTGAAATATCTGACTGGAAAAACAGCTGACTTGGAAAATAGATATACTAAAGATAATTTGCAAATTATTGGATTACCTGAAAGTCACAATCAAAGGAAGTAGCCAAGACATCATCTTTCAAAAAATCATCAAGGAAAACTGTCTTGATATTCTAGAACCAGAGGGTTTAATAGAAATGGAAAAAGTTCACAAATCACATCGTGAAAGAGATTTCAAAAAGAAAATTCCCTGGAATATGATAGCCAAATTCCAAAGTTCTCAAGTCAAGGAGAAAATATTGAAAGCACACAGAAAAAAAACCAATTCAACTATCATTGAACTACGGTCAATATAATGTAAGATTTAGCAACTTCTTCATTAATGGATTGGAGGGCTTGGGATATGATATTCCAGAGAATGGAGGAATTAGGATTACAACCAAGAATCACCTACCACCAAAACTGAGTATAATCTTTCCTGAGAAAAAGAGTGTATTCAATAAAATAGCAGACTTTGCAGCATTCTTCATGAAAAGAGCAGAGGAGAATAGAAAATCTAACTTTTAAATACAAGTCTCAACAGAAGCATAAAAAGGTAAACAGGAAAGGATAATCATAAGGGACTTAATAAGGTTCAAATGTTAACATTCCTAAAGACAAATGCACTTTATTATATTACTTTAAATATTTTGTTAATATAGCTT